>NC_132935.1:24504002-25157613 GCF_034638445.1 Ciconia boyciana
AATTATTTTTTTTTTCAGATCCATTTCATCTTGAAAATACATTAGGAATTAGGAAAACACTTAGGAAAACCAGACTTTGCATTAATTTGCTGTGCTGTAAGTGGAGTTCAGTACCAACAATTAGCAGTGGAAGAGTGTGTGAATGGGAACTCAGGACTCAGGTCAGCAAATTACTTTGCTCCAGCAAATGTTTCTGTCTTAACTTAACCAGCTGCAGGATTAGGGCAACACCTAGAATCTCCTCTTTCAGACATGACGTCAGAAAAACAAATTGTTTTTTCCTTTTCAAAATGCCTTTTCCTACTCTGAAGAGTGTAAATCAGATTAAAATAAATAATTAACAATATTTAGCTATTTAATTAAACTATATATCCATTATAATCCTATCACTGCATTTCTCAAATAGATTTAGTACTCCATGTGATACTGAGAATCTCAGGATACCTCAAATATACAGTATTTGTGTTTGAAGTTGCTGTACTTAGAAATCTGTTATATAGAGATACTCAACATTAAATGCTCACATTATGTAAGTAGGCTAATTTTAGCTATTAAATAGATCTGAAAAGTTACACAGTGCACTGTTTTCCTCGTATCAATTTTAAGTATTTCCACCACCTTACACAACAAGTACATACACGAGTATCTTGCACATACTAGTTCTATTTCAGTGCACAGGTAAAAGGAAAATGAAATCAGCTCATATGGCACAGAAGTGATTAAATGGTCTAAAGGTTAAAAGTGACTAATGGTTCCTGCAGTACTAATTTCTATATGGTTTGCAGAGATTAGAGATTTTAGAATTTAGAATTTTAGAATTAGAGATTGATTTTCAGAAGCTTCAAAGCACATGAAGAAAATTAAACTAATTTAAATGTTTCTAAATTTGGACACCTCAAAGATAATCTGTCCAAAATAATTTTCAGTTTGGTCAACTACAGGAATATGTCTTAGCTTGGGGCTCATCACTGAGGTTATCTAGCTGAATTAAAAAAAATCAATATACTGCTAAGACTCTAACCTGCATTGTCTAATCCTGGCTGTGAACTGTTGCTTTCTACATAAAACTAACTATTCAGTCAGTTGGTAATGGCACAACCTTATTTTGTGACCACAAATGGCTATTTGTAACATCATGGAAAGGAACTTCTGTGGGAACTTCAGAACAGTAATGTTTGGGTGGAAGGGGACAATGTGGTTGAATATTTACTCTGCGTATTTGAGACTGCATCCTAAACCATATAAATGAGACTGTTAGTACATTTGTGTGTATTATAACCAGAACATTGGAATCTTGGGAGTGACCTGTAGCTTCTTTTTAACCTACGACAGAGTTGAACCATGAACATTACTGAGAAAAAAATTTTAGATTTAGAAACAAATATATATTTGGATCATAATTTCTGCATTGAAAATAATGGAGATACTTCATTTAATGCTGTTTTTCATCAAATGTGCTATATTTCTGTTCAGTAAGATGTTATTTCATCACTTGCTACTAAAATTTGAAAAACAAAAATTGACCTGGTCAAAATGCATTTATATTTTACCACCAAAAGTCTACTGATTTTTAGTGATATCTATTTAGCATTTCATTACAAAAAAATAGCTATGCTATACGAATCATTTACATCACCAAAGCAGTAGTGAGAGCAATATAATTCAATTATAAAACCTGGAAACAGTTTAAACACCATTTGAAAGTAAACAGTTACAATCCCTTATGCCCATGTCTGGGAAGCGTCCAAATGGAAGTTAAAGATCCCATGGCATTTTTTCAAAATAAGTAGGAGCTATCCCAATATGTTGGCCAACATATATTTTCTCAATTAAAAACAGATTTCAATGTCCAAAGCTATGCGTCAGCAATTGCTGAGAGCCTATGCCTGTAACATTTCCAAAACTCTCTGCATCATCAGTACGTATCTAGTCACCTAGCTGAATAATGCTTTTCCAGATGCCAGAAGTGGAAAAGGTGAATGCATTTTCATAAATATAGGAAGCACAGATCTATTTCCATAACAGTATAGGATAATGTAAGTTATAATTTGAACCCGCATTTAGATTTTTTTTCCAATACCAGAAGTGTTAGATATGACTTTGGTGGCCATATGAAACACTTTGATACCGCCAGATTGTAAAGTGAACAGAAATCCTATGGAACACACATGCATACACACAAAATAAAGGTAGCAGAAATAATCTCATATCTGCCATTCCCTAACTTTCACACATTTAATGAGTTAAAAGTTAAAAAAGCCTCTTTTTTTTTTAATAACTTTTTAACAACTTTTTTTTTTAGTTACTTTTACAGAATTTTGTAGGTTATGCACTGTTTAAAGAGAAGGTGAGGAGATTTCCTTTATGCACATTAAAGCCTGCATACCCCATATTACCGACCACTCAAGAGCTCAAATCTTCAGTTGACAGTACTGAAGCACAAAATCCTACCCCAAGAACTAGAAGACCAGTTACATTATCTATAGGCAGAACGCTGTTATCCTGAGTTAAAAGCAAAGAGAAAGTCAGGCAAGGAGTTTATAAGGAAAAAGGTATAAACCCAGATGAAAA
Source organism: Ciconia boyciana (assembly GCF_034638445.1). Taxonomy (NCBI): domain Eukaryota; kingdom Metazoa; phylum Chordata; class Aves; order Ciconiiformes; family Ciconiidae; genus Ciconia; species Ciconia boyciana. The sequence continues at coordinate 24,506,574 of NC_132935.1, forward strand.
TCAGGCTTTCCAACCCATTCACTCAACAGATCTCCTAGTGCAATATCTCAGGCTCCTGCTATTTGGAGTTGAGTCCCCATCTTCACTGCCCAAGTTTTGTTCTTATTTTGCCATATTACCAAACTCTTAAGTGATACTATTAAGAAAAGGAAACTGGAAAAAGGCAAAAGCACTTCTTTGGCTAAAGATATTACTCTGTTGATTTCCATAGTGCAGCTGAACAGTATATCTCAAAGTAATATCAATTTTTCAAGTACCATTTTACAAAACTCAGAAACCTATTAGTCACAATTTCAGAATTCTACAGTACATGTATTGCTGAAGGATTTATGGTATATTGAGAGAAATTGAATGCAATGTCAGCAGAGAGATGAAAACACCTCTTCCCCCAAGAGGATTTGCAGAATTACTTGATGGAAAGTTGAACAAGCTGCCTTATTCCTGCATTGCACAATTACCTTTCTATAACCAGAACTTACTGCCAGTTGCCAGAGTTATGCAACCCACTGGAAATAATGTTAATCTAGTTAGCATAATATAGTATGTCCCTCCCTGATGCTACTCCCATGGACATGAAATTTATAATTGGAGCCAGTAGAGTAACAGACTGCGCTTTAGGACATGTTTACTTCCCTCTTAGAAAAAGTAGTAAGTGCTGGATCTTTGTAAGACAGTAGATACAGAGGTGATTCAAGTCTATATATAATGTTTGATACTTAAACCTTGCTGTAGTGGATATTGAGCTGTGAGAGTAATGGGGGAGGATGGAGCACACACAAGCTGGTGAATGTAAAAAATTAAATGCATTTAAAAAGAGGCTTTTACTTTCTCAGATAGGTATTAACTAACTTGCATTTACCACTGTTACCAACTTGCTCTTCCCCACACCATCCTCCCATCCTAAACTGTTCAGTAGTACCACCATCTGCTGCCCTCACTTGAGATAAAATTACAAGATGTCAGACATTTTGCTTACTACAATCAACTAATTTCAAAATCGTAAGAGAGAGAAAGGGGGGGAGAAATTGCATTACCACAAAATACTTCTGCCCACAAGTTCTGTAACTCTGAAAACTTCTAAATGTAGCCTCATGTTTCAAGCAGTTGAACTGCTATTTTTAATCCAATTTTGAAAACTACAGGACATTACTAGAAAAATTCTTCTAAAAATGTATACTTATCTGAATTTAAATTCACCCTACTCCAACATAAGACTACATGAATACTGTGTTTTCAGTAACTTATAATATTAGCGTTCATATTTTTCCAAGGCAAAATATGAGAATAAGCCAGATTTTAAAAGCAATTAAGAGGATATAAATGTTGTGTGCTGCAAGAGCACAGTTCTCAAAAGACCAGAGTCCTGGCAACTGTCATAATCCTTTTGAAATTGTTCATATTAAGATTAAAGATCACTTTGTTCCTCTATTCCCACAACTAGTTGGTATGGTAAAAAGATCAGTCCCCTAGTTTTATATGTAACATCTTTAACATTTGCTCTCCTTTCTGTGCATGTGATTAAATGTAACATTTTGAAATCCCAAAGTTCTGAGAAAAACATAAATCCTTGTCCACAGCTGCTGTTTGACTCTGGAAACACATGCATTTTCTTTTCAAGCATCTACCATCAAAAAATCCCAAAGGACTTGAACTGGAGAACACCTGCATCTCTTCATTTAGTTCCAATAACAGAGTCTAAACTTCAAAATTACAAAAATAGATGCTATGTTCAGCTGCAGTTACATTCTGCCCCTAATTCCCGTGAACAAAAATGCTAAGAGCATGAAATCATTCAGGCAAGCTCTGTCATCGAGAGGATAAGATTTTTTGCACCAGAAGCCCAGTGGGAACTTGATAGAAAACTGGCAACAATTACAGATAAAGTACATAGTGAAATCCTCAGGGAGAGAAAAGGAAATGTAATAAGATAGATGGGTATAATTTTTACACATTTATGCCCAAACCACAAATGTGAATTGTCTTTAATTACTCCAATATATTAAGCGTTTTTACTCACTCATTGTGTCAAATCTTTCCAAAATACTTCAAATTAGTTTATTAATTCTCTTTTACAAGTTTTTTTAATTTACCAGCACAAGAACACACTTAAATTAGAACTGAGAACTAAAAAAAAAAAAAAAATCATTGTTCCAGCTTTAAAATCCAGACTTTGCAGCAACCCCAGTCTAAGCAGTCAAAATTAAATTTAAAAAAGTCAATGACAGGCTTTTTAACTGCAAGAGAGGGGGAGCTGGGGCATATATAAGTGTGTATGCATAAAAACAAACATATGTAAAATCTCTCACCTCCTTTCAAGTAAGTTCCAACAGATAACAATCAGCTGGTTTATGACAGGAAAAAATTAATGTTCCTGCTGGTACCACATTTATGGTACTTTTTTCATGTCTGAATATATGATTTTTTTCAGTCTTAAAAATATTTTCACTTCACTAATTTTTTTTTTTTTTGGGGGGGGGAGTGATCTTATCTAAACTAGCAAAATATTGACAGTGGAGAAAAAAATCCAAACAACTTTGGAAGTTTAAGAAAAATATCACTTAAATGAGAAATACCAACTTTCACAAGGTTGAATATTTGCTCTTCAGCCTTCATGCAGCTTTCACAAACTAGAGAAGCCTTTTCACTCTTACTTTGCTCCACCAGCTGTATCAATGTACCACACATGAGTATGACATTAATACAGGTACTTTTGTTTACTCCCTAATTTCACTGCTGCATTACTGAATATTTAAGCTGATCTCAAAGAAAACTTTATTAATTGTATTTTTTATTTTAGTTCCTCTTGAATTATATGTAATAAAGGTCTCCATACACTGGCTGTGCACGCCCTCCCAATTATTCAATATGGCAAACCAAATAGAGCTTAATCAGGTCACCTCATCTATTCAACAGCTGCTCATAATTAAATACTAACACCAGCATTCATTTTGCAATGTCCCTTTTTCTCTCAAAGGCCAGGTGAAACAAACAAGGTCTGCAGCTTGCTCTGAGAGTTAATAAAGCCAGGGTTATTTCAGAGAAGCAGTAAGACGACCTTCCCAAACCCTGGGGTAATGGAATAATCTCCTCTCTTGTATTTATTCTATATGCTACAGTTTATCTAAAGACTGGGGAGCGTATCCACTTATTTTTACAACTATGCACAGAGATAACTGGGGCAGTTTTTCATAAACAAAAGTATCCAAAATAAAAAATAAAAAGCACCAGCACGCAGACTTGTATTTAAGGACTAAACAATAACATATTTATATTCTTTGCCCCTAAATACTTCCTCTGCCATGGGTGGATCAGTTTTCCACTGTGCTAATGACACTTTGTGCACCAAACAGTAAAACACTCTTGTTAAGTAATCATCAGTATATGCACTTGTTATACATAATACTTACTTTGCCTGTATATGCTATACATCACACACTAACACTGCCCTTTTTGGAATAACATTTTACAGAGTTTTTTCCCTTGCTGGTTATACAAGCGGTATGGTACTACTAGAACCGTATTTTTTTTCTCTTCCTCTCAGCAGCAACAAGTGAAATAGCAAGAAATAAAATACTAGTGTAAAATGTTTTATCATTCAAATTGTAAATACACCCTCAATGTTTGCATGGCCACCTACAGACAAGCAGTCAAAGGAAGCTGCACAACTGTCCTGGTCACCCTGGATCATATGATTCAAGTGGTACAAGACAGTAGACAGTTGCTGACTCAACAGGGAGAGGAGGAGGAGGAAAGGTCCCCCACCTGTTCTCCAGGTAAATACGCTCTGGAACCTCATGCCATTTGCACAACCTCCTCCTTGGCATTTTATATCCAAACAACTGCTTCGATTTTAGACCAAGTTGTTGTCCATTCAACTTCACAGATGCATAATGAATTAATTAGTTACTCTTCCTTCACTAATTTTTATATAAGCAAAAAATTTTTTAAAGTCACTTGCATAGGCATTGTATTGTATGCCAAGATTCTTCCAGAGTACTCAGAAATTCCCCTGCAATTGCTTCTCTTGGTTTTACACACAGAAAGATACTATATCATTCTGTTCTTAATGGAGGTGGCTAACTTGCAGCTCTTTAGCTTTATACACCTCCAATGCACCCCCATACCCCGCTGCACCGAGAGCGGCTCCACTGACACTGAGTTTGCAAAGTTTTCTGAATCCTTGTATATGGGGAGAAGTAAACGAAGTTTATCTGAGTGCTGGGTGATGCCAACTTATCCAGTCCTACCAAGCTGGAACTGCTGTCCCCCTTAGGTCCTTTGAGAAATCATGTGTGTATTTTGAGAGCATCAGCTATACAGCTATTTGTATGTGTACTTTGCAGAGTTAGCAGACTTGGCCAACCCTGGCCTTATCTCCAACAGTCTGATAAGACTGAACAACTCTAGATTATTTTTCTCATCTCTCCTGGCTAGCTTTTTTCATTCTTTCTACAAGCAGGTTGCGCTACTCTCTTCACTCTTCTCTGTTGTCCAAATTCCTATTCCAGAACATCATATCTAACACTATTAGGATAAATTGCTCAAATAGCACAACTTCAGTACTGCACAATCATCTCCAGTAGTACAGCTTTAAACAACCCTTTTGTTCCCGAGGCATAAGTTGAATTTGCTGTCAAATTATCCAGTATAGCTTTCTTAATTCCCAGAAGTGACTGCAACTGACAGCAAAAGCATTTTTATGCTCTCAAATAACTTCATGTTTTCTCTCCATGTAGTTTTCACAGTTGTAATGAAAAGGCTAGCCATATCTCCTGTATTAAATTGCCTCAGTTCCTTCAGCAAGTACTTGAAAGTGAAGGCTTTAATTAACTCCCTCATCCTTTGTATAGAGCCCAAGATAATTTAAACATTGTTTCCTAGTTTTATTTAAAAAAAACCACACCCACACAAAAAAAACACCAACAAAAAAACCCCCACCAAACACCAAATCGTTTGCAGAACACTATTTTTCATGCTTACTGGGATCAAAGCTTTAAGACATCAGTCAGCTTTTCCCTCTCATTTGTCATCAGTTACAGGTGCCACCTTACAGATCTAGAGAAGCAGAGGTAGAGTCTGAGCATGCAGGTTAGTGACTACCACTGAGTACACAGAATCAATACAACTTTCCTGAGGCACTGGCAGGGGGGCGGGTGAAGTGTCCAGTAAATTTTCAATTCTAAAATCTTAGCATTCAAAAGTATCTCCATTCATCTACAAAACAGGTACCACAGACACTTGTCTATTACAAACCAATTTTCTGCCTCTCAAAGTCCCTGCATACGAGTCTGGCCAGCACTTCATTTGTCAGTGCCTTAATTCTCATAGGCATCTCCTGTCACAACCTATCAAGTACTCTCTACTATCTAATTGGACTATCCATAATACTGATGAGCTAAAACGTATGTGATCACTGTGACCTGTAACGAAAGCAATAATCCTATAGTATAGGTAAGTACGCACTGCTCCTTTAAAATGTAATTAATTCTCTGAGACAAAAATCAGAAAATTAAACTGAAAAGATCCTCAAAAAAGGCAGAAAATGCAATAATCAATAATAGTAATAAGTATTATTATTATTATGAACATTTAAGAGCTACATAAGTGAGACAACAGGTGCAACAGATTTTCACTTTTTTTTAGAAAATGGATGTGAATAATTCAGAGACTGTTGCTTCATGAATTGCTTTTCAGCAATATTTTAAGGGCAGGAACTTAAAATAATTGTTATAAAAACACTGCCATAAACATTTCCAACATGATGCTCTTCAAGAAACATACAAGTACAGTTACTGAAAAAATAACTTAACAACTGCTGGAGTGCACAGTACTTACAAATATTTACTTTGCATAAGAATCAAATGTGGCTTACATATGCACATAAAAATTACAAAGATGGTAATAAATTCACTGTTACTTTTCAGACTAATGACATTCAACAACCATTGCACATGAAAAAAAATTAGAGAAAAAAAGCACACTTTTCAGTTTATTTTTGTGTTTCATAACATTGGGGTCAGCTAATCCATTCACTTTCCTTAACCTAGATGCTTTTTGGGTTTGTTTTTTTTCCCCTATTTGATTCCACTCTTAGCACGGCAACAGGATAAACTTCTAAAAACACAAAAGCATGATTCTGAAAATGCACCATACTGACAGCAAAACCTAGATCCATGTGTATTTCACAAACTAGATTATAGTTAAACTAGATACATTTCAAAATTGGCAGTGTTGCTTAAAACAGACGAATATTTTGTTTAAAATGCACAGAAACCATAAGAATGTCAGGTAAGATTATTTATGCCCACAGAGTCACCAACACTCTTAAATTTATCCAAGCAACTCTCTGAAAATATTAACTTGTTTCTCATTTTAATCCACCACTACACCAAGTTTGATGACATGATTGATGTCATGATTTCATGATGACATGAAATGTCATGATTTTTAAAATCACCTTTTTATTAACAAATTTTATGATAAACAAATTCTTAATTTAATTCTAAATTATGCCGCAAATTTATATGAACCATTTTGAATTCAGTATGTCAACTTCTGTGTAAGAAGCTCAACCCAACAGATAAAGGGAATTAAGAATAAAAACAGTATTTTCAACATGGATCCTGCCCCCCCCAAAAGTTTACAAAAGGTTCTGTATAAATAATTTTAAAAGCAACCAAAGTCAATGAAGCATTCCTTATTGAAGACGACATACTTATTGAAGACGACTTATTGAATATTCCTTATTGAAGACGTCAAAATGCTGCTTTTAGTTTGTGTGTCTCACAGTGAGCTGAAGGAAAGTTATAATGTGTGCAGTATGTGAAAAAGATACTTTGGCATTTGGCACATTTTATATCAAACCCCTCTTTTGAAAATTACATTGGATAGGAAAAATGTAATGTGATACCAGCTTAACAAGAGTTTTGCACTTACCAGAATTATGGCAATAGTCCATATATTGTGGAATTTGGATTGTAAAGGCTACCAAATCCGGAGCTAAGAGAGATTCTGGCTTTCTACTCTCATTGAGCCATTTACTGCTGTGTAAGTCTCTGGTGTCAGAAGGGCCTTGAATTAAAGGAATCAGCTTCTCTTTTCCACCATCACCTAAGATAAAGATTAGACTCCTTACAGCTTTTACTGTAACAAGATAAATTTTCAACACAAACATTCACTAGTCCAAAGACAACAGCTATTAACATTGTAAATAGAGAATTAAAACAGGAAATAGAAAGAGCAATCTCATATAAACTATTAAACAACTTCCTTAATGTTATCTTGTAAATGTCTTTACATCCAGGAGGATTTCAAAGAAAGTAATCAATTCTTTTTAAAATAGCAATTTCCATCCCAACTTTATAAAATTATATTTTTAAAAATCACCATGAACTCAATTTAGACTTAAATTCACATATTTTTAATGTTATTGACATTAGCTGCCTTTATATATGAAGAGATCACAGACATTGATTGGAAAAGTTCCTGCATGCTCTTCAAAAAAAATTATATTAAAGAAATTTAAGGACTATTTACCACAGAGCCCTCAAAAACTTCACAAGCAAAATACATACTTGTGGCATTAATGGAAAATGAGACATTAAACAATAAACAGAATACATCCAAATTATGCTACAAAAAGTAAAATGCAAATATTCTGTGTAATATGAAAATGCAGAGTTATTCCAGTTTCTTCAGTGCTTTTCGATTAATATTTGTCTCAGCAGAAAAAAACAACATCTTTATTTTTTTATTCAGTGTAAAAACTGACTATACTGGGGCCAGACTGGATCATCCTGGCACACTTAACAATAATAATAAAAAAAACCCAAAACAGAATACAAAAAAACCTCTCTGATTCATAGGAACAATGAGTAAATTCTTGTTTCAGTAACTCTCCTTGTAAAAAGCAAGGCCAATTCTCCTATACAGGCAATAAAGTTTTACATGGTCCAGCTGCACATACCTGGGGCTTTGGCACAAATTTTTATTGATCCCACGGTCCCAGAGGCACATTTGACCAATGATGTGCCGCAGTACTTCAATTCAACATTCTGGATTGAGCCCTCAAGAGTTGGCAGGGGATTCTTAGATTTCACACCTAATAAAAGAAAACTGCAAATGTACTAGCCTGTTGAATTTAAATATTTATATATTCCTTCACCAAGGCATTTAAACTTAATTATACTTTAATTATCTACCTTAGATGTTCTTATAGCATTTTTGTTGTGATTCACAGTTTTTAAATGGAAGTGAGAGAATGCTGTATATGGGCATTTTAATACAAACAGTTAAGCATAAAATACATATAGATAGCGTAAGAAAAACACACAAGGCCACTTAGAAATTGGAATAATAAATAAGTATATATACACATACATAGACTTTTGTTTTCACTTTGTAAGTGCCACCTCAACTATTCTCTTTCATGTTTTTATTACGACCCTTTCATTTCAGGATCTTAAAATGACTAAGTGTTTTCAGCTTACATTTAGACAACAACATTTTACTCAGTAGCAATGTAACGCATTAAATCCATGCAGCTGAACAGCACAGAAGGCCAACGGCACACTTGCCATTTTTCAGCGGAAACTGGAGTTCAAACCTTGCCTTAGGTCACAAGTGGAAGTAAGTTTTGGTGGTCTTTCCTCAGCCCCCATTTGTGCACACCAGAAAACTACTGCACCAGTTGGAAGAAACTGGTGCTACTGGCAGTCACTTCTGAAGAGCTGCCTAGAACCGTGGCAGCAGCAGCAGGGGATCTTACAAGTCAAGACTGAGATATCTTGGAAGAGCTCAAGAGCAGCCCCCAAAAACAGCCCCAGAGCATGGGTGGAAGAAGCCAGCCCTCCTATTCTGTACAGCGCTGCCTATCAGAAAAATAAAATACATAAATTTACTTGCAAATTAGAAATAAATAGTTTCAACACCTGTAAGAAATGAAGTATGAAAGGAAAAACTAACAGAAGTTACCATGTTTTATGGGGTTTTTTCCCCTCATGCAAAAGTGACTTGGAATTTGTCAGTTAAAACTGGCAAGCAGCTTGTTAATTATGCAAACATTAGTATAATTATGGAACCGTTTCCTCACATATGTAACATAGCATTTGTTCCAAAATCCATAATTATGCAAGGAAAGTATTATGGAATATCAGGTAAAAAAAGAAATTAAAAGCAGTTTGATATGCATTTCAAGATAGGTACACACATTAAAGAAACTTAATATATTCTCTACAGAATGAACTCATTAGTTTCTTGCACAATCTCTCAAAGACTTAGCCCAAAGAACAACCTTTAATATACATTAACTAGTAAGGAAAAATTCCTTTAAAAAATGATAGGAAACAGAATACTTAGAATTAAACCTGGTAATTGTGCTCAGTTCACTGTGCCTATTCCTGTTCCTAACCACTGAAGTGTATTTGGTAGTGCATATACAATCATTTGGTAAGCAGACTTCTTGACATATATTTATTTAAGTTTTGCTCTGGTAAGACATTAAAATAATTTTTGAATAAAAAGTACTTCCCAAGGTAGGAAGAGAGAAGCAGCATACGAAGGGACACATGGCATTTAGTAAACCAAAGTGCCATGTGAAACTAGGTTCCACATTCTATGCATATTTTCTCATCAAAATTTAACCTGTCTTCTGTGTTGGAGATATGCCCAGCCTTTTCCTAATTTGTGATTCAGGAAGGCTTCAGGCTCAAAGAATGCTTGCTGCAACCCATTTGTGTGCCTGCCATGACAACACCCCATCGGTTCTCAGTCTGAAAGATCAGCTACCAGTTTTCGTCTTGTGAATACACCCTCATTCCCAGTCTTGCCCGGGGTAAGTCTCTTTTAAAGCTGAAAATCCCCTTTAATCTAAGATGTGGTATCAGACACAACGCATTAATTTGTCAAAAGCAGATAGGGTATGTGTAGGCATTTCCTAGTCTTGGATCTGCCGCCTCATACTTCCTACAAACTTGTGCAACTAGAGGCCATTGTGTTGGAAAAAACAAGCAAAAAAAAAAAAGAAAAAAGTATGGTTTTCCCTGTCTTCTGCCTATTCCAAAACAAAGATTATAAAATACTGTTAGTAGCAGCCAAGATTACAGTCAAAGCAAAACAAATTTGAGTTCATAATTTGATCCCCATCTTTCAAGTCTTCTCAAAACTGGTAGCTTCTTGCTGCTTCCATCTTTCAGCAACTCTTTTATGCCTAAAAATACAAGGTGTGATGTCTGATACATTTCTCTCACTTCACTATGGAAGATTAAGTACTTTTAAAACTAAGTATTTTCCATCATGGAGTTCACTTTTAGATGCATTACTCTGAACAACCTCTCTGCATTAAGACTAAAACTTCCCATGTTGGTTACATGTATAACTTGAATTTTGTTTTAGTATCATATTTGAAAACAAGGAAGCAAGTTTCACATGATCATGCTGCTCCCTATCTGTTTCTGTTCACTCCTATTACCTCACCAAATAACTTCTGGAGTCATTGAATTTCAGCAAGATATGGCAGCGTTATCAGAGACATTTATTTCCTACAATCTTCATGAAAATGTGGGTATATTTGTCCTGTTACCTGACCAGTCAGTATATGCATGACAGTCAGCAAAGCATAGCTCAAACTAGCCAGTGCACTGTTTTTCACCCAACCAGCAGTTAGGGATCATTATGGGAAGCTAGGAAAGCTGAATGGCTTGGCCTTGAAGAAACCCATATAGTTAATGATTATATTTTAATGCATACAAAGAAGTAACTGATAGCAGTAATAAGCTATTTCTTTCTGGAACACTTGTTAGAGGGATAGGATGAACACTTTCTCAGTTGTTTTCAACTATTTGAAAAGAAAATAAAAAAGTATTAGGAAAACATAGCATAATCATGCCTCTCCTTTTCTACGTTGCTTTGACATCAAATGGCAACATCATCCTGCTCTCAGTTTTAACACCTGATAACCATAGCACACCACAGTAATCAAGACGAAGTTGCAAGAAAAATTAATTCTGCTCAGGTTTCACAGTTCTGGACTGACGGATACTCAGAAAACCCATTTATTAAATATTAAAATCCTATACAGAGCCTACAGTAAGGAATAAGGAACTTAGGATGTCTAACCAGACTTTCATCACGAAGACAAAAATCACCTGAACCTAAGGTGATTCTCCTTGCCCAGTTACTAGTTTCTTTTTCAAAGCGCAGAAAGTTTAGACTTTTGGTGAACCATTTACAATGAATAGGTTTAATAGAGGGAAACAGCACATTTTCTTCAGTCTCTGAAAATTTTTGGAAATTATGAACCATCCCTCATAAACTTGTCAAATTGGCAAGCTGCTCTACAGAGAAGAAAGAAGCCTTGTTTCCTACATATGCATCTGACTATCTGTAGTTTCCATCCCTGTAACTTTAGTTCTTCCCAAATATTCTCCCTTATTAGCTCTTTCATCATGATAATATCATTATAAAATCAAAGTCTCAACAGTTGTACACATAGCTAAAATATTCCTTAAATACCTATTTCAGCAAAAAAATCTTTAAGCAAGCGAAGACTGGGGCTTCCTTCCCTCCCCTCAATGTTTATAAAATTTTTTAGAAGTAGTGTCTTCTCAAGGGATTGATTGAGCAGGAAGATGTTAAAACTCCTAGATAAGAAATGCTCCATGTCTCCAAATACTAACTCAAATTTAGTATGGAGACAAACACTCCACAAGATTTTAAATAAGACATTGAGCATGAATTCAAAGACGAACCAGGGAAACCAAATCTATCGTTGCCAACAGCAACATTATCCAAATTCAACGTCCTGCAAATGAAGCATGAGAAAGGCTTATTTCCAAGGTGCAAGACAACAAAGTAGAATTTGTGCTGTACTCACTCTTCTGCAATCACACTTTCAAAAGCAGCACTGTGATTTACTCGACTTTGTTGCTCAGTGTAGTCAAAATTGGAGAACAGCGCAAACATGTTTGTTTTTCAGTACCCCTCACATTTTTTTTTAGTTAATTTATTATTTTCATCAGGAACACGGTAATCAAAGACTTTATGGAGATAGAGAGATGCATATGCCTGTCTCCACCAAATATAACCTACAGCTGCTTCTAGGTAAAAATGACGATTTTCTGGCTGTATGATTTTCGTAGTGGAAACATCTTGCCCATTGTTGAACTATTTGCAGTAAAAATCAAGTGTTTCCTTCCCAATATGTAACCATGCTTATACTTGGTGATCAAGCATAATCTGTTTTAGTTGAATCAGACTATCACATAGAATATAACACATTACCAAAGACCTAAAAAGCTGTTCTTTCCATACTGCAGAACCCAAAAATAGGCAGAAAGGTTTTCTAACTTAAAATCTACTACGCCTTGACAATTTACACCTTGTGCACACTAACTCACTTTAATTTTAACTCCAAGCCTAAAGAGCCATTCTGTTCTAGAAACACGCACAGAAGCATCACACCGTTGGGGAAGGTTCTCCCACACTTTAAAGCAGGCATTCACATCCTCCCCCCAACTTTTCTGGTCATAGGTTTGGTCCTCTCCATGTATATAACCCATCTACGCAGCTTGCCCTAAGTCCCTGCATTCAGTGACATTCTATGTGCAAAGAATCAAATACCTAAAGGCAGGTCACAATTGTGTCTTCATAGATTAGCCCAGGATTTCTGCTAACAAGCCTATTAATGCTGAGCAATCATTTAATTTAAGACCTGTTAAAAAAAAAGTTACCCAATTAGTGATTTTACCAATGGCCTATACATCTTTTACCAATCTGTTCGTAATAAGGTGAATTTGCAATGATTAATGGAAAACCAAGAAACAAAAACTTGAACTGATCAACAGAAAAGACAGGAAACCAGCAAAAGAGGTATGTTACTGATTCTGAGGACAAGAGTCAGGACTGTGTGCCGCCAAATCCCTGAAATACAATAAATAATTCTTTAGAAAGATCATAAAAGAGAGAACTGCAAAATATGAAATAGGAAATGAATAAGGCATGACAAACTTCTAGAAGCAGCTCCACATGAATTCTCCCCATATTTAGGTTATGGCCTCAGAAGGAAAAATTTCAATATTTAAAGCATTAAGTACCAATAAACTACGGTTTGGCAACATGATATAGTAAAAGACTGTCACATACATGTCAAAATGATTTCAAACTCAGTAAAAAGATCAATCCATGAATAAAAGCAAGGAGCTATTAACCAAACAAAATAACATTTAGGCTTAAGTCTTACTGGAATCAAGGAAAAAAAGTCCAATTATTTTCACAGAAACATACATTTAAGTTTTACATGACTAACACAGAAAAGGTAGTAAACAAATTGAAGCATAAGAGAACCTCATTTCTTTCATGAGAGATACTCATTTGTGTTCAGTCCCTGCTTAAGCAGCGCCCTCAGTGAGAACTTCTGAAAGTCTGTACTGAACTTGGTTAGAGAGATGGCACTTCTGAGGAACTTGAAGCTAAAACCAAACTTAATTCCTTCCTCCTTGCAGTACGAACATAACAGAAGCCACAAAGACCAGCTCTAGCTGGCATCAGTCCTACTTCTCACATTCAAAGCATTGTGGGAGCATGAGCTTTCATGTTCTTCGTTGCAGTAAAACAGCAGCAGCATAGGAATGTCAACATCTCTTTTGATCACTGTGCTTCCTTGCACACAACACCTGAAGAGAAAACACTGGGGTTTTGTGTTTGGGGTTTTTTCTTTCCCCTTTTTTGTTTTTTTAAATTGGAAACACAGAAAAAGAGAAATTTTCTAAAATGTAGAAGCCAGGTTATAAATACTTTCTCAGTTTTTTCTGTAGTAAAACAAAATCTTTGTGATGACGTTCCCCAAACATCTTTACCGTGTTCACAATTCCACATTTTTAATCTGTCACCATAGTCTGCAGACCACATTTTGCAGCCCTAACGTAGACACTCACAGGCTACTATTTTCTTTCTTCTTCAAAACAGTAATTCAGGCAACTTATTTTAAGGAGGTGTCAAGGGACAGGTCTTTTTTTTTTTTCCTAACTCAACTATATTTAGCATTACTCTTGTTATTCTGATTATCATAATTATTTATTTTCTTGTAACTGTGTCAACCACTATTCTAAGAAATTACTGTTTCAACCCCACCCACTCCCAAGACTTAACAGGGCAATAACAACAGGATTATGGTAGACTTGTCTTGCCTCTAATGTAAGTCTTGAGCTTCTTGTGCCACAGTTCCATACCTAAAAGAAACCTGTCCTGAAAAATAGCTCTGCTTTCATTTTCTCTTCAACCATGGTACTCAAAGGAAAAAGTAAATGCATGGAAGGGTGAAAGCAGTTATTGACAGACTGAAATACTCTCTAAAGAAGGTCAAGCTGATTTCTTCTTGGGCAACAATGACAAAATATTTATCAATGTAAGTATCTACCATTCTCTTCATCAGAACATAAGCTGCAAAAACCACATGTATGCACACACATAACACAAAAATTAATCCCCTCACATACTTTCAGTATTTTCACAGACAGATTTCAGGGCCAAGCACACAGTCAGTCGTACACTGGCCTTCACCTTGTAGATCAATATTAAAAATGCTGTAACTAACCACTTTTATCCCTAAACTGCCTGTAAAATAATTAAGGCTTCTCCATTTCCTAAATACTAAAACAGACATAAGACTGTCATTTAGTAATGGAGGTTTACATATTGCAAAAAATTTCCCAGCTTGCTAAAGAACAACAGCATTTCACCTAAAGGGAGAGTCCCTTAAATCTGCCAAATCCCTGTGGCTACATTCCCATTTCGAAACTCCACACAACAGCCCTCATACAGGTCCCCACCTGCCTTAGTCCACAAACTTCTTGATTTTTCTAAAATCCTGCTTCAAATGAAGAGTTAAAGAAGAAACCTGTGATTCAAAGACTGAAAACCAATATTGAAGAAATCACAGAACATTTGAAATATGTTTAAGGCATTCTAGGTCAGAAGCACCTTTGAATAATTCTTTATTGATAATCTGTTTTAAGTGATTATCCAGTCAGGTAAAATAATGCTTTAATTTTGAATGCTCATAGAAGAACTAAACAGCTACCACTGGAAAAAAAAAAATTGTGAAAATACAACAGAGCTGGGAAATCTTTCAGAACTCCCTTTACCCACTGTAGTAAGGACGGCTTGCAAACATTCATGGACTTACTACCACAACCTATCAAAAGGACAAGGACGATCCTGAAACATTCTCATTGTACGGTACAGATATACAATCCATGCATAGTCTGACTGCTGCTCCCTTTGATCTAGCCAACATTTAGAGAAGGAATACCACCTTCCATCTTTAAACATATACGGTATTGCAAATAGCTCTAAAACCTTGCTGTGAAAAGCATTATTATTAACCTTATTATTGCTAACATTCAGGCTATTTAGGCATCGCCGATTATAAGCATATATAATTGAAGCTATTATTTTAGATTTAGCAACATGACACTGATCAGGACACAGGATTAAAGTGGCTTTAGTGGCACTGTTCCTGCTGTTGTAAACAGAGGTTCAAAAAGAAAAGGATTGATTTTCCTTTCTGCACAATTTAACAGCTGCATTTCAGATACTGCTGTATCATTTGAGACAAATGGTAGAAGCCCAACTTAATGCATTAAAATAACTTTTGTCTTCCAAGAAAACACAGAAAAACTATCAGAATCTGAATTTCCAATTCTCAAAAAGCATGTCCTATCAATCGTCATATCTATACATTGTCAGTAGACAAATGCTAAAAATGACATGGATGCAAATGCTTCCAGGATACAGATAAATAAGAACTTGAGAAACCTTCACTATAAATTATTTGAAGCAAGATCCTGAAAAAGACAAGGACAGACAGATGGACAGAGGAAAGAGATTACAGTTTCCACCCCTAGTAACACACCCTTTGGCTGAAAGCATGCACTCGCAATCAGTTGCTTCCATCTTAGTCGTATAAGCCTCCTATCCCTTTCAAATACAGTAGTTTTGCTGTATCCGAGGGTAAGTTCAATAGCTCATGCAAAATGTCAACACAAAGTATATTAAAACACTTTTTCTCATTAATATATACTAATATGATCACAAAAAACCTGAACTGCATTTTCTATCCTGAGTTTCTATTAAGTCTAGTTCAAGTTCAATCCAGTACCAGTTCAAGTACCTTATCTTCAAATACGCTAAGCATAAGTTGCAATATGTCTTAGGCTCCGGAATAAAGCCTGCATTTTACAACTCTTTTAGTAAAAAGGTGTGTAGCAACTAGAGAAAAAGGACATCTACAGCTTTCTAGGACACCAAAATGTAGGATGAAAGAACAAAGTCTTAGAGGATCCAGAGCTCATCTCAGATCTCATCACCTGTTTCAACTGTGGAGCTCATTTCTCTAAGACACACCTATTTAAATAAGCTATTTGGCAACTACGCAACTAATAAAGCCTGGTTTCCTATGAGTTTGTATTCCTTTGCCCTTAAAAAGCCTCATTCACCAGAGCAGATGCAACCCTTAAAGTGCTATGTAACATACCTACTATGCAAGAGACAAGAAATGATGGATCTCACCTGGACCTACACATGGTTGTGAGCTTCCCTGTAACACACATGACACCTGGTCACCTGCTTGCTGTTAAACAGAGTATCTAATAACTGAAATCTCTCACAAGCTCAATTTGCGATGATTGCATACAGGACAGAACAGTTATGGACCAGTAAAATGGTCAACAAATTGAGGATTCTAGAGGATGGACACAGTAATTCTTTAAGAAGTAAAAAAAACGCAAAGGTTTACAAAAATTCCAAAGAAGAAGGGCAGATGTGTTCAATAACAGTGTTACCAAAAAATAATAAAGAACTAACATCTAAGGTGTAATCACTAACAGTTTGATTTCCTGAGTTGCTGGGGATGGTGGGGGAAGCAAAAGAGAACATTAACACCTTTCAACTGGGATGTGAAGAAAGCCAGCAGTTGCCTGGTTAAAAGATGGACAACAGAGGTTGCTGCGGGGGACACTGACTGTAAAGGAGCAGGAAATGGCAGGAAGACAGTAATTCAGACAGGGTGGGCAAGTAAAACATGGTAGAGATTACACGGAAAAAGATTAAAATACAGTATATCAGTATTATCTTGAACAGTTTCCCCATGATTTTCCTTCTCAGACAGTATATGCTGCTTTAAAGAACAGAAAGATCTGAGACTACCCCTTCACATGTAGTTTTCCACGTCCATAGATGACAAGATTTCACTTTCTTTAAAGATGAGTTTTGTTTCTAACTGGAGTATCATTCTTACTCAATCACAGTTTTCTATACCGCACTGCATTTCTTATGACATCAATGTGTTCCTCACAGCAATTTAAATATACATTGTTTAGGATATAAACTTAAAAACACAATGCTCTTTGTTAACTTTGTTAAACAAAGTTTAACAAAAATGTTTATATTTTCTTTTAAATATTCTATGCAACTACTGAGGACTTAGAGAAACAGTACATTTAGTGTCTGGAATGGCAGTTTCTTACACCAGGAGGATATTAACCTTTAATCCTTGAAATCATTAAAGAAATGTTTGTAGAAATATTTTTACCCTCTTTATCTGGTCAAAGTACTGGAAGTTAAGTCGTGTCTGTACAAACCAATCATTTCACCAGCAGTTTTATATTTCTTTAAAGCCTCATATAAAAAGCACCTGCTTAAAGTGAGTAATGGAGTTTTATATTCATTGCACTTAGGAACAGCGTATGTAACCTATTCCGTTTTCCTCCCTTGTGGAATATATTTCAGCTTATATTGCACAGCACATTACCGATGTGTATAAAGACTCTCTGATCAGCAATTTGGACTGCAGACAGCAACCTGCATGAGTACACTTTTTTCCCCTTCTTAAATACAGTATCCACTTGATTCACCAACACAAATTAAAACCATCCTTTAAAGATGATGATCTCACCTTCACAGTGAATACATGAAGCCCATACATGCTAACACCATAACAATGTCAGGCTACAAGCTACAGCATATACCCAGCACAACCAACAAGCAATACACATGCTGTCAGCATTATAAAGAAAGAAGCTAATATATAACCTTCCCTGGCCAAAGAATAGAAAATCTCCATTAGCATGATTAATTTCTGAGAGGTTAAAAATCTTACTGTCTATTAAGATACAAAAAGGAAGAAAATCCAAAAGGAAAGTCCTGCAACACAGCATATATTAAGGACGCAATATAATCTTGGAATTAGCATTTTGTCAAAAAAAAGCATGAAAAAGGGTACTTCCATACTATAGCTTATCAAAGCACACGCTTGTGACATATTTCTTTACAGCTGAGAAATTTAAGGACTTCTTCAACTCAACCTCAGCATAAGGTTCCCCTGCAGGATTATTTAGTACTGTGTTTTAATAAAAGTATTAACTTGCAATAGCCTAACAATCATGTTCTTCAGTTACGACAACATTCATATTGGACTCCAGTATGTAATATAGGCATGACCACATAACAAAAATATCATACTACTTTCAAGTAAGCTCCTGTTTTTCATTTTAAAAACAACAGAGAATTTTGATGGGACAATTAAATAATTTTTGTATACACTTATGCATGATTAACCAGAATCATACAATTGTATCCATGAATTCATTGTAATATGTATTACTGTATTCCACACAGAAAGCGCATTGATTTCAATGCATTTCAAACAGTGTCCTTAGCAGACTGACTTATCCTCTATGCACACAATTGCATCTTCACAAAACCAGATGCTACCTTGAAGTAGACAGTTACTCTTTGCATCTTCTTCCATCCACATATCTCTATGTTGATAAGTTTTAAATAACACGGAAAATAAATTTGCCAGAACAACTTAAACTAAGCATAGAATTACCCATCAATATTATTGTACATAAGTAGTTACTCACTGAACTAAACAGGAAGAAGGGCTATATTACATTAGCTTGATTAGTACCTCATGGAACACTGCAGAAGTTTTGAGGTCAAGGCAAGTTTACAGAGCCCATGAGAAGTGCAAGGAATAGATATTTTATAGTCACACATTTGTAGTAGTAATATCTGTGACTGAGGAAATACAAGTTTTCTAACTTACTGTAATTAGGTTAGCACTACAATAAGCTTGTTCATTACAAAATTTAACTCTGATATACTTAGTACAGTACATCTTGCTAAATCTACCCAATATTAAAATATCTGAGGAAGTAGAGGACTTCAAAGTTAAAATGAAATCCTGGTAAATCTTCACAGTATCTTAGAACGATATCCAAAGGAGAATTTAAAAAGAAAAAAAAAGTTAACTTTTTAATACAGAGGAACATTACTATGAACTTACTCTTTTTACAATGTTGTTTCTATTGCCAATTAGATATCCTTACCATAATTTCATATACGTACTGAATGTCCTTAAAGTATCATAGCTCGGCTTAGTTTATAAAAAGGAGGCCTATATGAATGCCAGTTGTATGCTTTTCAACAGAAGGATGTAAACTTATTTAGCGATCTGTTTTTCTCTTTCATCTTATCTCTAGTTTCTGTGTAGATTTATAATGCTCATTGTTTCCAATTTTAACAAATCACCTAATGGCAGAAAGGAAAATATGTTAACCTTGGAATTATTTGCAGTTGTAGAAATCGCTTTTGTCTGGCTCATGCAAGGCCTGCAATCTGTTTTAAACACAGATTGTCTGTCTTTTGTCTGACAGCCACCAAGCTGCACAAATTACTTTCTGCCTGTTCACCTGTTTGCAGCTGTGTCTGTAAGCTAAGGATTCTGTAGTTTGACTTGAGCAACCACTCCAGGATTGATGACATGTGCTGCTGATAAACTGAGCAATTTGAAGAAATTACTGGCTAAACTTATTGAAAGACATCTGTGCATGAGCTGAGAACTAGAAGCCTTCAATTGTGTGTTTGCAACCTGCAGTGGCGGCAATCTGTTTGAAGTGATATCCTTCTATAAGAGAGCTGGCCCTGACACAAAATAACTAAACCATCTTTGCAACATATTTCCTCACACACCAATAGAATTCTGCTCTTTTGGTCTTAAAAATACTTCCTAAATAGAGGATATAACAACAATTAAGACTTCCTATACTCACCTAGCAGAAGTAACTTCTTTTGAAGTGTTTCCATTTATCACTCAGATATGGCATTCTGTATTGTTCCCCAGCCTTCTCTACTACATAGACTAGTTCTCAGCAGTTAATGGTAGTATGAGCATCTCACAGGCACACTTACTCTTTTATGGTAGCCAAGACTACATGCCTTTGCAGTATTATGGGGGTACAGCTCAACTCTTCCTTCCGCTTGCAGTATATCATTACATCTTCAGCCAACAGATATCAATACCTGAAATTTCTGCTCTAAAATTTAGTAATCAAGAAATTGTATTTCCAAACCTTGTGAATCTGGATAATGTCTGAGCTTCTGGGGGATATTTGCAGACGTTAATTTTAAGCTCAGGAAGCCCAAGACTGCTATCTCAGGGTGAGTGTGTGCATGCATATGTGTGTATGTATGAAATTCTTTTGGTTTAAAAAAGCTCCACCAGTCTGGTGAACTGTGTGTGATCGCTAGTCATTTCTAAGCTGTACATTACATTTAGCAAAATAAATTCCTAAGTCCTTTGGGACACATTCGATAGTGATATACCTCAATGTTGCTCCCATTTTCTTTGTTCTTACACATTTAACATAAACGTGTTTCAAGTATACATTGTGACAGAGTAAGCCAAAGCAGAATTCTACACATCTTCAAATGTTTTAGTAGCCCAGAATAAACAACAAATTAAAAACAGCACTCAAATTGCTTGATATAGTAATGAGGGGAAAAAAAAAGTAATTGAAGGAAAAGTGTGTTAAGCCTAAAAATGTAACATAAAGTGCTTAAGGAACTTCCAAAGCGTGTAGTCAGAAGCACAGAAACTGTCCACTTTCACATCTGCACATTAACCCCCTCCCCCCCAAGCCCTCCTTTTATGCATTTAAAAAGGATTAAGTATGCAGTACTTAAGTATATGCAGTGAACCACCAAAATATAAACTATTCATTTCACCTTGTTTTCTTTGCCACTAGTTCATACTAAAAGTCAAGGTACTGACTAAAAAGATCAAACGATTAAGACTTATATCTGTGCTATTTGTTAGTTTCAGCAAATGAAATTAGTGCTTCCACTTTAATTTAAGTATTTGAAGACAAATATTACTTTTAAAAGTGTCTTCACAAACAAGGTCTATTAACAATGATAACGATTTTCAAAATATATCTTCTATTTGATGAAAAATTATCACTGCGCTTAAATGCATTTGAAAATAGGAAAGCAAAGCTTTCAAGTTAAGTAGCTATATAAATTGGGCTTTCACATTTCAGAACCCATAAACTGGATTCAACACAGAGCTGAAGTGACCTCCTTGAAAAAAGGATATATAGTATAGTGTAATATGCATACAATAAATCAAGTCCTGATTATGTGCAGCTAATAACTATACATCACTAATAATAAAACCCTTAAGATACTGGGCTATAGCAGATATCTAAGTAAATACAGTACATTTTTATCTTTACCCTCTATGCATATTGTGAGTTCGAGCATTTTTAATATCAGCTTTTATTTTAAAAGAGCTAAGTCGTGAGAACATTCTTATGTACCACTTCATAACTCTGACACCAAGTATGTATAAAAAGATTAGCCTTTATTTGGTATAAAATCAGTTGGCAGTTTTACATCTGTGCAATGCAGCATAAATACCCCAGCTGGCATCTCAAGCTCACACACATATGGACTTCAAAACAGAAACTTCCTTATTTGCAGCACTGCCAGGGTAATTTTGTATACTTGCATACTACAGCTATTTGTCAGGCCTCTGCAGGTGTGCACTGCACATAAACACACAGCTGTAGTCTAGCAAGCCAAGTGTTCCATCAAACACATAAAGGGAGACCTCAGCAGCTGGATTAGTCATCCCTGCAACAGGTCCAGAGAGAACAATATGGGTTAGTATTTTTGGAAAAGCATGGATGGTAAATTTATGATTATGCTGGCCTTACCAAATAACTGCTGGATTGTGTCATTTTTATGCAATGTCTACTTATTAAAGTTTTTGTTAGAATGGCTGGAACAGACTGAATATTTTTTAGTTTTTAATATAAACAATAAGGTAGTTTATGTATAAAATAGTTTATTAAGTGCAAAATGTTAAAAGGTTTTCATGCTAGTGGTTGGTTTTTGACAGATGTTACAATTATTTGCATTGGCTTTAACAGACAAATCACTGGAATCAATTATAGTTAGTATATCATAAAGTTTCTTACTAGTTATATATTATACTTTGTCACATTTACCATAACTACATAGCATTTTTCTATCTGTTTTTTGCTCTAACTGCTTACATCACAAGTGAATTCCTAAAAACACTTGATAAAAAGAAGTGCAGAAAAAAACACTTTACTGTAATTAACTTGCCTGCTTGTTTAAAGTATGATTTTAATGTTTTAAAAAAAAAAAAAAAAAAACAACAACAACAACAACAAAAATTACTCTCAGAACTGCTTGGAAGACACCAGCATCCACAGAATTTCATGGTGGCCATATAGATGTTTAAAATATTTTAATCAACCAGAAAAAGCAGTAAGCCTAATTTTATGCAAGTTTCCTTTAAGAAACTTCATATGTCAAAAGCAAGAATAAAATGAATCAATAAGAAAACGAATAAAATTTTTAAAACAATTTGCCACCTATTTATCCAGAAGGTTCAGTGTACGGTATGTATTTTAGCATTTAAAAATTGCCTCAGAAAAGATGGGAAAATATGAACACTATCAGGACAAATCCTGGATGCATTTCATCCGTTAAACTTTGAGTTCAAATAATATGCAGGTGCGTGTGCTTGCTTCTCTTTGGTATTTGTTTAGAATCACAAAAAATTACCAGATCTTACCCATAGCTCTCTTTTTCTGAAGATGACATTTACACACTCATAATAGCACTTCCAGATTTCACGTGCTGGGAGGAAGATATCAATTCAACACATCAGTAGGGTGCACATTGACCGGCA
The DNA here is from genome assembly GCF_034638445.1 of Ciconia boyciana. Classification (NCBI taxonomy): domain Eukaryota; kingdom Metazoa; phylum Chordata; class Aves; order Ciconiiformes; family Ciconiidae; genus Ciconia; species Ciconia boyciana. Next base: position 24,529,639 of record NC_132935.1, read on the forward strand.
CTGAGAACGTTACCACATTTTTCCTCACGTACAGCAGTACTTGGCAGCACCTGGGAGCACTGTGAGCAGGAATCCATTCCCAACTGCCCCTTCTTCATTAAGTTAATTGTACAATTTCAAGAAAGAAGAGAAGGGGCTTCCTAAAGGTCACTTTCTTAAACATGACCTAATGGCATTTCAAGACCATGTATCTGTCATCCACCAGGAATATCGCTATTGGTAGCTCAGTAATGTACATAAAGGTTATGTTAACATTATGGTAACGTAAGATCTAATCATGAGAATTACTGATAGGTAACTAACAATCACATAGTGATTTCCTCATGCGGTATAAAGGTAGCTGTTCTTTTAAGCCCAACGGGTTAAATGCTGGTAAATGCTTTTCAAATGCTGAAAAGGCACACGTGGCACCAGAGACAGAGAGATGAATACTCAGATGTACTCAGTATGAGAGCCACTAAAACTTATCATAACAAAATCATAAAGAAACACTTCAAAACAAAAAATAGGTATTTAGAATAAAGGGAAAATGGAAATGGCAAAGTTAATTATTCCTTTTATGCAAACAACTCTGTCTTTCTGAATCAAAACAGAAAATCTATAATTTCAGGGATACATATTTTGCACCCATCTTGGATCTAAAGCCTACAAAAGAAAACATGTATAAAGCTTTAACCATGGAATTACTCTTTTCTGGTAAGCTGAAGACAGAGTCCATATCAAAGACACAAGAATAAATGGAATAGGGCAGAAAAGACTGATGGTTTGAGAGTAAAGGTATCAAGATTTAATGGCATATTACACCATTGATGAACAAACCATATTCGAAAGAAAAAAATAATTGTTTTATTAAAATGATCTACCATTATACAATATATATATTTATATATATTTAAAAAATATATACCTCCTGAGAAATCAGTAGGCCCTACTTCAGAAAAAAACCTAAAACATCTTACTTGAAAAACAACGAAAGATGATCAGGATATTATAGAGCACAATAATGTGATGTCCATAACGTAAAACTGTGCCTTTCCAAACTACTTCGTTCTCTTGGCAAAAATCTGAATTTTCAGGAAATCTTTAAGAAAGTGTTTCTGTGAATATTACAAAAAAATTTAAAAGAGGAATTAGCAGTCATAACTGTTAATCAATATTAGGCATTGAACTATAAGAGAATAGAAATTAGCGAGGGGAAAATAGAGAGCAAGGAGAAGGCTGAGCGGCATTGGTTTTCCCTGGATATTACCGTGATACAATGGATTACATGTGGATCTATCAGTCAGAAACTTGCGTTCTAATCCTGGTTTTGGCAGGTATTTCCTGCCTGACCTCAAGAAAAACATTCAATTTCTGGGCATTAATTTCTCTCTAGAGAAATACAAGGTCTTACACGGGCATTTATCCGTTATATAGGGGAGGATTCATGTTTTGTAATAATTTTATTAATATTATAAAAATTAATCACTACTCAATTAGCACAGAACTATTACAGTGTTGCTGTTACATACGTAGATCTAAAAGAAGTTTTCTACTTGTACACAGAAATAATCTTAACCTTGCTGTTACAGCAAAGCTTCAATGTCATCTATGAAAATGATGGACCCAATCACATGTTCTACTAAGAGTATCATCATATTTTGGTACTACAGATGCATGGTGCTCAAGTGTCCATTACTGGGGGTGGGGGCGGAAGGTCTTAGAAGACAAGGAAGGAGAGCCCCAAATGCTCTCATAGTAGTGGGGCTCCACAAAAGGGAAGGTCCTACAGAAGCCAGCAGAACATCAGGACCTACTTCCCGGAGCAGACTAAATATGGAACTTGGCTTGGCCTTGTTATAGGTATGGATCTGAATCTGGCCTCGGTCTTGTGTAGATATGGATCTGAATCTGGCCTGAGCTCTCCGAGACAACCCTTTCCAATTATTAAAAAAAAAATCTAGGCACATCATAATGCAAGTTTCCCTTAGCCTGTTCCCATATCCTGAGGAACTGCATTGCAGTACAATTAAATCAAGCCATAGACCCTCTTCTCTGTCTAGAGAGCTCAGGCAAGTGATGTACTTTCAACAAAAGGTCCTCTCCAGGAAAAAAAATGAACTTACTTGAGCTAACTGATAGGGAAAGACAGTTCTTATTCTAATGATGAAGTATGTAGCTATACAGGCTAGATGGCAGGGATGAGCGCATTTTTTTTGCCTACACAAGTCAAACAGTATTCAGAATTTCTTCACACTCAAGTCATCTACACTTTTGTTTTCTTTTAAATTAAAACTCAAATCCAAAAATTAGTCCACCTTAGCTGGCTGGGATTTTAGGCACAGTTATATTACGTATATCTTAATCAGATCCTGCCTAAGACTGTATGAAACCCTTCTGGAATAAATCGAATCAAGAAATCTATGAGAATAAAGGCATTGCTGAACTTCTGCATTTTCTGCCGCAGATAGCATGCTGGGTTTTTTTATCAAATTAATAAAAGTTAAAGCATATAATACCCTCACTTGGGAACTACTCAAGAATATTGATGAACAAGAGCACTGCTGAGTAAGAGCATTTCATGTCTCCAAAATTTTTTTTCGTTCATTGAAGCCTAACACTTAAGACATTCCTGCATAACGTTAAGCCAGCAGACCTTGATAATTTAGTGAATTATATACATCTTGCCTACCACAGGAAAACTACAAGCTATTGCTGAAAGAAAACAAACAAACAAACAAAGCCTAGCAGTTAAATTAATCCATCAATACAACTTATTAAAGAAGAGAATCCATAAACAATTACTGGAAGGATGCAATGGTTTCCTAAATTAAAGTTTAAGTCTCAGCAGTGACTTACATTTTAGAACACACCATCACTAACATATTTTCTTTTTGTTTCTTACAGAACATTAAATATTGTCCCTGTTCAAAGAGCCTATCAACAAAAAAGGGACAAAAACAAGGCGGTATATGCAGAGATACGTTCCATTTACACAAATGGATACAAATGCAAAAGTAGTAAAAAAGATTTTGTAGTACAGAGAAATGGAAGGAAGAACTGCAAAACGTGTTGTAATTTTGGTCTTTATTCTAGTTAAATCTTATCCTGGTAAACATTACAATTAAAAAGCCACCCAACATCTTAAAATGCTTGAGAAATGCATACTGACTGTATCTCCACAGCATTTTAAAAACCTGATAAAACCTAAATTGATGAAGAACTTCCTATATTGAGAACGACACTGTTGCCCAAACAGCTGAAGCAACATTATCAAACTGTAACCAATTCCAGACCCCTTTGGGCATCACACAGACCATGCTTCCTTCTCCTTCCATTCCTACCTCCACTTTTTCCCCATTTTTCTTAAAATACAAGCTATTTTATAAGGTGACTGTAATATGATACTATGATCATTGCTGATTGCAGTTAGAAACAGACCCTTCTAATCCAGCTGCTCTCCACTTCAACAAATGCCATTTAAAAGCTACTTCATAAAAACATTATTGCTTCATACTTAAAAGACATTAAGTCAAGATTTTGGAAATTCCATTCACTTGATTATATCAGCAAGTGCACTATATGTTAGATTTATCATTAAAGCAAAATCCATGAGAACTGTTTTCCAGACTTTAGTTAATGCTCTTATGACACATTTGGCCAATGAAAAGGGATGAAAAACAGTAGTGCTTTGAAGCAATAGCCAGTAAATGCCGCTGTGGTTTACCAAGAGTGGGATGCACAACATATTAGACCACAGTTAATGAAATTAAACCATTTCTTATGTTTTTTAAATGTGTCCTGTATTACTTGCTTGGAAACTACACAACTGCTTCATCTTTGAGATTTTACTTTTTTCCTGTATTAAATTGTATCTCTTACATCTACTGGTAATTAAATCAGTAAGTGACTACCACTGTTTTGTATTTTATAATACTATTTAAGGCAAAATAACTCAATAAATAAACTGCATGTTCTTTTTTGTTTCCACATAAAAATGAAATTCTAACTTTATGTTCCTTATTCAAAGATCCAGGGAAAAGATTACAGTGAGGAAAACAGGATAAAGTATTTGCATACTACCTACTCGTGTAAGATGTGCATTGATAAGTAGTTTCCTTCCATAATATGCCCACGAAATGTGGATTTAATGTAATGCTTTCTTTACACAGTTTGACAGAAGAAATTCTCCTGGCAGATATTTTGGTGCAGTAGACTTTTAAAGCTTTAACTCCGGTCTTCATGTACAATTTCTTCAACAAAGCAATGAAGTGGCTTATTTACCAAAATAAAACACTCTTTGTCCTCTACTCTTCTGAAGTCTTGAAGAACCAAACAGATAATTAATCTTCAAATCCCATTTACTTCTCTAGCATTTTTCAGTATTTACATACTAATTATAAGTCTATGGTTAAAGCTTAGCTAAATTAAATCCTTAAAGAGGACTACATGTCTCCAATATATAACAATACATTGTATATTCTCCTGTTTACATCAATAAATCTATGAAAATAGTATTTTTTCGTCACAATTTAAGACAGAGAGCTCAGAGGTGAAAACTAATTTCTTTCTAGCAGTCCAACCAGCTGCTGTCTCAAGCTAAGAACTCAATTCTCCTAAGTCCTTCACGCTTTCCAAATGAAGTTCTTCACACACTGTATTTTAACAAGTTAATTTATGACTAAGCAATGTTAACTAATAAACTTTTCCAATCACCTTAAATAGTTAACAGTAAACTGAGGGACAGTCAATAGTTCAGGTCATTTTTACATAGTGTCACTGTGAGAAGCCACTACTACTCTTCCCCAGGGACTATCAAGCCACAGTTTTGCTAGTCACAGTAAGCAGCAGAGTGAGAAGATTTATATGTGAGAGATTAGTCATGAAATAGCATCAAAAGCAATCTGTAAGAGAAAAGGCAAATGGCAACAGTCCTTCTACTACCCCAAATCAGAAGAACTACTGTCTTCTGTTTGCTACTTAGAAACATTTTCCTAAATATTTACTGATATAAAAATTACAACTCTTCTTTGATGAGGGCGGGGGAGAAATACAGATATGGGACCTTCCAAGTAACAGAACATATTTTCAGACAAATCAGTTTTTCCAGATAAAAACATTAAAAAGTCAACAGTGGAGCTCTCAATGCAACTTCCAATACTGAGACTATTATTTCTACATATATTAAAACGGAAGTCTCCTAAAGAGAAATAAAATGAGATAATTATTGTGCTTAACAGGAAACTGTCCTTATTAGCAGAAGTGTTGAATAACATGGTCTTTAACGCAAGTTACACTGCACAAAGTGGCAGTGAAGCTCAGATCACATACCCTCATTTCCATAATCATTTTCACATGTCTAGAATGCATTAAATACAGTACCATCTTAAAAATGAAAAGCAGACATTCCTTTGGAAATTAATTCAATATTTAGCATGTCACACTCAGAAAAGATCTCCTCCTTTTATAACACAGAAAAATTGGAACATAATAAATAACTATAAGGATGTTTATTATTTCATTTGCCTTAATTTTGTCCTATAGGCACAAGCACACACTACAGTTGTGGAAAGATGGCATTCATGTCTAGAACACTGTATTCTAACAATGTAAGCCATAAGTCTTTCTCTGAAAATAAACATATACAGAACCTAAAAATAAATAAATAAATAAATCAACATGAACCCTCTTTACCATGCATTTCCACATACCTCACATTAACTACTCCTGCTGACAGACTTTGATCTCAATAGTCTCCAGTCACTTCCCAGAAAGAAACACACACACACATCACAGAACATTTCTTCTTACCAGATTCTTTCCCCACAAACAAAAATTTAAGCCTACACTTAATGTGGCTTTACACACTAATGTATGCTAATGTACACTTAATCCTTAATCCACATGCGCTAGCATTGCAGAAGTTAAGAGCTAAGGGGTCCATGCAAGAATGCTAATTAGAAATTGCTGTGAATATTACTTCTCTTTATGCAGACTTTTGAAGAGGATCAAACTCTTCCCCAAAGTCTATCTGGGTTATCCATACTCAAGTTAATTCTCATGTTAACTTAGCTCCGAGGGCAACTGCTTATGGAATCAAACTAAAATTACTGTGTCTGTAACAGCAGTACTGTTGGTCATTTGTAATTATTATTTCCAGAGGCAAGCCCATGGTTCTTCTCATCAACTATTAAACCCTTCACTGTGAAGAACTTGATTATCTCTTCTGGATAAACAGGATAACTTTTGAGAAGTCACCGAAGAATTAGTAACAGGCAAGTAGAACTAAGTGAGATTCTCCCTGAAGATCATGCTACAAGATATGTTAAATTAAGCTTTAACTTGCCTCTTCTTTCAGGACTTTTCATTATGCTACTACAACAAATTCAGAAGTTTTGCATATGGGAATGGAAATCAATTTTGCAGTGCTAAGAAGCCCCTACTCAGCAAATGGATAATAAACCACGATAATGAAACTTTTCAAATTACATCCTCTTTTAGTTCAATTCTATGATAGAATATTCAATTTTAGAATTCCTCTTCAAGTTCAAGTATGTGATAGAATAAATAAAATATTCTAATGTCAAGCTTCTCCATTTACATCACAATGCATTAGATACTTCTTGTAGTGGTTACACAACATATGACGGTGTAGTTCCCAGGACTTCAGACAATGTCAATAAATACAGGAAAGAATTTTTTTCAACACACCGACCAGAATGCATAATTAATAATGAGACACATGTTTCAATTGAATTCCCAGAGGAAACAGTTAACTAATAACCTGTTCACAGAGTACACAGAAGCAATGTGTAGACCAGCTATATGAAATGGCAACTGATGTTAAACACGCTAACTTTCAATAGGCTTCATCCTATCATGGGAAACTATACATCTGCCAGTACATTCACAGGTGGAAAGACCTGGGTTATCTTGCAAACCCAAAGTATTTCATTGTAACAGGAGACAATACACAAAAGACAGACCACACAAAAGTCATAAACTATTTACAACAGGAAATCAAGGAAAGAGAAGATGATGTCAACACGATTTGTGAAAGTCAATTTACCCCATAACAGTGACCCAAATAATAAAAAGCAAAGATTTTTAACACTGGTGGCAAAGCTAAAATAGACATACTACCCTAATACTTAAGATTCAAATGCCTTTTAAAGAAGAAAATATGCCCGTACTGATATGGACACACATAAGCGCAATGTGTAAAATAAAAGAAAACAAGATAGAGATCTAATTTCTTGTATAAGGAATGCGTTGGTTTTTTTAATTTCCTCTACTAAGTATATCATCATTGTAGGGTAAGGCCTTTAATAAGAAAGATTAAGAATAATCTTGTTCATGATCAAATTTTCTTTTGCCAGAAGACAGTTGTTAATGTTAAAAATGGAGGCTGCTGGCAGTTTTAGAAACCTACTCATTTATAATTACTCCAACAATTTCCTTACACATAATGCATTTGTTATATCTTTTTAAAAAGGGAACAAAGCAGTTCTACAATTCGTTAAGCTGCTTTTCAGCCACACATAAACTGACAATTCTCAGTTACATTCCCTAAAGATTTACAGAAGTCTAAAATATTTCTGCTGCAATTATATAAACTGAGTAATTTGAAAACCAAAAAAGAGTAATAAGTATCTTAGAAGAATGCCACCTAAAGAAATCTCATCTGTGTGGCTGATCAGTTACTTTGCTAGTATAAAAAATACCACACCTATACAAACACATGACATACTCAAGGGAAATATAAAGAAACAAAGATGAAAACAAAGGAAAACACTCACTCTTGCTCCAGTTGCACCCAGTGATCACAAAACAGGTAGACCATTTATGTATTCAAGCAACTGAAGGAAAGGCCAACCTTCCTTAGGAAATAAAAATCCCAAAGGAAATGAAAGTGGAAATTAAACCAAGGGAAAAAGGTATTTGGCTCTACACCCTAAGAACTGCCTACAGCAGCGTATTACAGAGAGGTCTCTGGCTGAGCTTCAACAGTGGTAGCATTACACCATAAGTATTGGGTCATCAGTGGCATAGTTGGCTCATTAAGAGATGAAGTAATGTATTTACTTATTTTAGTAAGAAACTGCACAAAATACAGCCATGCAGCCTGATGTACAGGGAATTTTAGTATAGATATCAAATAAAGCAAAAGACTGAAATCAATCATTTAATTAGAAATAAGTGACTGAGAGACTTCAAGGAGATTGCATCTTACCTATTTGCACAGAACACAGAGCAAACCAAACTAACCTCACCACCATCCCTAAAAACCCAAATCACAAACAGAATAAATTCACATTTGTTCCAATATTACCACACAAGAAGGACGTTTTTTGTTAACCAAGAATTATCCACAGGCCAGGTGTGGTTAGCTCTTACAAAAAAGATTGTAACTGGTTTTATACAGTGGATAATATTAATACTTAGAATAGTTTTGCATACAAATAGTAGTTTTCTTTGCACAGCATACCCCTGCAGCTGTACAGAGGCTTGCTTCATAACTCTTTACAACTGCAGGATCCCTTTGCAAACACAATCTTCATACACACCTTCCTATAATAAAAAAATTCTATTCTCTTGACTCCTACTTTAAATTTCTCCTCTTACATCTCCAAATTAGATAAGATGACAACTTTTCAATGTTGACTTTTTTTTTTCCTGTTTAAGACCAGAAAAAACACAGTTGAATTTTTAATGGCAGTGTATCTGCAGAAATCCCACTATACAAGACTAGCTAAGTAGTGACAACTTCTGAAATGATCACCAAATAGTAGTAGTATATAAAAGAAATGAAAACTTTGCTTTACAGAAATTTACTCACCACTTCAAAATTCAGGGACTAAATCCTACCTACATGCTAACTACAGATATCTGCTTTGTAAGTTTTCAATGTAGGCATGTTACTAAAAGAAATTTCAGCTGTTTTCCCTCTCAAGAGTAATGCACAAAGTATTTTCGGCACAATGCTACAAATATGTTACAGTGTAGCAGAATGTAGAATTTAATCAACTTTGACATCCTTTTGATTGAGGCAGTATGGACTTCAGCATTAATAGATGAGACACAAATAATCCTATGCAATTTACCTAAGTTCAGTGTAAACAAGAAGTGTGTATTAATAATTATTTTAAACACACAAAGAATATAAACAATCATAATCTGCCAGACTGCACATCTTTCAGAAAGTAAAGAAGCTGATGCATTAAAATAAGAGCTTGAGATGCTGCAGACCGTGATATCAAGACCAGTTTATAAACTGGTCTGAGGTGCTCTCCCTTGGGGCAATGCCATCATTCCCTTTGCCTTGAGTTGCCTCTAGTGCTCATTTGGGCACATTATAAGCCAGATAAATGGCTAAACTGACGGGAAAAATAGCCCTCAGAAGAAGCAATTTCCAGCTGATCTACAAGCTGAACTAACTGCTCACTTATCTGCCTGACAGTTAGAAGGTGTGGTAAAGCTGCTGTCAGGAGTGGAAGGGAGGAGCACCCCTTTACACAGTAGTATGATCCTATATCAGCTAAAAGTAATAGGAAATCACATCCTTTTTTAAGACAGTACAGATGAGGTTTTAAAACCCTCTTATCCTTATGAAAATGCCTGCAATCAAAATCTGGCACCAAAACACTTCAATAGTGTATACAAGAATAAACAGGTGCCAAAAGTTTCAAAAAGATTATATGTCCTTGTAAGAGCTAGATCCAAGTTTTATGTGTTTATTCCTTGAACCCTTAAAGCCCTCCACTAGGGGTATGATAAGACTGAAAAAATAGTTTAAAAAAAAAATCTGCCTCAAACACTGTAATCATGAGGCTGAGGGGGGACAAAGCAAAACTCTGAATCCATTATAAATGAGATATGATAATTACAAAGAAAGAACATAAACCACTGCTTTGTTTCTGGGTAAGGTACTTAATATGCTTTCCTGCAAAGGTAAGTATTATTTGTTTTCAGCTACTGCCTAGAGACTCAGGTTTCAGGGCCCTGTTGTGCTAGATTAGTGGTTCTGAAGTGCAGCTATGAATGCTACCACTACATTAATTTAATATATTTAAGTGTTAAAACCCACTACAGTTTTGCCATCATCGTAAAAAAAAAAAATCAGATCCATAATATAAGATACTATACACATGAGTAAAGGATGTTTCGAATTTAAAGCACGTAGAGCCTAACTAAGGATCTGGAATCAGGGAAATGAGGAGACAGATGTGTGGGCAGGACTGACAAACTTAGGATTTGCAGTTTCCACCTCGCATCCCTGCAAATATATTAACTAGAAAAACATTACCAATTAGTGTTCAGAAATTTTGGATTTGATTTTTTTTTCCATAAAATGACATAAATTAATAATGTGTATTTCTTCCACAGGGTCCCTGTAAGTAATTACAGATCACATATGCTCAGAAGAAGCTCAGATGCTTTGGATTCTCAATGGTAGCAACAAAAGAGAAAAGAACAGATTGTCAAACATTAAATGAAGAAGAAGAGAAGATGGAAGTTCAACGCAGCTTAAGACAACCCCCTAACAGAGAGAAGAAAAGCAAAAGACAAGACAGCAAAGATAAAGAAACTGTATAGAAAGTCCCTCTACACAATCAGTAAGAAAGACTAAAAAGACAGAACTAATAGGCTCAGTAAGAGAACTTTGCATAAAACTGTATAAACAACATTTGAATACGTCCTTCATTTTCTCAGAACAAGTCCAAACATCTAAAACTGTGCTGGTAACGTAAATCAATACATACATATAGCATGTGTGCAAGAGAGACAGCAAGAGATCACTTCTTCCCATAACATGATCCAGCAGGACTATCTTCAGTATCAAGTAACCAAAGACAGCCACCTGTCCCAATGGTGAGTAACACAACACAACAAAAAGTAAAATACTTATCACCTGCCGAAAATAATAGTTTCCTATTAAAAGCCACTACATTGTAAAAAATCATTACTAACTTTCTTAGAATTTCATTAGGCATTTAGAAGGAAATTCCCTCATTTCATTCTTAATGGGTGAGAAGTTCCTTGTACTGGATAATTTGAGTTTGCATAAAAAAGTATTATTATACAACATATATTTGCTGTATGTCATTTTAGACTAACATTTGCATTTTCAGCTCAGTTCAGACAAAAATGTTTCCTTCACATTAACAGTTTGCATTCAAATATCACTGAAGAACGTAAGAGTTAAGCCAAAGGTCCACCCAGACCAACATCCCACCTGGAACCAATGCTGGATTCCTAAGGAACAGCACCAGAACAAGGAAAGTCTGAATGACATTTCATAGACGATCCTCCAACTATTAAGAACATATGACTCCTGAACCAGAAGGGTTGTCTTTGTTTCAATAGCCTTTCCATCATTTTGTTTTCTTCTCCGTATTTATCCAGAGGTTGCTTTGTTTGTTTAATGTAAACCGACAGCAACCACATTGTCTTGTAACAGGGTGTTTTATACAGTGTGACTACCTCCCATGTGGAAATGATTCTTTTTGCTTGGCATCCTTTGGAACCTGGTATCTGCTTGGTTTGTCTGATGACACCTAACTCATACTGGAGGAAGTAGTTACTCCTTAAGTCGTAAAATTTTTTGAAGCTTCTATACTTCCCTCGGTAGGCTGGTCTAAATGTAACCTTTCTCACTACTGGAAATGTGTCCTTTATTTTTAATATACCAATTTCCATGGGTTTAACTGGAGGGTTTTATCAAAGAAAAGGCAAAAAAGGTGAAGGAATCCTTTGCTACCAGTTTACTATTCATTTGAAAGTACACAGGTGGCACAATCTGGTAATTTTTCAAATCTCAGAGGACAAAGATGCATTCTTTATTTATTTCAATTGAGGGTCTCTTTCTCCAATTCTCGTATGAGCTTTACAGATGTCCTCTGTGCCCTCTTCTAGTTTTCAATTTTCTTTTTAAGCTACAAAAACTGGACATAAGCATTATCATCTGCCTTATAAACATCACATATGGAATGTATGTTTACATATTCATATTTTTACTTATCGTTCTGTTATCACACACACAAAATTCTCACTAGCTCCTATTGACATAGCATGATACAAAGTCCCTGTTGAGTTGTGGGCTGCTATGATTCCTGCACATTTTCAGCATCCATGCTTTTGAAGAGCAAGATCCTCTTTGTATAAATTTGGTCTACATTTCTTGTTCAAATGTACATAATCCTGGATTTTATTTCAGTGGTTCCCAATAACCATGTAATTCAAATCATACTGTGCAACTGCCCTATTACTATCATTTGACATTCTTCCTAAATCATACATTTTGCAATGCATAATGGTAAGGTTTTTTTCCAACAGTTCTTTGAAAAGGAATATTTTGCCTTTGAAATGATGAAAAGTTCTGGAATAATAAAATAGAAAAGTATATTTAGTGTGTTTTTAAATAAAATATTCATAACATTATACAAATGTCACTAAACCAAACAGATGCACAGGCAGTCTTGGTTCAGGTAAATGACATATTAGCATGAACAATCATAAAAAATGCGTAAGGAGTAAGAAGCCTATTTAATGAAAAAACATAGAAATGTTTCCATATGTTTTATGAAGTATTCTTTACCCTTTAAATGAGCACATTCAGATTTAGTCGCTGGCTTTGTTTCAGAGAAACCCCATCTGTACACTACATCGCTTACAGGCACATCTCAGTCATGCAATAGCTATGTCACAGCTCATATATCAAATAAAAATCACATTCAAGGCCACACAACCTTATATACCCAAAGTCTTCCATTCTATTTAAAGTAATCCTAAGAGAGCTCTTATTGCACCTCACTGCTGATGTCACATGACTTTTGTTGGGAAACAGAGTCCTACAACTGAAATAGCAAACAGTTCTTAACACAGATGAGAATGATCTAAAGGACAACTCTATTGTACTTACATATTCTGGAAGTCTTTTTTTTTTTAAAACAAAGAAACAGGTGTGGAACTAAAAGTATAAAAATAGTAGCACTGCACAACATTACGTTGTACTGTGAAAAGCAGGATAAAACACGGGCAACTCACAGTAGGCTTAAGGAATTCATCTGACACATTTAGATCCAAGGCTAATAAAGTTGATTGCCCACATCAAGGGCAGAAAGTGAAGAAGTTGTTATTTTACCTTCCTGACATCAAAGGTTTCAGTGCCAGAACAATCTTATTTCAAACCCAACAGCAAGGATAGCTGATAAGTCAAAAGGCTTCTATCCACACTACATGGCAGTCCATAAACCCATTAACTTTTGTAGCAAGGAAATAGTATGAACAGCCATGTTGGAAATCTTTGAAATCATACAAACGCAAGCCGTCTACTCCACAGAACACCTTGAGCAAGCAGAATGGTGCCAAAATGTTTCTCTGTTTACCCACCTCCTCCCCCCCCCCCATTATCAGGAAGTTTCCTTTGCCAAAGAGAAATTGTGCAAAACAGAAAAAATATATGAGGTAGTCAGCTAAATTCAAATGCCTCACAATGCAAACCAGCTATCTTCAATTAAAGAGAGAGATTCATTCTTGCCAATGTCTAGAATTACAATATATCTCTGAATTACTTGCAATACATATAAAGATGATTATTCAGTATTTGTTGCTTGATAACTTCCTAAGAAGGTAAATGTTTCCAATAGCACATGAAATAGCAGAGTCACTATAAAACAGAGTATGTTTGTTGCTTTTGGGTTTTTTTTATTTTAAAGATTACACTGATGAATGACATGGCAATCATCAGGAAATTATATTACACTTATTTAACTTCAAACAGTCTGTTTCATGGGGTTTATCCTAACCACATTTAATAACTTGTACTTAAAACAATTAGTAAAGCAAAAGAAAGATGAGCCAACTTCTGTAACATGTCACAGTCAGCAAGCTTCTCAAGATTTGGTATTGTAAGCCTGGATTCTCATAATTCTGATTACACATTTCATTTTTTAATCATCACTCACTACAGATAAACCTATTAGGTTAATATGCAACAGAACGAACAGAAGCCTCATATAAAGAAAAAATATACACAAGATACAAATTAAATATAAACCAAGAGCAAAATATACAACTTCAGCTAGCACCAAAAGCTAACAAGGGTCAACTGCATCAAACAGACACAGCCTGATCAAGAGGATAGTTCAGAAATCAGTTGGCTCCAGTTAGAGATCTGGGGGGAAAAACATTTCAAACAAAATAATTTGTGAAGCATCAAGTGACACAGAATGAAAAGGAAAAGAAGGAAGCCTTGTGATCATCCAGCCTCAATTCTTTTAAAATACAGGCCACAGGATTCCCCTCCCGTATTTAAACGGCAGCATGAATCTATCAAAAAAGCCCCTGCAGTCTCAGTAAGTTGTTGCAGTCATTAACTACTGTCAATATAAAAAAAAGCATCTTTTAACTGGAATTTGTTTTGGCTACTGGAGCTTGTTACACCTCAATTTGCTAGACAGAAAAGTTTCATTTTGAATACATGATGCAGTTGCCTCAAATACCAGTAGATTTGCCTCTTACAAAGCAACTCTTCCAGGCTTGCAAGTCATTTCTGTTATGAGTTTCATTTCCCATTCCAAAGTCCACATGAGCCTTAAGAAGATCAGTGGCTTTTCGAATGCCAAAATAATGACTTGAACGGCATTCGGAAGTTAAGCTGTTCTTCGAGGCTTCTGGAAGGAGAAGACAACGTACAGCACTAATCTGATGTAGGACAACCGTGAAGCTGTTTCTCAGCATTATGCTCTTTTTGTTTATATACTTAAAAATCAGTGAAAGCAAAGACAAAAAATGGCAAAGAATGAAAAGATATTCCTCACTTGAATACAAAGACTTAGCCAAAAGGGTATCTATGTATTTAATATAGGTAAAAGAAAAAGTTAATTACAGAAATTATAAATATTTTACCTCTTTTGTTTAAATAATAATTCAATGGCTTACGAAAAGAAGAAAGCATCCTGATGCTATGGCCAGCAAGTTTCTGACCTCCACCTGGTAAGCTATGTCCAAACAGGGAAGCACCCATAAGGGTACTTTGGCTCTGAACTATGATTTTAAGTTCACCTGCACTAAGAAGTCATTTTCTAATTGACTAAAATGGAAAAGTTCTGTACTATCTCAATGAAATAGAATGTGGCTCGTAAGTATAGAAGAAAATTGAAGTGGGTTTTACAGAAATGAAGGGCATATCTTTTCCCTTTAGATTATGAGATGCTAGAAAGACCTCTACTGACTACAACTTATTAAACAGCATATTATTAATGAAAAAAGTTTCAAAATAGCAATAAAGCAAAGTCAGAGTTGGTTAAAAAAATTTACACTATAGTTCCCGGCCCTATTTTACCAATTGTATCTGCTCATTATTTTTCACCGCCATTTTGGGCAGCAATTGCAAGTCATACTGCAGAACAGAAAAAGAGGGAAGTGAGCCTTAGAGAAGAGCTGCTTAAAAGACTATTCCTCAAATTTCAGAAAGGTTAACAAACGAATTGCAACACTGACCTTTTTGATACAACATCTTAAACCACCATGTGAAGAACTCTGACACAATCACCATTTCATCATGGTTCCAAAGAGCACCTACCTCTGCTTAAGAATAGGCAGTATTCGTTCCCACATGTAAGTCACCAGCCACTCAACTTCATCTCTTACCCTTGCTTCTATCACCATAATGAAATTCAAGATTCTTAGCTCCAAGAGGAATAGCAGTTTACCAACAGCTCTAGTCCTGCTCACTGATGCAGAGAACATTCACATATTAGGGCTCTCCTCCTTCATTATTCTCTATATTTTATGCTACTGGACCATAACATAAGTCTGGGCTGGGGCCAGCTCTGTCCTGGCTGGGACCCCCTGGCAGTGGGGCCCAAGAGGACCCCCCTTTTACCTGCCCTGGGGCACTGTGACTGCATTGCTATCACAATGGGTGACAGTGGGGTGACACACAAAGCTCCTCGGGAGCTGCCCTGGAAGAGTGAGTCACACCGCCCTGCAGGTGCTGGGTGTCAGCATTGGATCCCCCTTTGCCACCCCTTCCCCAGGCAGAAGAAACCCAGAAACCCAAATCTCCTCTTTGCACCATCAGGTCTTTTCAATATCCTGCCACCTCAAACAATTTCTTTTTTCTGCCATTCTTTTTAAAGTTTTCAAACTGACTTCTGCAGTATTTCTGCTATCTACCAGAAGCTTATACTTTCATAAATGAAATGTGGACTGGAACTCTGAATAGCAAATACTCAGGCATATACTGAAGCTGGCCTATTAAAACTTAAAGTTTTCCCATTCTTTGCAGTAGAAACTTTTAAAGTACTATAAATGCATAGGAAATAAACATGTTATCAGAATATGTTCAATTATATTCAAGCAACTGAGACTAACACACTGAAAGAACAGACTGCAAAGGAGATTAAGGAATGTGATACATACACAGACGAATTGTTATTCTACACACAGAGAAATTTTATTGCATTACAGCAAACAAGAATTTCAAGGGAAAATTAAAGAAAATCTCATAAAAAACTAATTAACATACAGATAGTCATGCCATTTTGAAAGCCTAAGAACAAAGCCACCTGGTGCAATAAAACAGAGTCTTATGTTTATCCTGGAAGCATTTGTACAGTTAGATGGGTTCCAGAAAAGATTGGGCAATATTATAGAAACCTAAATGACAATCTTAACTCAGACCAGCTTCAGAATGTAACAGGGAGGGAAATACACAAATTTAGTTGTCTAGAAAATCATCCATTTTACTTGTACGTGTCCTTCAAGGTGTTATGTTATAAAGTCTGCAGCTTCTTTTTCTGCAGCTCAATTGTCTCAAATGCTGCCATAGCAAACGCAGCATCTGACTGAATGCTTGATAGACGAATATTAGGAAAAAAAAAAATGGTTTCCAGTGAATGCTCTGAACCATATTTCTTTATTTCATCTCACAACCATACTTGTGGACTTTTTAGTGCTTACTGCAATGCCCTAAAAACTGATCACCAGCTCTTTCCTGTTGATCATTTTCCCCTCCAGTTTTTAAGTTAGAACAGCTCTTTACTGACATCATTAGAAAGAAACTCCCCTAAAGGTTTATATTCAAACTCAGACAAATCATACAAATGAAGGTAGCAAAGGAATTGGGAGGACGTGACATGGGAAGACTGAGATCATTACAATAGTTTGGTCCAGCACTATTCCCTTTCTCAGCTAGTTTTTTTCCTGTATTTAGGGAATACTTAGGAATCTTTAGGGAGTACATGCAAAGAGAGTTTTTCAAGCCTTTGTGCAAATTTACAGAAGGCAAATTTTATGAATTAAAGAAGTAGTTGTTCTTATTGCTGAATACGGTACAGGTACTATCTTGGTGATAAGCACAAATCTGCTGGCAAGCTGTGTTTCATTGATAACATATGGGATACTGCATCATACGAATGGATAGCAGCATAAAAGTGATCCCACTGGGAAAGTAGCTTGGACACGAAGTACACATCAAAGTAAGTTTTATAAAAAGCTCTCTTGAAAGACAGAAGATCAAGTGCTTAGCACTTTGGTGATCACAACCACCTCATCTAAGCCCAGTGGACTGAATACACAGTTAACTGATGAAACCAGGAGCTATGAGAGCTATAGCAAGACGCAATCATGAGAGCTTTCAACAGAACTGCAAATGCTGTTACGTCAGTGCCTCAAAACTTTGCTTTAAAGATTACAGTCAGCCTAAAAAGAGCAGACAAATATCTATGGACTCCTAATGTCTCTGAAGTGATCTGGTTTGTTGGCACAAACAGTATATTTTTAGATGCAATTTCCTAAGACCATGCCCAGAAGAGTGCAGTTCACCCTTCTGAACTGTACATTATCTTAGTCATAACACAATTTCACAGCATTTGAGAAGCTGTTGAATACATGCAGAACCTATGTTCCCTAGAAGCTAAGTGGGACTCTAAAAGAATCTGCAAAAAGATTAAGTATAATAGATATATAACAGGTGTTTTACATTGTATACCCTACAATTCTAAACTTGCCAGTCAGACATTTACTTCCACAAGCGTACTAAGCACACTGTCATAACTACTTACAACAGCAAATATTCACTATCAAGCACTCATACAAAAATTGCATTTAAATCCTGGGAAGTCTGAAAGACAGTATAATTGTTTGTTTATTTGTTTTTTAAAAAAAAATCCTCCTCACTGTTCCTGTTTCCTTGGTTTGTAACAGACCATAACAAAAACCTCTTTGTGCTTTGGTACATTTTGGAGGGAAGGGAAGAGGAGATTTTGCTCCCTTCTGGCAGGCAGGGCTGCCACTTCTCTCCGTTACTGGGTAAAAATGGACTCACCTCTGATAGCAAAATCACAACAACAGACTCACATGACGTCCAAAGCATCTCTGAAAAACACCTATTTTATTCCTAACTCTAGTTGTCCTTTGGAAGTGTAAGTTTGAAAACTTCTCTTTTCCAAGTGAACAACTGTATCAGGCTCTTATTTAACAACTCCTTTTGCTGACACTCGCTGCAAATGGATGTCTGACATTCTTCACAGTGGTAACAAATCTGAAGGTACTCAGAAAAGAGTGTAACTCTGCATCCCAAAATTGAATTGGGGTCTGGATTTCTGAGATGACATGTTGGTATATATGCTAAAGGCGAGCAACAGAATTTAACACAGTCCTTCAACAGCCAAAATATCAGAAAAGACAAAGTCAGAAAGCTGAATGGACCCAGCTATCAAACAGCAGGATACAACCACATTTGGAGGATTTTTTTTTTTCTTTTACTATCTAAACTGAAACCAAAAGACATCAGATAGCTTCTGAGTACAATCCACTGAGCTCACACTAAATAGGTTGATACAGAGGTACCAGAGAAGGGATTCTTCAGGGAAGATTTTCTTTGAGAAGACAGTAAAAAGA
Organism: Ciconia boyciana; assembly: GCF_034638445.1. Lineage (NCBI taxonomy): Eukaryota > Metazoa > Chordata > Aves > Ciconiiformes > Ciconiidae > Ciconia > Ciconia boyciana. Next base: position 24,548,527 of record NC_132935.1, read on the forward strand.
TAAGAAAAACATTCTGGAAGATAGATGAAAATGGAAATCTCAAGGACTCCTTGACTTCCTAAAATAGTAAGTTGGGACAGCTCTTAAAGTCAGCACAGAAACTCTTCTTGGTCAGCTTGTAGAAAAGCGTATGACTAGTTTATTAGTATTTTTACTTGTTATTACTTTTCTTTGGAAACTTTTCTCCAGTAATTCCAATTACTAAAATATCTAGTTTAAGATTACTTGGCTACATCACAAATCTGAGATTACATAAAGGAGAATGAAAAATGCTAACTAATACAAGAATAAAGTAGCTGGCATAACAAAATTGCTGTACCCAGCTGTGGTATCTCATGCAAGCCAGGCAAAAACAAGAGATCTAACATAAGGAGGGAACTCAAAGCTTCTGCAGAGGTGCTAGGATATATCACTAGCTTCTATAATGTTGGGATTCTTGCATCTTCCTCTGAATCATCCAGTATTCACTTCTCTCAGCAAACAGATAGAGCCAGACTACAATATACTCCCACTAAGGTGACAATTCATATGAAAAAGAACTAAATGTAGTTTCTTAACAAGATCAGACCCCTTAGAGCAATGAAGCTTTTCTTCTTCCAACAGCAGGTTGAGAAAAAAAAAACACATCAATGTCTTAAACTGGAAGATTTGAAAAATTACTGGAATACTTCAGAAAAAACCCTTTGCATCAGTCTAGTTTTAAAACATTTCTATAACACTACTCAAAAGCTGCATTTCTTCTTAATTTCTGTATTTTCTACATAGTCACTCCCCATGCCGTGCAATAACTGAGGAAAAAAATAGGTTATAAAAATCCCCAGTTCAGAAAAAGCACCTTTAACAAGAAAAACATTTGAAGCTACCACACAAGAGACAATTTTACCCCTCCATAGCTAACTGATGAGATCCCCTGCTGTTTATTAGAGAAAAGCAGAAAAAGAGGCAAATCAAAAGGAGAAAGGAAAAAGATCAGAACAAAGATGCCAATAAAGAAAAGGGTTAAATATCCCAGGATCCGACATAAAAACAGCAAAAGGAGGAAAAGATCATGAATGAGATACAGCAACAAAGCCAGGATGTAGAGACAGAAGAAATCAGTACAAGAAGGTATAATAGCTGGATTTATCATGTTGCCCTCAAAACAAACAAACAAAAAAAACCAACAAGAAAAAAACCACAAAAGGGGGCAAAAAATGAGGGTGAAAAAGAAAAAAAAAGGAAAAAAAAAAGATGAAAAAGTAAAACACACATTTGGTTTGATCTGTATCCATACCAGCCTTATGATGTAATCGTAACAGAAAGAAACTAAGCTCAGACTGGGGACTACACTTATTTAGATGATCACCAACTACACAAAGGTGTTTCTCGAAATAGCTGTGATTACTTTCTCTGAATCAACAGCAGCCCTGGTTCCATAGTACATTTTGGAGGATGTTAAGCAGATGTAGAAACTCTTATTTTGCCTAAGACAAAGCTCCCAAAATTCAGGAGCTGCGGTTATATGTAGAACTCTGACACCTCCTTAGAATCCAAGCTTTTAATTAACATATCACATAGTGTGATATGTATCTTTATTCATGGAAAAAAAAAAAAGTACAACAACAATACTGCAAAGTAAGGAATACTTTCCTACAATAGTACAACACTTGAAAGCAAGATCAAAGCAGTTACATCTGCTGTGCCATATTTAATTTTCCTATTACGCTTCACACAAACAGAAGGGACCTTCACTGGATACTGTTAAATAACACTGTAACAGAACACCTCCCTTTCTTCATTTATTCCTCAGTAATACCCGTCCAAAAGCAAAATCAAAACCGTAAAATGTTAGTTTAAAAATTTTCTTGGTAGTTTCCTGAGAATCTAACATTTCACTGACTTTGCCTTATTGTTACTACCTTTTTATGTTACTGTGTGTTTCTACCAATGGTAGAATTTTTCTCCAGAAGAACTGCCCACCTTTAGAGGCATAATACTAACCTAAACAATTCATGGTCAAAGCACTGGTCTAATTGTAGGTTAGTATTTTCCAGTCAAAATACACTTTCTGTCCTTACCATTACCTTATTACATATACCTTGCATTAATTTTATTCTATGACTATGAGGTGGACTAAACACGTAGGAAAAACATTATTCTTTACTGCAAGGTCACAATAATCACCCCTCATACAATCTGCATTTTAACAGCTTAACAACTCTCCCACAAGCCATATTCCTGGAGGAGAATATCTTTTTCTTGAATATCCATGCAACTACAAAATGGGATTTGGATCTATAATCTCTAGGTTTAAAATAATCACAACACATGTAGCTTTTTAAAAAGCTTGATTTAATATAATAATAAATCAAGCAGGGCATCAGACTAGCAATTGCTATTGCAGTATGGAATACTCTGGTATCTTTCTATGGCAAGAACACCATTGGTATGTCTCATCTTACCTTGTCACAAGAACCAAAATGCCCCCACAAATGGAAAGTAATTTTCCATGTCATTCACTAGAGTTCATTACATAAAAGTAATTTTAGAGCATACTAGTATTTTGTAAACTATTAGTATTGTAGGCACTGTTATAAGTTTTAAGCAGCAGTCCAGTACTTGGAAACTGTCACATGATTTCAACTTAGTGCAACTTTTATTTGATCAAGACTACACACATTACATAAGCTCATTATTGAAGAACAGCCTTCAATATTACATGTTTGCAAACAGAAAACATGCTTCTACCATGTTTAATAGTTTATAAAGGTGCTTATTAAATCTATCTACTTCTGATTATGCCCTGGGGTTTTTTTGCTAAAGATTACTACTCCAGCAAACGTATTTTTACTACAAGAACTTCCTCACAGGAACTTCTTCAATTCTGTACTTACTATTTTTTCATTTAATTCACATTCCCTAATAATCTATTCCATTCAAAATTTCCTTGCTGATTTTTCTTGCCTCATCAACATCAAAACCTCTAATTAGCCGGCTACTTTCCACACTGCAAAATTTCTCATTCTGAATAACAAGGAGGAAGATATGCTATAAGATGTTCCAATTTCTTTTAAAGTGATCCAAGCTGTTTCAGGATCACAAAGCATTTTTATTAACTTTAACCATGCAACAGCAAAAACATCCCATGTTGTTATTCAAGCAAAACTACTGTCCTGCGTAGCATTACAAACTGAACAAGCTATTTCACTCAGACTGAATGAAATGCAAAACAGAGTGATACGATACAATCTTTGCTCATTACCTTTTTTCTTTTTATATGCATAAACCTGAGGATAGTGGGTTTTGTTCTTCCAAGAAAAGATCTTCAGTGAGCGTGTAACACCTGTAAGTGACAATCCGCATGGGAAAACTTACCTGGAACATTTTCTTCTGGATCTACAGTAATTTGGAGAAGTACCTAGTTTAGTCACTATCTTTGTGCTCTTTTTTAATGCTTACAATCCTTGGCACTTGCAGCTGACAAAAGTGGGGAAGATCCCCACACATTTTTCAACCATGTCCATATAGAAATTGTAATACTTTTATTTACCCAAATGGAGAAAAAAAGGGAAGACATAGATGTATTATGGAGAGATGAATGGCACAGAAAGGGATTCTTATACCAAACTGTAACTGGATGCTGAAATTTAATAGCTGACATTATTTTAATGCACATACAGGGCATTCACCTGAACAGTACAGAACCGTTAGAAGGGGGAAGACTGTGTGTATGAAAATATTATACTTCAATTTTACAATCTGAGTTAAGGATCTCCTATTATTTGTTTACTGGGGAGGTTGGTTTGTTTTATGTTCACTCCAACAGTGGCATTTTGAAACAGCACTACAGAATGTGATAGCTCACATTTAAGATTTTTAAATAGCAACTACTGAAGCCTGAGAAATGAAACTTGTTAACAAAACCCTGTAACAGGCTGTTTTAGCAGCACACAACAGCTTTGTTTACATTTTAAGATGAAAGGAGGTCCCATGAAACCATAAACAGAAAAGATTATACAATTAGTAGACAAATTATTGATCATTTGTTTGTGTTGTATCACCTGTATTCATTTTCATTTCCCTCTCAGAATATCTCACTATATAAACTGATCCAATATCCTACAAAGTAGGATTCTTTAATCTGAAGGGGAAAAGGAGAAGGACACTGTCAAACTACCACAGAGCGATCATCTGAGCTGGAAGTATTCGATGTCATACACTAGTATACTTATTAATCAGACAACAGTGTGACTGAGTTTGTATGTACTGATAGCATGGAAGCTCAGATTAAATCTAGTTGGCATAAGAATTAGAACAGGAAACAGATTCTAGAGGCACTATCACTGAGTTTTAGCACTAGCTAGGACTCCTCAGTTACGATTTTGCTTTAATGTTTAAAAAGGTGAAAAACAGCAGTAATTCATTTGACATATTAGCAGCCTTCCAGTATATACGAGAAGGTTGCGATGAAGACGCAACTAGATCTTCACAGCAGTGCACAGTAGGAGAATGAAAGACAATGGTCATATATTGAAACAAGAAAGGTTCTGCCTGGATAGGAGGAAAAGCTTTCTCACCATGAGAACAAGCAAGCAGTGGTACAGGTTGCACAGAGAGGTACCCTTGGAGATTTTCAAGGCCTGACTGGATAAAGTCCTAAGGAACTTGGTCTGATCCCATAACTGACCGTGACTGTACCAAAAGATTGGACTAGAGACCTCCTGCAGTCCCTTCCAACTTGAATTTTCTGACGACCTTATTATTTTTGCCAGGGGCAAATGAATAGTTTCCTTTTGCTCTTCTGAAAAGAACTGTTCAGCAAATGGTAGCATGACCGGCATCCTGCAACTTCTGTTGCAGGACCTCTGCATGCACCTTTTTCTTAAAACACAGGCACCAAAAAAACACCCGTGGCCTTCTCATTCATGCTTTATTCTTATATCAGCAACCACTGATGGCTTCCTGGTTCACTCTAAATTTGACAACTCCTCTAGGTCCTCCCCCAAAAAAGAATCTTTCCTTCTGTTATCTCTGAAGCTTTCTTTTGTGTCTGCTCTGAGCTCTTCTCAGAAATTTTCCACTTCCTAGTATGCAGCAGATTCATGACTTATGTTCTTCCCAGTCTTCTTGTCATAACACTGAACTCCATTAGCTTAGTCTCAACATGTTCTATTGCTCTTAGAAAAGAAGCCACCACCTCAACCTCCCTGTAGAGTTTTTCACCTGATGCAGTACATGGCAGCTAGAACAAGGCAAAAAGGCAGCCTACCTCCCTGCTGTCCAAACATGCCTTTCTTAATAGAACAAGAAATAACATAAAGCTAACAGCTGAACAAACAAAACAGGTGCTCTCAGTCACAGCTTCCATTGCTATTTGTGCAAATAAACTACAGACTCTGGAGGAAGGGCACTATTTATAGCTCTAAGCTTAGGTGTCTTGTTTTTGGTAGCCCACCAACATACCCAACAAGAGTTCGCTGTTAATTTCAACATACACACTGAACTGAGCTCTCCAGCCATTCTAAAACACAATTCAACTTAAGAAGCTTACATACATTTATGTATATCTATAGATTTCATGTATATATGTATTCCTTTCACAACCTATTGATTTTTTTTTAGCTGTTCTTTTTCTCCTTGACTGTGCTGTTGACACTATGTATACATTCACTTTCACCACAACAGACATTTTAAAAGTCTCAAGTGGATTAAGTACATTAGATTCTTTAGCACAACGTTACAAATCAAGAGTTAAGCTTGTACGAATGCCTTAAGTATGCCTACCACCATTCTTTCATCAGAATGCTGTATTTTTCAATTTCAAAGCTTGTTAGTGTATATTAATTAGACCGGAAAAAATAAAAAGGCAATTATAATTACTGGTTTACATGCATACTTCACATGTTAGTTCCTCATTTCAAGCCACTACCAAATTATTGCTTCAGGCAGGTGATTTATTAAGAAGATACTCAGCAAGCTAAACCCCACTGATTACAAATTAAAATGATAAAATGTCCCACCTATCCCATGTTCAGTGTAAGCCAGTTCATGACTTAAGACTATCACTGAAAATGTCTATAATAAGAGGAAATAAAAGATTATACACAACTGTATTAAGCCCAAATAATTGAGATAAAGAACAAATTGTGCTTAGGTTGCTTAAACACCCTCTGTTTCCATCTGAAATTAGAGCCGATAATCTACCAGACTTTCACAGAAATGTACAATGTATAAAAACACTATTTACTAAGCATTGCATTCAGAAGCCTACATGAAGGATGAGGACACATGTGGGTACAATCACCCATGCAAGACAGTAAACTGTTTATACTATGCAAGTTTCATACAGCTGTGTCTTGCCACTACCAAGCAATTACTTAAGAGAATGCACTCTTACACTTTGATTTTAAACAGAAAGTTTAAGTCATACTCCTCAAAACGTACACCAAAACCTGCCACGTTATGTGGAACAAACTGAGATTAAATGCCAATATGTTGCAAGGAAGTGATTAGAGCTTAACAACCTGCATTACCACTAAACTTCAAAATGTTGGGCTTCTGCTGGGTTCTGTGTTTTGGGGTTTGATGGCAGGGGAGCAGGTAAGAGGAAAAAAGTAGTTTTAAAAACAGGGGTATTAGAAAGGCAAGTCACTTATTTCAGTCTTTTTCCTAAGTGGTTAAAAGAACTATGCAGCAGCTCCACAACCCTTTTTTATATGTACACCTGGGAAGAATACTGAATCCTGTTACTTTCCTCAGTGTTACCCTGATGTGGTTTAGACCAGATGTTTAAATGTTACAGTATGTACATTTTCTTCTCTTCTTCCAAGGCAAAAGCAAAATAAGAGGAATATTTGACTTCACTCCACAAGAGACCTATTTAATAGTTTGGCGGTTATGTAAGTAAAGGTAGCTTGGCTAAGTCAATGTTGACGACATACAGAACGACATGATCCTAATGAGTTGGAAAATATTGGCTCTCATGAGATTCAACCAGATGCTACTGCGCTGAGAAAGCTACTGTATTATTGAATTTCATTTTTATGAGGTAAAATTTATTATTCAACCATTAAGGTATCCCACATGAAATCTTGCATAAAATAGTTTTACAGTTACTTTCTGGAAAGTAGATTTTATTTTAACTTTAAGACATCATTTACATGAGGGATTCAAATGCCTATTTGATCACCTTCAATAGAGAAATGTAAGGTCTGCAAGCAATTTTCCCAAAAATACCAGATTAATGGAACAGAACTGTCAACAAAATAATGAACTACCTGAATAGGACAAGGAAAAAGTGGTAGCAAGTTCCAGTTTTCCAGAGTAAACTAAAGCCATGTGTGACTGTGTATATGTTTTCTTGGCAGGCTGAAATGGTTAGAAACTGAGTGCTTCAGGTACCTACTAACAAATAATGAAAAAATAAACAATAAAATTACTCCATAGGATTAATTATGCTCAACCTTTGAAGGATCTCAACTGGCGCTATTCTTCTAAAATTTTGATATTTGGTACACTTATTTTTGTAAAATAAATTGTGTAATAATAATAATTGTAAAAGAATTTTATTAATGTCAATACATCTACTTGCAAAAATGTAGCAAGCATGATGCATTTCAGATTCATGTTTGTTTCCACATTTATAGCAGATGAAATGCAAAATCAGGATGTTTCACAAGCATGTGCAGGCATAAGAACTAACATACTATTTAACTGACATGTAACATATTGTTGTGCTTGTATACCAAAAGGATTATAAAATAAAACCAAAACACAAACATAAATTTCCAAAGAGCTACGTGTGGGCTGAAGACTGCTTTTGTTCTTTTTTTCCTATTTTAGATGTAATGCATTATCAAAAAGTTAATAATGCCTTTTTCTTGACCCATAAAATAGAGCAAACAGTTGTTTGCAGCTGTTTTATTTATCCATTTCTTATTTTGCATTTTGTCACTTTGTATTCCCATCTACTATTTTAAATTTTCTATTCTTTTTGTTCTTGCACAACTCCTATTTTAGGCAGTATGAATCTTTATTGTACTTTTTAATGATAAAGCCTATTCATTCAAGTAATAAGTTTCATTGTTTATATTTATATCAAATTTCTTCATTGTCTTGGCTTCTCTGAACCCTAAAAATACCAGCTGACATCTGAAAAAACCTTTGCCAAATAGGCATTTAAAACTATGGATTACAAAAGTGCTAAGGTGTCACTGCAATGAAGGGAGTTAGGTGCTTTCAAAAATCCCATTAAGCCATTACCTGTATCATTAAATTCCAAATCAGTTATAATTAATAATCTGCTCTTAGCAGAATTAAATAGTCTCAAGCGAAGGAAGGCAATAATATTTCAACATATTTACAATTAATAACTAGTGTAAAAACTATATATCCTTCTTGAAATACTCATTTCACCTGTCCTCCACAAGTTCTGAGCTCAAACAGCTAGTCACAGTACCATACATGTCTTTTTACTGATTGTTTTAGGATAACAACCTTACTAATATGTATGGCAAAGACAAATTTTAAAAGTAGTACAGGCACTTCATTCTTAAATTCTGTCAGAAATCAAACACACACAACTTGCTTTTGAGATTTCAAAACTTATTTTTTCAGATAGCTTGCCTTTGGACAAGTTAATCAAAAAGAGAAACACTCAGACTATCTGATGAAGCCAGCAAGCCTAATAACTAACAAACTATGAAATACTGGAGGAAAGTGCTTTTCTCCTACTAGAAAAAGGTTTCTAGAGAGCAATGGGAGGAAGGTAGGTGGGAGACATAAGAGTGTTAATCTTCAAGCAATTTTCCCTTCCTCGTATTCCGTGAATCTGTTCCTAACAAGAATTTGTACAGGACAGAGCCTGAGAGTTTGTTCTGAAACCCTACACTACCTTCAGCCTAAACTAGTTTTGAAGGAAGTTTTGGAGCAGAAAAACATTTCTGCTCCAGATAAAACCATAGGACAGAACCCAGATACTAGCTATAAATTCTGTTCCTATGTTTGTGGAAATACACAGTGCAGAGCTCCCTTTTTAAACTACATTCAGAGAAAGTCTTTCAAGCAGTTACCCAGCAGACAGGTTCCCAAAGAGGCCTTCATACCTTGTGAGACACTCCACAGCATGTCAAAAGGCCAATAGTGATATGTTGTTCTCTGATGTTCTCTCCTCCTCCTGCAACTCTTGTATCTATCTGTACTTGTCTTCCTATTAAATTTTGGCTTTCTTAACTTTTACTGCTTTTCTACTCTTTCTACCTGCTTCTCCTTGCTTTGTCTTCCTGAGCATCTCTCTTCACTTTTTATTAGCTGATCCTCTTTCTCTGTTTTTTTTTCCTTCCATTTTTCCTTTCTTCTTTCCCCTAATTCATCTGTTGTTCCCTCCCTACAGCATGTCTTAGCCCATATTGTAAGCACAGTTTCAGCAATGCAGTTTTAAAACTGGAGGAGATGGCTGTGTTGGAAAAAGCATACAACTAGGGACCATAATTCCTGCTAAAAAAGATCTATGCTGAGAGGATACAAAGGCTTGTGGTATCACTTTTGAGTTCAGGTAATACTGAATCAATATGTTATGGAGGCACATCACTCACTCACATAAAGCACCTGGCACAAAGCCTCAATAAAGACATAAGCAGCTCAGCAACAACTGTTTCAGTCTAATAACTCTCTTCAGTCACCACACAAAAAGTGGTAATACAGACATATGCAGTTGAGAGAGATGTAGGATATGTAAACAAATGGCAAACACATTTGAGCCTAGATATGTGAAGTAGTAAACTATAGAAGAAAAATTTGAAGTCTCAGTATATTTTCAAAATTGGCAGAACAGATCTGAAATGGTAACGCATAACTAGAACATTTCTATAGGAGGGCACAGTTTGTCCACAAAGGACAAAAAAGCATGGTGTTGTACTGTGTATCAAGAATGTGTAAAATCCTGTGATCCAGGCTGTAGGTAGGCAAGTTTGCTGGAAATCTCTGGATAACAGCAGAGCATTAAAAACAGGAAGATAAACTACATAAGCCCTTTCTCTTTTTTTGAGAATAATGTCATGTCTCAGCAGGGCTTTTTTTATTTTTAACAGGGGATAAGAATCTAGATAGAGACATAGCTGTTTGTCCTGCTACATTTCTAATTAGTTAGAAAGATAGCTTTTAGAAGTTTGGAAATGTAAAGGTAGAAGATAATTAGAAGATAATAATGAAACACACAGTTTATGATTCTTGTAACAGCAGAATGAAAGCAATGAATTTCAAGAAAGAGATCCCCTGGGAAATAGGATAAAGTGAAGGTACGGAGGTCTTCAATTGTATTGTTGATTTTTCCGGCAAGAGCACTACAATTTTGTAGAAACAAAATCAGAAAAAGCCAAGGAACAAAGGGAAAGAGCTATAAAAGAAAATAAAGCAAAGGTGTTTATACTTGCATTATTTGTACAAAATTGATCAAAGGAACAATTAATCCACAACACCACAAGAACAGAAAGCTATTTTCTTGAAGTACTTTTGTAGTACTTCCATGCATAGCTAAAAATGAGCTGTGATCAGATGGAAAACACAATACTATTGACAACAAGCCTGTTATTTCCATGAGGTGTTAGGTTCTACAATAAAAGCTCATCTGTACACCCACAAAGATGCTCAGAGAGACAATGGCGGGGGGGGAGCCCAAATAATACTCTACCGGGCTACTCCCAGGCCCACCACAGGAGCCATCAGCCCATCAAAGGCCGATCTGCACAAGCTCAAAGGAGCACAGGAGCATGTGATGGCAGGCGGGAACCCAAATCAAGGACTCCCAAGGAACATTCATCACCTGTTCTTTTATGCTGGAGAAACTAAGTAAAAATTAGTAAAAGAATATCAGTGATTAACAGATGTGCCTTGTTTACTGAAAAGTTCCTTATTAACGACATTATCCTCAGTTACTTCACTGAAAAAAAGAACACACACAAAAAAAACCAAAACAAACAAACTGAAATTCCAACTTCCCTGTGAAATTAGTCAGGTTTTTTTAGAAGCTTACACACATATATGCTACTGTTAAAGTATGTGGAAGCTGACACTAAGTACAAGGATGATTTTCAAAAAGGCATGACACTAAATTTTACACAAAGGTATTCCAACAAAAGGTAGTAGACTTACAGCATCAACCAAGGCAAGAATTAGGGCAAAAGGGTAGACAGCAATCATAGCCTTGAACTCAAAGCTGCCTTTATCTAGTTAATGCAAAGTACAACTATGGAAGTATAAAAATTACCAGGTCAAGCGCTAAGCCACGAACAAGAGAAGACCAAAACAAGTGTACTATACTGTTCATTTACTTCATTGAAAGTACTTAAAATGTGTGTTCCATATTTCTATTCTGCAGATATATTGTTAGCACAGTTGTATCACAGTTCATTGAACTAAAGGACTGAAACATGTTAAATGATGGAACTCCTTAGTTTGGAACTGTGCAAACCCTAAGACCATCTGAAATGATCAAATTACTGTATTTTCACATTTCTCTGAGGTGTGGATTGTAAACCTGCTACCTTCAGAAGTATCAGTACTTGAAAATAAAACCTCACGATCTCATTCTTGGTGACTCACACAGAATCAAGGAATGAAGAGAATCAGTGACTTTTAGGAAAGACGGAAAAACTAAGCACTTAAAACAGTTATTCCAAGGGTTGCACACCTGAATATACCACAGTTCTTTTGCACCATCAGATCAACACAGATTTAACTTTAAAAAACAACAAGACTGAAAAAGGAAAATAGGACTAAGAAAAATAGGACTGATAAAGACTTCCAGTGGTAGTCTAATCTACCACCCTGCTTCAAGTCATGATTTACTACATCTGAATTATTCTCCTAACACATTCTCCAAGACTGGTAATGATGGAGATTCCAAAAGATCTCAATTATTCTTGTTAGGTGTTTATTCACAACAGATAAACAATAATGGGTCTAAACAATAGTGGGTCTAAATTATCCTAGCCTGCATAGAAATATAAAGAAAACAATATATTCACTTCTTCTGGATGACGTTTATGCAGTTGAAGACTGTGGTCTCTTCTGTAAACTCATCAAAATCCTTAATTTAATCCCAAAATCCATGGGTGTTTTGCAAAAAGATGACAGGTAACCAATTTCACTATTTATATCACCACCGAGACTTGCATATCTTCAGCAATTTCACAACAGTTAAGAAACATTTATTTCAAAAACCAGATGAGAAACATCTGCAGATCTTTAAAAAAAAATTCAATGTATGCCATTGATTAATAAAGCCCTTAATAATCCAGTATTTTTTATTTCCTCCAACAGCTTCACCTCTGAATGATCTGAAGTTACAACATTGCACCATATAAGGTAGCAAGGGTGGATGTTTCAGATGAGGGAAGCATGGAAAAATTATCCTGTATGGGAAAATTAAATGCATCCAGAAATTGGTGCCAAGGAGTGAAGCTTGGTGGCTTAGCTTACATCCTGGATTTTAAGCATAAGCTATAAATACCCATATACACACAAAAAACATTCTGTCTGTTAACTACTATAAGTAAAAACCTGGATTTAAAGGATATAGTTGTATGCACATTCACTAGCAGTGCTCTCTACCATAATAAATACTTAACAAAAAGCATCACATATTTACCTGAAGTTTGGAAAACCTCATTCAGTAAAGCTTCATTTACCACCACCGAACTGACATTTCCAACAGGATGACACCAGCTCTGATAAATAGTTTGAAGCAGAAGGGTTTGAGCTCTAGTTGCTTGAACTGTCAAATTAGGAAGCTCAAATATGCATTCTGTTAGTGGGACATGAGCTCGCTTGGTCCTGTTTAAAATAGAGAGAAAAAAAAAGGAAAAATCATTACTTTGGTGCATAAAAATAACAATTTAAAAACTTAGTCACAGAATACCAGACAATGAGCAGTTAGTTTGTAAGGCTGGAACTGTGTGCCTGTTAAATTTATTCTTGTAAGAGCTGATTCTACTTATACTGAAATTCACCCTAAATAGAACTTCTGTTACATGATTTACATGAACTTCACATCTCTCCCCAAAACATGAGAGGAAAAATCATATATTTTTATCTAATTATCTGTTGGTTTTAAAATATTTAATAAAAGCAATTCCCAAGTACTCCCACCAAAATAAGAGCTACTCATAAAATTGTGTAGTTATTAAAAACACAGAAGAAATCTGTTCAAAAATTGAATTTTCTGAAAATTTTTTATTTAAAAGTTTACAGTGAATCATTAGATGAGGTATGTCCAGTGATCCAAAAAAACCATACAGACAATATCCATACAACAAAATACAAACAAAAAGCCCCACATTCCACATTTCTTTTCATATTCCATATTTGGCTTACAGAGCTCATTAAGTGATTCTAATATTTTTCAATGCCTTTTACCTTATAACTGGGGAGGAGGGACAGGTGGGGACAGGCATTGGGAGGGCAGTGTAAGGTACAGGACATTCTGTCTGGAAATAAACTCTGTGACAGAGTCCACTACCAACGAAAAGGCTCTACCTCAACAACAGCGAAGTCAGTAAGTTACTTTTTCTTCCTAATATATACACTATTACCTGAAATTAAGCAACAGGTTGATTTGCTACATTCAACAAAAACTGCAAAGGCTCTTCAATATTCTCATTTTGGAGCCTTTTCCTGCAGCATATTTACAACATTATTATTCTTGCCCTAATCACCTCCTGCTCCACCACTGAAACGTACTTTTTGTGCCATTTCACATTATTTTCTCTAGTGTCCCCAAAATCAGCAAAATCAAAGCCTTCCAAGGAAGTGTCACAAGCAGTCACAATACACTGCGTCTCCTGTCTGGCTCCACAAGAAAATGCTTGCAGCCATATGACCTAACATACACAAGATCATTTTAGCAGTAGACCCTCTGCAGGAGGCTCCATGAATTGAGAAACAGCCCATTTCTGATACTCAAACTCTAAAATCTGTAGCATCACGAACTGGCACAAAATTCTGGCAATAAGAAGTAGACTTCCTTGCACATTCTGCACTTGATTGGGAGAGCGGCCCTTCACCAAGAAAACTGTGAAGAAAAAAGCACATCATCACTCCTCAGACCCATGATCATTATCATCTAGATGAAGAAGCAGAATAGTAAAATATTCTGCTGCTAAGACTTTTGACCCATAAACTGCAGGTAAGGCCTGTGTGACACATGAAACATGGTTTGGAAACAAGCATTCTGAACATCAGAAGACACATATCAACCACCACGTTGACACAGTAGTACAGCCAAAGGTAATGACATCACTTTGAATTCGGACTTGCACATATAAGCATTCACCTTAAGTCACAAACAGATCTCCTCCTTCAATTCCTTGTCAATACCAGGAAATAGCTAACTGAAAACCATTTTCTCTGGAACAAAAAGATTTAGTCTCATCAAGTGTTAGATACCTACAGTGTAAACAAACATCCATATCTAAGATGGCTGTATAGACCCTCTTAAGGTAAAAGGAAAGAAAACAGCACTTATATAAGTAACAGAGATCCATTCATTCTAGGTCTGAGGATTAAATGAACTGCTTTCTGCAGGTCACTATTTCTGCCCACTGCCTATAAAGGGAGATTAAGATAATCTCAGCTGTTGATGTCTACACCATAGACCAAAGTTTCACAGATAAAGCCCATCCACAAAAGCCAATTCCATTGCTCCTCACTAAAAATAAAAACAAGGGAATAAAAGAAAAAATATTCCTATGGAAGAAGATACTCATGAAAGATTCTCAGAAAATGGATGTAAATACAGAAAATGGATGTAAAGAACAAACAAAAACAGACGTTATAGCCTTCTGTAATAGTAATCAGTATTCTTTAGACCAAGGTTTTTCAACCTCATAAAGCTTGGAATCAGGATTGCCTGTCTCAGAAATGTTGAGAAGGGGAGGAAACGAGAAACAAGACTGCCTCTGAGTTGCAACTCATTTGAAGCTAATGACACAACTGTGCTGCCAGCTTCAAATGCCATTTGCAGAAAAAACATGGATGAAGGAAAAACATTTCATGATTATACAGGAGAACTCAGCCTTGTGTCTGGTAGTAGAAATTTCGTTCAGAATGAAAAAAAAAGCAGTCTACTGTTTGAATGAAACTATCAGTCTTTGAAGTTTGGAACTACCATATTTTGGATTGGTACAGCCTCTGTTGCTAGGAAAATAAAAACTCATTAGAGGCCTTTTCAGAAGAGAACTTACATTAGCCTTGGGGGTTTTTTTTGTTTGTTTTGGTTGTTTGTTTGTTTTTTAATACAGTAGTCACTGACACCAAACAGTGAGTTCGAACAAGAAAAATTACATTTGCCCTGCTTGGGGGAACTAAGCGTGTCCTACCTGCCTTTTCTGCTGACAGCCATGTAAAGATCTTTCTAGAGTACACGAGCAGACCACATGCTGGCCTCGCCGCCTGAGATCACTACTCTTATCAACTGCAGCACAGTAGGTCACCAAACAGGTAAGAAATACCTCTACAAAACTCCTGAAGCTCTTCCTGTCTTTCAGTTTGAAGTTCAAACACACCGCACACCTTTCCTAAAAATGTTCTTCTCCCAAAAAGTACAAATACCACATGTGGCCATCTGAGAAAAGAATGCATCCAAACACATTTGAAATCTGTTGGTGCAAGAAAGCCATTTAAAAAAAAGCGTTGCTGTCTACACTTCAAAAAATAAGTCAGTTAGAAAATTAGAACTACTTTAAGGAGAGATAAAACAAAAGCTGAAAATAATACTAGTATTAAGTCAGGCAAATAGGGAAAGATGCTGCCTGGTTAAAAAAAACTAAAGAAAAACACTTTGACTCAGATAGACAGCCAAAGGGACCTAACAGCTTGGAACATATTCTGACAATTTCTACCACACAACACGCATGAGAGGGCACATGACAATCACTCTCTCGTGGACACAGTTAGATAAAACACATCTCCCACTTCAGCTCCTCAGATACACATGCATTCTTCCGTGTAAAGGTACCTGTATCCATACAGACACTAGAAGAAAACCTCTGGGTTCCATGAAAAGCCCAGGTGGAGACTGCAACACTGTGTCCTTTTCTAATGCTGGTCCCAAGTTATAATTTGAACTTGCTTTCCTAGAATTTCCTAGATAGTAAGTCAAGCTCTGTAATTTATCAATTTAAGCAGAAAAGGTGTGCATAACTAAAGGAGGATACAAAGTGATTCTGTACTTAGGAAAATCCATCCCTATAAAACAAAATGATATATATATACACACACAATAAATAAAAAAAATCTATTTTAAAACTCAAGATTAAAACAGGCAGCACAAACCATTTACTTTTATGTAGAATTGAAGTTGGAAAACTAGATACGCATGTTAGCAAAACTTTTACAGGCATTACATGGAAAGGAATGTAATGCATGGTGATATCAATCAATGTTTCCTAGTATTTTTTTTTTCAAGCCATGTATTGTGATTTTTTATTATTTACATCATTGCAGAAGTGTACTGGAACATTTATCCATTCTGTCCTTTTCCTTTCTGTTCTTTTTCCTTTTGTTATCCTTTCACATAGTGTATATTTTCTACTTTTCCCTCTTAATTCTGAATATTATTTTGCAGAATTAAAACTAAATATTTCAGAAAAAAAGGGTCTGAATATTTCAAAAGAGACAGGTTCCCTAATGTAAAACTGGGAAGGAAGAAAGAAGGTAGAAAACCTTTTTCAGCAAAATTCGGGATGAATGTGACTCTGCAATAATTCCATCTAAAATAACACATTTATATTAACAAATTCATGTATTTCAGGGGAAGTCTGTGAAGAGCTGCGACAATCACAGCATACAATATGACAGTGGAAAAGATTTTGCTTTAGAAGTTTGACTATTCATTTAATACATATTACAGCTACTGTATTGAACTATGCTAAATGTAAAACTTAATGTTTTACATAAAATAGTCCCTTATGGGTAATAACAGTGTATGAATTCTTTTTAAAGAATATGCAAATTATACGTTTATTGTACTTTAACAATCCCATAGGAATAAAGTCTACTGGTCCTTTTCAGATAACATTGGAGGAATGGGAAGTTGAAGAAAATAAATCCTTTTTTATGGAAAAAAAAAAATCAAGGCGGGGGGTAGTATTGTACCATGTGTGCAGCAAATGTTGCTTAAAGGAAATTTTAACTAGACCTGGCTAGTGATGAAAGAACATTTATAATTCAGAATTTATTATAATAGTTTTGAAACACAAATAATGCATTTAAAAGAACTTAAAATACAAGTTTGCTACCAAACTGCACCTGTTAATACAGAAAATCCATCATTAATAAGGTACTGAGCTATATTTAACCAAGTTTTATGACCCAAGAGATATATTCAAGCAATAAGTGAAAATACAAGTACAAATAATTTTTTCAGTAAACCAAGTCAGATCTGTTTCTATATTGTATCATTAAATTTGTATTAAGCAACTGAATGTGACTTCATATCAACTCTCATCACCATATTAAAACAGTTATGGCACATAGTTGGAGTCTAAAACCACTATTTAAACTGCACTTTAAAACTGTAACAACAATAGAAATAATTATTTCTCAAATCTTTACACTCAAGAGTTAAGATGCAGTTCTGAACATGTGTTCATTTAACTGAACAGGTTAAAAAACTACCAATTCAAACACTCTTCTCTAGGGGAAAATAAATCCTAATGTAACTAGCAGGATAGGCTACTCATTAAAGCTGAACTTGGACATGTTCCAGAATAAATTTAAGGAAATATGAACAAGCAAGTCTTGCTGTGTAGTGGCATGGAGTGAAAATGAATCTGTCCTAATTAAATGATTTTTAAATACACTTTGGTTGTACCCAGTTTGCTGACAAACTGTAATACAGACTTGCTGAAATATTTGGATAAATCTGGCATACCATTAAAGAAAATAGTTTTCTTTGCTGTTTTTGAATGAAAACTTGAATTGGTCCTTATTATACACACCATGCATAGGCACCAATATAACCAATCCATGTAAGTTCACAGGCCTGCTATGAAATATTTTCAGTTTGTAGACTTTAGGAACAGCAACTTATTCTTTTAAAATCAACACCTCAGAGTGATTGAAAGAATATAGTGGTGAACAGCTGGCTCCAGAGGTTTATACAGAGTCCCCAACTGCAAAGCTGGAACCTGCAAAATGTTTCCAAAAATTTAATTTTTGTTATTACTCATATCCTGTACAGTAAAATACTATTAGTTCATTTTTTCCAAAATAACAAAACCAGTAACCTGCTACTAGAACCCAGCAACTGTGCTTTAGAAGAACCTGAATGTAATTTAAATGCCTAAATAATTTCAGTCAGCATTTGCACACCTTTCCTCTTAGGCAAACAGAAAATGTATGCTGGTTTTATATTTGACATGAACAAAGGCTTCATGTACATACCTGCAACAAATCCATATTTCTACTTAAAGAAAATGACAATTTTGATCCTTTTTCTTAACATTTAAGCAACTGTTATCTCATAAGGGAAACAATGTCTAGCTACCTAATGACAAATATCAAAACTCTGAAGGGAGCGCGCAGGGACAAGAAAGGGAAAGGAAGTTAACCGCTACAGTCTTGGAATTATTATTTTGTTAAATGCAAGACTGAAGTCACTACTACTCACAATAAAAAACAGTAATATCACACATCTGCATACGCTAACACAATTTTTAGTCTTCAGACAGCAACAGTTATTTGTGCTAGAGGACCAAGTTAATTATTATTAAAAAAATAATAATTAAACCCTCTTTGGAACATTTCATTCTGAAAACATCTCCAAGAGTGATGGCTTCAAAACCTCTTCTGCTCTTCTATAGAAAGTCAGTCACTAAAGTCACACAGTCACTAAAGACTGCCTGACATCTGAGGTCTGTCATTTTACACAGGTCAATTTTCAGCAGCTGCAGCTGCCTTTGCCTCTTATTTGTAGGAAACACTGCTAATCATACTATTTATTACAAGGGAGAAAATAATGAACTTCAAGATTCACCAACTTTTTTTTTTCTATGAATAAAAAAATTAACTTTTTCTTTCTGAAAATTTTAGATATGGGATCAGAAAGGAACAACATGATCATTTCAAAACTGACTTCTGTATAGTATTTTTTTAACATCAGTTCTGGAATTGAAATTGTCAGTGATGAAAAATGTTTGTAAAGTGTTAATTCATATGTGAACTTCAGAAAAAACACAGATTTCCTTGAAACAATTGTGAAAACAAAACAATGCAGGCAAAGTACAAGCCTCAATGTGTCTTAGAAAATGAACAGATAATATCCATTCTCAATTCTCACTACCATGTGTGTTTTAATGGAACAATAAAATTTAGCTTTATACAGCAAAGCAAAAGTAAATGCATTATTACAAGAACAAAAATAATTACTAAAATCAAACAAATATCTAAAAGGAAGAAACCTTGCAAAAAAAAATCCCTTTGAAGCAAAGAATGCAAAACTCTGGACATACATGTTAGGAGCTCTAAACTTGGATTGTTTTTAAAATCATTTAGTTTGTTTTGTTACATCTGGACATTAAAAATTATGCTCATTAGATTAAAAATTATTATCGCTACATGCAAATAACAACACTGGTTTGAAGCAACAAGGAAGTGAGAAGCAGTGACCTCAGCGGGAGGAGGGTTATTGTAACTTTATCTGCTGTGAGACACGAAGAGAAAAATGTCGAAGGCTGCAAGAAAACACAAAGACCTGGAATGTGAGGGTAGGAAAGTCTTAATTTCCCTCAGCTTGAATCCAGCCACACTAAGCATCAAATGAGTCCTTCCACCCACTGGATTAAAAGTTTAAGAAAGAAGGCAAGAAAGCTGTCTATCTCCACTTCCAGTTAAGCCATTGCCTATGTGCCTCAAAATGCAACAGATTTGAACTAAAAATTTCAAGGGATAATCCAACAAGGGGTTAGGTTTTCAGTCTTATTTTTGGACAGATGATAAACTAAGGTGGCTGCTGGAACTGTAATGCAGGAACATGTTAAACCTGCAGCTGCATTAGAGAAACATATTTAGGATGTTCAGATCAAATTCAGCTTACTGGCTTTGGGAAAGCTCATCAACAGGACAGATGCTAGGGAACTGAACTCCCACCAAATTGCAAATGGAGGTCAGTCACTAATTGATATTTCTTCCTTTGAGAAAACTCCTTTTCTAATCACTAGTTAATGCTTGTCTCCAGAAAGAATCATTAAAGTGATATGAGCAATCTATAAAAGAATAACATTCCAAGTTCTCTGCTCTGAGGAGATTACAGTAGGAGCCCTCAGTCTTCTTTATGTCCTTTATATGGTTAGCTTTACACACATCATCAACCAACTGAATCTGGTGCATGAAGTTGTATCTCTGAAGAACTGCATCTTCAGAACTCCACAAGGTGTGTGGGGGAAATCAGAAAACAAGGGATAAGAAACTCTCCTCATGGAATGCAATTAATGCCAATTCAGGACTTTTTTTTCTTACTTACACTTTAAGCATCTATTCTTTCTTTACTTCTGCGAGAAGGTCTGTAACTTTTTCACGTGAATCTAGGAATCTTGTCATTGATCGTGAATATCAGTGGGGACAAGGGAAGGGATATGACATTTAGCTGCATAATGTCCAGCAAGATCCAAATATAAGCACCATGAGAAAAATTGGTACTCATTACAGTGACCAAAGATCAAAACATATTAAAAAAACCACACACACACACACCACCGCACACCAAAAACCACCCAGAAAGAAGTCCAGAAAGAAGCAAGGGCTTTCTATAGGGAACCACTGGCCTGATGAAGGTAGTACAGAGGGACTTATACCAGAGGCAGAGCACTTCTACATCTATCTGAGTTGTGGCATGTATCTTTTCAGGAGAATGAGCTCCTACTTGGAAAAGCAGCAATGCCAAAATAAATGCAATCATTATCATTTACCTCCTGGTAAATGATAGTTTCCCTGACAGGGTGGGGGGGAAGAGGGGAAATCAGCTGGAACTTGGAGATGCTTTCACTAAACAACTGCAGATGACCAAGACCACCAAAACCACCTGAGGTAACCAGGCAGAAGTTGCTAGTGTCCATAAACCTCCAAACAGCAAAGATCTGTGCTTATTAAAATAAAGCAAGTGTTACTTTTTTTTTTGTAGCTTTTGTAAATCTAGTATCATTGCTTTGGATACCACAGTGTAATCCAATCTCAGTAGCCACAGGGGTGGAACAGGGTTTGGGGAACTGCCTTCCCACAGATCAGCCTGCTTTACTGTCCGGAGAAGCAGCTTCTCCCCCTCCCTCTCCCTTTTCCTCTCCTCCTTCCCCCTTCATGCACTCCCAGAAGCAACAGCAACAGTCATTAAATCAATCCTCTAAATCTGCCACACAGAGCCATTTGGTTGCCATTAGCAGGTAAAACAGGGAGCCAGGAGGGCTGAGAAGCATGCTGGTGCTCAGTGAAGAAAACTGCACGGACAGAGTCATCTGCTGAACATGATGCCACAAACCAGCAATGGGACACAAAAGCTGCTGTCATTTGGCAAGGAGATCCATGCTTAACCTGGTGGTATCAGGGGAGCAAGAGTCATGACTGTGGCAGCCCTGAGAACAGCAACTACTTCCCATCATCCTTTCATGCTGTCCGAAGTAAGAGCAGCAGCTCTCAGAAACCATCCCTTCAGTCTGAGGGAAATTCACACAGTCAATTCAGCAGCTAATAATACAGTCATTTACGATATTTTTGTAGGATATAGAATATGATTTTGTAAGATAGAATTTTGTTGAATTACTAGGAGCACAAATAGGGATTTTTTAATATAGTTTTCTACCCAATATGATCTTTTAAAATTGCACTCATTTTGTCTTTAAGTTACTGTCAAATTACTTTCCTTATTTCCAGTTTTTTTCCTTATTTCCAAATTTTTGGAAATAAGGAAATTTCTTTATTTCCAAATATTATAAGGAATTTCCAAAAATATTTTTTTAATTTCCAAAACCAAGGAATTTCCTTATTTCCAAATTTCCAATTTGGCAACTTAAATACAAATTAGTTCTAATAAATTTATTTCAAAATGTGCAGATATTTCATTTCTTAGTCTATTCCATTCCATTAATGATTTCAAATTTCATACTCTTTTCCGACCCCAAATTTGCAATGTGACTTTCCTCTTTGCTATTTCTTACGCTACTTCGGACATTATCAAACATGTTTGAAAATTACATAGACATTGTTTACAAGAAAACAGCCCAGCTCACGGGCACTATCTATGGTGAGGACCCTTCCGTTTGCCAGAGCCAGCACAGCTGACCAGACATGACTTTATCCTGTAGAAGGAAAAACTTGAGTGTAGAGCTGTATTTTATGCAGAAGAAAAGTTGCTGTCCCAGAAGTCTGACCCCTCTCCAAACAACACAGATGTAAAGAACTCTCAAGAATGCAGATATGGTGAACAGAGGCTTTGTTTTCTTCTCATCTGAAAACATCTCCTGAAGTAAGGATATTAGCAAGTCTTGCAAGCTAGGAACAGTAGCTTGTGCAAGTTAACTGAGATAGAAGATGGCTCCTCTTTCCAGGGAGCAAGGAAGAGGAACTGCTTCGAGCAGGAACAGTCACCAGGACAGATCCACGGACTTTGCTGTCTCACAAAAAGCTAAGTAACTTGTAGAGCATTCTCCCAACCCTTATAGAAACAGCAAGACAGAAAGTGACAGAAGACGACAGTGACATTTAAGAAGGAAAGGGGCACAAAAAGGCCCACAGAATTATCTTCCTCTCCCAGGTTTCAAATGGTAAGAGGAAAGAGAAAGCAAAACAACAATACAGTGTGATTAATAGATTTGGGATTAAGGCACAAGGATGGAAAACAGACACCAAGAAAAAAAGGAACAAATAAGAGAACGCAAAGGAAAAGAAGCATCTTTAGAGTATCTCCAATAAAATGCTTGGAAGATGGGAAGAACAACGTAAGAATAGAAGAAACTCAAAGCACCTGTGAAGAGACCAAGCTGCACGACTGAATCTTCTTTGAAAAGTGCTTGGAAATTGAAAGTAGGGATCAGGCAAAATAAACTTATATTTAGAGCATTAAGAGGAAGATAGTTGTGGAATAAATGCTGACAATGGGAACAGAAAGAAAATACTCACATCTAACCGATACACACACTAACGTGCACACACACACCCTTTCCTGCCCTCCCTGGCAAATTTCTCGTGTATACCATTTTTTAAATACATAGTCTTAACTCACCTCTAAGTACTCCCACAAAAATTGTGTGAAACACAAAAAAGTAACCCAATGTAGATACATTTGCCTAATATTCTTTTTCTTGAAGATTATTAACAGCTGCAAAGTTGTTAGAAGATGGACCACAACTCACTGAAAAGCACAAAACTCCCATTTTGTTTCCTTTCTGAAAAGTTCAAAGATCTTCTTGGGAACTAACACAGTTTCAAATTCCCTGCTAAAGATTCAAGAGCTGATCACAACCCCATCTTCAAGTAAACACTAACAACTGATCTAAATAAGAAACTTTGTCCAAAAAGGTAATTTGGTTAGGATTCAGGGTTTTCTGTTAATTTCTTCTACTAAATACTTTTGCATACTGCTTATTTTGCTTCACAAACGGATAAAATCTATTGGTGGAAAAAGATGCATTTACAGTGAGAGAAAAGAGGTTGTTTGAAATTCTGGCAAATTTTTTATAGCTACCCCATAAAGGTCAGAGGGGTAAGAAGGTGCATGTCTGCATTAGCTAAAACAAAACAAATATTTGAACTAAAATACTGCACTGAATGGAGATGCCACAAACAGAAAATACACAAGACTAAAGAAACTAAGCCATATTTCTGTATTCACAGGCAACTACTGAATTCCATTAAATCCAGAAAGGTAAATAAAAGCACCTAACTCTACTCTTCCTTACCTGAAAGTATCCCAAAAACCTGTTGTGGTTTAGCCCCAGCTGGCAACTAAGCACCACACAGCCACTCACTCACTCCCCTCCCACCCTCGTGGTGGGATGGGGAAGAGAATCGGAAGAGTAAAAGTGAGAACGCTCGTGGGTTGAGATAAGGACAGTTTAATAGGGAAAGCAAAAGCCGCACGCACGAGCAAAGCGAAGCAAGGAATTCATTCACTACTTCCAAGGAATTCATTCACTACGGGCAGGCAGGTGTTCAGCCACCTCCAGGAAAGCAGGGCTCCCTCACGCGTAATGGTTGCTTGGGAAGACAAACGCCATCACTCCAAATGTCCCCCCCTTCCTTCTTCTTCCCAGCTTTATATACTGAGCATGACGTCATGTGGTATGGAATAGCCCTTTGGCCAGTTTGGATCAACTATCCTGGCTGTGTCCCCTCCCAGCTTCTTGGGCACCTGGCAGAGCATGGGGAGCTGAAAAAAGTCCTTGACCAGTGTAAATACCGCTCAGCAACAGCCAAAACATCAGCGTGTTGTCAATATTATTCTCATACTAAAACCCAAAACACAGTACTACACCAGCCACTAGGAAGGAAATCAACTCTATCCCAGCCGAAACCAGGACAAACCAATTCTAGTATCCTTTAAGACAGAAGTTACAGCATCAAAAGGAAGGTGCTGGAAGCGGGGGGAAGGGTGTTTTGGTTTTCCCATTACCAGAAAAGCCTTTAATATAGCAAAGGATGGATCAAGGGTATCACCAACAGCAAGGACATGAATGGACAAGGTGTGCTAGTGATTCACATGTATACACTGCATAACAGCAGAAAGAGTATAAAGGCTGTTAAAATTATTATATTGTGGCCTCATTAATTAGCAACCTCAAAAGAATTTTAGAGGATATCAGATGCTATTTAAAGCAAAACATTAAATCTCAGTAAATGCATAATATTTTTTACTTCAAAGACTACAATTATTGTTAAATCTAAATTTACCATCTTAAGCACTGACTCCAGCATTGACTTTACATCATTCTTTCCTCAAAAATAATACAAACTTTGAAGCAGATTCTACGGATATGTTTTTTTGTGTTCGGCTTTGGTCTATTCACTGTGAGAGTCTCATTATGTCTATTTCATTACTCAAAAACTCTACAAGCCCTAGTGAGTCTTCAAGACCATCAAAATTATCACATACACACATACTAAAGAAAAGATGCTGTCAGTAAAACACAACTTCAGAAAAACATTTTCTGGCTGTAATATATGTACACAGCCAAATCCAAGATGTATGCAAAATAAAAGAGTATAACAAATACACATACTTTCAGAGCAAGAGATTAAGTCAGTGACAGACAGCATTATAACAATTCCATTTCCATTTTTCCTTCTTTTAAAAATTAAACACACAAAACCAGATTCTTAATTCTGCCATTCTGCACATATATGCACATTTATTGACTATCAAAGGAATACTGTAATCATGCTTACCAAATATATTTCCTTCTAGTCAATTGTTCATTTTGGAATCGGTCATTAAACTCAAAGGAAAAACTAGTTAAACATCAGCAAAGAAAACTAATTAAAAATATACTTTAAAATCCTGTAGGCTTTTGTTTAAAAAACATACATGTTATAATGGATAAAAACTCTGATTAATTGAAAAATGAATCCACAATTCTTGTATTAGTGTCTTAACCAACATAACCCTTTCCATTTCTTCCATCAATATCAGAAGCACCCGCAGCAGGTATAACTGATTTCCAAATCTGTTCTGATAAACATATTTTCTTCTCATATTTTACTGTTTAAGGGCCTCATATCACATGAGCCTGACTTCAGCTGTTCTCTTGTTCTTCCTTTTTTGTTCAAATTGCCCTCTAACGTTCTCATCCAAAACATGTCATACTAAAAAAAAAAAAAATCTAGTTCAGAAACTGGGAGCGGATATTTTTTAGAAGATTAAAACCTAATGAAAAATCAGACAATGCCTTCCGAACATACAGGCCCAATGGAGGTCTAAACATTAGCATGTGTTCAATACAGTACCCATTCCTCAGTAGGTACAGCTGACAGGTTACTTATTTTAAAAGGCATTGCTAAAGAAATAATAAAAAAAGAATACAAAGCCATAAACAACTAGGATAAAAGTGCTTGAGAAAAAATGGTGAGGAAGTTTCCTTGTACACAAACAAAACACAAAAACTTAGCCTAGAACCAAAGACAGATCCTTATCTACGAGAAGGACTATTCCCATAGAAAAGAAAAAGCACATCTGGGTCCCAGAGGGAACAAGCATGAGGAGAATAGAGCAAACAAATGATATTGGACACAGGACAGTATGCTTCTCCTACCTAGAGATGAACACAGATGCGGTAAAGCTGCTAAGGTATTATGGACAGCTGAACAGGTGAACATGCACATAAGCCTTTATATTTGGTTTATCTGTTGCTCAGAGTGAAGATAAATAGAGCTTTTTTTTTTTAAATAAAATGGTTTTAGTCACCATTTATCATCATTATCAAATTCAACTGAGTGTCATATTAACATGCTTGTAAAAATAGGTGCATAATTTAAGACTATAGAGTTTCTGGTACCTCACTCCAGATGGAAATGAAGCCCACCACTCAAGACTGAAGCTCTGCAGAGTCAAAGAATATGCTACAGCTTGTCCAGCAACATAACAATCCTCCATAAGCATAATGAAGGTAACCATAAAAGATAAACAAAGTCAGCAATTCTATATAGCTTATTCAATAAGCATATAGTTTATTCAAGAAGTCTTTAAACATACTGCTTTGGTGAACGAGGATTATTTAATATACAAGGTGAATAATACAATTTCAGAAACATAATTCTGTAGGGAACTATACTAAAAGTCCTAACATTTAAAAAAAATCTAATTTTTTTTTTCTTCAAGTTATTGCATTTAACAAATACAAATTTTTAAAAACAGTGCTTTCGATCCTATCAACTCCCATGGCATTTTCTTAAAAAAACACTATGTGTGAAGAATTGCCACTAGTGGATCTTTCTGGCCAGAGTTTACATGGGTAAAGCCTCATAAACTGAGAATATCACTGAAAATCCTAACCAGATATTTTCTACAGATAGTGGTAACACTAAGTAAGAGAAACAGAATTTCCAAATACATCCAATACAAAAGGAATATATATTCAGGATTGAAATTTTGTTTAGTATTTATGCTGTATAACTGCACTTCAGCTTTAAGACAGTAAGGTTTTCATACCTTTCACCAGTCTCCAGTAAAGCAAAATGCAGCTTAAACCCTGAAAATCCTACACATTTTGAAATAAATATCATTTGCTTGTTTCTAGTACAAATACCAGCAAATACTGATGGCAACAGTTACAACAAGCAGGATAAAGTATTCACCATGTGCAATCACTTTCCCTGGACAGATATTAGTTAATAGGCTTAATTTACTTTCACTGAAGAGCCTTGACAATTAATTAGTCTAAATAACTACCCTGGAAATACTACAGATGACCACCCTTTACTGTCAACTCTGCTGAATTTCCTCCTCATGGACAATACTAAAAAACACAACTGCTTCCAATTTACATTGATTAAAAGTGCACTTTTAACAGATTTGCTGAATGCTGCCTGCCACATCTGCTGAGAAGTAGTAACATTAGATCTGGACTTGATTTAAAAAAAAAAAAAATTAAACTAGAGGTTTCCAACTGAAGTTAATTTGCAGACACACTAATCAAGCTCCAAGTCATGTACTCAGAATGCAAAACCCCTCCTGGACAGAGAGTTGTTCTTGGTAACCAACAACAGCTCCTTCCAGAAGAGTGCAGTTGAAAAGTGCCCCAAAATGTTCATGTTGAAACTCGATACGTTAATATCACTGCGGATTAGAAAATGTTCCACACAAGTTCCTTCAGCATCTTCATCCATATACACAAACATGGCCTACTTTACCTTTTATAATGAAAGATATGTTAAACCATGTTATCACGGAAGAATCATTCTCCTGTTAAAACTAAGTGTTAAATCACCCTATATTACTGTTCATAATTTGCTATGATATATTGACATACCTACTCCTCAAACAAACACAAAGATGCACAGTAAATCAAACTCCTGAAAGTGCCACATTCATTGCTCAGAAAGCCATACTGAAAATAGCTACCAATAGATTTTTTTAAAATCTGATTTAGTATTATGTTCTTTGACGCATTTTCTAGGTGGTGGCTGAGAAGTACACAATGCTGAAGCAATCCAGCATACTCCCTAGACTGATTGTTCACATCTGAGGCAATTCTACATAACCACCTCTGCAGAACCCAAGAGAATGACTGTTTCTGTCTGGTTTTGCACTGCCCATATCACTGGCGTATCTCAATAGTTCAAACAGGTTATTACATGTGCTAGCTCTAACTCACATGATGCCAATGTGGCTGAAACTCTCTCCTGTCCCATACACTGATGGCATCTGTTCAGGCACGCAATCTCAGATCTTTTCTGTTTCGAAGGATACCCTGAATTTTCATCTGGCAGTTATATCCAATTACTGACATAACTAATAGTCACAACTGAATGCTATGAAATGAGTTTCATGTGTTTTCAACCTGTTTCTGCTTCTGACCCAGGAACGAAGCATGCCCCTCAACTGCCCATGTGAAACACAATCCACATCCAATCTAAATTGACATTAGTCTTGATTTACTGTGACTAGTCAATAAAACAGGCTGCCAAAATCAAGACCCAAGTGTCAATTTATTGGAAAACTTCCTAGATTTATGATCTAATGTTCACAGACTGTGGATATCTGGCTTTGTGTTTCCTGCCAGCAGGGTCTGCTTGCCTCTTACTAGCACAACTGCATGACGGCTACGTCTCATGACTCTCATGCTCACAAATCTACTGTGATTTCTAGTTCTAAGCAGCGTTACTCCACTGGACATGCCCTGCGAAGATGTTTCAATCAAAAAAGTGACAAAGACAGATAGTTCACCTGATCCCCCATTATACACTTTTAATCCTCTCTTCAGTGAGCAGCAAATCCTAAAATCTCCTACTGTCATCACAGTAGTACCTTGTCAGTAAAGGCCATGTGAGCAGGAGCTAATTTCCTTGCTAAAGAACTTCTTACTGTGCAAGAAGCCAGACCTTTGTCTATCACACTGCTTGTGGATCAACATGAATTGCTCTCACCCTGGCCAATTCATTGTGTCACCATTAAATGGACACAGGATTTGCAAGTTGACTCATAAAGCAGACATGAGCAGGTGCACTTAATGACTCATACAGGAGCTTATAATGACCTGACTGGATTGTGTAAGGAGTCTAACGATGAATTCTGTCAGTAATAATACAGTTGTATGGCATATCATTACATGGCTTTGATTAAGAGAGGGATATTTGCCTTGTAAGGGATACACGATGGAAGAAAATAGAAGTAAAGCTGTATAAAAATAAAACACCTTTACAGTAACAAAGGTTTGAGCAGAAATCTAAACAGTAATAACACAAGGTCTTTAGACTCCTCAGTTTTTGTAATGTTAATATTAAAGTTATAAATTTAAAAAGTTAAACTCAATTATGTCCACAAAGCAACCATTTGGCAACTACACAGTGACAAAGTCAAAATAAAAGCTAGGAAGTCAGGTAAGAAAACACAAAATGCTGATGTTCAGATTGCTGGCAAAGTATGTTTCTCAATATCCTTGTTAAATAGTTAGCCAAAAGGAGGTTACGACCTAAGGTGCCAATCTAATGTAAATGTAACCAATTCTAGAAACAAAGTAAATATTTACCTTTACAGTTAAATCTGTGTTGAAATATTAAGAACAGCTATATTATAGAAATGTTCCTAAAAACATGAGAAAACCAAAGCCTAGAGAAAGTGCACATATATATTCCATGTGAGGATCTCTGTATCTAGATTTCTGTAGTGATGTTTCAGTACTGTGAAGGCACATATTAATAAAATAACTATGTCAGGACTGTAATCCACAGCTTTCACAAGTGAAACAAGTGATGACATATCTCTGGGCAGCTGAGGTGCCCAGCATATGATACATGTGACGTCCTTCAACAGCAGAGCAAATTTTAAATTCTTGTCAGCTTTTTGTCAATAATGGATAGCTCTTCACTAAAAACACTGAAGAGACACAATGCCAACACAAATCGATTCTGATGTTGTCAAGAATTCTTACTCATCAGAAACTGCTTGACTAAGATTAGCACACTGCCTATCTTTAAGCTGAAATTTATTTCCTAAGACAGTATCTGCAGAAAACAGTTCAAAAGAAAGAATCTTTGCAAAAATTATATCCATTTAGTCTCTCAAAGATTTTTTTGTTTACCAGTAATTATCTAGATCTACTTGCAAGTTTCTATTCCAGATGTTTGTTCTGGTAGAGTAACAATTCAGGAACAATCAATTAACTGCTCTGTACTCTCTAATAATTAAAGTGCAGGCCATGAAATCCTAGATACTAATCTACCCAGCAGGTCCTCAACTTATTCATAAATGGTTCATTCACACACTCAAATGTAACATGACCAGCTATTAGTGAAGTCTGTACTGGTGCTTCCTTGCAGACAGCAAACCAGCAGCTATTGCTCTGGTCTCAAAATGAGAAAGAGACTCATTATCAAGGAAATAGACCTCTTGAAAATAGACTACTGGACCAAGAAGCTGAATAGAAAGGATGCAGGGATAGATCATGTCATCCCCATTTATAACTTCATTCCACTATTGTTTAGAGTCCAAAAGCTGTCACAGGTGGAGACAGTAAGTGAGAACCTTCCCACAGACCTGATAAAGGAAAATAGGAGTCTGGAACACTTGTCACAGAAGGGAATTGAGAGAAGACAGGTCAGGAAAAGAAGAAAAGCAATAAAACAACACACATAACTGGACCAATATCTAGCTCAAAACATACAGGTGACACACTTAACTATCAATCCAGATATCAGAAAAATAAAGGAAGGCTATTCAGAATCTATATTCTTTAATGTTACTTTAATATTCTTCAGAAGTACAATAAAGTGATATTGTATAAGCAATGGAGGATTATAACACTAAAGTGTCTTACACTTAACTACCTCATCTGTTACCACAGACATAGTAGCCAAAAGAAAAAAAGAAAAAGGAATCAGCTAATTCCTCTCAAGATTTCTGTTTGACAATAAACATTCTTGTCATTCATTCTAGGCTTTTGACCATATTCTGCTAATTCTCAGTTGTTTTTAGACATCCTCCTGAAAGCTTTGAAAGCTGCTTTACAATCTGGCATGCAACACTACATAAAGTAGTTGTAAAATATTGACATTAACATTGTATTTTGCATCTTGTTATGCTTGACAAAAACAAAAGACCAGATGTTTTTACTTTAATATAAAAACAGATTAGCTATACAATTTAAAAGATGTCAAAGACTTAGTTAACTAGTGAGCTTGAGCACATTTCTTTTATAAGAAGTGTATTAAGTGAAATTAAAGCAGACATCAATCTAGTAGGTAAAACAAACAGCACTTTTGTAACATTTATGGTTATTTACTGGAATTTACTGGACTGATATTGCTGAAATTTTATCTGTTAAAACATGCTACCAATGTTTATCAACTAGTTCTAAAAAATAAATATTACTGCAGTATTTAATACACCATATACATTTTGAGATTATTATAGTGAAACTAGAAAAGAAAGCTATTCAACTGATTTATGTCAGAAATAAAGTTGAGATTTTCACTGCTAACTCAAAACATACTACCTGAGGGATTCCATAACAGTTCATAAAATGTCTTTGTTTTTAAAAGGTATGGTCTGTGGTACATATTTTCTACGAAGAAACAGAAGAACACATGTAGCATCAGATGTGTGTACTTTAAGAAACTCTGGAATGTGAAATCTAAAAATCCAAATAAAGCAGGTGGTATAATTTGGGGGGGAGGACTGAATTTACATTTAATGACATTACCAGGTTATCCTACCAGACTAATTCTCACTCACTGCATGACTTCAATGAAGCTCTCAGTCCTCATGCTGATTTCGATTTAGTTCAAGTGCTATTTGATGCGTTTCATCTGGAGTTTTATTCACTTCAAACTACACTTCATTTAACCAGGCTGCTGCTGTACTCATTTGTTTTTCTACTTTATTACCCGCAAATTGGTGTTGCTTAGTTTAGATAAATTTTTTGAATAAGTTAATTTTACATAATTATTTCATACTGTTAATAAATAAATAAGTTTTAGAAAGATACCATGTCACAAAATGAGAGAGATATTAAAATTATTTTCAAATACACTAGACCACAATAAGTGTTGATCTTACAAGATCTACTAATAAATACTGATAGATGATTTGCTATTTTAGCACAGGACCATTCCTCTGCCTCCACTCCCCAAAACTACTGCTTGTTTTTATTTTTCTATGTTATTAGCCTACCATACTCTATTTTCCAGCTGGGCACACATCGCAATACAATGTATTTTTAACAGAGAGAGAGAAAGAAAGTAAGGTAGAAAGCATGAGAGAGAAGCAGAGACTGCATGAGAGAGAGAGAATGTGAGCGCAAGACCGCGCACATGAGACAGAGCGTGATGGCAAGCGTGCAACAGCGCATGTGGAAAAGCGCAAGAAACCAAGCATGAGCGAGCAAGACAGAGTGCAGTGAGCACAAGCACACACAAAAGAGAGCGCAAGTGCACTCATGAGAAAGCACTAGCACTTGAATACCATGAACTTGTCAGATGACACATTTTTTCAACCATTTTTCATCGCTAAAATAATTTTTTTGTTTTGCACAACTAACCATGGCTTTTATAATGTACTAAATAAATCTAAGTTTACCATTAAACACTAATTTATTTCCACAGTTTACTAACAAGGATCAGTAACCAAGAACTTAGTGTTAAATGTCAGGTCATGTCAGGAAAGGCTGTCAATCCTACCAGAGTACTGAAGTACTCTGATCAGTGCTGATTATGGGTTATTCTGGTAACATTTATTATTTTTTAGCAAAACGCCGCAACAGAACAGCAATTGATTTGAAGTGGTTAGTACTTTTGTAAACTACTGATGGAAAATATGAGAAAGTCAATTAGGCTGCTACCACCTGGTGGTGTGCCGATTATGCTAAGAAACTCTTATATTTAACATGGTGTCACAGCTTACGAGATAAAAACTAGTGTAGTCTCTGTGAGAGGAAAAACTAGTGTATTCTCTGTGAAAGAAAAACTAGTGTATTCTCTGTGTAGCACTACGAACAATCATAGACAGTCTTTTTTTTAAATAATCCATTAAACTTTCACAAACAAATGACTGTTACAAATTAGCTATACAACACAGAATGTTTGAAGCCAAAGTATTTAATACATTAACCTGTTTTCCTGTTATCTTGTCATTTTATTTAAGATTCTTTGTATGGATTTAGTCATAAAGTAGTATTACAGACAGCTACTGCTTAAAATGAAGGATAAAGAAAACTAATGTCCTGTCCAAAGTACTGCCAAAATGCATTTTCTTGAAAATAGTTTTTATAAATACAATTTATTAATAAAAACTATTATACACTGACATTTATGATCACAAGATTTAACCTGTAGAGCTAAATCTAAATACTGAATTTCCATGGCATTAAAGTTAAAAAAAAAAAAAAATATATGTATATAGCTCATTTTGTAATAAAGCACAGATTGTTTTCAGAACAAAAGTGTTTGCATTTAAAATCTGAACTACTACAAAAAGCTTAATACCTGATCACAATGTTAAAACACTTCCAACTGTAATGAGTAACAGAAATAAAAGTCTAGCAGAGACTACCTTTTTGTGGGGTTGAGGTGTTTTGGTTCCCCTCCCCCACCATTTGTTGCTATTTATTTGGTTGAGTTTAAAACAGAAAGAGCTGACCTGTTCAGTTAAACACATCAAGCTTGCCATCAGTATATAACTTCAGCTTTTGTATCCACTCAAGGAAGAATAGAAACTGGTTCACAGAATTATACAAGGTCTAGAAGAAAGCCATTTACTACAGGGCTTGCGTAGCCCATTCTCTCAACCAAACAAGGGTCTAAAATGTTTAACAGCTACCCTTACAAAGAAATTTATCAATGGTAACAGACTTAATAGTAGAATATGGTAGAAGAAACAGAGAAGTTTCAGGATATACGTGGAGCTTGGATTTTTAAATCATTCATTAGAAACGCAAAAGTAGTTGAGTACAGTACTTAAATACACTGTACGTGCTTAATGCTCACCAATATTTGGGAAACTTGATCAGCTTGCCATAAACAGCAGTACTGAATGAGGGGATAACTGGAACAGGGAAGCAGTACAATCCTTTACTGTCCAAAGAAGTCAGTGCTGCTTGAAAACCAAATATCTGAAACAAATTAAGTTGGTCAAAGGGTACATTATCATATGATTAGATCACTTTCAAGTTACTTTTATAACATAATATACACATTTTTAAATATACTCAATAAACATGAAATAAATTGTGTATTATTTTTAGATAATTGCTTTTCCCCCAAACACAAATATAACTAGAAAAATCTACGTAAAATAATGTCCCAATAGGAATACATATAAAAATATTTTATTTGCTCAAAAAATAAGTGTTAGCTACACTCTGCTGAATTTTTTAAAGAGCTGAATTATAATTTATCATCAACTAAAATACATTATTCTACAACCTTTAAATTTGCAGACTGGACACTGCCTTTCATATAAAACAAATAAAATCACTTTTTGTAATTACAATAACATTGGCCTAAAAAAGTGGTATTTAAGGAAATGCGAAGCCTCCCTTCAAAGCTTTTTTTCTTAATAAGAGCATCTAAACAAAGGTTCATCACAACTATTATTCTTTATGATTTTTCCCTGTTCGATATGAAAACAAATGTTTATAGAGTTGATTTTTTAACATGCTGTACCACCATTCACATAAGAACAGAACACTGTGGCCTATATTAAAGCTAGCAAATAAAGCCTATAAAACTCAAAACTGAAGTCCACATTTTGCAAACACTATCAAACAGCTGCTAAAAACTGTTTTGAATAGGGGAAAAAAAAAAAACCCTCAAACCCAAAACCATACAGAAGACTTGCAATATTGTCATCCCAATCACTTTAAATGTGACAGAAGGTAAAGATGTCACCCAGAAAACTGAAAGCTGGCCATTCAATTCTGGGACAGAGTTTTATGCAGATAGTAAGAATTTCATTGTTTTACTCTCTATTAAGATGTCAGCATGGAATTGAATGGATAACTGAAAAATTTAGTAAAAATTAACAGTACTAGTAGTAAATATTTACATTTTAGTAGCACCCAAAAGGTTTCAAACTGCCTGAGCACATCCTAAAAGGTTGGAAGGCCTGTTTTAAAACTTCTCTTGAGATTTCACTTTTTCATTCTACTAAAATCTCAGCAGATGGAAAGTGAATAACCTAAAAGCAATTTTTGAGTAGCTTCTTAGACTTCCCCCAACCTCACAATAAGACCTCCTTTCACATAATAGATCTTTAACTGAGAACTTTCAGAAGTTTCTCCTCTTATAATGAAAAAAAAAAATTGTTTGGCAACAGTTTTTGATTACATACCTTCGCTATCATGGTTTTGCTCTATCAATACTACTAGAAGTGACGGGTTTTCCTCATAACATCCTATCGAGTTTCTAAGTGTAATTCAGTGCAATCTACATATTCTATGAGCATTATCCTAGAAGAGGGGAAAGGTTTCTTTCCAAATTAGTTTAACTCAATCTTGCCACAAAGACCTTGGGGCTTCAGTCTGTGAAGTTTCCTCATGTGAAGTTCTCTGTTCATATTACAAAACATTTGGCTCAGGTCAGAATCAGCAATCCCAAATGATGACATTCTGTGAAATGTGTTTACTCTACATCTTTTTAGATAAGCTGAAAACTTTCTCCCAAGAAACCTGCTAACACTTACGATTATCTATACTTTTATTAACTTTTTCTCAGCACACTGCAATAAGAAACAGATCTCAAGCCTTCTTTACCTTCAGGTAGCAGTGAGAGTAACAGTAATGAAGCAGGTTGTCAGACGGCTGGCCGAGGCTGCTGACCATGTGCACCAATTGTTCAGCATACATCGGCACCGAGTGCTCCAGGTTAACCTTATCCACCAAAATTCGGACGGAAGGTAAAGGCCGCAAGGGCTGGAAGCTTGCAGCATTTAACAGTCCACTTAAGTTCTAGGGGAGGGAAGGAAAAAAACCATGCAATTATTACACTACAGATGTATTATCTACCATATTTACATATTCTTACTTCCCCCCCCACACACACAAGCAAATCTACATGTAATAAACTGTTTACAGATACCATGGCCTTATAGTCATTATAATACGAATCCTCAAATCTTTTCAAAATAATTTCTTCAAAGTTCAAAATTTATGTATAAACTTTTTGTCCGTAATTGTCTTGGGTGTTGGTGCCCAGCTGCTGGCAGCAGGGGGCTGCAGGGGTGGCCTCTGTGAGGGGAGACCAGGGGCTGCCCCACGCCAGACACAGCCGGTTCCAGCCAGTGTTGCAACAGCCCCACTGCAGGACACAGCTGAACCCATTGGCCAAGTTGGTGGCACCTCTGTGGAAACATATTTAAGAAAGGCCAAAAACACCACACAGGCTGAGAGGACTGAGGGGAAAAAAATGAGAAACAGCAATACGAAAGGCAAGGTCAGAGAAGAAGGAGGGGGAGGAGGTGGTGCTCCAGGCACCGGAGCAGATGTTTCCCTGCAGCCCGTGGAGACCACCACACTGCAGAGCAGATATCCACACTGCAGAGCAGATATCCACACTGCAGCCCGTGGAGGACCCCACACTGGAGCAGGTGGATATGCCCTGAAGGACACTGCAGCCTTGTAGGGAGCCCACACTGGAGCAGATTTTTCCTCAAGGACTGTGATAAGGACTCACACTGAAGCAGGGGAAAAGTGTGAGGAAGAGGGAGTGGCAGAGATGAACTGTTATGGACTGACCACCACCCCTCCTATTCCCCATCCCCCTGTGTTGCTGGGTGGGAGGTAGAAGAATCAGGGAATGAAGGAGTGAAGTTGAGCCTGGGAAAAAGGGGGGATGGGGGTAAGGTGTTATTTTGATTATTAGTATTCTTTGAGTCTTTGTTTCTCACTATCCAAATATATTTTAATTGGCAATAAATTAAATTAATTTTCCCCAAGTCAAGTCTGTTTTGCTCGTAATGGTAATTGGTAAGTGATCTCCCCCCATTTATCTTGACTCATCCTATTCTCTCTCTCCTGTCCTGTTGAGGAGGGGAAGTGAGAGAGTGGCTGGGTGAGCATCTGGCAGCTGGCCAAGGTCAACCCACTACAAGAATATGCAAAGTCAAAATATTTTGTTCTATAAAATATTTGCTTACATTTTTATCACTCCAAAGCACTATCACCATCCTAAACTCATGCTGATCTAATCTTTACACTGGCATATACTATTATGTATTCACAGTCATGCCATACATCTCAGCAAAAAAATATGCCATTCCAAAAAAACAAATATCGCAGTTTTACACATGCAACTATATTTTTCATAGTATCCATTAAAATGAAGTACTGTATCCAGTACAAGACAGACATGGACATACCAGAATAAGTTTGTTGGAGGACTACCAGAGTGGTTAGGGGGTTGGAGCACGAGAGAGAGAGAGAGAGAGAGAGAGAGAGAGAGAGAGAGAGAGGAGAGAGAGAGATGCCTGGAGTCATTCAGCCTAGAGAAGGCCAAAGACAGATCTGACTGCTCTCTACAGCTACCTACTGGGAGGGTGCAGAGAAGAGGGAGCCAGACTCTTGTCAAAGGTGTACCTTGAGGGGACAAGTGGCAACCGACACAAGCTGAAACACAGGCAATTCCAAGCAGGTCTGTGGGAAAGCTTTTTATGGAATCCTATCCTTGGAGCTAATTCAGCATTTGACCGGACAACCTCTGGAGCAACCTGCTCTACTTGGGCTTGCTTTGAGCAGGATGTTGGACTCCTGGAGATAATCTCCAGAGATCTCTTCCAATCCAAATTACTCTATGAATCTAAAAATTTTATTAAACTTGTATCAAAATAGGACAGTAAGCTGATGTATGTATGACTTTCAATCTAAAAGTCAAAATTATTATTATTTTAAATAGGCTTGGCTTCACTCAGGAAACATAAATTGAAACTCCAAGGAAAAAAAAAGCTCACTTGAATGCAACTTGTTTGCCTCACACCTACAATAAATATGGGGTGGTTCTCCTATTATAATAATACCATCTGTCCATGCCCATAAGGTGAAAGGCATCACAACCCATTGGGCTATTCTGGGCTGAAAGGAAATAATGCTTCCCATTAGCACCTGGTAATGTCCCATTTTCTAATATTAGAAGCTTCTGAATGTATCCTCATACATCAAGAGATAACAGATTTGTCACCAGTTCACTCACTCCAGCCAGCTTAACTGAAAAGATAAGCAGCCTAACTTTAAGAAAAAGATACACAGTCCTTAAGCACGCTCACCAAATAAATGACACATACTTGAAATTGTGTATGTTGCAGTCTAGAGTCTAGTGATCCAAATTAAGTATTGTGTATGTTATTGTGTGTATTTCACTTCACCAATGAAAATGGTTATACAAGCACACTATAAGAAATGCCATAAATTAAGACTTTCTGTACTCTGCATACATATACAATCTTAAACCACATAAACATGCTGTAAATAAGCGCATTCTATAAGAAAATACAGCACAAGCTAGACAATGCTCCCGTGGTCAGCAGGTATCTATTAAGTTATCCAGATAATTTCATGTCATTGTGCCTTCCATCATGTAATACTACTCAAATCCATCTTGGGGGGAGAAGTAATAAACTTTTTCAAGTATTTTTCACCTTTCTTACATATAAATGCTTCACAAATACTAGTGAGGTTACTTTCACAACACCTTCAGAATATACAACTTCATCTCCATTTTAGACAAGAAATTATCACTGACAAGAAACTGATACACAAATAATTCATTAATTCTGGAAGTGTGTTTGAATGCAAATTTTTGAATATTTAGCATAGCGAAGTACTTCACAAATAAAAGCCTAACTCCCACTGCTTTAATTGGAACCACATTGGAACCACCAGCTCTTATCCAATGTGGATCTCGTACACCTACTCAATGCAAGATAGAGCCCATCCCTTCCTCTTTTCACCCATCTGCTCAGATGCAAATCAACCTATTTCCTTGTATAAATCTACTAAGAACTTGTACAAAATACATCCCACTAAAAAAAGCTCGTCCTCAAGTACAAGCAACATGTATTTAGTGTCCACTTGTGAAAAACTAATTGGAAGTGTTTAATATCAGAATAAAATTCCTAGAAACTGAACTTAATCAAGAACTGATTTTTTTCCCCTCTTCTTCCCGTCCCTTCCCTTACCCATAAAATACCCTCCAGCCTCTGCCACAAGAGGTAAACCTACTGCAAGTCTTCACTACAAAACACTGATTTATCCCTGCAGTACCTCAGCTTTATGCACTGAGGAAGGAGTTCTGTAGGAATAAAACCAGTACAGAATTCTTTAGCTGGAGTTATACTACATATATCCAGAAGATAAAACAAATTAAGGCTGTTAGGAAATTTCATTTCTGGCGCTCTGAGCTAGTCACTCAGCAGTTAAATGCTCAGTAAAAGCCAAAGCCCTGTTGGTGTCCTGGATGGAACTAGTACACACAGAGCTGGCTGTTAACATCTGTGAAGTCTCTACTGAGCCTATGTATTCAAAGATTTCAGACTTGACCAAGTTTGGAAAGACCTGCACAGCAAAATGACAACACGTATGCTTCTGATCAAAAGGTTTCCATAAAAAACTTCAGGTTGGAGCTATTTCTTTTTAATCTGTTTGATGATTTAAAATCTTTTTTCTTCCGAATTCTTTTTTCCTATCAGTACATGACACCTTTGGTTTACAAGTCTAGCTAGTCACTGCACATACCACTCATCTTAGGTGTTTGAAGGGAAGGCTCATGGGCACCAAACTCATTTGGAACTCAGTAATACATCCAGCACATGAAATAACAGCCCAGTGAGAAAACTTACATGAAATACCACATGCTGATATAAAGAACTGAATAAATATCTATGCATACATACCTTCTCACCCATGATTATGGGCATCAGGTGGTCTAGTAAATTGAATTCTGCCACAGGGATTATAATGGTACACTTAAGAACAGTGAACGTTGTAAGTCGAGTGGGAATGTATTCCTCCAATAATGCTACTTCTTCTGAGCTTGGCATAGTTCTATTTCCATCCATAATATCTACAATAAATCAAGATTACATATGTTTTGAATAAATATATAAAATATCTCCTACAGTTGCTGTTTCAGAAATGGTTACGGACTAGCAAAAAATGTAAAGCATTTCTCTTCCCTCACCCCCCCCCCTTCATAATTTTATTCCACACTGGTTCTACCTAAGGCTAAATGCAATCATAACTGGATTTTCCTTATTTTGAAATCTGTATAGCTCTTTCTCAGAAACTCATCTTAACAGTTTACCATAGGTTGTTTCCATGCATTTTTATCCTGTATAACTATTATTTCAAACTATTCAATACATACCAACAGGGATACTTTCTTCTCTAAGTCTCCAAAATTAAGCTAGAGTTAAATAAAATAAACCCTCCTTATTCAACAAGAGGCTTGTGATTGAAACGAACGGCCACCAAAGTGTCTGAAATTATCTCAGAGGTATATCCAAGCACTGATGGGGATATTGCAATTAATTTTATCTTTGGTTTAAATTTTGCTCTTTGGACTCATAAAATCTCCTGACAGATTTGGAGTTTAACCATTTGGAAGTTGCACCTTCAAGAACACTGAATTTGTTGTGGTTTAATTCTGTATGTTTGCATATATGCAATAGGAGCAAACCTGGCTTAGTTCTGCTGTATGGCTCATATTCATGTTCCAGAGCACAAACTATCATTTTCATTATCCGGTGTACCGCACTGCTATCCAATCGAAGATTGAGTGGGCCCACAATGAGGCTTTTTGTAGACATCTCCTGAACATTTCCAAAATCTTCAGTCTTTACTGAAGAAAGGTCTTGCTGATTCCCAGAAACTACAAGAAATTTTATAAAATAACAACAAATTATACCAAACAATTGAACATAATAAATTTTCCTGTGATCACAGACTTATAAATATACAGGAAATATAACAAAGCAAATTGAACACATAAATATACTGTCACTGGTTTAACATGTTTAAACAAATGTTGTTCTTTTTAATGCAGAGCAAACGGTAAGATTCTGCCTTGCCTCCAAGCACAGCACAACGTACGAACCTTTCCATTAACTTTGTATCTCTCGAGCTTGGGACTCTCTGAAAGTGTCCAAACAATCTCCAAACTTCTGTGGCAACTTAACCCCAGGTGCCAATGACAGCTGTGCTGTTCAAAACTTCCTACAGTTTAGCACAAAGATATCCATCCCAAACAATCAAGGAAAAGGTGTGCTGCGATGAAACTACAGATACAGGCCCTTGAAATACTAGCTGCTGGTACATGGGCTAGAACAGCGATGAGAATCACACTCACTTGTATTGTCATGAACTGGACTGACCCTTCCTTCCATTCACTGATGAGATAAAGCATAGGCAGCAAGAATGAAAACTTCTTTAATCATTATGTTTCAGACCATTTTTAGAAGGACTGCCACAGAAATAAAAGGGGGGTTTAGTCTCTGCATCCGAAAGATCTATAACCTTTGTGCTCAGAATGGCAACTAGTGTACCAATTAAAGTATAGTTACCATTTTCTGATATAGATGTAAGGTAATGAAGTAGACCAAAATCACACATTCACTGTATACAGGCTACTCATCAGCTATCAAACAGTATGACTACATTTCTCTAAACATACTTCATGGAAATTCTTCAGTTAAATTATGCAAATTTCAGAAGCTTAAGTTTTCCTGTTACATATGACTTGTAAAAAAATATCCTCACCCCTTTAAAATATTTAGTTTGCAGAATTTCACTCTTTTTTTTTTCTACTAAATAATCACTTTGACAGTGTCTTCATTGCTTTGACACAAGCACTAAATATTAAACAGCTTGCTAACCATTACACAAATGAACAGTCTGACAAAATAAGCATCAAGATCAAATGGATTCTGAGACCAACTAACCTATAAAAATCAAAGAGTTCTGAGATAAAATTGTAGGATGACAGTTTAATTCATTTACTGAATCTGGATAGTCCATACTCCTTAGATAGCATAGTACTCCATAATCCACCTTGCTAAACCTGTGACAAATAGGAAAGCCAGGAAATGCACAGCCATTGCCATCAATTTCACCGGGTTTCTGCAATTTAACACATCTGCAATTGCAGAGCTGTCCATTTGATATGTTCTCCTTGTACTCACAATCAAGTCATGCCACAGAAACCAAAGTGTGTGTAAGCAGTGGACTGACTTCTTCCATGATGATCCTTCTCAACAGTAGTATTTTTGAAGTGATTTCCAAGCTCTTATCCAATGCGGATCTTGTACACCTACTCAATGCAAGATAGATCCCATCCCTTCTTCTTTTCACCCATCTGCCCAGATGCAAATCAACCTATTTCCTTGCATAAATCTAATAGCCTCCTGCCTTTCTGTTACAGTAACAGACTAAACACACCTGTAGAGAACTATGACCCAAAACCATAGGAAAACCTGACAACTCCAAATTCTTGTTATACCATCTTCCTCACTGACACAATCTGTCCATATCAACATAAATGGCAAGACAAGGTCAGCTCGGGGCAGTGGGAGCTGCAGCTGCTGCAGACAGTTGACCTACCCGCTTTGTCAAAGAGATGTAGGATCTGTCAATTTCCGAGTAGCTGAGGCTTTGTGGTTAAGCAGCCTGGCATGGTGTACTTCACAACTTCAAGGCATATCTTACTTTTAAATCAACTGGAAGAAAGTATGTTTTATTTCTGGTTGCCTGAGAGGAACCTAGTTGTCTTTCACCCTCCAGGGGAACATTCCCTTTTCCCTCCCTCCTTTACTATACTCATTCAAAACAGTCATTTTAACAGGGGAAGTGAGCTTTGGGGAAGAAGAAGGAAGGATAGGGCTTTTTTCCCTTATGTTTAAATCA
The DNA here is from genome assembly GCF_034638445.1 of Ciconia boyciana. NCBI lineage: Eukaryota > Metazoa > Chordata > Aves > Ciconiiformes > Ciconiidae > Ciconia > Ciconia boyciana. Next base: position 24,591,588 of record NC_132935.1, read on the forward strand.
TACTCTCTAAAACGTTCTTGTTTCTAAGCATTGGTGAGGAAAATGTCCCCAGATAAACCAAGACTATGCCAAATTTGACACAGAGCTGGCCTAATGCTCTGCGGGCCTTTACAGGCCTATATACTCAGCAGAAGAATAAACCTTGTCCCTAAAAGCCCAACAGAAGTTGATGGTAAGACCATTTATAGCCTCTGCTTCCCTTGGTGTTTTGTTTACCATTTCTGAAACAAAAAAGAAAGGATGGGGGTGACGACGACGACACGACATGGACGGACAGGGACAGAAAGATACTACCTTATAAAATCTATTCAAATCTTCAGAAGGAACTGAAGTTACAACCTTTTTAATAAATCCTGAAAAAGACTTTTTTTTAAAAACCTAGCATACAGCCTGCTGTCAGGGTATGCTTTATTTAATATGCAGTTAACGCACATTTTTGTCTGTCCAATTCTACACAGTATCCAGTTCAGATAAACAGTATTAAGTAGTGTAAAAACCCATAAACTCACATAAAAAATATCAAGGCCAAAAGCCTTTAGGAGTAATAACAGCCTACCTTTTCAAAGAGAAAACAAACCAGACTCATTTGTACATATTGTATGTATACGAATAATATACTGAAGTGACAGCATTTATACAAACCACTTTCTGGAATAGTTCCATTTAATTCTAAAAAAGTGCAAAGAGAATGTGATAGAAAACCTATTGGTTCTACAGAAGTAGGTGATCACAGGTTACTTTTGAAACTTCGCAGATGTGTAAAAGTAAATAATTTCTGATCACGGAGTATTCAGCTCTCTGTAAACCATATGTCTAATTCTAACTGACCAAAAAAAAAATCTTAAAATGAGGTTGCTGCATAATAAACTTGCAACTAAAATAGATAGGTACACGTTATAAACAAAACATAACTTCAAAAGTACACCCTGTTAGGTCTGTAGGTCATGTAAATCAGTGATGAGGTAACTGATAGGCTACACAATGTTTCAGGGAAATTACTGTTTTGTATTGAAATACAAAACAAAAAAAAAAAGAAAAAGAAAGTTGGAAGAGAAAGACAGCCAGAATTTCAAAATAAGACTACTGTGTATGACTATCTACCTTGTTTTCATTCAAAATACTATAAGTGATTAATGCACTTCTATAAGTGACAGATGAAACTCCTGAGGTTAATGTTATCCATGAGGCACTTGCGGTTTAATCAGTAATCATATGCTTCGGGAAAGGTTAAAGGGGCAAAGAAGGTGTCAAACCAAAATTGCCTTGACAGATAAAAAACTTACAATCACAGTAACTGCCTCCTATAACTTAAGGTGGGTTAGGTTTCTTAAGGGAAGGTGGTGTGTAATGATTGTAACTAAAAACATAGTTAACTCCTTTGTCCTGGCTTTTGTGACACTCACAAAAGTAGATCACTTACTGCACTGAATCCACTGTATTGTCTCAGATTTGGAAAAGAATTTATAGGAATCTCAAAAATTACTTAGAATTAGCCAATATCTATGTGTGCATGGTTTAGGCTAATATTTACTCACAAAATTGTTCAGATATGTATATTTAAAGATTAATTCCCCACACTATCTCTCATCCTTGCATTTTTCTTCATAGAAGAAAATGACAGTCCTTTTCATCTTCTGCACCAAGTAGATTATCAACTTCATTCTTCAACCAAGGTTTCTCAAAAGATTTTTTTTTTCCCCCCCAAGGTCAATAATGACAACAACTTTAAAGAAAAAGGCATCATACTTTATGAACTTCACCACTGCTACAAGAAAATTATTTTCAGTTTAACTACAAGAGAATTATTTTCAGACTATAAAAGATATCATTGTGATTACTTATGCAGGAAAAAAAAAAGGAAGAACACTAACAATCAACAGCTAACCAAAACAGCTATCTCAAACACATCAATGAAGATGAAACCATTTTAACGATGAACCTGATGGTAAATCTAAGGTAAGTTAGAGCACAGTTGGTCAAGGACCAGCTGGGCATGAAAAGTCTTTGTTTCTATTGTTTAACAGGGTAAAAAAAGAAAAGAGGTACCTTTGCCACTGGTGCTTTCCATTGTGTACAAGTAATCCATGTAGAAAGCCCCAAACCTCTGCATTCCAGCTATCTCTGTGTATGTCTCCTACCAACAAAGCAAAGCAAACAAAGAAAACGTATAAGGAAAGAATCTTGAGATTACCAACTGATAGGTTGGTATGGGAGGGATACATTCATGTTTGGATTTGAGCATCAACACACAGAAAGGCTTATCAAAACAAAGGACAGAGGTTATCCCAAAGAATTTACCTTTCCGATAAGTAATGTAACTTCTATTTGAGGCCACACAAAGGCACATCCATAATTCCAGTGGACATGCTGACCAATTCATCAATAACATCTAGTTAATTAGTACTTCTAATGGAGTAAATATTCTTCACCTCTGCATCCAACAGATCTATCTAATTAAATACACTGAAAACTGAAGCTCATTCAGTCTGGCTTTTTTATTTAAGCAATATTGGGGTTTTATCTTTAAACAGTAGGCAACTTATTAAGACTTTATGCCATCATTGGGATTTATACCTAATATAATCCATTATTACACAGCAAGTTTGCTTTCCCTCTTGCCAAAAAATATGCAAATCATAAAAGCATCAAAGACAGAACAAGGAAAGAGTAAAGCTTAAAACTAAAACACATTATGGGAAATGTTTGAATATGTATAAGTACTTGTGATTTCATTAATTAATTTCATTTTTTTAATGGGATTCTTCAGGATTACACTCCATCAGTAGTACTAAAAGGATCAAAGTAGTAAAATTTAAATTTAAAAGAAATTAGACAGATTCAAAACTGTAAATGGCTTCCCTGTGCAATAACACAGAGCATAGAACTCCACCTATGAACACACCTGGAAGGGACCACCTTGGTCATTGCATCCAGTCTTTAGTAATTGCAGACAATCAGGGAATAAACTTTTACTGCACAATTTACAACAACAGAGACTAACAGTGACTGAAAATTTGTCTCTACCAAAGGCAGAATTAGCAAGACTTCCTTTAAGTAGACAAATGTAGCACACAGACAATAAAATTAACATTGCCCAAGATCTGGTTTCCAAAAGATCACTTCTTAGTTTGAAGACCATGAACTACTTGCTGGTTGGGTTTAAAGAATTATGTGCCTGACCTTTTGTTAGCATTCCCTCATCTCTCTCTTTTTCTCTGCAGGTGTTCTGTAGTTAGTGCTTTTGGAAACTATGGCATTAATTCAGCTTTTGAAGCAGGAGGGGAGTTTGACCTTTTTTTTGGACATGTTTTTGTTAATGTTTTTTTTTTTTTTAAAACACAAACAGGTTTACTTCTTTTTGGCCATCTGCAAAGTAAGATTCAGTTAAACATGACAAAGTAATGAAAATCAGTCCTCTAATAGTACACAGATCTGAATAATCATTAGAAATCCATTAGAGAGCATTATAAATTTTTTTCTAAGAAAAATGCAATTCTCTGACCTTATGATGAGCTGCATCCAATATAAATTCTGCACGTATACTATTATTTTCTGGACTTCTGTAATCAAATAGTGAATTCGTAAGGTATGTCATCCCTTTTGCACTCAGATTTTCCCCGCAATTAAAGAAGTAGGCCTCCTTCATGAGATAGTAGAAAATAATAAGGCAAGGGAGAAAAAAACAGAGTCAAATTAACAGAGCAGTTTCAATTCTGTCATAACACACCAATGACGTGGTTGCATCCCTCAAGAGCATATTTCATTATGAATGAAGACAATTAAAATAACTTTATCCAAATAATGCTGAAGATCCTGTCCACTCCATCCCCATTTTCAAATTAATAAAAACAGCTTGAGCTAGTGAATATTATACAACCCATGACACCGAACAGACTAATTTAATTTTAACAGAAAATAACCTCAGATCATTGTTACTCTGGATTCTGCCCCACCCTCTTAACTATACATGATCTTGTCACTACATACCCCTTTTCTCTGACCGACCGATGCCTTTCAGATGCTTTATCTATCCCCTTCATGATAAGCAGTTATTTCAATGTATGACCTGCTTGCTACCTTATCACTCTTCTTCATATATCTAGAGTTTTAAACGCCTTCTCTATCTCCTAACCCTCTGTCCTTCTGAAATCAACACAACTTTTCCATCAAGAGTTATTCTTCCAAAAATGTTATTTATACTGGATTGAGAATAGATGGTTGGGAAAAAAAAAAAAAATCACATACAACAAAGCTGGAACCTTTATGAAAGGCACAGTCCCAAATATAGCTGTGCAGAAAGAGAACAGGTGAGGCAGTATCAACATCACCGCCATTCTCACAAAAGCAAGTATTTTCTTAAATTCACACCCTAGAGGGTGGCAGAAAAATGACAAAGAGCAAAAACCCAAGTGTCCTTTATCAACTAACCTACAGGAAGCTCATTCGCCCACCCACCCACCTCAATCCAAAAATCACTTCTCTCATGATTTTGTACCTCGCAATCTCATACAGTTGCTGCACACAAGGCTGCTGTCCACCCTCAGATCCCCAGGCATGTCTCCCTTGTATCTAACAAGGCCAGCAGAGCATCTTTTACAGTTGGCTCATGCTTGTCTCCCCAGCCTGTCTTTCTGGAAAAGCCTATGTCTATCCATTGCAGTACTCCAGTCAGGTAGTATGTCCCACCACACCTCTACAATCCCAATAATGTCATATTCTACTGCTGTAAGGATATCCAATTCTTCTTGTTTGTTTTCTGTGCTGCATGCATTCGTATACAAATGCTTGAGATGGATGCCAAGCCACACTGCTCTCACAGGGGAAGTATAAGAACCTGTCTCATCATACCTATCATAGTACAGTATATGATCATTTTCCAAATAAGGAGATACTTGACATTAATATACAGTCACTTTATATTTTCTTCCACATTCTTAATTTTTCTCCTTAAAATACTTTCTAAGGCTTCACAGAGCACTAACATCAAGTTAACGGGTCTGCTGTTGACTGCATTATTTGTTTTTATTTAAACACACATAATAATTGCTGTTCTCCAGTACTTTAGGGCACTATTCTATCTATATTTCAACCAAAAATCCCCATTATTGAATTTAGAATTTCATGCAGCACTTCATTAAATATTTTAAGAGTAGTTCATATGGATACTTGATTTTGTCTTATTAAGCAATTCAACATTTGCTTCTATTTAAAATATAGAAGTTAATACTGTTTTACTGCTTCACTTGATACTGCTCTCATCAACCTTATTGAAAAAGGAGGCAAAACACTCCTTCAATATTTGAGCCACACTTCTATTATCTTTAGTGTACGGTGTTGCCATTTCTTCCCTTCCAGTCTTCTGTTGATTTAAGTACTTTCAAAGGTTTTCAACTGTGTGGTACTTTGTTATACAAGCTCAAAGTATGCAGACATACATAATGATGGGGGGCAGTGGGGTTGTCAAAAAAAAAAAAAAGAAAAGCCTTATGTTTTGAAGTTTCTCACTCTTAGATATTTGTCTTTCCAACTGTAAGGAATAGACATTGAGTTCTATATTTCAATGACACATTCAAAAAACTTAAATCACAATTGTTAACAGTAGCCTTTCTACATTCTTGCAGTCAAACATTTTAATAAATAAATTGGCCTTCTATGATGGAGTGACTACATCAGTGGACAAGGGAAGAGCTATGGATGTCATCTATCTGGACTTCCGTAAGACCTTTGACTCAGGCCAACCGTATCCTGGGCTGCATGAAACGAAGTATGGCCAGCAGGTCGAGGGAGGTGATTCTGCCCCTCTACTCTGCTCTGGTGAGACCCCACCTGGAGTACTGCGTCCAGCTCTGGAGCCCTCAGCACAGGAAAGACATGGAGCTGTTGGAGCAGGTCCAGAGGAGGGCCATAAAAATGGTCAGAGGGCTGAAACACCTCTCCTTATGACAAAAGGCTGAGAGAGTTGCGATTGTTCAGCCTGGAGAAGAGAAGTCTCCAGGAAGACCTTATTGCAGCCTTTCAATACTTAAAGGGGGCTTATAAGAAAGATGGGGACAAACTTTTTAGCAGGGCCTGTTGCAATAGGACAAGGAATAATTGTTTTAAACAAAGAGAGTAGATTTAGACTGGATATAAGGAAGAAATTTTTTACAATGAGGGTGGTGAAACATGACCAGGTTGCTCAGAGAGGTGGTAGATGCCCCATCCCTGGAAACCTTCAAGGTCAGGTTGGACAGGGCTCTGAGCAACCTGATCTAGCTGAAGATGTCCCTGCTCATTGCAGGGGACATGGAATAGATGACCTTTAAAGGTCCCTTCCAACCCAAACTATTCTATGATGATTCTAAAGCATACCAGAATTGCTTATTCAGCAAGTCAACTGATATTTCAATATACTCACTTCATCACTCCTATTCATGTTCTCTTCAAAGTCTTTAATTCCCATAATTCCTTTAAGGCACATAGCTTGGCAACCAACAAAACCTATTTGGCAATCAAAGAAAAGTTCACCTTTCATAAGGACCTAGTGAGGAAAAAAAAGTTATGTTTTGAAGAATTCTACTCCATGAGAAATAAAAAAGATGGAGAAAAGTGACCCAAATATGTTTAGGTTTATATATTTAGAGCTTTAATAGCAAGTTAATCAAACAGTGCACTTAGAAGGAAGAGATTACTTTAGAGTCTGATCACTATAGTACTAGAAATTTAAAGAATTTCTATCTATATATTATTACAATGAACTTCTATCTACATATTATTACAATTAACACATCCAATATAGCAGAACATGAACAATCAGTAATGAAATAATTTCAAAATATTTTATTAGTAACTATTTACTACTACTATTAGTAACTATTTATAATTAATTAAAAAAACCCTGTCAATGGAAAATTACCTCAATTGTGGTTCCTTCTTGTTCCCAGCATATAACTTCTTTGGACTTTACTTTCTGAGGGCTGTAATAACTACTTTCAGCTTGCATTTCAGTGAGCTATGAAACAATAGGATAAACACCTTATATAAATCAATATTAGTATTAAACAGCAGTAATGTCATTAATATTAAGAACTGACAAAGACAAATTAAATTATGGGCTAAAATTTATTAACAAGCAGGAAACAGGTGCAGTTAAACAGCTGTAATGCATTATCCATATTAGAACTTCTCATATTCAACTTCGGGCTGAAGTATGCCATAACAGAAAGTTCTAAATCCACTACAGTATTTTTAGTTTGCTTATCTAAAGAGAAACTATGTGGAAAGATGAAACAGATACACAGCTGCATTATTAACATAGTATCAAATTAGCTTATAAATTGCTGTAAAAATCCATAAATACATTATTTATTCTTCCCAGCAAATAATTAAACAGCATGACAACATTAAGGAAACATTTTGATTACAACCATACTCATTTTTGGGTTTTGTCATGGCAATTGAGAGAAACATGCATTTATATTTCTTGTATGATTTCAATATAAAAATTTAAAGTGGTAAAACACATACACTTGTGTTAAAAAGCATATATTCTGCAGCTAAAAAAAGGAGAAAGAGAGGCACAAAATAATGAAGGTGTTATGTTTTGCATTAGAAAAATACTTAAGTTTATGTTAAGCAGCTTAAATAGTTCAAATTCTAATTTTTATATGAAAATATCCACAAGCTCTCATTATTTTCAAGAGGGGATACACAAGGATGTAGTTTCAAATTAAAATTTTGTAATCCAAATGTCCAAGAAAATTGGATTAAAAAAATCACTGATCAGCCTTCAGCTGTGTGCAATTACCAGAGAGGAAAAGCAATTAATTGATTAAAAGAACTCAGACATTACAAGAATAATTTTCACCATTATTAGAAAACGCTACATTTAATTTGGCATGATTTTTAGCTGGAATGATATCAACTGTTCAGAATGCTAATGCAGAAACTTGACCTTATTTTTTAACCAAAATATGAACCACAAATTAATTCCATACATTCTTTGCATGCAAGCAGAACAACGAATTCTGTTTTCCTCCTAACTGTCACCATATTAGTATCAAACATCGCTTCACATTTAAAATTAATAGAATATAAGATGTTACATTTTAAGTATTTATCACTTCCTAATACAAAACGCATAGGCTTCCCAATGAAATATCAGGAAAGCCCAATCCAGCAAGTCTTGTTCAAAAAAGAAGTTCATATTATTTTTAATGAGTTTTCTCACGTGAGGAAAGAGCGCACAAAATTACTACTGTATGACAAAGCGCAAAAGAAGATGCTGAGCCATGATAAATGAGAAACTTAAAAAAAATTACCAAAACTCAAGTGGTGTCCCAGGGATATAATTGAAGGAGGAAGAAAAGATTTTCCATTATTTATTTTTAGCCCTTTTTTTTTTCCCCCTCTTTTTAAATGAAGGCTGAAGCAGATTAACACAAAAGAACACGACTGAATGTCTGTTGATGCTTTATGTCCTCAAATTTTGCAACCAAATTTGCCAGGAGACAGAAGGCTTAAAACATTAACGTCCCCACAGGATGCCTGCAGCTCCCAGAGTCACTTGCCTCATCCTTTCTGACACTTGCTGAGCAGCTAAATGCTCTGCTATGCCACCAAACAAAAACAGCTAAGAGAAAGTAGCCATGAAGCCACTCAAAACCCTCTCTTGTGCACAGATGACAAGCCAAACAGGCAGAAAAGGGACAGGGAGCTGCTGATGGTATTGAGTGTATAATCAGGCACATAAACTTTATATGAGGATTATGAAAGTACTGCACTTCATCTGAAAGGCTCACAGTCATAAAAAGTTATTCTGCTGTTCATAGAAATAGTATTATTTCCTGTTCTAAAGAGTTCTGGCCTTGATTTAATATATGTTTAATTGTGAAACCAAGAGCCACTTTCTATTACAGTTATGCACATAGAATTTCTAGTGTATAGTTTGGCTTGTGTAAAAAGTATTTTGCTAATTCAGAACCTTAATTTTTAATTTCTGTCAGTACATCTCAGTATCTTATTCAGACTCTCCACATTCACTTCTGCAACCTTACAAAAGGAACACAGAGAAGCCCAGCAACTGTTTTGAGATTCATTTACAGAAAATACTCAAATCTTTCTCTACATACATAGTTTATAGCTCAGAGTATATGTGTAATTTATCCTTTATTTCTTTAATTCAACTGCAACCCATGGAAAATAATTTCAACATTATCAATTTAAATTCATATTTGCACATATCATAGTTTAAAAAAAAGAAAAAGCATTCCTCCAATTCACGAGCCATATGAAGCTAAAGCTTTTTTATAAAGAAGTATATTTATATAAACATTAGATGGATAGAATACTGCCATAAACATTCATAGAAAGCCTTTCAAGCTTTTTCTCCCATCAAAAAATATTAATCTAAGTAAACCAAGTGGTTTCCCTTTAAAATTAAAATGTTCATACTCAAATTCTACCTCAAATAGCAAAACCACCTCACATTGCAATTAACAATATATTATGATGCGAGAGGAACCTTCAACATTCACGTTTTGTTATTCATTAATGTAATATTCCCTGTCTCACATCAAACAGTAGAAAAGCACTCAGATAATCTTTACGTACTTTCTTAACAAGACAAATAAATCCTATATGACACAGAGAAATACTTACCTTAAAAGTCACTGTTGCCTTTGTACAGTAAAACCCAATTGAAATAATAGGATCCTTGAGGGACTGAGATTTCTGCTGATATAGCATCGTTCCATCATCAATTCCACTAGAAGCATTCTCTTCATCATCGTAACTCACAATAGCAGGAACAAAAGACCAAGCCCAAGAAACCCATCCTTGTTGCTGGTCATCGTCTTGATGTAAATAAGGATCTTGATTAATATACTGTGTTGGATATTGCATTACTGAGCTTGTTTCATCATCTGTGCCTTTTAAAACAAAAATGAAGTCAAATTTCCAACCAACCATGTTTGAAAATTAATTTACTATACTCAAAATTACAGTATGTGAAATTTATCTAGGACAATATTCCACATATCATTCACTGATGTTTGGTTTATAAAGACAGAAAATAAGTAGAAATTTTAAATTTCTGAATATAAGTTTCTAAACACTTGTTTGGTTCATCAACGTTTTCCTCCAAAAAATATTAAGGATGTTTGCAATAGTTTTATTACCATACATTTGCAGCGAGACCAGAATTTGTCACCTATATCACACACTTTCAAAACTTCTTCCACTGAAGCTCTTCTGAAGTTGCAAATTAAACCCTACTAAATAACGATATCTTACAATCTTGTAGTTTTCAACTTTAAAATGAAATAAAAAAGTATTTCAATTGCAAAAGCCATAATAAGGAAAATGTAAACACAATACAGATACAAAAATTAAGGTTGAAAACCTCTTTTCTTTAAAAGTCATCTTTTCAAGTATTCAAAGATACAGGTCTATCTACACTCAAAAAAAGCTGGTATACCACCTGCGAGTCAAAAAAACCAAGTGTTGGTCTTCTGTGAAAAAATATTAGCGATAGCATACAGAACAAAACAAGGATTTCCCCAAAGATACAAGTCTAAGATTCATGATCCAAATGGGTAACACTGTGCATGTACAAACAGCACAATTAGCTTAGCCTATCTGGCTTCATCACCACTCTTACAGGACTCCTGAGGGGTATTAACTGCTTCAGAATTACCATACGCAGTACAGGATGCAGAACTGTTCCCACAAGGGAACAATATTGAATGTATTATTTCAATGAGAATGGAAATAGGCATATTTAATTTCTACTTACTTATTTTTAAACTCAGAGGACCCACTCTTACAAGTTTTAGAGCTTTTAGTCTTTAGTCTAATTATTTATACACTTGCACAATGGGAGAAAGTATAAGAAAAAACACTCATGAGAATTCTCTGCACATGCTTGGAGGCGAGGATACCTCCCTCCCACAAGGGCAATGCAAGCTTCCTTCCTGTTCTCTTTACAAAACAGTGTCAGAGATCAAATTTTAATCCAAATGTAAATATTGAAACATAGGAAATACAGAAGAGGTGCACATAAAGTCTTGGAAATGGCCAAGAGGCAGAACTATCAGATGTAGAAGGAAAAAGAATTGATATGGAGCATGACTTGAGTAGTTTAGCATAGACTGTTGTTGGCAAGCACAGAAGAAATGGTGGAAGGTCTGCCAAAAGAGAAAAAAAAATCTGGATGTGTAGGACCTGGGTCACACGTAACATTTGGTCTACATAGCGATAAACTTCAGCCATCATTTAGCAAACCTCTGCTGCAGTATGTGTACACACAGAGACAACAGTAAAAGATGCCAAATAATAGTTTGGTTTATAATATTTATTAGTATTTTAGAAGTCATTAAAATAAGACAGAACAGCAGCCAGACTAAAATGGTGGTATCTGTACACTGTGAGACAGAAGACAGAAAAAGAGGAAGATACACCTATCTTCTATCACTAAATTAAAACTACTACAACCATTATGTAATCAACAGTCAAACTGTGGGACAAGTGTACATCAGCCTAGCAAGCAACCCACAACATCCTCTAAACACTTCAAAGCATAAATATAATGTAAATTCCTTTATGACAAGTAATGCACGAAGGGGAGTATGTACTTTGGAAACACAAAGCCTCTTTGGTTTTAACTAACTACACTAACCACTGTATCAACTGCAAACATAGGATAGTGAAATATAATGATAAAACCCCTATGTTTTACATACATGAGTTTGTTAAAGGACAAAATGCTCCAACTCATGCTTCTACATCCACTCTTGCTAGCTACCCATAGCTGAGATCACACTGGAACAGTCTTGCTTCATAGTGTAGGGCAGTGATTCCAGTTAAGAAATACATTTTATATAGATTACGAGATTGCAGTGTGACTGCATCTCACTGTTTCCATGTTCAAATCAAGTTTGATCTTCAGAAATTCACTACCATTTCTTTTAAAGGGTTTGAGATACTTATCTAGGAGTCTGGAAACTGGTATCTCTCACCATAAGTCTGGAACTAACCCAGTAAAAAATTACTCTCTTTGTATTTATTTATTTTCCTGCCTGTATTAGTTTTCAGCCAGGTAAGGCTTATCCACCTTAGTTTGTGGCTACATAAATACAAGTGCTGGCACTCGGGGAAGAGGGAGTGAATGCACCACCATCCCTGCTGGCAATAGCATAAATTTTCATCTGGTTGAATCAACCATGAAACTGCATAAATGAAACTTGGTAAGTACTTCAAGAACACAGATGTAGATGTTCATTCTTGTATCATTAAATAATGTAGATATTAAAATTCATTTCCTCATCCATATTTTACCCGCTATAAGCTAAAGAAGCTACTGCAAACTTGCAGCAAAGACGACATTATCATTAATTATGAATAAAAAACTTAGGGAATAAATCATGTTAAAAAAAAAAGAAAAGAAATCTGAAAGGAACAAGAGTTATCTGGCTGATAACAACAGTTTTGGTGCTGACCTTGAGAATGCAATAGCCCTTAAATTTGTCCTTGCAGCATGAACTGTCCTTGGAGAATCTCAAATGTAATAACACACGTGCTTTCAGAGTAATAAATATTTTCTGTACGACTTTCCTTTGCACTTATTTATTATATAAGAAATGCACAGAAATGACTAATGTACAGAAAAAAAACGAGTTCAATGCTTGTAAAAGTTCCCCCAATATATTTATACTATTCAGTGGCTGTGTTGCCAAACTGAATTTTATTCAGTTCATTTTGGATCTATTACCATAGAAAGACAATAAACTGATTGCCACAAGATAACTCATAATATTTACTATGCTAGTAGCTTAAATTTTTTCATAATTAACTAGTTTACTTCATGGTACATATTAAAAAACAGTGGCTCATGATCTATTACACATGCATTACACTAGCACAGCAATATCAATGAAGGAGAGTACACATAACTGGAAATTATAACAACACCAGCAGAAACTAAAATCCTATGTACCAAACTCTAGTCTGAAAGATATTCTGCATCTCCTTTTAAAAGTAAATGCACCCCCAACACATTCTAGTTGAAGATCTGATGCCATCATAATTGTAGCACGAAAACAATATCAGAACAAAGTCTAATGCTCAAGTGACAGTACTTTTACACATTTAAGAGGTATCACACTTATTTTGTACAAGACAACCCACTACAGTGATTCAGGTAGGCAGGAATTAGTACTGCAAAAAAGTAAGACTTAAAGGTTTCTTCTTATTTCTGCATCAAGAACATCATCTTCCTTCAACTCAAACCTCTGGATCCTACTAGACCAGAATACGCTCCTACCTTACAGAAAAACATAAATCAAGGGCAGAAATCAGAACTCCCTTTTACTGCTGAGTTGCACAATCCACTGGATATGAAATGTGACTCTAACATACAAAAGTTTCAGGTTCAGCTCTGGAGAATCCCCTTTTTCATGGTATGTGCCTCCATCTATTAAACAAACTTCCCCAAGCTTTTACTCCTAGTCTACCTGACTTGTCTTACTGTAAATTGAAACTACCCTAGTGAAGAACTGATGGATAAGGAGGGAGAGAATGAATCACCTTCCAAATTCATTAATAAAATTCCAAATAAAGAGTGATGCCACAACAATTCTGAAGTGCTGAAATAACACCAATAATTATTCTAAAGTGCTCCCCATGATATTACTTGGGGTTGCTAATCAATTATTTTAAAATTCTAATTATTTAAACAATGTCCCAACCTCAATACATTAGGAGCAGATGTATGAGTTAGTTAAGGGTGAGCTACAAGACAAGTGGCAGTGATTTTAAAACACCAGAACCAGGATAAGAGGTAGGACATTTATTTTCTATTTTAATGTCAAAGGAGCCTAAATAGTGTGAAATATCACAACAAAAGGGCAAGTACCTCCGGGTTGAGGTACAAATCACACGACAATTAATCTCAAAGTGGTATGTAAGTGCAGATACCCAACAGGGAGAGGAGGGTGTTAGTTGTCTGACAATGCCAATCCAAAAAGTGTTTTTATTTCATATCCCGCCTACAAGTTCAAGCACAATAATTAGAAATACACCTTGATCACTGGAAGCATTAAAAAAAAAAAATGCTTGCATTCTGCCATCTACATTAAGCCACTTTTAAAGTCAGCATCAGAAAACCTGCCCTGATATTTAAGCTTTTACGTAATAAGTGAAAACAAAAGGTCAACCTGTGACTCATGCCTTTCAGCTTTTTGGGGTCTCTACTTAAGAAGGAGTATTAATGTTTTTCAAGAAATAAGAAAATGGCAAGACAACATAAAATAGATGTTTAAAAGGCATTCATAAAAATCTAGTTCTCCACAAAAAGGTTATATTTCCTAAAACAATAAAAATATTTAATGTAAGAAAATTTAATCTCCCCAATTTAGGAACTTTACAATTTGGGAAGATTTAATCTTTACTCATTTTTTTTTACTTTGGTACTTATTTTAACTGCTGCTCATTTAACTGATGTTAACAGATGTAAGCCATTCTATATGCCTAAATGTGTATTCCAAATCAATGAAATCTGGCCATCTCCATACAATGAGCTCGATACTCATCCTCAGCATGTGGGATTTCAGCAACCAGTTACAATGCACTATTATAGATGCCTACAACAAAGTTACTCACTGCCACATTGGCTGTTAGACAGCTACGCAATGCACTGACCCCACAAGTCCCATTCCACAGGTGTCTGTCTACGTTGCATTTTTACAGTCTGTTGAAATATGAATTGTAAGTATACCTATTGTTCCTTGGGAGGATACCAAAGTATATAGGCAAGGAAGAAGCTCCAATAACGGAGCTGGATGACTGGAGGGGAAAAAAAAAAAAAGACTGGGGGGTTTACAGCACAGGTCATTTACCCCACAAAACACATGAAAAAGAGCTGAAGGTATTATGTACCCTGGTACAAAGATTGTATGTATATCTCCATCTCTTTAACCCTCAAGAGAAGACAGGCAAAAAGTGCAGAGACAAGAAAAATACACAGGAAAGTGTAATTTGGCACACAGCCTTTTATCCTGACATCACTTCAGTCAAACTGAGGATCATTTTCTCCACTGTTTAGGAATAACTCTCCTCTACCCAAACTCTTTAACACAGTGCACAGCTGCTTTTCCTCAGTCAAGTGCGGATAAACAAATCTATTTCAGTTCTCCCATTTTTATCCTAATAGAACATTGCAGAGTCAATTCCTTCTCCAACAACTAATGCTCACCTAGAATTTCTTGCTGTCACAAATTATTTGCACCTGGTTTTCTCAGTCAACTCAAATCTCATATTCAGCCCAAAGCTGGCAATATATTAAACTCATTCTCTTGATCTGCTTTTAGTTCCCTTGGTATCCCAGAAAATTCCCCACGCTACTGTTCTTACCACCAAGTTTTCAATAAGGAGTACTTCAGCCCATTAGAAATTTGAGTTTTATGGGATCTATGCAACATTTTGTTCTGTTTAGTGTTGTAAAAGTGTTAACTACTCGCATTCACAAAGGCCTTCTTTATTTTTGTTTAGTTTTTTGAAAGTAAAGATCACAACAGGGTCAGTGTGCTTTACAAATATTAGAAAATTTCACAATATTCCTTTGGGATGGAAAGGTACTGTTATTATTGCCATTTTACACCTGGGAAACATGCTTCATATGTTGGAATCACATCTGCCATGGATTTCATTTCATTAAAAAAAAAAAACAACCTTTTATAATACAGAATCTCAAGAGAATCATTCAGAGGAGGCAGAACTGTTAAAACCACTCTCAGAAGCTCAGTAGCTCATACTGCTCATGATTCCAGCTTCTCACATCTGTCCCAAGCTTCTTGCTCAGCATCTCCCAATATCATCGTGCAGATCCATCTCAGCTGTCTGCCCGCCTGCCCTGCACCCCTCCTTCAGCCATGCAACTTTTCATTTCTAGTCTACTGTTTGTATTTCTTCGCCCAGTAAGTGCCAGACCTCCTCTGCTTGAGCTTTTCTGTTTTTCAAACCTCTCAGATCATTCTTTACTTAACCAGCTCTAGTATTTCAGTCTTAGATCATCAACCTCAGCAACTCCATCCAACTAAATTCCAGCTCCCCCTTACATCCTGGCTTCTTGTCCTCTTTCATGCCTAAATTGTTTTCATTTCTAGTTACATTAGCCAATTTTTTCCACCACAACCCAAAAGCTTATTCTCAAGTCCCAGCCCGCCACAACTACAACTGCTGGTTCTGCCATAGGCTCTTGTCCAAACCCTTCTCACTTTTGTATCTCTCTGCACTGAAATAAATCCATTTCCTCTTTTCCACTAGTACAGTCAGATATCCAAGCCCACAATTCAAGCAGCCCCTCACAACCCCTCAGAAGCAAAAGCTTCTGAGCCCCAGCTCTGAGCGGGAGCAAGGTCCAGTATCTATGCAGTACTAAGTGAATTTACATACCAAACTAAAGCGAGTTTCTACCTGTATTTCTGACCTGTAATTTTACCAGTGTATTTTGAATGTTTTCAGCTTAACAGAATTTCAGCAGACTTTACTCAGGCAGCCCTGCTGCCAAATCTCAAGGTCTTGGTCTTATGTTTGGGTATACAAGAACAAACAAACTGCTGCTGGAATATTCTTAGACATGAATAGGTGACTGATTTTATTATGTCAACAACAACATAATAAAAATAAGTTCCATCCAAAAGACTAAGAATTAGTGATAACTGAACCCAGTAAATTCTTTAAACTGAAAGTGTGGGGACTGCTTACTAATAAATACTGGGTTAAACTGTTTAATGAATCTTCAGAACCCTTTCAAAGAGTTATAAAAATATAATCTATAAAGGAGGTCTGTACATTATTAAACCATAAAGAATTTAGGCACAATTCCAGTGGAATTAGCTTTGGATTTCATGAAGCATTACTCTTGGAAAAAAAAAAATGTAGCTAATATAGCTCAGCAGATAATACATGTCATTTATTATTGTACTTGATTACATATTTTTTCTGAAAATAGTAGCACATTCGAAGTTTCCTCAGAAAAGTTCAAATCTGTGGTTGGAAATTTGGATGACAGATGCACTATGAAGCGCTAAAAAAGTGGGGTTTTTTTCCTTCTCAGACACAGATATAATTTGAAGTCAGAAGGAAAAAAAAAGTAAACTCACAAACTGATGGTATGGGTAACCTGGTTAATGTCAATTTGGCACTCCTGCTTAACTGCACTGAACGAGAGCAAAAAAATCATTAGATATTTAAAAGTTTTATTTATGTGTGTGTACATGCATGTGCACACGTGTGTGTACATATGCCTACATACATACTAAACTCTCTGCAGGAAATGAGCTTAAATGGTACGAAGTAAAACAGTTGGTAACAGTTTTAGCCTGTAAGTGGCAAAATACTTTGCAGTGAAGATAGAAATGGACTTCTAGAACTGTTTGTACAGCTCTGGCTTGGCCACCCAACAATTGCCATCTGGTTTGTGTTCTGAAGGAGATAGTTCTGTCAAATAGATATGATCATATGTTTAAGTACAATGACAATGTTTGAGCACAGCGCAGCTGAACAAAAATTGCATAGGAAATCACAGATTTCCTCCTTGGTAGTTCTTGTCATTGCAACCTTAGTCTGATTTCTGACCCTTCTGACAACTCTTATATACATCAGTGTGAAGTAACGTGATATTATTTCGTCTTTAGGCTTTATTTTATGAAAAATTAGGAAGTCACATTCACAGTTGTTCAAAAAAAGAATGCAAATGAGATTTACAGACAGCGACTGCAGTTTAACATTCCTGAGGACATACATTAGAAATAAGGAGGACAAGAGATGCATTGCCAAAGATTTTACTCATATTTGGACATAAGAATCTCAAATTCCATTCCAGATGCAGAAAAGACTGAGAACTTGTAGGCAGATGCCTTTTGTTTTAACCTTAATCTTTGCTTAAACTAGATTTCTGTTTCACCACCCATCTCACACCCTAATCAAAAGAAGCCAACCAAACAAAACCCGCATACCTCTCCTATCTGACTTCCATCCTCTTCCACAGTTACAGCTGTTCATCCCAGTTTTCTCGTTACCCAGCTAATCTTTGTCTCCAATCCTTAGATGTTTTCATCTGAAACTCACTGCCTACCAGTCCCAGGTGTTCTCATATTGACTCATATGATTTCTCTATTCTTTCAACATCTTTCCTATATTCAAATGGCCCTACTTGCCTTAATAGCTCTAGGAACCCAGCTACAACAAGCAACTCTAAATACATCATAATTCTCTGTGGCATGAAAACTTGGCCAAATTTGGGTGAACTCTGATGGGAATGAAAGATAGATATTCACGGTACAAAGACAACCCTCTGTCTGAAAGCAAGGGTAATGCAACTCTTCACAGAAAAGTTCTTCACCCTTTCTCCTGCAAATAGTACAATTAAAACATTGGTTAGATGCAAGGGGTTATTAAAACACATACTAATGATTTTTCTAAAAACTGTATGCTTTTTAGGTCTCAGGAGAAAATTAAGTTAACATTTTCAGAATATTAATTAAGTACTTCTAATCACGTCTTGTGTAACAAACTCCACATTTCTTTTAAGGCAAATAGTTTCTAGTGCAGAAAACTATTTGAGCTTTAGAGAAAATACAAGAGAACTATTTACAGACTTCTTATTTATTTGCTCAGTTCCACGTAGCAGGAGCATGACAAAGAATTCTACATCTGGCATGACAGTGAAACTGTTATCTATGCCAACCAACACTGAAGGCTATATCTTGGCAAAAAATTTTCCACTGCTGTCATTTTTCCAATAATGTATTTATTTATCTGAAACCAGAGAAGACAGCAATACAGGATCAAAAAAAAATTATAAACTTCTTATGTAAACTAAAATAGTGTATTTCTTAAACAGAACAAAATGAATTAATTTAATAGTTTACAAAGTTTCAAACTGTTGTAATACTATAAACATAAGCATAGCTTAAGAGTGCCGCGTCACATTCACATTAAATTCCAAGAATTTTCTAGAAGTTATCATGCTCTTTGCTGTGTGGTAAATATCTCTTCCTACTCCCCCAGATCCAAATTCAACCTTGGAAAGATATCCAAAACTTATGTCTTGAGGAGATTAAAATTAAAACACAAATCTCTAAATAAGTTCCCTGTTCTGACAAGTAAATTAACTTCTGCTCTACAAAAGCATAACACCAAGAAAACTCAGAATTCGGAATGACAGTCCATCCTCCGTCTTCTCTTTTATTTAGTGCCTGATACATTACAAAAACTTCAGATTCAAGTTTGGATGTTCAAGATTATGACATTCCCGATTAAATGACTAAAAAAAGGGTATGATGTAAGTCAACATGACTGCTAGACTCTGGAATGTTCTGTGTTTATATTTTACAGAGAAGTGAATAAACAGGAAAGTATTTAAGTTCTAATGTCTACTTAGAAATTTCATTTCCCTTAGATTTTAATATAAACTAAGCACCTATATGTCTTTCTTACGCTGCTGCAAATTCCTAACAACTCACCTAACATAAAACCTCAACACTCAAATACATGACATGTCTACAACTAGAAAAAAATAAAAATACAGTAGCAAAGTTGGTAGCTGCTAGCAAAGCCACATAAAACTGAGGCTGAAATGAAAGGTTCACAGCTCAAAATGCACCTCTGTTGTAACCCTAGCAATATTTGGGAAGCAGCAGATGGGAAGCCATCACACAAAGGTAAAGAGAATTCACACCTCATCAGTGCAATGCTCCTCAAAAGATCATGTCACAGTAAGTTACCATGAAAGATATGTAGAAGAGGGGATACATGTTATATGAAAATAAAAAGCAGAGGAGACTAGATAGTGTAAAAGGACAGAATTACTGAAAACACACAGTGCAAAGTAATACTTTACTGTTTAGAACAAATGCTGATATATCTATTCTCAGTAACAAGTTTCAAAGAAAGATGGAAAAACACATCACTTTGAAACTGGCAGCAGCCACATTTGAACTAAATAGGAGAGAAAAGTCAAGGTTGCCTTAGGACAGGTGCCCTGTTGCACGATATAGTGACAGATAAATCCAAAGTATCCTACTGTGTCACAACTCCTAAAATGGTCTTTTTTATATAAAGTTTAACTCAGTTTAGTCAGGATCATCACAATACTTTTCAGAACATAAGATGAAAAAGATGTTAGAGCACTGTATACTTACCCAGCACAATGAACCGCCTCTAAAAAATTGCAGACTGCTGAGATACTTTGCAATGACTAGCCTTGGCCATTTATATTTGTAAAAAGCGAATAAATTAACATTTTTAACATTTACTTTTAAAAATTAAAAATTGTATTTACCTGTGATATTTCCCAACATATCTTTAGTGTGGCAAATTAAATCTTCGCTTTCCCCATCTTTGAAGTTGCCTATTTCTCCATAATAAAGAGCAATCCCAAGTTGCATTATACGTATAAACATAGGAAGCTGCTGATCAGAGATCGAAAGTTTCAAACTTTCAACTAATGTGTGAATCTATAACATGAAAGAGAACAAAAGCAAACAATAACAAAGCTCTGTCACCATGAAAACCAACATTTAAACCATACAATTCCACATTCATTTTGTATGTGCTTTCTAATTTCTAAAAACAAAAGCTGCAATACAACACAAGGCAAAGGGCTGCAAACAATGACTGTCAAAAACACACTTTTTGGGTTGCTACACAAGAGATCTTCAGGTTGAAAAGTCAAATGTAATGCATTTTGCATATATATATATATTTTTTTTTTTTTAACAATTCTTGCTGAAGAAATTTCTAAAACTGAAGTCAAAAGTTTAATCAGATGCACTTATGTGTTTTCATTATAGAGATTCATAGAAGTCTCTGCAGGCTAAAGAAAACCTAGACATACTGGTTTTAATATACGAGGTCCTTCATTTTGACTCTTTCCCACTCCCAACATTGTTGCAAGTGGACAAGTAATGGGGCGGGCAAAGGATTCATTCCAACTGAATGGCAGAAAACCAGCTTCTCTGGATATTCCAGTTCAAACATGCAATCAAGCAGTTTTCTCTAAACGAAAGCAAGCTTTGCAAAGACTGTAATTACTAGGATGAAAAATTATCCTTTAAATATTTTAGCTATTTTATTCAATACCTCAGGATATTTTTATGTGATCATGCTATAAAGACAAAAACAGACTTGATAAGAAAGCTACCTTTCATTAAAATAAGACCTGCATAAAATAAAATTATTGTAATAAAATTACTGTCTGCAACAGTAGACATATTTCTAGCTCCAGGTCCAGTTTCTAAATGTTGTGGGTGAAAATAATGGAAATGGAAAGTAACTACACATCAGCATTGCCCTTAACGCAACCAATTCAAGAAACATGAAAAATTACTTTGTGAACAGTACTGCACATCCATGGGCACGTAAAAATACAGTAGTAAAATAAATATTTGTATAAAAATATTCTAATATACTAATAAGACTTCACTAATAAATTTATATGAGTAAATTAATAAAGCCACAGCCTTAGTCATACAGAATGAGTGACAACATAGTATCAGCCATTTATACAGACTAGAGGGAAGATTTTAGGTATCAGAATCCTGCTATTTATTTAAAAGTCTCTGAAAGAAAACAGCATGTAAAATCCTAAGATACATTTTGGAAATTAAAAATAAATCCTTCAATACCATTTTTTCAAGGTCAGTTGATTAAAAATTGTCAATAATAAATCTTTTCTGTGCAGATGAACAACAGGAAAGATAAGGAGATAAAAACTGTCTTAAGATTTGGAAGAAAAAATAAAAAATATTATTTTGCTAGAAGGCCTTTTAAAAGTCACACAAGGGGCACATCATAGTGGAGGACAGGAACACTAGGTAGCACTGTAGGCAATGAATGTAATTATACAGTGGCTTATTAAAAACTGTTAAACTCCTGAACTTTTTGTATGGTACTACCCTCCCATCATGATCCTGCTCTTACATTGCCAGTGGATCTCATCTGCCCCTCAGTAAGGTGACTCATCTCACTAAAACTGGCAGAAAACTGTTTATTTCTTCTTGTCCAGTTAGCTTTCTGTCAACAGAGTTGACTTAGATGACTGACAGGTCAGACAAATGTCAGTGCTGCTGCAAATAGGGGGAGGCAGGACTGACATTCCCAGTGCAAATCAGCTCATCAGTCTTATGGTTGTCTCATCCCATGATGATTTCAAAAAGAAAAGCAACAAAAAGCTTAAAACTCTAATCATTTTACATGTGTTTTGCCACCTCCCCCCACATATACTATTTTAATTCTAAAATTGAAAATAGGAGCTTAGTGTTCCCAATTTAAAAGCATACAAATACATATCCAAGTACTTAAGAACTGTACTCCTTTGAGAAGTCTTAACTTTAATTAAACTCATTAAGATTAGTTTGGCCAAAACTTTGCAACAGACATAGCAGCCAAAATTATACAGGTTATAAAAATATTCTAGTCCCTACAAAGAAACCAAAAGAGCATATGCTATTTGGTTGCATATGCTTACTTGGTAGTCTTGGAAACTTTCACTCGACTGAAAAACAGATGTGCTTTACCAAGTGAACAACACAGAGTACGAAAGTTTTCGTTATAAAGATCTTCATAGATTTGGAGAGAAAGATTGAGTGCTGCAGGCTTTTGTCTTTAGCTGGGAAACAAACCACCAGAACACAAGCTGCTGGCATTTAGTAATCTACCCTTTAGACACACTGAAGCCACAGAAATTTCGTTTACAGCGGAGACTTTTTAAAAGCTTTAGGCATCCTTGAATTAATTCCATTAATGAAGTAGGTGTATTTACTGATATCAGCTCTTTTTACTTCAATTTAAGAAGACACAGCTATTTCCACGCAATAGTTAAATATTTTAAAGACAGTCTTTTTAAAAAACTGCACCCTGATGATCCACAACACACAATCTCCATGCATACAACAAATCAGAAAGTTATCAAATGTAAAATTTGTGAGGATCAACAGATTTGTAGTTCTAATCATTGTGTAATGAAGATTTAAAAAAAATCATTACCTTTGGACCATTATTCTTTGGATCATAATAAACAATTACTAATTCACTTAAATATTTAAAAATTTAAACAGAAGCAAATTTAAAAAAAAACAGAAACAAATTTAAAAAGAAGAAAAATAGGAAAAGATAAGTAAACTATGTGCAACATAACAAAAAAAAATTCAGCGCATATATTAAGAAAAAAAAAAGACAACTTTGAACAAACTGAAATGTACCTTAAAAAAGGGCAGGGGCGATAAATGACCAAAGATAACCAGAAAAGTTTAATACAAATTTAATTATATTACTACCACCTCAGTGCATTCTAGTATATGTTTTATTTTAGTCCAGTATCCACTAAAATTGTAAGTTACAATATAATAATCATCATAATTTTTACAACAGCAGTATCATTTTAAACTATGTGGAAGTCTGTCAGCATTTCCATTTAAGTGTGCTGTCAAGAGACATGTAGTTTGGCCATAGACTTTTGCTCTGCAAAACTGGCATATAGGACTTCAGCTAGGCACAGATTACTTCTCCAAAATTTACAGAACTATTCAGCTAATTTCAAAAATAGGCTTTTTAACATTAAGATTTACTGTCTATATGCAGTAATCATACTGTCACCAGAGAACATAAAGACCATAACTGGTAAAATATAGACAGTCATATGATGACTCCTTGTTATCCCTGAACTGGTAAAATATAGACAGTCGTATGATGATTCTTTGTTATCCCTGGACTTCATATAGATCCCGAAGTTACAAGGTACGTGGTTAAAAGTCCTAATGTCATTGAATATGTAACTTCTTGTTTATAAAACTGAAAATAAGCAAATTTCCAAAGTTGTTACCAGTTACTGTGAACAAAAGAAAAAACCTTTTCTTTCTAATATGCAGAATCAGTCTTTCTAGATTTAATTATTAAATTAAGATCCGCACATGAAAAAATGAAATTTCTGCAAACATACGTACTACCAGACATTTGTATACAAGCACCTAGCATTTCGTGACAATTCTTATCTGGATAAATAGTCATATGGCCATTACCATATCCACAAATCTCCAAATTTGCGCAAAGTAATCGAAGGCATATAGCGGTACAGCACATAAAAGAAATAGGGGTATTTCTTGTGTGTGAGGGGGCGACCAAACCCCCTCACATACGAGAGCCGCCCCCAGAGAGCGCAGTGAACGGGGCGGGCAAACAGGGCGTGGCGCATCAAAAGGGCGTGGTGCAGCAGTTTGCACAGGCAGGGCAACTGGGCAGGGCGCAGTCGCCCTCCTGGCTCTAAAGGGGAACGCAACTACTGGTCATTGCCCTCCCAGGAGAGGACCTAGCTATGGTTTCCACTTGCCCAAAAGCCATCGCCAGAAGGAATGTGGCGACCCAGACAGAGTTCCCACACAACCATACAGCTGTCCAGCTGCAGGGAGTGCCTGAGCCTGTCACTTATATCGGAGGGCAGCAGAGACAACAACTGGTTTTGGTGCGACCAGGTGGGTGATCTGCTCAGCCTCATGGCAGAGCTGAAGGAGGAAGTGGAAAGGTTAAGGAGTATCAGGGAGTGTGAGAGGGAGATAGATTGGTGGAGCCACACCCTACCATCCCTGAGGCCAAGGCAGCAGAAGGAGGCTCCACAAGAAGCACAGGATCCCCTACCCTCTTGCCACCAAGCAGGAGAAGGGAACCTAAGAGACGGGGGGGAGAATGGAAACAGGTCCCTGCTCGGGGCAGCAGGCAGACCCCCCAGCCTCCCTCACCTTCCCACTTGCCCTTACACAACAGATATGGGGCTCTGGAACTTGTGGGCCAGGCGAATGAGGATGTAGGTGAAGGTCCACCCAGGGGGTTGCCTAGGGTAAGCCAGCCAGCCCCACGTATTACGACTGCCTCTGTTAAGAAAAAAAGGAGGATAATTGTCATGGGCAATTCCCTTCTAAGGGGAAGAGAGGGCCCAATATGCTGACCAGACCCAGCCCACAGGGAAGTCTGCTGTCTCCCTGGGGCCTGGGTTAGAGACATTACTAGGAAACTCCCTGGTCTGGTACAGTCCTCCAATTATTACCCGCTATTGGTTATGCAGGTTGGCTATGAGGAGGTTGCGAAGAGAAGTCCAAACGTAATCAAAAGGGACGTCAGGGCACTGGGGCGACTGGTTGAGGGAGCAGGAGCACAGGTAGCATTTTCCTCAGTCCCATCAGTGGCAGGGAAGAATACTGAAAGGTACAGGGAAACTCACATGCTCAACATGTGGCTCAGAGGCTGGTGCCGTAGGCAGAATTTTGGGTTTTTTTGATCATGGGGATGTTTACACAGCACCAGGCCTGCTGGCGACGGACAGAGTTCAGCTATCTCAAAGGGGAAAAAGGATTCTCACCCCTGAGTTGGCAGGGCTCATTGAGAGGGCTTTAAACTAGGTTTGAAAGGGGAAGGGGATGTAACCAGGCTCACTAGAAGGGAGCCTAAGGGTGGCATGCCAATGTTGGGAGTGAAATCGATAACCCAGCTCAAGTGCATCTACACCAATTTACGCAGCATAGGCAACAAACAGGAGGAGCTGGAAGCCATTGTGCAGTAGGACAGCTATGACTTAGTCGCCATCACAGAAACGTGGTGGGATGACTCTCACAACTGGAGTGCTGCAATGGATGGCTATACGATCTTCGGAAGGGATAGGCAAGGAAGGAGAGGCGGTGGGGTGGCTCTATGTTAGGGAGTGTTTCAATTGTGTAGAACTCTGCTATTATGACAATAAGGTCGAGTGCTTATGGGTAAGGATGAGGGGAAAAGCCAACAAGGCAGATATCCTGCTGGGTGTCTGTTATAGACCACCCAACCAGGATGAAGAGGCAGGTGAAGCACTCTATAAACAGCTGGCAGGAGTCTCACAATTGCTAGTCCTTGTTCTCGTGGGGCACTTCAACTTACTGGACTTCTGCTGGAAATACAATGCAGCAGAGAGGAAACAGTCTAGGAGGTTCCTGGAATGTGTGGAAGGTAACTTCCTCACACAGCTGGTAAGCGAGCCTACCAGGGGAGGTGCCTTGCTTGACCTGCTGTTTACAAACAGAGAAGGACTGAGACCACCTGAGGAACCTGAACATACATAAGTCTATGGGACCTGATGAGATGCATCCCAGAGTCCTGAGGGAATTGGCTGATGTAGTTGCCAAGCCACTCTCCATGATATTTGAAAAGTCGTGGCAGTCAGGTGAAGCCCCTGGTGACTGGAAGAAGGGAAACACTGCACCCTTTTTTAAAAAGGGCAAAAAGGATGACCCTGGGAACTGCCGACCTGTCAGTCTCACCTCTGTGCCTGGGAAGATCACAGAACAGATCCTCCTAGAAGCTATGCTAGAGCACATGGAGGACAGGGAGGTGATTCGAGACAGCCAGTGTGGCTTCACTAAGGGCAAGTCCTGCCTGACCAACCTAGTGGCTTTCTACAAGGGAGTTACCACATCAGTGGACAAGAGAAAAGCAATGGATGTCATCTATCTGGACTTCTGTAAAGCCTTTGACACGGTCCCCCCCCACAACCTCCTTCTCTCTAAATTGGAGAGAAATGGATTTGATGGGTGGACTGTTCGGTGGATGAGGAACTGGTTGGATGGTTGCATCCAGAGGGTAGTAGTCAATGGCTCAATGTCCAGATGGACATCAGTGACGAATGGTGTCCCTCAGGGGTCCGTACTGGGACCAGTGCTGTTCAATATTTTCATCAATGACATTGACAGTGAGATCAAGTGCACCCTCAGCAAGTTTGCAGATGATACCAAGCTGAGTGGTGCAGTTGACACGCCAGAAGGATGGGATGTCATCCAGAGGGACCTGGACAAGCTGGAGAAGTGGGCCCATGTGAACCTCATGAGGTTCAACAAGGCCAAGTGCAGGGTCCTACACCTGGGTTGGGGCAACCCCCAGTATCAAAACTGGCTGGGAGATGACATGATCAAGAGCAGCCCTGTAGAGAAGGGCTCAGGGGTGCTGATGGACGAAAAGCTGGACATGAGCCAACAACATGTGCTCGCAGCACAGAAGGCCAGCCGTATCCTGGGCTGCATCAGAAGAAGTATGGCCAGCAGGTCGAGGGAGGTGATTCTGCCACTCTAGTCTGCTCTGGTGAGACCCCACCTGGAGTACGGCATCCAGCTCTGGAGCCCTCAGCACAGGATAGACATGGACCTGTTGGAGTGGGTCCAGAGGAGGGCCACAAAAATGATCAGAGGGCTGGAACACCTGTAGGACAGGCTGAGAGAGTTGGGGTTGTTCAGCCTGGAGAAGAGAAGGCTGCGGGGAGACCTTATAGCAGCCTTCCAGTACTTAAGGGGGGCCTATAGGAAAGACAGGGACAGACTTTTTAGCAAGGCCTGTTGTGACAGGACAAGAAGTGATGGTTTTAAACTAAGGGAGGGCAGATTTAGACTGGATTTAAGAAAGAAGTTTTTTACACTTAGGGTGGTGAGGCACTGGAATAAGTTGCCCAGAGAGGTGACAGATGCCCCATCCCTGGAAACATTCAAGGTCAGGCTGGACAGGGCTCTGAGCAACCTGCTCTAGTTGAAGATGTCCCTGCTCATGGCAGGGGGCTTGGACTAGATGACCTTTAAAGGTCCCTTCCAATCCAAACGATTCTATGATTCTATGACTGGTGGGAGATGTGGTGATTGGAGGCCATCTTGGGCTTAGCAACCATGATATCATAGACTTCTCAATGCAGGGTAAAGTAAGGAGTGGGGTGAGCAAAACAACTACCATGGACTTCCAGAGGGCAGACTTTGGCCTGTTCAGGACACTGGTTGAGAGAGTCCGTTGGGAGACAGTCCTGAAGGGCAAAGGGGTCCAGGAAGGCTGGGCATTCTTTAAGAAGGAAGCCTTAAAGGCACAGGAGCAGGCTGTCCCCATGTGCCATAAGACGAACCAGTGGGGAAGACGACCGGCCTGGCTGAACAGGGAGCTTTTGCTGGGACTCGGGGGAAAAAAAAGGAGAGTTTACCACTTTTGGAAGAAGGGGAGAAGGGGCAGGCAACTCAAGAAGAGTACAGGGATCTTGCAAAGTCATGCAGAGAGAAGATAAGAAAGGCAAAAGCCCAGCTAGAACTCAATCTGGCCACTGTTGTAAGAGATAATAAAAAATGTTTTTACAAATACATTAACAACAAAAAGAGAGCCAAGGAGAATCTCCCTCCTTTACTGGATGTGGGGGGGAGGGAACATTGCCACCAAGGATGGAGGAAAAGGCTGAGGTACTTAATGCCTTCTTTGCCTCAGTCTTTAATAGTCAGACCAGTTATCCCCAGGGAATTCAGCCCCCTGAGCAGGAAGACAGGGCCAGAGAGCACAATAAACCCCCCATAATCCAGAGGGAAGCAGTTAACAACCTGCTATGCCACCTGGACACTCACAAGTCTATGGGGCCAGATGGGATCCACCCAAGAGTACTGAAGGAGCTGGCGGAGGAGCTTGCCAAGCCACCCTCCATCATTTATCAGCAGTCCTGGTTAACAGGGGAGGTCCCAGAGTGGAGGCTTGCCAATGTGACGCCCATCTACAAGAAGGGCCAGAAAGAGGATCCAGGGAACTACAGGCCTGTCAGCCTGACCTCGGTACCAGGGAAAATTATGGAGCAGATCATCTTGAGTGTGCTCAACAGGCACGTGCAGTCCAACCAGGGGATCAGGCCCAGACAGCATGGGTTCATGAAAGGCAGGTCCTGCTTGACCAACCTGATCTCCTTCTACAACCAGGTGACCCACCTAGTGGATGAGGGAAAGGCTGTAGATGTCACCTACCTGGACTTTACTAAAGCCTTTGACACTGTCTCCCACAGCATCCTCCTGGAGAAGCTGGCAGCTCATGGCTTAGGTGGGTGTACTCTTCACTGGGTAAAAAAACTGGCTGGATGGCCAAGCCCAGAGAGTTGTGGTGGACAGAGTTAAATCCAGTTGGCAGCCAGTCACAAGCGGCATTCCCCAGGGCTCAGTTCTAGGGCCAGTCTTGTTTAATATCTTTATCACTGATCTGGATGAGGGGATTGAGTGCGCCCTCAGTAAGTTTGCAGACAACATCAAGTTGGGCGGGAGTGTCGATCTGCTTGAGGGTAGGAAGGCTCTACAGAGGGATCTGCACAGGCTGGATCGATGGGCCGAAGCCAACTGTATAAGGTTCAACAAGACCAAGTGTCGGGTCCTGCACTTGGGTCACAACAACCCCATGCAACTCTACAGGCTTGGGGAACAGTGGCTGGAAAGCTGCCTGGCAGAAAAGGACCTGGGGGTGTTGGTTGACAGCCGGCTGAGCATGAGCCAGCAGTGTGCCCAGGTGGCCAAGAAAGCCAATAGTGTCCTGGCTTGTATCAGGAATAGTGTGACCAGCAGGACTAGGGAAGTGATCATCCCCCTGTACTTGGCACTGGTGAGGCCACACCTTGAATGCTGTGTTCAGATTTGGGCCCCTCACTACAAGAAAGACATTGAGGTGCTGGAGCGTATCCAAAGAAGGGCAACGAAGCTGGTGAAGGGTCTGGAGAACAAGTCTTATGAGGAGTGGCCGAGGGAACTGGGGTGGTTTAGTCTGGAGAAAAGGAGGCTGAGGGGAGACCTTATCGCTCTCTACAACTACCTAAAGGAGGTTGTAGAGGCGCGGGTGCTGATCTCTGCGCCCAGGTAACTAGTGATAGGACGAGAGGAAATGGCCTCAAGTTGCGCCAGGAGAGGTTTAGACTGGATGTTAGGAAAAATTTTTTTACTGAAAGGGGGGTCAAGCATTGGAACAGGCTGCCCACAGAGGTGGCAGAGTCACCATCCCTGGAGGAGTTCAAAAAACGTGTAGATGTGGCACTTCAGGACATGGTTTAGTTGACGGTTGGCCTAGATGATCCTAGAGGTCTTTTCCAACCTTAATAATTCTATGATTTGACAAATTGGACATGATTACTAATTAACTCCCAACCTTAAGTTTACAACAGCTTAGAACTTCCTGAATCATCTCATGAGTCAAACGAATGCTGTATCCCAACTGAACGAGCAACACTTCTAAATTATATTCTTGAGAAATGCCCATCAAAA
This sequence comes from Ciconia boyciana, assembly GCF_034638445.1. Classification (NCBI taxonomy): domain Eukaryota; kingdom Metazoa; phylum Chordata; class Aves; order Ciconiiformes; family Ciconiidae; genus Ciconia; species Ciconia boyciana. The sequence continues at coordinate 24,621,665 of NC_132935.1, forward strand.
TTAATCTCAAAATTGACTATTTTGCAGTGCATACACCTGAAGATTATTTTTTATTAAAACTTGGGAAAAGCCTGGTATAAAGCCTGTGTCGATTTAAAACAGTTCTCAACTAATTAAATGGGCACCACTGGTATTCGTTGACAGACAGAGGGAAGACAAACCTTACATATATGACTACTCAGAGCAGAAAAAAAAAGTAGGAGTGAAAGGTAGTTTAGTCTCTCCACCAACTCGGCATTTTGCTTCTGCACTGCAAAATCTAAACACGTCACCTAGTGTCAGATGTTCATGAGTAATATTGCATCGCTGCTCACTAGGAATGGAGCTTGGCTTGCTAATCCATTTCACGTTGTTCACTACATAGTGTTAATACACTGAAGTTTCTCGTTATTTATAAGAGTTTGAGCTACCTTTGAAATAATAACGTAAGTAAAATCCTTTCCATCTTATTGCAGGTACCTTAAAGCATACAGTATTTTTTTCTTTAACAGATTATCTGCAGACTACTTTTTTTATCCTTATAATTATTATGTTTTCTTTTTTAAAACTTCAGAAAAAATAGAAAAGATAAGAGAGCATTAGTTCCTTACTTACATGCTGTTATTGTACATAGAATAATTGCATCATATGAACAAAACACAATCAAAAAAATCCCTTTAGCAAAAAAGAACTGCACTAGCTTTTCATTTTACTTTAAATTTCAAAGCAGATTTTGAAAAACCTCAAAACTTCACAAGTTAGTAGCAAAAAAAATTATTTTGGATACCTACTTTAATAATAGATGGCATTTTGGAGTTGAGGTTATCATAAGTAAAATGCAGACGAGTCCTGAAGGAACATTTGTACAGTAGAGGTTCCTGGTAAAATTCAATTTTACCGCTAGCATTTCTCTTATCAAGACATACTGTGCAGTCAGAAAAGTTGATCATCTTCCTCAGTACCAGATCGGTGGCTTTTAAAAGAAGTATATAGGTTAAAAAAATATAATGCATAAAAAAATAAATTATGCATGCATGTTCTTATCTAGAAGAAAACAATCAAGATAGTTGTGTGGTCATTATTTAAATCATCAGCAAAGTACTTGCTTGTGTGTCTAAAGAGAAAAATTTAACGTGTCACAGACTTTTTCAGATGAATACTTAAAAAGTAAGGACAAATTAGTTACACCCAATTCAAATTTTCATCCCTTCACTGTACCTTAGATCTGTTTATAAAATAAGAATACTGCTTCATGTGCAAGCATAAGACCAATAAATATTATTCTCGTTATTCTCCCAGAAAGAATCTTGCATATTTTCCTACAAAGTTTTCTTTCGAATCTTCCAAAGCAAACAAGAGCTACTATAGCGATCTCAACGTGAAACATATTTTGTAATTTTGTCGTATTAGTTTGTAATAATTTTAGCTAGAACAAAGAAATGGGTCCAGTGGTCAGGAAACCATTCATTAAATTCCCCATTCTACTGGAGATCATCTGTGTGATCTTAAAATACTCTTACTGTGCCCAAATTCCACCTCTACCAAATGTCAGTAAGGACATCTAGACTTACAGGTGAACCTTGGTAATTCAAAGACTGAGACATTCAGATTCTGAAGACCAAGAGAAAAATCAAAAACTTGGGTTTCTTTTTTCCTGAAAATGTGAAGCAAAATTAAGCATGTCTTGCAATTGGTATGATGTGCTCACGACAGTACAGCACATTTTACTACCTCTCTACCCAGCCTCTTTAGAGAGTTTTAGGATCATCACAAACAATTGCAATGGAACACCTTAAGATGCTACTGCTCATTCACACAAATATAGAGATTGCCTAAGCACTCACTGCCAGCAGCAAGCACAAAATGAAATGCAAGCACAGAAGGATGGCAAGTATGAGCAGAGAGGACTACAAAACATGTATAATTATCTGTGATCATACAAGTATGCGTTAAGAATCAACCTATATTATTTATAATTGGCTCTTCAAAATTAAGGACAAGGGAAAAACTGGTAAGGAATGAAAACAGGCAGGAAGTATCTTACTTCTGACATAAAGAGCCAATTTTACTAGACTTGCAAATTTCTGTATCAGTTTAAGGGTGCCTCCACTGTGACACCTAAAACCAAAAAATATCTGCTCACCAGAGATGTCCATAAATGCTCGATCCCAAAACTCATCCACTGTATAGCACTCTGCAGAAGTGATATTGACTGAGAGAACAATATCATCCTCAACATATTTCAATATGAGATTGTTGATCACAATGTTGACATTGTTTACAACACGCCTAATCAAACTCTGAACATAACCTGTAAAATAAAACAAATTATTAGGAGTTATAAGGAAGACATGATGCTAAATTCATTTTTTACTTAAGTCATTGTTTCAAACTTCTACTCTTTTTTAAAATCAAAATTAAAACAAACCAATTATCATCATCCTTTATGTATCCAAAAATCACAGGACTTAAAAACTCTTTAACATGCAGGGCAGTTAAGTCAATCAGCATCCTGGAAATGCAATAAACTATAGGGAAACAAAAGTAAATACTGGAATATAATATAGTGTAAGTGATTAATTTTTGATGGCAAGAATTAACTTTCAAACTAATTAAGAAAACAGAAGACTCCAGATTATTGTAGACAAGGAATTTTAATGACAGTGACTTTTACTTGAAAGATATTTAGAAATAGGTTTGGAAGAGTGAACACCAGTTGCTAGGTTACTTTTCAAGTATGCATATATTACGCCTATTTGCCTCCTCACCTAGTTTTTTTTAAGAGTTAACTAAACACTAATATGCCTAGTACTTTTTTCATTCTAAAAGCTCATATATCCATGTCATGCTCAGCAAGACCCCTGTGAGGTATAACAAAATCAATTTCTGTCAACAACCCAAATAGTAAGCACCTGCACTGAAGCCTGTTGGGAAGAAATCCATTTAAATTTTTTCAGACGTAATGTGATTGGAAAAATGATGTCGTCTGTGAATTCCCAGTATGTGGTAAACACTCATATTTTACCAATATGGTAAAGAAATTAAATACTACCCATATTCATGTCTTTTATGCATACTGAATGTAACTATGGAGCCAACTCATTTGTGCTGGAAAAAAAAAACAAGCCTTAAAATTTCTATGTTTTAAAATTTATAACATTACTCACTTTCTATCTAAAAATACATTTAATACAGGCTATAGAGGTCTAGTTTAGTAACTACGCTGAAAAAAAAAAAGACAGTTAATGATACAGGCTTAAATCCACAGGCTTCAAGAGTAGTTTTCTGAAACTTGCATTAAATAAGACTCATATCAACAATATTAATTCAAATAAAACTTAAAATGACCATCAGGACATTGTGAGATCAGTAGGAGCAGACTCAGGTTGCTACTTCCATTCTACTCTGCTTTTTCTAGCTATTCATCGTTTTCACACTTAAATATTACTTTTCACCTTAGAGTATATGGAGCGTTTTACCATTACATAAGTGATTTTCTTGAGTACAGTTGACATAAGATGTTTTTCTTTTCTCAGCATTCAAAGCCTCCAACCACCTCTTATTAAACACAAAACATGCTTTCAGCTACCATTAGCAGAATATTTTGATTCTGAACAGGTACATTTCTATGTTTTAAAAGTATTTCAATATTAAAATCTTAATTGTAAAACACATATCATATTTCTTATCATCACTCAGCTTGCTTCATTTTATACTATTCTTGCACATATGTCACCCTTTGAGCAAAGCTAGTTCCAGCAGGTCAGAAATAGCATTTTAACATCTCCTGCCACTTTAATAGGATTGTAATTGTATTAAAACAAAACCCGGAAAATGTTTTAGACCATTGTCTACAGAAACAGGAAATCCAGAAATGCAGTGAAAGTCAAAATTTTGACAGCTTAGTACTGTCAGATTTCTAACAATCTGAATTTACCTTTTTAGCATATCAATCTAAAAAAAACTACTGAAGAATATGTGGAATAACTTGTTTTTAAGAATTTTCACTGACTTCTTAAAATGGTAACATATTTTTAGCTTATATAAATTCCAAAAACCAGATGTATCATTTCAATAATTAAGGGGCATAAGAGACCCATATTCATCACTAGAGTGGTGTAAACTGACCTGTATATAAATAGAAGCTGGTACAAAGCATTTAGTTGCTTTTCTTAAGTTCAGCATAGAAATATTTTGCAGACTATATAACTAGCAACTATAAAATCAGAACCAGTAATTTAATTATGATTTTAAAGCAAGCTACTAATTTCATTGAACAAAGTGAAGCTGTCCCTCCACAGGTCCGAAGTTTTTTCAATATTTTGCTTTCAAGGGTCTTTCAAATTCAATCTAATTTACATTTTCCTGCTTGTGAACAACAAAAACATTACAAATCCAGAAAAAAAAAAAGTGAGTTCTACTGATAGTTTCCAGCAGTATTCAAGAAAAGAGCAACACCACTTTCATCTGTGTGTCTTTTTGCCTGAATGCATAAAAAGAGGGAGCAGAATTCTATCTTCCAAATGAAACAGGGGTCACATTTGATAAAAAAATGTTTCACACTTCTGTGAAGACATTTCCAAACTAGTGGTGCAGTATATTGTTAAAAGTACCATGTAGGTACGAGCTTTCTAATTAAGTTTAGCTTTAAATACACTAGAATCAGATTCTCATGAGTGAGGATCAGTCTTTTAAGAAAATGAATTTAAATTGTAAATCTTACTATTCAAAACAAAGTAATGAAAACATCAGCAAGATCATATATAATACAGTTAAAAAAAGGGGGGGGGGGCGTTTTAAATACAAGTGGGAGAAAACAGGTGGGGGTTGCTTCTTAGTCCTGTAATTTTTAAATATAACACTATGACCACCTTTGCCACTACAATTCAGGTATTCTACGCTGAAGTGACTAAAAATACTAGAAAACCTGTAGGAGTAAGTTCTCTCCTGAGGTGCAACATAAAATCCACATGTATGCTTTTTCCAAATTCTCCAGAACCCAGCAGGCTGCACTGTGCAGTAAGAGCTACGAATGCAGTTTCAGATCCAACCCTCCAAAATATTGTAGCGCTATAGTCCACAGAGTGGTCTATTGATTCAACAGAATTGATATCATCAGACTGGTCACACCTAAACATCTTAAGTTTAGCAGTACTCTATTGTTACCACAGCTACATTTTTAGCTAAGCTCTGCCTAGCTCCATCTCTGAGAACACAGCAGAGCTACAGGTCAAATAAATCTTTCAACAAATTACAACAGTAGTATGATACCTATGTCCTCCAAAGACTAAAACAAACCCAAGCAGATGACTCAACATCTTACTAAAATCCAGGATGTGCAAATTGAAGCTTAGCAAAGCCATATCCTACACCACAGAGAATAAAATCTTCCTATAAGGAGGCCTCTACTCCTCGTGGAGGCTGTTTACCATATGGGACCTCTATATTAGTGTTATTTATGCACCAAAAACCAAAACCAACTGTATTTACAGAACTTCACCACATGGAAAGTAACTTACCGTCCATTCAATAAGGTAAGATTTCACTAGTGCTCTCTGAATCATTAGACTTCACTACCAACATACTCTACGCAGTTGAAGAAGGAATGTGATGACAAGTGAAGGAGGTGATAGTGCCCTACAGTTTCAGAGAAGCACAAAGTACATCTACAGAATCTATCAAATAGTAATGTAAGAAGGCACCAGATCTGATAATTTGCTACAGTACTGCAAATACAATATGTGCAATTTGTATGAGCACACTAATCACTAAGAACCACAATATATTCATAAAAGATGACACACAAACCAATTTTCAATGCACATGTTGCATCTGGATCTGTGGAAATACATCTTTTAGAATGTTTTAACTTCATAAGATGTCAACATTACAATAAGCAGACCTCCAGCCTTTCACTAAGACGACACCTTTCCAGGAGGTCCACAGATAACACTGACAGAAACAAACTTGAGGAACCAAAATTCTAAAACTGTAACTGAAGGCGATATAATCATCCAATTCTTTAGCAAGCCTTTGACTTCTGTTGTTCACAGGTGAGACCCAAAGAACCAAACGCCAAGGAACTGCCAGAGCTGAAGCGCTGTCCATGGTAGGACACGGTGGATGCAGAGTCTCCTGCAATTCCAAGCCACCGGAGTTTACTGGATCTCAGAGCTTTAAGAGAGCCTCCAGATCTGGCTCAAGTACCAATTCCAAAGCAAGATGATACTCTGTAGTACATAATATTCCACACACTAAATTTCAATGTTCTTTCTTGATTCAAGGCAAGTATAAAATTTCTGTTAACAGAAGACAGAAAAAAGCCTAACACAAAACTGTCATGTCTTTAACCCATCTAAAGTTACATGCCCCAAGAAGACAAATTGCAATTCATTCCAGTACTCTCCAATTTCATTTTTCTGCATAAAACAACGCCTCATACTCCAAATTTCTGTGCAAACTCAGAGGTAATAGTAAACAGATATATAGTTCCTTAGGCATTTTTATATCACATAAATATCTCCAAGTTCAACTGAGCTGAATTCCATGTCAGGAAATTAAAAAAAAAAAAAAAAGTGGTGAACATCTCTACCAGTAGATACAGGACTCAATAAGAATTGAGGAATTATTACTCTCATAAAAATAAATAATTCAGGAATTATTACTCTCAAAGAGAAAACCTTATCTTTAAAAATATTATGAGAATCTGAAAACAAAATGGCTGAAAACATACAAGAAAACAACTTAATGTGAATCACTAAGCAGTTAATGAGCTGTAGAAAACAGAGTGATCTGAAATAGAAGAACCAGAGCAGCAGAGGATAAAAGCTAACACACTACCCCTACATTACGTTTGTCATGCTAATCTATCTTGCACTATGAGTTCTATCAATTTAAGAATTCAACAAAACAGAAGGAAAAGATACAAGGATTAACTATGTTCTATTGTAATTTGATGCTATTTTATAATATTCAAGTATTTCACTGACCTTTACGTGATTTGTAGGTGGACAGAGATATAATAGTCTAATTTAGACATTGTGGCCACCTGAATGAAATTTAGGTATTTTCTATCACTCAAATACAATCCAGCTTCTTAAATTATGGATTACCTGGAGGTAAATCAGGGTCAGGAGAAGCAGATTGCTGAACTCGTCGTGGTTTTACTGCTGATTTCATGCTTTCTGTGGTACTGCGGTTTGTTGAACTGGAACCACAACTTTCATGGTCTTCCTGCTAGAGGAAAAGAAAGCAACTGAGTCAACCAAACAAAAAGAAAATAAATGTGGGGAGAACGAGTTGGTAAAGATTTGGTATATTAAACTTCTGTTACTGTTTTTCCATCCATTCAATCCTGTACATGTGTCTAACTACAGAAAATATTACAAAACTAGCGGGACAACATATAAAATTATTTGCAGTTAATGCTTTCACTAACTTTTATTTAAAAAAAAACCAAACCTCAGTCATTTAATTATTAATTTCAAGTGTGAATTAAATTCACACTTCATCTAGCTGCATTTCTGCTGAAACATTCCTTCAGAGACAGAGCCCTGCAGACTACCAAAACAAATAGGAGAAACTACTGAATTTTATGAGCTTACATGCCAACTCATGAAACCACCTCAGACAGTTCCAAGATGTCAGTCATGTCCTTCCTAATACAGCTAACTAAAGCTGATTCACAAAGCAAAATATTTTTGCAGACTTCTAAAATAGTAAAACATGGCTCCAGAAAAGATAAATGAACTGAGGGCACCTGCTCATCTTGAGCTTCTATACAGCTTATTCACCTTAAGGATTTCAGAAGCAGGAAACATGGCTCATAATGAGAGAATATAAGCCTTACAAGATGAAATTCGCAGACACAAGAAAATCTTAATTAGCTGAATTTACGGTTTTAAATACCCCACTAGTATTCCCATTACATTCCAGAATGACAGGTTAACTACACAGCTCAAGTGCAATAAAGCCAAGAAAAGTAATGCAAATATTCTTGTAAGTGTGTTAGAAGAGCAGCTTAGAGAGGAAGCAAATTCTTACAACTTTTGACCCAAGCGAAACTATCTCTTCAATAGATGTAGTCTGTTGCAGAAAAAGAGCAAAATGCTCTCTAGGTCATGGCACTACTAGGATCATACAACATGTTCACAAAAAGAAAGGTTTGGGGAACAAATGTCAAGTACTGCAGTGTGAAGCTATAATATTCTTAAGTCCTCTAACCACCAAAAAGCAAACAGCTCAAACTGTGCTGGGTTTTTGTAAAGGATAGATCATGTGTTTCCCTGCATTCTGCCTGGCATTTTTAATAATCTCAGAGAAGTTACAAAATGAAATCTTCATATTACTTGCTTCTTAATGTTTTTTGCATGAAAAATAAAAAAAAATAAGTTACACATAACAATACATTTTGAAATAGAAGTCTACAACTTCAAAAACAATTGAAGACATAGTTTCTTTCCTTCCACTCCATATTTAGAAAAACAGAACACAGAGGGAAATTCTCTGAAAAAGTGGAAATACCATTTCACTAAGAAAAAAAGATGAGCAATATAGTCTTAGCCTGAAAGGAAAACAAGAAACAAAAAACAACAAAAAAGAAGGCTGAACTTACAACTTGGAGAAACTGCAGAAGACAGACCCATTCATGTATTAGAAGGGTAGAAGATAGCTTCTAAAAGAAGGATGAGTTACCATAAAGGATTTGAGATGCTCCAGTCATTAACACAGTACTGAAACGAACTGTTTGTTGTTTTTTCATTTATGGTTACTTGGCCATTTCAGTCATACACAACCTTCCCATTCCAATGCATGAAAAAAATGAAATGGGTGTTTAGCATCAACTCTGGGGGACATTTGTTTGCTTTCTTATCTCCAACAACTTTCTGACTCTTTTCATCAAGGAATGCGAGTCTCCTGAAGAGACTCTCTCAGAACTTCTAACTACGGTGCAATTTCATTAGAAAGCCACCACTCTCTTCATGGCATACCTAAGCAATAATGACAGCTTGACGCTCTTGCTTTATCTTTAAAAGTGGGGTGACAGAAGGCTCTTCAGCAACGTGTATATTTTGTAACCAGAAAAGCTCACCTCTCCTTCACAACTCCAGCTTACCAAGAAAAATTAGATGATAGACTTTTAAGCTAAAATTTTTGAAGTAACTTTTAACTATACCCTCTTCCTTGGAAACTAGTTCATATGTAGCATGAAAATATTTTTTCAGATGAGTCACCATACTGTTATTTATGTTTTGCACTTGCAAAAAAACCCGAGATGTCAGTGACCAAACAGCTCAATTAGCACATTTCCTTCTTTCCTGAGCTCACTTATGGATTGTACAGAATGCTGTAGTGCAACTATTGAATGATTTGATCTGATAGGATCACATTATGCTTGCCTTTTAATATTTATGTAGGCTATGAGAAAAAGAAAGGGGGGGCCGGGGAAGGCATTCTGGTTTTGAAGTGTTAACTGTATCAAACCTGGCTACATTCAAGTCTAACTTTTCTATCTGCATACTGACACGACCACGTTTGATGAATCTTCTCATAGCTTCATGCAAAATCTATGCAATGTTTTAATCGCCTAGAGTATTACTAACACTTAAAGATGAAATAAGAGTGGCTTAAGCTTTTACCACTTTCAGAGAGTTAGGACACTGGGTTGGGGGGGGGGGGGGGGAGTGTTTGTTTTAAAGGAAAGGGGCAGAGAACCTTTAGGTTGTGTTAATTTTGAAAGAAAGTCTCAAATCTTAACCTATAAATAAATGCAATACAATAAGCTTTTTATATTTCCCTGAGCTACAAGTCTGTTGTGATGGAAGATGGTTGCAATGATTCAGAGCAAGTTGGACCTAAAAGTAATCAAAACAAAAACATACATGTTCCAAGATGGTGACAAAATGCAACATACAAAAATTGATCTCAGAAATATACCTATGTGACTTAATCCACATGAATTAACAGAGTATACCTATGTTTAAGAAGAATTCAACCTGACCAAACATTTGAAAAATTTTTTTTAAATCTGGGATAACATCCATTCACTTCCTTACATTAAACAATTATTAAAAAGGTTTTAGAGCTGCACAGGGTTTTTTTGAGCATGAACACACACCATTTTTCACAGCTACTGATACTTTATAAAGCAAATGTTGTATTCTTTAATTACCAGAAGATGATAACAGTGGCCGTGACCTTATAGGAACTACATTCCTACGTAGGTGTATATCCAAAAGCTTTCTGTATCTGCACACTTCTGCTCAATGTTAACTTTAAGAGCACACTATTAATTTCTCAAACATGTGGCTATCTCATAAGCCCCGAAGTAAAACATGTTCATTAAAGAGATGGGAAAAAAGTTCCAAGCGAACTGCCAAAACTAGCATAATTATTAAACTATTTAACACTGGAACCAACTAGAGTCACACACTGTGTCTAGATCACAGTGATGTCATCAGAAACACCCAGCCAAAAGGCACTAAAACTACTGCGCTCCCATAAATCCACCTCACACCAGATGACAAACATTTTAAAGTTAAAGTCAAAATTACACTGGGGGTAGGAAGGGAGTTACATTCTAAAAGTGCTAATAACTATAGTTATAGTACGAGATTTGATAAATGCCCCTTCATTTTAGCATTAACGAGAGTGATTCCAAACAACAGTGACAACAGCAGAAAAGTAAAAATACTCATGATGTATCTAGAGAGATGATTTTTAAAGAAAATAACACCCATTTACAAAAATATCTTCTCCCACTAGCTTGTATCATAAGTAAAGCCTAGAAAACTTTAAAAAATTTAACATGAGGTCCTGCTTATGGGAGTTGTTATACAAATGTACCTTGGATCAGGACAAATAGAAGTTTGCACAACCAGGCTCCTTTTTCCCTTTTGGCAAATGTGTCGGACCAGGTACTCAGCTGAAATATTTTTAGAGAGCACTATGGTTACATCCAAAACTATGCAGGTCATAAGTAACATGCTAAAGACACCTAAGCTATTAAATTTACATGCACGTTCCTCAGTCAATTTTCTACTGCAACATAACATAGTTATTGCAAGGTTTAAAGCAAACTGCAATCGGCAGCACCTGAACACATACTAGATGAGGTTTATTATGATCTTTCCTAATAAGTGGAGTTTATTATCTTTGTTCATTATTCTGTTTTCCAAACTTAATACATAGTTCTTTTTCTCTTTAAAAAGATACTTTATCATTTTAAAAAATATATAAATCCTATTTAATGTGCAAGACCTCCAAAATGCCTCATAAGCATGCTTAATGGGAAAAAAAGTTTTCTCTTGGGGATCACTTAGCTATTTATGCAAATATTGTCCCTCTTCTTTCATCAAATCAAGTTAAAGATAAAGAAAACTGAGTTCTTTGAAAAGAAAAAAACCACACCCAGGAAAATGTGTAAAAACAATGGCCATTATGAATTAAAATTTTAAAACCCAAACCGATCCTAACTTGCAGAGAGTTCTCTATCACCATTTTCTCTCTTCCTCTACAGAATTTTGCTTTTTCTGATCCTTTGTCATTTTTAAAACAGTGAGCTCAATATCCTTTACAAGTCAGTAAGAGATACATATTTCTATTTCTGTAAAGCATATCTTAAATTGCAAGATGCAAAAACTGCAAGAGAGGAACTCATTTCCCACTAGTGAACCGTGCTTATATGGCTGAGTAGTTAGCTGCCTGTGGCAAGGCTAAAAGTAATATTCAGAATATATTCATTCTAGCAAGGCCTTTGACACAGTCTCCTGCACAGACCTTATTCCCAAATTGGTGAGATATCAACTGGATAGTGGGAGATAAGTTCGGTGAAAAAGTGGCTGGACCATTGGGCTCAAAGGGTTGTGATCAGAGGCATAAAGTCCAGCTGGTGGCTGGTTACTTGTGGCATCCTTCAGCGATCAGTACCAAGCCCATGGTGTTTAATATCTGTATTAAAGACCTAGAAGATGGGGTAGAGTGAACCCTCAGCAAGGCTGTGGATGCTACCAACCTAGGGGGAGGAGCCGACACAGTGGTGGGCAGGGCTGCTATTGACAGGGACCTTGAGAGGCTGAAGAAATGGGTTGTCAGGAACTCCGTGAAGTCCAGACAGAAATGCTAAGTCCTGCACCTGGGATGGAGGTACTCTGTGTAACCGTACAGATTAAGAGCCAAATTGCTAGAAAGCAGCTTTGCAGAAAAGAATCCAAGGGTCCCAGTGGACAGCAAGCTGAACGTGAATCAGCAGTGTGCACTTGCTGCAAAGAGGGACAATTGTGTACTGGGCTGTAATTAGCAGGGGTGAAGCCAGGGGCATGATTCTTCCCCTCTCTTTGGCCCTTGTGAGACGTTATGTGGAATACTGCACCCAGTCGAGGGCTCTCCAGTACAAGAAGGACATGGACATACCAGAACCAAGTCCAATGGAGGGCTACCATGGTGGCTAGGGGGCTGAAGCACATAAGCTCTCCCTCAGGGGAGACTGAGACCACTGGGGTTGTTCAGCCTAGAGAAGGGAGATCCTTCTGCTGTCTACAGCTACCTACTGGGAGGGAACAGAGAATAGGGAGCCAGACTCTCTGTCCATTGCCACTCATCCTCTCACAGTACACCTTTGACAAATCTGAAACACAGGCAATTCCAAGCAGGGCAAAAGCTTTTTCACCAGGAGGGTAATCGAGTATTGGAACAGGCTGCCCAGAGAAGCTGATGGAGTCTCAATCCTTGGAGCTATTCAGCACTTGGCTGGCAAAGCCCTGGAACAACCTGCTCTAACTGGACTTGCTTTGGGCATGAAGTTGGACTAGATCACCTCCAGAGATCATCCTGAATTGGTCTATGATTCCTCTCCATGCAAAAATGAAACAAAAAGTAATAAAAGTTTTTTAAAATATTATCTTAAAAATACACTACAAGTTTCATTAAAATGGTAAGCACTATCAAGGTCTTGCTTTCAAAAAGATATTAATTATGTCCCACTGCTATATAATTGTCAATATGCATTATATACATACACAAATAGACAAATTCATTCATACTACACTTCTGTCTAACCTTGCAACAACACTTCTGCTGACTAGCACAGATCAAGCATTACTTACAAACGAGTCACCAACTTTCATACAGCCTCAATAATTTCACTGCACAATTATCCTGCAAAGAATATTTTACTATGAGTTAACAACAAACAGAAGCTGAAATACGGAAACAGAAAACTAATTTTACTATTTTTCTAATGAACAGCAAACTATAAGCATAACAACACTGAAACAGAGCAAAATCAGTGACTTAAACATGGCATCTGTAAACCTTTTGAAAGATGTGAGTTAATAGTCTAATGCACACTAACTTTAAAATGATATACTTATATGTCTATTTAAAAATTATGAGAGTATAACATACTGAAGATTCAGCCAAATCAGCCTGTGTTACTATTTTGTAGAATAATTAAGGAGTTCTGTATTATATATGCAAATTATATACAGCTTATACATATACACTCGTTGTACCTTCAAAAGTCTATTCAAGACAGTCCATTTGCTTTCACTGTTACAAAACCCAATTTAAAATCCTTTCAAACTGGCAAATCACATACCTCAGAGTGAGTACTCAGAGATTAAGCTCTGTCTTTCTCTAAGGCAGATGAGAGCATGATGGATGGTCTTCATTTTTCTACCTACATTTTTTTTTCAGTACTATTTCATGCAGAAACATGTCAAAAATCAACTATTTAAATTATGTACCAGACTACAAAGGAGAAATACCAAGGAATTTGGGGCAGAGATGCAGTGGCAAAGCACCTTGATGAGTGTGGGGAATAAACAAGGGTAACCTGGTTAAGAATAATGGACAAGCTGGAGCAATCAAGAAATAATTTAACAAGGTGTTAGCCTGCATTTGCATCTTGCTGCATCCGATCTCAGCTGATATTAGATTCAGAAAAACAAGTAGTAGCAGTGACCAGCAAGATACACTAAGATACCTGTACTAGATCAGGAGGTTACATCCATCTCTCAGTCTGTTATCATAAGCCATGTGTTGTTAATTCTATATTAGCGTAGCACAATGTACTCTGAAATAGAGGTATGAGTTAAAAATCCATGTGGAAGCTGTGGACAGGCTAAAATGCTGCCACAGCAGCCCCAACTGAAAGCCAAGAAGCTTGTAGGAAGCCTGTTGCACTGATAGTGCAGTATGTGTGCTGTCTGCCCATTGATTTCTGGGCAATAACATCTCCCTGTGATGTTGCTACCGTTTTGATTAGCCGATTATCTGAGATATTTGAGAGGAACATTCCTGTGTTTACAAGAAAGGGAGCTGTCAGAGTATGAAAGCCTATGGTGATAAGGCCATAGAGCCAAAGATAAATAAACCAGGCTATTGTCACTAAGTGCTTCTCAGAAATACACCCCAATTTCTCAACACCCAAGACAGAGTGACAAATAAAATTACTTTGCAAGTCTTTTTGAGGGAAGTGAGTTGTACAAATATCTTCTTTCTATTTTGGAAAGAAGTTATATTATAAACTGTTAACTGATCATCTAGTAAAGTTTCTATTTATTATGTTTTTTAAAAAATTATGAGGCCACCTACCATGATATAAGTGCTTTTTAACAGAAATAAACATCTCAAAATGGCTTTTCTGCAATTTCTGCTAGGATAAGCTTTTTAAAGATCTGAGTCTTCCTCATGTTACAGGAAGTTTGCCCAGTGCTTTGGTTTGGGGGGATATGGGTGGGGGCATCTTAATTCTGTAACATTATTCTGTGTTTAACACCTAGCACTGTAGAGTCCTGGTCCATCACTAGAGCTCTCAAAGCTACAAAGAAGAAAACAACAAACAGTAAGAAATATTACAGTAGCAACTGGCAGCTACACTCAAGATTTGGCATTACTATAGAGGGAAGAATGGAACGGATGAAAAAAGGGCAATTCCTAAATGTTTGTTCCACAAAACTCACAGTGCACAGAACTCTAACTCAGTAATTCTCACACCAGGGTGGTCTGAAAGGAAAGGAGTCAGGAGGACAGATGTAGCAGAAACACTAGTGCTAGGTGAGCTCCTTCAGCAAAACTGATGATGTGGGGCATCATTGGTACGGGCTAAAAAGGGCCCTTCTGCCCCACATTCTCTGTGCCTGGAAACAAGAAGGAAGAGTGGCTGAAACAGTTTACCCTGAAGGACAGGGAGGAAGAGTGATAGGAAACACACTCAGGAGAACAGACTGCAAACATGGTAAGAGGAGAGACGAGAAGTGATGTACATTTTTATTCTCTTTTCTGACTTGTGTTCAGAAACAATCAAATCTAGTAAAATTAAGAGTGTTAAAAGAACTTTTATCTATAAAAAATAAAAAAACCCTTTCTCTTGAAAATTAAGTCTGAACAAAACAGAATATGTACTTCAAGTTGAAACAGTTTATCTCCATACATGGAAACTCCAGAACAGTATGACTGTTCTGCTGTCATCCAGCCTAACGCACAATTCAGGGGCTGTTACATGACCACCTCACCCACAGACAGGTCCAGCCACTGAACTGGTCAGCACCACAACAAACATTTTTTTCTTACATCACTGCATTTCTTCTGTGTACAGTAATGGTATTAAGCCAGTTTACTTTTTTTGTGTGTGCTATTTTGGAAGACACGGTAACAAAGACTGGACACACTCTCATCCTTGTTACAGGTCCCTTGAAATATTAATTAATTATAGCTGAGCACTATTTCTCTAGCATTTATCAAGTACATTATCCTGAACACTGTAGGAAGATCAAAACACCATTGGGAGCATGGCTCGATCACATCACTGATTTGTTACACAACATCTGGGAACTATTAGCAAAAACGTGGCCCATACAGGTCACTTCCTATTGTAATCTGTTCCACCTGCTAGAGGGCTAGCACTACTCCCCAACCCTATTTCAACTGGCCCCAGACTCTTCACCAAGATGTCACTTTCCTTTGTAGTAGCAGATTATTAAGGGTACTTGTTTCCCCCACTGTACTAGTGGGTTGTAGTTGCAGCTCCATTTCACACTTTCTTTAGGGGGTACTTTCCCCTAACACATTTCCTACTGCAGTTTATTAGAAAGCCAGACCCCATGTGCAAGAATCCCCTCCACCAAGCACCTGCCAAGGACTTAGGAGTAATTTTTTATTACAACATAACTTTGCTACCCACTTCCTTCAGAGGAAGGTATAATACTGTCCAGACCAAGTTTTCTCCCAATTCCAAACACTATTGAGCAGCATAACTACAGCAGGGCCCCAGCAAATTGAGTAATCCCCAGCTCTCCAATTTCTAACATCAGGACAAACTTTGGACACATCACAGAGGAAGGCCTGAGGCACAAAGCTTTGCCTGGAGAACTTGCTGTCCATGCAAGCTCTTTTTCATTGCTGAGCATCATCTGGGCAGTTTTTGGCTTCTGGCACCTGCTGGGGGTGGAAAGAGAGGAAAGGAGGTAATGAAATGGCAATGGATTATACATGCCAATGTCAGAAGGAGGAGTATACCCATTAAGGTCACCCCAGCTGCCACTGATTTTCATAAATTTATAGGTTATTATCCTTTAAGTGACTAATTTCCATCAAAATTGTTTGAAACTAGTCAATAGGTTCAAAATTTAATGGACCAGTGCAAAAGAAGATGATGCAATCTTCTCTTCCTCATGCACGTCTGGTTTCCTTAAGATACCAGGCATAAAACCCAACACAACTGAAACATGTTGGGGTCATAGATTTTAGCCTAGCAGTCCTTTCTTCCTCAGTTACTGTTTGAGATGGGTCCAAGCCAAATTTGAGCTTGTGGCCATTCTCCACAGAACATGCCCCAGGAGAATTCTTCCCCAGCTGGGAATGGTACTTTTCAGGATATTTTTGCCAGTGCAGGGAGGCTCAAGTAGAAGTGAGATTTCTCAGCCATGGGCACAGTAATACTGAAACTCTCTACAGTCTTCACCACATTCTGCAAATTCAAAAGCGTGGGGAATTTAATTAAAGAAAAAGTAAGATCTCAGCATACAATACAATCTACAGCAGGAGATTGGAACACTGACATGACACTAGTAAAAAATACTTCCCCGTTTTAAGAACTAAGCACAATCTTCACAAAAAGAATACTAATGTCTTTTTAGTGCTATGTTAAAACAAAACTTCATTTCCTAACTTATTTCCAATAATTATTCTCATACAGTATACTATTTGTGCATTCTATGCACATACATGTAATACTATGTAACTGTATTATTAATGCTATGCATGAATGATAGTCAAATAGCTTTAAGAAATTAAAATCTATTGGGTGAGTATAATTGTATGTTAAATTTTAGAGACTTCCATATGCCTGGCTGAAAACATCATTTGTCCTAATTTAGATAGTTTTCTAACTTTTCAGCTGATCAGATTCTAAACACAGAAGCCAAGTTAGTAGAGGGTTCCAGTTATCTCCAGCTATTTAGTTGTCTCAAGCAAAACTTCCATAAAAACAAGATGATAATTTTATCAAAATGCTTGTATTTAAACTTTGAATTAACAGCCCTACTGTATTTGTAACAACTCACTTGAAAAAGAATAAAAATAAGATACAAGCTTTAAAGTTAACTTCAGATACCGCTATGCAGAAGAACAGATTTTCACCAAATGTAATTTATCAATTACACCTTATCTAAATAACGTTAACAAAACTAATGGACTAAACTACAAAGCTGGCTGAATGGTTGCAAAAACTTCCTGGTTAATAAATGTAAAAAAGTACATAGGTGCAACTTATTCAAAACATGTACATTAAGGAGTTTTTACTTTTAATCAGTCATTTCTTTTGCAATTGTCAGTCTGTGATGTGTATACCATTTCAAGGAATTTATTGCTATTTATAATGCACTGCTTTTTAAATAAGAAAGCTTTTGAAACATTACCTTAAACCTAAACAAACAATAATTTATCTTCTAAAATAGTCATCAATCTATCACACAAAACCACCAGAATGCTATATATTAAGAGAAGTATAGCTGTCAACACTACATTACAACTGTTGCAAAGTTTTACAAAAGACCTCTGTAATTATAACATAACGTGTAAATTTTTATCACGTTGGTTAGTTTAAAATACAATGTGCCTCCTCTCAGGCAGTAAGGACTTTCTATCAGGATCCAACATTTTCTAGTGACCACCACGTGCATGCCACTTCCTTCCTTGCACAAATTTTGACATTCAAAATTCTTCAAATGAATATAATTTCCTTAGTACAAGCTAATCAGAAGAGATTTTTTTTATATATATACGAAATTAAGAGCAAAACCCCTTCTCCCAAATCTGTGCCAATCATTTAGAATGGAATATAAATTTTTCTTTTATCCCTGGTCTAATTTGCAATGAAAGAATGAGTACAGGTTTAAAATGAGGGAGGAAAGTGAGCGTCAGCAAGAAATGAAGTTGAGTGCCCCAGGGAACAAAACATACAAATATTCTGAAAGGGGCTGGGGGGACGGGACGGTTACCGTTTGGTGCTCAACTGCGCACTCCAGCCAGAAGCAAAAGTAAAGAGATTAAAAATTGGACAACAGGATGGAGAAATAAGATTCAAAAGAACTTAGGGGAAAAAAATATGTATGTGGGAAAGTTAAAAGCCTGGAAACATCCTCTAATCTCATATAATGCCAAGCAGAAAGCTCAGGGAGGATTTAGCATGGAAGAAGAAAATAACGTATCTTGTTTCAAATTTCAAATGGAACATTATCTGTAACAAAACTACTGAATAACATGGGCCAAGGAATATATTTAACGCTAAACTCACAAAAATATTCTCTTAAATCTATAATTCATCAGGTTTTTATCTATCTATTTACATTAAGAAATCTGTTTTATACATTTAAGTTTGACATGAGTAATCACAGGTAACACACCGTTAAGTCATCAACTCATTCAGGTTTCTCTAACATTTCTCATTTTACATGGGAAGTATTTGTTGCGATGGTAGATAGTTTTAGCTTCTTCAAAAAATGACTTAAAGCATACTACCCACAATACTACAAATTCATTTAAGTGCAACTGCATTCATACTAAATGAAAAGAGAGCTTTCCTTGGACTGATGCTTTTTATCTGCAGTCCTGAAGAGTAGTTGCAACAGATAATTCCATTATTCAGAAGGCAAATCCCTCACTCTACAAAAAAGCGTCTTGATCTGAAATTTAGGTAGTACCAATAACTTAAGGACTAAGACAATCCAGGATTGTCCACCCATGGCAATCACCCAGGGATGAGGTTCATGCTTTAGCACCCTCCTGTGGCACAGACCATAGTCCATCCACTCCTAAATCCACCATACACGGACACCCTTCACTTATTCTTTCCAGGCAGGTCTCCTCACAACTGTCTTTCCCCTCCTTCCCCCTCAAGCAACCTGTGGGCCAAATATTTACTCCACATCTCACAGACTAGGTTGAGCTATATCATACTTGCGCTGACGAAGTTGGATGTTGCAACCATCACTTCTGAGTGAGTCCTGTATACCATTAAAATAAACAAACAAGTAAAATCTTAAAAACTACGTTTGTTCAACATAAAGTATTGATACATACATATTGTTAAACTGCTCTGGAAACATAAAGCTCTAAAACATCTCAGTTTGAGCAATGTTTTTTTCTGAAATCTTGAATAAGCATGGTCAACTGATTCTGAGAGCTTGTCTTTCTCAAGATTTACTGTTGGGGGAGAACACATGCTTGTGATGCATTGCACAAAGAGATTAAGTATTTGGTTTATACTTGATAAGAAAAAAAAATGCATCTAGCTTTCATATAGCTAACGGGCTGGCACATCATTATTTCCTAATTTTCTGGTCAAGAAGCCAGGATGCAAAAAACCACACACCCCCACTTCATACTGAATGAATATTAAAGTGTACAGTGCTTAAATAGTCCTTTTATACCTATGTGAGCCTCAAAATCAGTTTCTAAGCTGTAATACAAAGTTCAAATAGACAACACACTACATATCAAGAAAGTTATGACAGGACATGATTGTGGCAGTGCATCATGCTGATACAAGTCTCTTAACATAGTCACACAATGATATCTAAATATCCATCTCTTTAAATATACTGAACTGTGTTTCCTACATTATTACTTTCTATATGCTTTTAGAAACGTGATCTGGCAGTTAGAACTTCATCCTAATCCTGCTCCCTTTGTGGAAGCACACAGGCACGCTTACATGTAGGTAAGCGTTTGTGCCAAGTGATGAACAGCCGCCTTCTATCCACACACAGTCTTTTTTTAAACTATCCCATACTCTACAAGCATTAGGATGAACAAATATAGTTTAACTAGAAAACACAATATAAAAATTAACTTAGAATGCAGTTTCAATGCAATGGTTAAAAAAAAAAATAAGAGATGCAATACTGGAGATAGATAACCTGTGGGTTTTAGTAGCTCTTTGAAAACTAAAGGAATAACAATATAGATTAAGAACAAAGAGCATATTATGAAGCCAAAACTTCATGCCAAATCATGATACAGAATATTGGAAAGTTATCAATTGTATATATACTTTTACGATTTTCATAAAAATTCTACATGACAAAAATAGCACTAGTCACAGTGTGATCATCTAAACTCCTTATAAATTTTTTACATCACAAGTGTCAATACCAAACTTATCTACAAATTTCAGTTATGAATACTTCTAGATACACAGATGCAGCTTACTAAAATGTCATTTCCAACTGAAAATTAACATGTCACATGCAAGATCTCAAAAAACAAGGATGCTTCCACCTCTGCTCTTCTTTTGTGCCTGGATTATAATCACATTGTGTGCACATTTACTTGCCCATCGCATACCCTCTGTTCCTATGTGCAAGTGTACTATATTACAGTCTTTAATTACTTCCCAAGAAAGATTACTTCATGAAGGTCTTTTGGCAATGCCCATCAGTTTAGTATATAAAAATAATTAATATATACACAGTATATGTGGATATACTTATAGCTAAACTGATATGTATTTACATATGAATTTATCTATACATATACTATATACATTTTTGCTTAAAGTGTCAGATATCCAGTATCATTGTCTGTTAATACATTATTTTTACAACTACTCCCACAAACAAAAGGGTGCCATACATATCTGCATGGACAAAACTCATACTATGCAGTTTTTCCCCTAGATTCTGTCTGCAAAATAAATTTAAGAGAAAAAACATAGGTGGCCTGAATACACCACAACATCTTCCATGAGTAATCTGTGTTCCTGTACTCAGCTTTGCCAAACAGTGTATGAAAACATTTTCTGTGAGAAGTATCAAGTAAGTGATATTCACCTGTGGTATTCACAATGTGACATTTTACTAGAAAAATGTCCTTGCATTTAATCAAAAACTTTGCACGTGGTATATGTTGTAGGTCAGAGAGAATATTTTTTGTCTGTTACTTTCATAACAAACATCCATAAGTATTCATAACTATCCCTGTAAATTAAAGATCTTCGCCTGGTTTGGTTTTTTCCCCCCACTCAGGTTTACACTTCAAGTTGAAACATTTCCCTGTCTGATCAGGATTTTAAAATGTATAGAGATTTAGAGACTAAAGAAGTCTATAAAACAACAGTGCTAGAAATATACAATGAAAACCATATTTATTTATTTATTACATAAGAATATGCTTGGTTTAGAAAACCAAGAAGAGGCTTAAGATTTTCTTTTAAAATGCAAACCATCCTCACCACTACATCATTTTAGGTCAATCACAACAAAAATACTTACATGTATTTGGCTTTGGAATATTACATTTTTCTGATATCAGACTGAGGACTTCCTAAGCTCCAAACACAACAAAAACTTAATGTCTCAAAACCTAACAGGCATGTTGTGAGATAACAGAATACTAAACACATTTCTCTTGTTTCTACATGATAGGGCCAACTGAGATTTGTTCTAGAATAAAAGCTTTGCACTGTAATTAGGCACTAAAGATAAGTCAACAGACATTAGCTTCTCATTTTCAGAGAGCTTAGATTAATGTAAATCACCGATGAAATCATATTTGTTACCTCTCATTGGTATGTTTAAATAAGATGCACAGCACTGATTTTCAATGGGTTGCATCAAGACATTTATGGACGGTGACCACTTTTATTACTTACACATTCCTAAAAGCAGGAAAGCACTTCAACACTGCTGAAGAATCACACATAAAAAAGGCTAGGAATGACCAATTTTCAGGGTATTGCACCTTCTTACTCTTTCCTTATCAATTCTGATTTATAGCTGCAGAAAGCAACAAAATAGAGTAACTCTTCACAGTAGCTTTGGGTTCTATCCCAAAGGGCAAACGACCAAAGACGATGGGAACATTTCTCTTATGCAGAACACCTGCACGTTGTAAGTTTTTTGAACAAAATTAAATCCTCACAAAAATATTTTAACCAGCTCTAACCTCAACTTCAAAAGTCTTCAAAAGCACCACAAACTGAGGGGCTCCAAAAGGAAATTTTGCTGACTACTGCCTCAGTGTCATGAAGGACAGAAAACTGCAGGAAAGGAAGAGCAAGCGCTGAAAAGTAGCGGGGCTTTTCAGTTGAATTAAAAAACCCAAACAAAAAAAAACCAAAAACAAACACACACACCCCCCAAACCCAAGAGCTGCTTATCCAGTCTAAAAATTGGGCATGTTCCACACAGTGCTGAGGAAACAAATACACAGAGATACATGGTGCACATCACATCCCAGAGAACTCAAGAAGCACCAACATACTTGGCAATTCTTTTCTGGTCCCCCACCCCCTTTATTCTCTCCCTCACCGCTCCTATGCAATTACACTTGGCTTAATACACTCCATAATGCTTAAGTCCATCCATTCACCCATATTCATGCAACCAAAAGGTGACATAGCTCATTTTGCCAAATATCTCATAAAGAAAGTATATGCCAGCCACAGACCACTAGTCCAGTTGAGCCTTTTCGTATGTTTACTACTGTTAAAATTGTCAAATTACAGTGCTCCAACCTCTGTAACAAGTTCTGAACATGAATCCTCCTCCTCTTCCTAATGTCAGGAGTGAAAAGGGAGAAAGTACTCTATTTCTGCCTTCCACCCAAGTTTCATGTTGTTCCCCTGCTGCAAGTGCCATTAGGCCAGAGCACCAGGCCTGTGGTGGTATATATATCAGGGAGAATCATTAAATCACCAAGCTGAAGTTTTCTCTTGTACTTCCAAGTTTGCAGTAACAAGGGCAGAGATATTCAATTTCCTAGGGCTGCTAGCCCCACAAACATCCTGATCAAGTTTAAAAAATCCTTCATAAGTTTACCCAAGAAAAACTTTCAGGTACCAAACTATTTTTTTGGGTGCCACATGCTAGCCCAAGGTTTCTTCCTTATTTATGGTAGCCCTAAAGATCAGGGAAAATTAGTTCAATTTATAGACACCTTCTTATAAGAAAATCAGATTAAATGATCAGAAAGCTCCTGTTGGTCTTAAAAGCCTACTCATCCAGGATGGTAGGAAGCTTCTTCATTAATTACTTACTGCAATATTGACAACTGAATAGTGCCAAAAAGGACAGACTAGTAGACGATCAGAAATGGAGGTGGGATAGTATGACAAAGATAACAAAAGACAAAGGGAACAAGAAAGCAGAGTGGTAGAAACGAAGCGCTCCTTAAAAACAGCATCTTTAATACACAAGAAATACAACCTTCACCAAAGAGTGCGAGTCACAGCGTGGCCAGTCACGATATCATGATTTCTCAAAAGATAACAGATATCTCTTTTGCTACGTAAAACTCAAATGCGCGATTGTCTCTCTACAAGATATTAAAGGGACGAAAATTTACTAAATGGCTTATTATATGTAAGATCTGTAAGTTTAGCAAAATAGTTTGGAAGAATTTATGAAAATGACTCTCTGAACAACAGCCAAACCAACTAGCATGAGAAAATTCCTATAAGCATCGCACAGCACTACTTCAATCAACTACAACGTACTAAAGTCAAACTACAAACAGAGTGGTAAATCTTAGTTCTAGCGTTATTAAATGGAAAAAGAAACCTCACTCACATTTGACAGTGAATTTTAATTTGGCATCTGACTGTAAAAGTATGTCCAATAATTGATTTTGATCATATAGAGACAATTACATACACAGATATTACTAGATTTATATTAAATACTGCAAGATCTATAAAAGTTATTGGAAACAGGTTTTTCCCCATACTAATGTACAGTTGTTTAGATGACTGCCTTTTAAACCATCTGAATATTCCACGGCACAATGTTCAGAAACTGCCTGCCAGTATGCACCTCAGATATATGGTCTTGTTTTACATCAGGAACAACTGGATGTAAGACAATATAGTTAGAATAAAGATACTATGTTCAAACAGTTCAGATAAGCAATGAAAGACATGTTTATTAACTCTACATACCTAGCAAGGTTGGGTTTTTTCTCCCCGCCCCCGAGGAAGGAGTTGTGTTTCTCAGGTGGAAGGAGCCTGAGTTTCAGAGTTACTTTGCCCCAGTATTACCTTTCAAGCAGAGTTTGGGACATTCTTACCTCAGGGTGGGGAGGTAGGAGGCGGCCAGCAGTGGGTGAAGACTCAATTCATTAAACCTTTTGCTGAAAACCATGCAGGTGGATTATTTTAGGTATATTACAAAATACCACCATGACTGTATAATAGCAGCTTGTTATGAGATATTCAGTAAAACATTTTACTGAATAAGAGTACAGTAAAACTAGCTGTAGCAAACCATACCCTCCAGAGAATCGTGAGACTACCTGCTATTCGCATGGTATTTTGTGCGGATGCCACTGCTAAGTAGGAATATAAAATGGCTAAATATTTTCAAATTAATCTTTCGGCAACCAAACTACTGGTTTCAGAATTGCATTAATTAAGAGCAATACACATCGCAGCAGTAAAACACACTGGGTAAAGCTACTGGACTACACCTGAGTTTTGACAACTGAGGAACCTGCTGGGCCACACACAAGGTGAGGGAAGGGCTGTGGATGGCCATGGATGAGATGGCTGACCTTAGGAGTCGGGGCCTTTGCAGACTTCTCAGCAGGTACCATAAGGGCAGTGAAGCAGCAACACTGCTGTCCCCAAGCTGATCTCCTGCAGCACCTTAAACACTACACCCTGTAGCAACAAGAAGCCTTCCGCATAACCTACATAGTCGGTGCTTAGCCCAAGCCAAAAAGAAAATTAGCTATCTACACAACGAACACCAACAGGCAGCTAGTTTCAATGGCATAGAGACAAGGCCCAGTGAGTATTGTCTCTGAATATGTACACGTAACTAGAGACTAGTTTTGAAGTTCAATAAACTTATCAGTTTTATTACGGACTTTTTTCAACAACTTGCATGTTGCCAGAAGTTTGTCACAGCTGCTGTTACACAGGAGCAAAAGAACTGATTTACTGAGCAGATAATGTAACTCACAACACGTGGGAACATACCATCTGCAGCCTCACACAAAAAAAGAAGAAAAAAACCACACACCCAAAACCACACTGTGAAACCTCTTTCTACCAAATCACAAGGTAGAAAGATCACAAATCACTGCTAATAAATTTCTTCTCCAAGTGTTACACTATGGCAAAAAAAGATAATGGTGTAGAAAACTGTTTGCATTACAGATTTAAATTACAATATAAATTTAAAAGCATATTATGTATCACTGTTCTCCAATATGTTAAATGAAATATATAGCTATGTTCCCATGAAAGGGGTAATTTTAATTAAGAGATTGGAAAAGCAATGACTCAATTAATAAAATGGATCATAATAAGAGGCATGATATTCCAGTGATGAATTTACTTCAGTCTTATAAGTATTTAACATTCTAGTGAAAATATAAGTGGTTTTATATACGAGAAGCCTTGGAAGAAACACCAAATATTTAAACAGTTCATGGAATAAGTTTTTTTAGAAATGAAAATTCCCAAAACAACAAATAGAAAAAACAGGACAATGGTATCGTTCCCAAGAGGGTAATGAAAAGGCAATTTTTCCTAAAATAAACTGGTTTTCATTAAAAATTTTATCAAGCAAGAGTTTATAGACAGCTCTATTTATAAATACAAGTGTGATAAAGACTACTACTATTTGCATTTTTACTGTCAGGAAAAAAAACCTACATCAGAAAATTCTATGTACACTATCTCTGCTTACAAAGCCAAATGAAAATACTTTGAAACTCCCACAAGAAATTGTGCAGGTGTTCAATTTTTTTTAATTATGAGGTTCATCCAAATAGTCTATTAAAGGGATTGAGCTATTCTAATGGAATTCCAAATCTGATTTTTTGTTAATTGTATAAATTTAATTTAAAAAAGACAGTACTATATAACTGGTTTTGTCAGATAGGTACTTGTTAATCTTTAAGACTCATTAATCTTTAAGAAATAAATGTTTCCAAATACTGTAAACATTTCATTGATAAAAACTACCTTTGTCATCCAATTAGTTGCTATTCTAATTTTCAGCCTAGTTTAGATCAGGATTCTGAATAAAACAAATAATTATGGAAACTGGTACAGGACTGCAAGACAAGCTTCTAAGGCCTGGTTTTCTGTTGGGGAGCATGCTTATACACTACTCGTCTTCAAAATACAACATGAACCCTTTCCAAAACTCAGGTCTTGCACTCCTTTAATTAATACAAAATAAACTATGCAATAGCTCCAATAAATCTATATTCATATTAACAGTGAAGTAGCAATTGAAGCACTATGGGTTTGTTAAGTGAGAGAGGTGGTTGGAGCAAGGAAGGGAAGTTTGCAAAGGCAAAAGCCTAAGTGCACGCAGCAGAAAATAGCTCAGGTGGAGAACAGCATCTTACAGAGTAGCAACTAGGACAGCAAGTGGTGATCCGAAGTAAATGATGAGTAGAAAGCTGAAACGTATGAGATCTCTCAGGTAGTAAGGCTTAAGAATCATTCTGAAAATGTTCAAGCCTACCAAACTCTTACATGCGTGGGCTGACCTGGATGTCAGTAAGCATCCCTGTCCCCCCCATTTCCTCCTACCATTTCTAAAACAAGATTTGAAACCGTAGTGCAGGCACAAATAAACAAATCCCCACACCATGCAAGACTCATCTGCTGTTCATTTAGAATCATTACTAATTGATCAGTATATACTTGAAAGCAAGAAGCACCATAGTTCAGTATTTGCTTCTACGTGTATAGTGCCTTTCAGAAGCAGAACAGGATACAGATTAAGCCTGTTTCTCTTTGAACAGGCCGCACGTTGCAGAGAACCAAAACCAGAGCAAATGCAGAACGTGTATTTAGGAAAACACTTGTGTCTCCTAAATTGCAGACAGAAGAGGATAACCTTGCATGAACAAAACCATTTCTTATTCAATAACAAGAGTAAATGTGACAGAACGCATTAATTTATACTCAAGAATAGAAATAAATACCAAAAAGGTTTTGATTTGTGCAAGAAGCTGTATCAAGCCAGCACAGATCATAGGATCATACCACATTCAAATTCATTGCACCAGTGTTCAATGATGAAAAAAAAGTCATCACATACAAATGCTATTACAACCTGAATGTGTTCAAAAGGTTACTTTTAGAAATCACTTGAGAAAGCGCTACATGTCTCCCTAGAGGCACGGATAAACACGGAAAATAGCACAACATTCCACTTAAGTATGTCCTTGCCTTCTGCCTATACAAGATTATTATGCGTAAGCCTTTTGCATAGATCTAAGAAATGTGTTTCTTCAAATGAAAAAACAAAAGTATAAAATACAAACATGCTACACATTAAAGATGCAAGTACCATCACTTAAGATTTTGAATCGGGTGAAGAATATTACATATTCATAAAATATAAGATGTCATACACCAGACATTTTAGATGGGCAAAACTCACAGGTCAGGCATCAAAAAATGAGCAAAAGTCAAAAACACTAGAACAGACAGAAAAAAAGAGAACTTAAAAATTAAGATCATTTTGAGATGAGGCATAAGGGAGTGGGGGGAAAGGAACACATATGCATATGGTGCTGCTCTGACTGTCTTCAAGCAGACCAGGACAGGACAAAGTTTAAACAGGAAGGGCACCACCATTCATAAAAAGCTCAGTCCCACCAGACCACACTTCCTTCATGTTTCTATTACAATGGTATCTCACAAGCAAAGGATCCCTTTGAACTGCTAGCAGCAATCCCCGCAGCTTTCTCTCCCTTGTGGCACTACCTATCATTTGTTCTGGGACTGGCAAACTGCCTCCCAGTTCTTTTCCACAAAAGCTGACAAAGAAGCACATAAGATTGCTCTCTGCTCAGGAGAGCTCAGAAGCCTACTAAATCAGAAATCACAAAATACCAGTGTCAGCAGATCATAAAAAACTTCAAGAGCTGGGATCCATCTTCCATGAGCAAGCAATGCACACAGGCCTTGTACCAGTCCCATTGGTGCCAAGGAGTGGATAGTATCTTGGTATTAGTATAACGATCAGATTGGTTTAACAATGGATAAAAACATAAAGCTTTAGTTTCAAATTAGCTGCGGTTTACCCTCAAATAATCAGAATCATATAATTGCATCCCAAACGAAGAATCTGCGGGCCAGAATCATCAACCTCTAGCCAGGTCCAGCACAGCCGGAGGGAAGATGAACACTCAGACAGCAATTCTGAAGCAAGTCTGTTCCCCTCCAGATGCTAAAACACTGGCCAATTCACTGCAGTCAGGCTCCTGTGGTCTCATTACCTTGATACTTGCTTTTAGTACTAGATCAAGATGAAAACTGGTAGAAAAAAATAATTTAATTGGAAGCAACAAAGTTTACTTTCAGATTTATGAAAAACTGTATTTTCATATTTCTGTTTCAAATAAAGTTTTCCAACATTCCTGAAAGCAACACAACTTTGTCTGATCCAAATATTCTGCTGTTTTCACACACAAAAAAACCATCCACCTGAAGTGAAACGTGGCCTCGAGACACACTAGCTTTGGATGTGTCCAATTCTTTCCTCCAAGAGAACATCTCCCTGGTGCTGCCCTGTAGCCACAGGACTCGTGTACCTTATTAGGCATTTCAGTGAAAAAGACAACAGCAATGCTTCTGAGGAAACACAGCCAGGAACACAGTCCAGAATGGAGAACCAGACATGCAAGCTACAAGTCACACACAACAGAGCAGCAGTGTAATTAGATACAACTCAATACTAATAGTCCCAAAAACATGAGGGTCCTGCTTTGACAAGCAGGAAAATACTGCTCTGTGTTTGTCCAAACTCAGTATCTAGTTTCATTTTTATTTTTTTTCCAAGACAAAAGAGAAAGAAAGGCTAAAAACAACATTGGAATTTCACTAGAAAGAAAACCTAATTTTGCAGAAATTTTGTTTTCATCAAAAATGCCAAAAGTAAAATGACTGAGCAGCTATAGCATGCTCTTTTTTCAAGTTAATTTGGGTTATACACACACTGACAGAAGTGAATCTCAGCTTTTCCAACAACTATATGCACAGTTCACTTGGGTTGACTTTACTGAGGACAGAAGTGCTTAAACAATCAGTATATGGGTAATAAACTACAGGCTTATAAGCCACATTTATGAGTGGAATAGTCTTAGATATGTAATAAACAAAGAAAAGATGAGAGTATCTTAACCCTTAGATAACAGTCCTGAGGAGGGATAGTTAACTGCAGAAGATTTAGCATCATCAACAACTAGAGGATTTCAGACGAAAAGAACTGTTGTATACGCACAAGTAGATAAAAAAAGATGTCCACCATTAACTCCATGCCACCCAATTGTTTTCAACTTTTATATGGATACAACCATAGTTCATTTTTGTACAAGTCAAGCAAAGTAGAACATCCTTAACAGAGCAGGAAATGAAGTTTTATTTGTTGCACAAAATAAATCAACAAAAATGTAATGTCTGTTGATGACAATGAAACCACTAGCATATGCACTCAGGACTCTGATCTATTCTGTCTACCAGATGCTCCCTCCAGGTGGAAGGCTGGTAAAAATAATTAGAGAGTTCATTGTGGCTTAAGCAGATTTTTCTCATGCTGTTAAGTATTTTGCTAAAGTTTTAGTGCAAAATCTTGATGTTCTTCATGATTGTAAGCAAAAATCTAGGATGAACAACCTATAGCCCACAGCCCATATGCAGTATAGCAGGACAATTCAGGAGGCTTGTTCCCTTTGGCCTCCTCTCCCAAGAACCTCGGATGCACACCAGATGACTGCACTGGAGCAGGCAGCCTGCTCCCCACGACCATTTTATCTAGGAAGCTTGTAGCCTCTCCCCCATCATATAATGAACCTAGAAAAGATGTGCACTAGAAAAGAAAGTGCACATTTAAACCAGAACACTTCCCCATTCTTTTGGAAAAAGTACAGCTCACTGGGATAGAGTTTATTATTGCCCATAAGTGTCCAAAATAAAACACAATCTACATCAGTTGTGCATCAAAATTATTTAGCAGGAACTGCTCTTTAAGTGCAGGTATTGTAAGGTAAGTCACAAGCAATAGGTGAATAACGGGAATTTTTCTGCTTAAGTTCAATAACTGTATCTAATAAATTATAATTGAATCACACTCTTTCAGAGAAAATACCACTCTTTCCAAAAGGAACAACCTATAATTTCAGAGTACACTTTGTACTTGAAAGAATTAAGAGTATTTTGTCTTTTGGAATTTTAAGATGCTTTTACCAAAGGTGGATAAATTACAGGGTTTTTCCACTACAAAAATCTGTAATCATGCCCATTCTGAAATAGTAGGTTTTGCTATAATGAGGAGATAAAATACATTCCAACAAATTTAACTATGCTTTAATCTATCAACAAACGAGGAAAAACTACTTCCTCTCCAAGGAAATATTTTTAAATGCATTACCTCACCTCGTTCCCTGTTAAACCATACCAATCCAAACTCTTCACCCGACTACATGAAACAAAGCTGGATTGTAGGGTCCTGATTTGATGTCAGCTGGATTGGGACAAATCTGGAATTACTCCAAAGTAAATCAACTGAGGTACTCCAGACCTACGCCAGGGAAAGCTGAATCAGAATCTGACCCTGGACTTCCAGGAATTACGCCAAAGATGATATATAAATCCTTTCACCCTATACCTTGGAACAAAGGCACTGACTATTGGCATTGTATTTCCTTGCTATAAGTAGGTCAGAATAAAAGCTAAGTAAAATCAGTAAAGGTACAAGGATTAAGAGTAATCTTTCTACTTTGTACAACTGTATCTACACAGCAGAACAGTTTCTCTGTACTTTATAAAGAGAAATACACCACTTACATGTTAGTATTTGCATTTGCCTTAGTAAACCTATTTTCTGGAATATAAATCAGTGAGCTTGTGGTATCTGAGTTTCGACTCTTATATCTACTTGCCCACCTGCAGAATTAAAATAAATACTTTTGTTGGTTTCTACTTTCAGTAATCAAGTATACTGAAAAGACTAATATTGGGGTTTTTTTCCTATAAACTTGGGGAAAAAAAAAGAAAAGGTCTGCTCTGAAATGCAATTCTGTAGCAACAGCATTGCAGCAATCACTGTTTGTGTATGTTCCTGTGCAAATGGGTTCCTTTCCAAAATTCAAGAATACATACCATGACATCACCCCCAACTACCAATTCACCAAATTAACCAGAGCAAAAAAGAAACCAAACAGCCTTTTCTAGCTGGTGCATCACCATGAACAGTGAAGACTATTATGATGTAACAACCTTGTTCTGAAAGCAGCTGGTGCAGGTTTGAACCCTGAGCTGCGCAAGAGCAAATGCAACTTGGCCTTAAATTTGAAATTCAATTTCATCAGTGATGTACAAGCCAGTTTCCGCTCTCCGAACGCCTTAGTCCACACCATAAGGAAGGAAAGGGACTGTGGCAGCGAGGAATGGGTCTGCTAGCTGGCTAACGCGGACGGATTCAGCTAGTTACCTGCCCAGGACTATCCTGCAGCGCAGTTCCTCAAATAGATGAACTTTTGTATCATCCTCTTAGCTGTCTCCATAGTCTCCCAATACATAAAGTTACAGATACAGCATTTGTATTATGTTTTTAAGTGTTGGCACTCAGGATACTTACACATTTCCAAAATCATTATGTATTAACGCAACAGTTTCTGGCAAAATGTTGTGCTATTTTCCCTGTTAATTTTGATGCAATATAGTTGTACGTACCTGTATATGACAGGCAGTATCATAGAAAGATTAATAAGCTCAGAAGCATGTGTCACTGCATTCAAAACAATCACTCTGAAGCAACTCCTAACTTGTGCAATAACTAATTTTCTTAAGTTTATTCAAAATGCAATAGTTTGTTAAACTCCACTGTACCTCCATGCATGACCTGCCAAAGCAGCTGTGTTATTCTGGAGGTTAAAAAGTCTTTGGAGTGCAAGATACTAAAAGCATGAGATACAGAGCCAAAGATTTATCTTCAAGGGGACCTATGTCAGGAGTGAACTTCCAGAAGACCTGAACAACCAACAGCCCTGTCACCTTTTGGAGGTACCAGTAAGTCTGATGAAGTTTTCTCCAACATGAGTGCTCAAAGTTCATTTTAGAAAACTCATGTAACATATAGATACGCACACCCCCTTTGTACTCATACATATCCCAGAGGCAGTAAATAGTTTAAATTTAACACAGGTAATCTAATCTGAAATATGAGTCTATGCAAATCACTAGCATTACTGGGAGGTTATTAATAGTTTTTTTCAATTTACTAAACTGCTGACTTTTTTTTTTTTAGAAACATGCTGCATTAAGCCACACTAAAAGCAATTCTAGTGTATTCATATTCAAATCCACCACAACTTTGAAACCGACAACATACTCCAGAGTTCTAAAATGCAAGTTACAATGGTCATCACTGCATTAGCTCTAATATTTTACTTACTATGCTATCCATTTCCTTACTAAAATGTTGGTTTGCTACATGTAATCCCTTCAATTCCCTAGCAGCACAGCCACTTCCCCACCACTCCACAGCACTGGATACTATCTATCCTAGCTGGTACAGAACTAAACTATCATTTACATTTCAACAATGCACTTCCTAGCTGGTGCTTTGCCAAGAGTTCAACCTGACGCTCAGTTTCCAAGTTCATTTTGCAGCCTAGAAACCCCTTGCATATCTTCTTCCCCTTCTCTCTCCACACAGCAAATTCAGCTGATTTGATCTATAAACAGCCATAACATTCACAATCTTAATGTAAACTTTCTAGAATATAGCTGTACTATGTTGTGTAAATATTCAGTTTGGGGTCTGCAGTTTTCTAGTGATTACAGAACATGTGAAGATGGCCCATGAAAGAACTCCAGAAGAAAAAATTGGTTTGGTTTGTTTGAGGGAAGGAAGGAAAGAAGTTAAATATACATTGACTACCATTCAGCTGGGCATACATGACAGTGCCTGCCCACCAAAAAGTCAGAAAAGAGCTCTTCACTGCTATCGCTGCCTTACTAAAATGTGGAATAACAGTGAAATGACGACTTTGTAAAGCAACCGTTTACCTATGTACTACGTGCTATTTATATTTCCTGTCCCAACTGCTCCTCCTTATCATCAAGCAATAATGAAATGAAAAGCAGTCAGATGGGAAGCTGTCTTCAATATGCATATACACACACACACAAATGTATGTATAAAGAACCAGCTTTCTACACCAATGCAGCACAACAGGTAAGTAGGTCTGCTGCTTCCTCTCTTGTTAAGTAACATCACGATCTCCCAAGCAAGGGAATCTAAAGCAACAAAGCAGAAAATATGGAACTACAGTTTTAAATGAGTAAAAGAAGCAACATCAGCTTCCTCCAAGACAAACTCTTCCCCTCCACATGGGCAACATTACTGAACTGTCAACTTTTGAACTACTTCACAGGCAAAGTGGGAAAATAACAACAAAAGTGGGATATGTATGGATGTTAAGTGCAAGGGAAATGTGTAAGAGGCAGCTCAGTAAAGTGAAATTGTACTGCAGGACAGAACTCATACAGAGATGAGCACAGAAACATGATTACCCATGCAGAAAAGAGAAGCACCTGCTTTTGGTTAAAATAAATAATACGGATTTTGTTAACACTAGCATTTGGCATAGGTTTATAAGTTTTCATGTGCATGACTAAAGAGAAATGTGCGTATTTGGGGGTCAAGCGGTTTTACTGGCTGTTGGCGTACATAATTTGATTTCTAATTTTTTTTTTTTTAACTAGAACATAACTTGGCAGTGGCAAGTTACAGTCAAATACTAGAATCAATTTTAGAGAATGTTACGGAAGCAAAAAATAAAAGAGGAATGAGGAAGAGACAGAGAGAGAAATGGGTTAAAATGACTGTTACTTGTGCCCTATTTGATAACAATAAAATATTGTCAACAATATGCAAGTTTCCACAACTCAGAAATGGTGAAATGCTTCAGCCAGGACATACTCCCAGCACAGTTTGCAGCTTTCACACCAACAAATCTCTACTCCTAATACACTCCAGTTCCAAGGAAAGTCTCACAGATTGATATCTAGCTCTTGTTTTCAGAAACAGTAGCCCATGTGCAGCAAGCTCATAACACGTCAATTTTCAGCAAACGAAAATAATTATTTTTCCATCAACAATAATAGTATTGAGAAACATTATATGAATATTTGTTGATTTAACACTAAATTTTGAGATTCTGAATTCTCACCATTTGTCAACCAACTCAGTTTTGAGAGTGGACTTGGTCTGCTTCTTCACTCTCTATGTTGAATTGAAATTGCAGAGTGCATTGACATGGCATTACAATAGACAGGCACCAGATCTTAAATATTCTCTAATTCCAGAAAATTACTCTTGGGAGAAAAAAAAAGCATTGGTTATCATTTGGAGAGGTCAGTCCAGTAGGTCAGCTGATAACCACTCAATATATCATCTAGTGGGATGAGACTGATCAGTCAAGGATGCATTTACACAACATAGCTAAGCAGAGCTGAACCTTTCTTACACATGGCATCTTCTCTGTATGCCATCTTTGGCCCTCACCTGATCACCCAGCAAACTAATTCAACACACTAATCCAGAACAAACAAATAAATCAAGCAACACCATCACCTTTTGGGGGCTGGTTCTGTTTTCTGTGAGATTAGCAAATTGTCCAATTCACCTCCATGTCCAATTCACCTCCAATTGTCCAACTGGACAATTGTCCAATTCACCTCCAAATGCCAGCACATGGGAAGAAGTAGGCTAAAGCTGGAAGCAAGATGGAAGGTGCTGAGCGAGTTCCATCAAGCAAGTAAGCTGAAGGAAAGATGACAAGAATCAAGGCAAAATACTGACAAGCCTGAGAGGAGCTGCTGAGATATTATTTAGTTACTTTTTGTCAAAATCATATTTCACAGAACTTGGGAACACTGACAGAGGAAGGGACCTAGCATGGAAGGGTTGAAGAGGTTACAAAAATAAGAGGAATCAACTTCTATAGCCAAGTATCAAATTATAGCTAAACTTGAGCTTGCAGTAGAAAGAAGGAAGCTAATTAGGAAGTTGGTGCCCACATTTTCAGTGTTTAAAAAAAAAAAACTTAGAAATTAAAAAAAACAGGGTAAGAAAAAATAAAGGAATAAACAAAAATGAAGGGGGGAAAGTAAAAGAGATTAATTTAAAAGTGTCTGCCCAAAAGCCAAAGGCTTTAAAAAAGTACAAATCAGAAACATGGCACATAAAGCACTGATTTCTGCTGAAATACAAGTTGATCCAGAAAACAGCAAGCCCCATATACACATCTATTTTAGAACAAACCCATGAAATAACTGTGTTCTAGTAATGTGCTCTGAAGAAAAAAAAAAAATAATTTTCAAAGCATAGAACACAATAATATATTAAACTACCAAGACTGAAATATTATGACAGATTCAAGAAATTCAGTGCTATGCACAATTCCCCAAAAGATTCGTAGACATGGAAAACTACTCCAACACGTCCAAAATTAGGATTATATCTTTCCAAAGTGTGGCATCCTGACGTTGGAGATTTCTCAGCTAGTCAGGTGTTCCACAGCAAACAAATTAAATTCTTCATGTAAGCGTGCTACCCTCTTCTGATTAAACAATGTATTTAGAATTACCTGTAAAGCTATGAAAGCTTAAAGGACCACTACCACAAAAAAACCACCTCTCTCCTTCACATCCACCAGGTGGCTTTAATCTCTTCTCACCTAACCTACTTGCCCATTTGGCTGCCCCAGCCTTCCTCCATGTACTACTCCTACCTGCATTATCCTTTCCTCTTGCTACTTGAGAAAGACAGATCTCCAACTGATGTTCTGCATTAAGACCAACTAACTTAAAAAGGCATGCTCCAAACGTGTTCCTTGTGCTAAGCTAACAGTTTCTGTGCTAAGCTAACAGTCTCTGCAGCTGCAGGGTTGTTTAACAGCCTACAGAAAGGTCATACATTAAATGAGGTACAGAGCTAGTGCCACACAAGCATTTGAAAAAAATGCTCAGCCTCCAAACCTGGGACATTGATTTGGGAGTTAAAATGAAGTCCATGTGCACTTATATGTATAAGGGATTAAAACATTAATGTATATAACCCATGTTTATACATACATAAATATATTTCTGTCCTTCTTGAATTTAAAGGACAATTAAACTGTTTTTTTGGAGGACAACAGGTTATTTAAAACTTAAAAAGTGTTACTTCCTCTTTGGCAAGGCCACATTTCCCACCACAGAACAGACTTCTTAAAAAGGCAATGAGCCAGTCTAAGCCAATACAGCCAAACAGTAATAAAAAACAAATAATGTTTAAGTCTAAATATTTAAATTTTAGAAAAGCAAAAAAGCAATTTAGAATACATCACAAGAAGCCTAGTCCATATGCCCAAGACAAACCAACTGTATGAGTATACTAAAAGACACAAAGTACCACAAATCATGACAAGGCAACTAGGGAACCTGAGGTCTTGAACCTCAACAAAACCCCAACAGTTGACAGGCGTTATTACTTCCGGAAGAAAGTTGTTTTTAAACAGCGGTCCTCCACCAGTATAGCAGCTATAAGATAATATGTCCATGTCAAATTAGCTTTACAGCTACCAGCTGATAGGTAAAAATTTATCATTCTGCAAGCTTAGATTCTGCTTTCTTACCATGTAAACTTTTTCCTGAACCCTTGGATAAGAGGAACATACAAATTTAGTGCAGTCTCAGAAAACACTAGAGGGATGTGCTTTTATAAAGCAGGAGAGAGGAAAATAAAAAAAGTGGTGCTTGCACCATTGTCCATAATTAGATGTTTCATGAGATGACTACTGTCACAGACACGCTATGAAAAGCAGAGAAGTAGGCATTAAATGTGGGTTAGATATAGACTTTCTGAACCTGGACAGCCGGAATGACTTCTGAAAAAAAACTCAACTGGTCTAGCGGGATTCACCATGCTCCTAATCTGAGACCACACCATGGTGGGTGATCACAGAGTATTGATTCTATTAATAACTCACACAAGACAACTGTTCTCATTAATTTCACGTAGCAGCTGGAGCACATTACCATGCTCCTAGAGTACATTTTCCCTTTAGTTTCATCCAAAAGGGATCCAGCTCATTAGTTCTGAGACCACCCCATGATGGAGGTCAAAGCACATTAAGTCTGGACAACCAGGAGATTTCTTCAGAAGCACAAACTTGATCCAAACTACACCACAAAGAGGTACACAGGGAAGGTCTTGTTCAGGAGACAACAGGCAAGCTGAGAAAAGGCAACATTTACTTACTAGGTACTATTGCTCCAGCTGCTACAGGCACTGAAGGGAAAACTGTAACTACATACACAGCTCCTGGCAGCTTCCTTATCTTGCAAGACCTACACCAACACAGAGCCATACCCTTGCCTTGCGTTCTCTTCATTACACTTATAATTCACAAAGTGCATCCATTTGAACACAAAAAACCTATTGAAAATCATTGGTGTCATACAATCTCAACACGTTTTGTAGTAATGGCTAGGTTGATTTTGACAATATTCCTCTTGAAATGAGCTTCAAAATCTGAGCTCCTTAGTAGGAATACAGCCCCAAATACATTTTTGACTTCTTTTCTGTTCCTGAACCTGCTACCACAGTAAACATGCCTGACACAGTGTACTTGGCTTCTCTTTTTAAAGATGTAAAATGTTGACATTTGCAGGATTAAATATTTCAAGGAATGAAACTATCAAGTTTTAAATCTTTCTAATAAGCATTTAATTTTCAGCCAGTTGGAGAGTGTTTAGAAGACAAGCTGGCAGAAAGAAAGGAAAACATATCTTGTTTACATCTTTCATGCACATGTGTACTGTCACAACAAAAAACTGGGAAAATGTTACAACCAGAAAGTTCTGTTGCAGTGGGCACTCACACATTCCTTGCCTTCCTCTGTCATCCACTGTTTGGCTGCTCAGAAAAGAGTCCTCCTAGTCAGATCTTTCTCACATAAACAGTCACATGTATTCTAAAGATATTAAGACAGTTTATCATGCCTTGTCCCTATGGGTGTTTTCAGGAGCTAGGTACAGCACTGCCGATGAAGATGTCACCCTGTATTGCACAGCACAGAAAACAAGAGTGCTTACTAACCAAAGTCTTGTTCTTTAGCAGAAACACCTAAAAGCAAGGCTCACTCACCCAGACTAAGCACTAGGATTAGGTCAGGACTGCCCCTCTATCGTTCCCTGTAGGCAGCACCCCAACATTGGAAGCTTTCCTTGGGGCCAGGCACAAGCACAGAAGAAATCAAGCAGGACCACTCATACCTTTCACAGTAATCAGTTTCAGACATTTGAAATCACCATTACTTAGCCCTGAAAAGGACTTCAAAAAGAAACGTGCTGACAAATTCACATGAAAATTGTCCAAAATTACTAACATGGTAACAGGTACTTAGGTAAGCAAGCCAGCTACTCAGGTTGAGGCAACAACATGGCAGTGGAAGGACTTCTACAGCTAGAGTATTAAGAAATGTGCCTGCAGGCATCTTTGAACAAATTCAAAGCAAAGGCAATTTCTTCTTTTGCAAGGAGAAGTACTGCCATCTAAAATGTCAGATACCTTGCTTTTAAAGACTTTTCATATGAAAG
This sequence comes from Ciconia boyciana, assembly GCF_034638445.1. Classification (NCBI taxonomy): domain Eukaryota; kingdom Metazoa; phylum Chordata; class Aves; order Ciconiiformes; family Ciconiidae; genus Ciconia; species Ciconia boyciana. Next base: position 24,660,768 of record NC_132935.1, read on the forward strand.
GGCTTAGTAGAAAAAAAAAGGTAAATTACATGGTCACTTTTGCTTGCCCAGCTAAAACGTATGAATATTAATCCAGCTTTAAGCAAAGCAGTTCAGTATCTCCTCTTCAGCCACTCATTTGAAGACACTGGAAATACAAAGACAAGTGTCTGAACGAAATGCTGCAAGGCCTTTTCTAGCAGCTGTTGCAGCCTGCCTATATGCTACTCCTTCCTCTGTTGAAAGAGTAAGTTTACTAAATGTTTTTGCAAGAGATTTGTGGGACATGGTATTTCTCCCTTAGGGAAAGATAGTATCCTTGAAAGAGGATCTCCTACCTAAAATATTTCTTTTCACATCAAATAATCCATAGAAAACATAAGACCTCTTCAGACTGGAGTTCTTGACAGAAAATGGCATAAAACCCAACCAAAGGCTCTCCCAAACCTTCCTGAATCTTTGGAAAATATTAAACTCTACTTAAAGTCTGATTTACACATAGGAATTTGTTTTAATTAAAAGTAATATGGAAAACTGTTCTTGTTACTTATATATACTTATTTGTATGTATGAATACACAGAAACAGATAAAATCCCCTTTGTTATCTTAAGCTATTGAAACACAATTAAAAGCAGTATGAACTGGCTGTTTAACGACGAATTTCATTTGTCATTAACCTGAAATTATGACTCAACACTAGCTGACAACATAGTTTGCTTCCTGTAGGGCAGCTCTCGATAGAATCTTCACCTTAAACTTTGCATACAAGTGTTAAAACTCAATATCAGATTTACTGATCTAAAGATACCACTATGAAAATGAGTACCAAATGAAAATATTTCAAAAATAAAGACATTGAGCTTCTACATAAACAAAGGGAAAGGAGAAAGTTGGGCCACTAAAGACTGTTTGTTAATCCTCTGACTTCAAGTCTTACCATATTTTTGCTGTCAGTGAACACCATATGTATATACTCAAACAGAAAAACACAGCACCACTTGTCTATACAGCCACATCCAATTGAACTGCTACAATCCAGGTGAGATGGAGAAAAACAGCAAAGCACTGCTTCAGACCTGGAACTAGCTTTACCACCTAAGCAAACACTTTATATAACTATACCCTCATCAAACACAAGCCTTCTGTCTTCACTTTCAAAATCCTTCATAACCTTTCCACACACCCTATCTACCATCTCAATCATTTCCCAGTCAAGATCAATTTCTGCTTTCAGCATTCTTTGATGACAGTCTCTACTGATAGTCAGATAAGAACATGTGGCTGCTATTCTGACAGTCATGCTTGTGGGCTGTTCTCCACTGCTTCCACCAAGCTATTACATTCCTTCAAAACCTTCTTTGTAATGCCTCATAAAAGGAACAGTGCTTAATTGTCTGTATGCTGATCCAAATAACTACTTGGTTTCCCTGTGCCCCTGTAAGTGCTTGTATCTAACAGTCTTCCCTAATTCCATAATTAGGTATCCTTGGGGTAGAGAGAGTTTTCATCTTCATATACACCAGCATATTCCTGATGCACTGTGTCCTGACTGAAGGCAAGGACTAGAAAGTGAAGCAGTAATAGAGATAACACATTTCTCCTTGAATTTCCTCATTTGCGTCAGTTCCAAGACTAAAAACCACAGAATTCAAGGTTGAACATAAAGAATATTAGTCTTGTGGCTAGTTATAATGTCAGGAAGGTGAAGGAAACAGACACAGGCTTGTCCTTCCCAGATTGCACAGGCTGAATTTACAGCCTCTGGTTTGGGCACAGAGATATTGTGCCATGAAGGGAGGATGAGAAATGAGCAAAGAATTTCAAATAGCTTTAAAAAAAACCAAAAAAACAAAAAAGTTTGGGTAGAAAAGAAGAAAGTTAAGAAGGGTCCAACAGGACAAAAAGAAGAACTCTAGGAGGAGAGCCAGCATCAACAGAGATTTAGCAAGGGGATTTCAATTCTTGATAAAAGTCCTGAGATTTAATATATAGAGGTAAGTAATGAGAAGGATGTAATATTAGAACTTCAATCACCCTCTAAAACAATAGATAACACTCATGAAGAACAGTCTCATGGGAGTCAATTACCATAACTTAATAAATACAAGCCAAGCAAACTTCAGAACCACGTTTAAGTATGTAAGAACACATTTCAAATTATACTTACCAACACATTTCATGAATTTGATAACATTATAAACAGTCATACTTAAAGCTCAGTGCTGCAGAAGATTACATTCAGGAGCAAAAAAAACAGGCACAGTTGCATTAAGCTGACATACAACAAAAAGCAATGCAAAATGCCTCACACCAAATTGCTACTTCAGTTACTGGCATTAACCAAAATCATAACCAAAAGAGCACATACAAAGCATGTTCAATAGAACACTGCTTTCATCACTGCAAAGTTCTGTTCCTGATGCACTTCAGTTTCATTTTCTTATAAAGTAGCCATATTTATTTAACATTCTGGTTTTGGAAGTGGTAGTATCACCTGTAGAGAAGGAAAGAAAGGAAGAAAAGCACAGAAAAGAGGGGAAAAACAATAACCTTCAAAAAGCTCCATCTTCAAAATTCACTAAAAGCACCACTAGTTCTACACTGTGGATTTTGTATATTACTAGGTGAACTTACCACTTACATAACACTTCTGCTTAGAAAAGGAGAATATTAGCATAAAACTAGAAGTTGAGCCATTACTGTCTGCTCCAAACTTTTATCTCAGCTGAGGAGGAGACACTGCAATAGCATAAACAACTAAACTAACACTGAAACTGAATTAACAATGACACAGCATCAGTGAGAGTAAAGCACAGACACACAAAAGCATTTCCAAGGAGCTAGCACTCTTCAAAAATATACAAAGTGAGATAGGGTTTTTTGCTCACAAAAAAACCTGTAGGGTCCACTGGACAATAGTTTCAAACAATGCCGTGTATTTTAATCCCCATACATCCTCAAAATAAACATTCTTTGGAACAGTCCCTTTCCAAAGAATATACATCACACTAAGTTGAGGTCAGAAGCTTTATTTTTTGCTCAGGTGAAATTATGCATGTGCTCATTAGAGGTATCACCTGAGGAAGGAAACGCAGGATCAAGCCAATAAATTAGTGGGAACTAAACTAAACTTCCTTGCTAATATGCTCTTTGCTGATAAGAAGTTCTTGGCAGAACAGTTCCAGTTGGAGCTAAATTCACTGAAAGCTCCTTTTACTAGCATTTTCCATAGAAATATTCTATTTCATTCAGGTTTTCTATTCACTGATTACAAAGATTTTTATGACAATTGGTTTTAGCCATGTATACTGTCACACTGGAAGTTAGAATACAATAATTTGTCAAAACATTTTCTTTTTATAGAACACTTTCAAATATAGTAATTTAAGAAATAAAATTCAAGCTGTCAACTTTTCAAACTATATCCTCAGAAAACAGCATTAAAGTGTTTTCATTTACATTCTTGTTAGTCAAAGATAATCCTTCTATGGCACAGACCCAAATTTTACCCTCCTGAGTGTACATACCACTGAATAATTTGTTCAAACGTCAGTTGCAATTTCAAAAATCCTTTCTTGCCTCTGAATCTTAAACATCTGTAACAAATACTTGTTTTGAGAGTGCTTTACATTTGGGACACTTGACCTTTTGCTGTATGTACCACAAAATTTAAGTTTCAAATACCATGCAAGCAGGAAATCTGATAATTCCAGCAGCAGCCATCTGCATAGTCCAATATCAAATATTAGTTCTAGGTTGCTCAAAGTCATGGGTTACAAATCTTTTTCCACAACTTCTATAATTAGTTGTAATTTGCTGCTTCTAAAACACACTTCTCATGCAACATCTGGCCTCGAAATCTTACCTTAACATTGGAAAAGTACTTAGCATTTGGCTGTTGGTGTGCATACACGTGTGTATATGCACATGCGCATATGCACATAACTTAAGTGTAACTACAGAATGCAAGCATATGCTTTGTGGGCAGCATACCTAGGACTAGAGATTTCTACTCCAGCAACAAAAGCCTTTTAGCTCTGGAACTGTAAAAGAATATTACAAGAAATATCAACATAATGGAAAAGTGTTTTCCAATGTTCTTGCTGGCTTATATCTAATCATTGATGTTAATGTTAACAGCTCATCAAGCATCCTACCAAACACTTGAGAGTTTTGCATAAATTGGAATTTTCTTTTGCATGATCCTTAATATAACTGGAGGACTCTGTTGAAATTGAAATGGGAACAACACTTTAAAAAAAAAAAAACACAAAAAACCTCTCTAGAGTTAAAGCACCACACTGACTAAAAAAACAAGTTCAACATTAACATAGCCAAGTACTTTTTGTTAACTAAGTTAGGCATATAATATAATCGAGCCACTGCATATTTCAGCTTCATTGTGTCGGAAGAAAATCTTTCCTGAGCCTGTGAAACAGCGTAATGAAAAAATTATTGCGAGCAACTGAACAAAAAGCCCTTTGAGACCCTTACATGTAAGAAGTCTTCCAAGTACACTCAAGCAAGTACTGTAACTTCTAAAGGGAAAAGAGTTACACTCCAGGATCTTTAAAGCAATCCTTCAATAATAACAACACATCTTTTGAAAAATGCCCAATGCCCAGTGGTGCGCCACACAGCTGTCTCAAGCAACCAGCACTGCTTCTTGGGAGGCAGAAGCTGGAAGCATGTAGGATGCTATACTGCTCTTGAAATCCATTTGTTGTCTAGTCATAGGAAAATTCTGGTAGAGCACTATTAACACACTTTTACATCCACAAGAACACCACTACAGCTAATAAAGAATTAAAAATATGCATAAAGGAAGATACTAGCCATGATGGGAATAACAATATTAGCCTCTCAGAAAATAACAGCCATCACAACTTCACATACCTCATTCTTCAGATGCCTTAAAAGAAAGTGACCTATAGAAGCTATTATTTTCATCAACCTCTCAAAGTTAGAAAAGCATTCATCATATTTCTTACCTGAGCTCCATCCTTTAATTTCAAGATGCATTCCATCGTATTGATAGTGATGACAACTGGTTCTGATCCCAATTTTGTCCATGGCACATGAATCCGAAGTTCATGAATATGCCCACTTAAAAAAGTAAATGGTAGTTTCAGCTCCTAACAACAACAAGAAGAGTGGTGAATTGACTACTGAAACATATCAAAATTCAAGACACACCTGTAACTTACAATAATAAGGTTCTATGACAAAGCATAAGTTAAAAGTTATTCTCCCTCCCCAAATCAGCAGTGTGCCACGGGGTTTGGTAACTGGCTTTATAATCACATGCATACTTACATTACAATTAGTCTGTTCAAAAGAGACATCTGGATTACCATGTCCTTGATAATAAAAGCCAGTTTAAAAGCACCTCTCTTGCATGAAGCTACTGCAAAATGTGTCACTATTCAAGGGACAAGTACAAATGAACCAGGTGAAAGCAAATACATGAACTAATATGCAGCCTGCATTATTCTGAAGAACACAAATTTGGAATTAAACAAACACTGACAAGACCACAGCAAGGCAATTTCTTCCAAAATATTTTAGTACTTTGAGTTGTAAGAGCTCAGTGCTCTTAAGATTGGCCACAAACAAAAATGAAGTCTATACAAAAGCTATGACGCACTTACAACAAAAAGTTTTAGTAAAAAATACTGAGAAGGTTTCTTTTTCTATTAGATACATGTTTAAATTGGTCCTCTTATTTTGTGTAAGTATAGTTTGTACTCTTTTTTCCTAGTTTTAAGATAACGTTAAAGGTTAAGGAAATAAGCTAAACAGAAGATTAGAGGTTTGGCAAAAACACTAATTGAATCAAAAATCAATTCCATCAACCAAAGATTTACTTGGTGCACTCTGACCTACAAATTAGAACTTCTGTGTTATACACACAGTAAATCAGGTAAAATGCTTTCCATTTTCAATACTTGTAATATGAATTAAAACAAAAGTGACATTAAAACGGTTGTGTTAAAAAATATAAAAGTGTTAAGGTTAAGCTGGGCACTCTAAATTAGGCAATGCCAGAAGTAGAGTTACAACTGCTATTCTGATTTGACTCTCGGCTCATGTATTTTATGATGTCCGTTCTAAAAACATGATGTCATATTGTTTCTTCTGCAGAATCCCTACATACTTCAATGATCAGGATGGATGCACTCACTAGAGAAGCAGTTCATCTGGTTTTCTTGTTGCTTTTTTAGCCACAGCATTGGAGGTGTTGCCCCACTCACAAACTGCTCAGTAAATACAAAGTTACTAAATTCTTCATTGGCAAAACCCAGACTCTTCCTCACCAAGGCCTAACTTAGATGTCACACCGCTTTAAAAACTGGTGGAAGTCAGTCCAGAACTCCTAATAAATGCCTGGCACTCCATCCAGTCAATGCATATAGGGCAGACGTCTGTGGGACAGCCCCCGTGAGCCACCTGCTACATGCAGCTAGTCAGCAGGAAACACAAGGTGCAGGGGTTGAGATAAATTCTTTGGATCTCAGGTAGATAGCACTGGACAGCACATTGGATGCTTTCATCTACTTTGGATCCAAAGGGTTGAAATTTCCCCAGCTGCCTCAGGAGCTCTCCTGGGAAGCACGAGCTTAATGCGTATCAGACAGAACGGCCACCTGCAGCTAGAGACCTGGTCCAAGGATTAGAAATCAGATTTAAAATAATGAAAATAAGTGCCTAGTGCAAAGTAAAGAAAAAATATTTTATATTATGTCAGAATTTTAAGTCAGCATTCTCAATACTAAGTATTCTAATGATGAGGCTTCAACAATGATATATCTTCTTACCTTTCTGATCTCCCATCATGACATTTTTGGCTACAAAGGTTTAAACTTTTAATGGAGGGAAAAAACAATGGATGTCTTCACTTGGAGTTATAGCCTGGTGTTCGGGTCTTCATCTTAGATGCTGGGAACTATAGGTGTGAATCTTGTCAGGGTGAGAAGGGTAGTGAATCGAAGTCTCCTAAATGCTGGGCAATAGTTTTGCCCATTAGGTTCTTAACTGTTGTGCCTCTTAGTAAACTCAGGGACATAAACCTTTGTTCAGAACTTCAGAATTTACCTGGCAAAACTGGGCAACCCGGGGCTTAAGCACCTTTGCACTTCAGCTCAGTTTAGGTACTTACATGCTTTGTCTCAGTATTCATATGAATGAGTAGGAGTTAAATACAGAAGGTCCATGAAACTCTGAGGTCAAGCAGGCAACTTGCAAGGGAATTTCAGATGCACACATCTAGAAGTGGATCCAGAAAGCCTGTTTTCCTGCACTGCTTCCCCCTAGACTTATCCCTGCTGTATAGAAGTTCTACATGAATAAAATTTGAGGACAACTGGATTTTGCATTTAGTACTTGACATATATTATAAAGTCTACCTATAGAATATTTCTGTGAAGCTAGTTAATTTGCCTAACATCTTGAAACTGTAATTAAATCTTAGTGATATGTTTCAAAAACCCACTAAAAATTTTTATTTTTTCAAGTAGCTACCATGTCACAAGTTCACAGTTGCACACTACTGCAACTGTGACAGGTTAGCATCCTGAGATAGCCTCTAATTAGTCAGCCAAAAGAGAAGTCAACTATTCTTATGCATGAATACCTAGCACCATCACAGAGACAAGTGCCCTCTCCATTCTATTGCTGATACCTCTTCAGCCTTTCTACTGGTACCACAGAAACATTCATCTTGCATCCAAGAGCTAAGAGTGGATGCAGTATATTCACTGCTGACAAAATCTTCAGAGAAGACAACTACACAAAATCGTAGCTCTATTTCTTGCAAAGTACAGCTTTCAGTTTGTAAATTAGTTCTTGGGTTTAATGAGCTTTCATGAACGGAGTTTCAAAAAGAAAAAAACCACACCTCTCACGTCAGGGAAACTCTTAACTCAGCCATGCTTACAGAACATCACATTTAATCTCAAGGACTGTCGTGGTTTAGCCCCAGGCGGGAACTAAGCACCACGCAGCCGCTCGCTCACTCCCCCCCGGTGGGATGGGGGAGAGAATCGGAAGAGCAAAAGTAAGAAAACTCGAGGGTTGAGATAAAAACAGTTTAATAGGTAAAGCAAAAGCCGCACATGCAAGCAAAGCAAAGCAAGGAATTCCTTCACCACTTCCCATGGGCAGGCAAGTGTTCAGCCATCTCCAGGAAAGCAGGGCTCCATCATGCGTAATGGTTACTTGGGAAGACAAACGCCATCACTCCAAATGTCCCCCCCTTCCTTCTTCTTCCCCAACTTTATACACCATTCCAAGAGATGATAGTTATAGACCTTCTCATAAAAACAGTTTGAAGAAAATTGGTAATTTGTTTTTACAGAGTGGTTTTTCTTCATCTCATTCATAAATGTACTGAAGGATTTTAGCTAAAAGCCTCTCTCCTCAAAATTCAGCCGTAAGCTTACAATCAACATGAACAAAATTTTAATCCAGACAATTTCAGTTAAGGCACCGTCAGTTAAGGCACCAAAAAGCAAGTACTGGGCAGTTTAGCTACAGATGTTGCTACACTGGTCACACAATAAATGAAAAAATACCTTATGTCCCGCAGCTTTGTGAGGGCCCACAGAAATAAGTGATCAAAAAAAATATGCAACCTAAAAATACATTAGAACTTGAGACCATGCTTTCATGAATCAAGACAGTGAACTATCACTATTAACAGTAATAGAAATAAATTCCCTTTCCAGACTAGCAGATATGTAATTTTTATGTCACTCATCAACACCACAATGTTTATTTAGATTCTGACTTGTGCTCACAAGTGTAAGTTATGAGTTTACTTCAAAAGGCATTCTAGAATAGACATTTTTCCACTATTTGCTGGATGGCTTTAACGCATTCTCTTTTTTGTCTAGCTAACTGTAAGATATTGAAAGAAACTGAAGACAGTTCTTCTTTTCAAAGGAATTTAGATATAAAGGTGGTCTGACATTATCCTAATTGCACAAGCAAGTTTCCTTAAAGCAATGTAGAGAAATCTTTGTTGTGTTATTTCAGTAGACAATACAAATGTGTGCCAAATTTAGTAACTTGTTCATAATATAACAAAGACTATTTTTATTCCTCTTCCTTTCCTGTGCAATCTTTCCCCTTTCATTAAGTACTGCATTAAATTCTTAACCTGTCTTTTGTACTTATGACTGATTAGACTTTACGTTTTCGATTTTACATTTACGTCACACAAATCCGTCAAAAAATTATGATATGGCTGAAAACAAACTCCTGAGCTTGACACATAATAACTGATCGACATCATACAAGACTGCAGACTAGATGATCATAACTCCCCTTGCCCTAAAATCTCCCCTTGCTCTAAAATACAGGACTCTCCCCAACTTCGGGGTGATAGGCAAGTACTGTTTCCTCCATGTCAGTATTAACTCAAATACCTTTTCTTCACATTCGAGGCTGCATTTCACAAGTAACCCAGTGGCACATAACACAGACACTTAGAGTAAGGCTATTTTAATGCCCTCATTTCCTTGAAATTATTTTAAGTACATTACCATTTTTCACATTTCTTTCTTTCTAAATTCTTTCAGGTATGAAAAGTCCACACTACAATAAAACTCAAAACTCTTTAGATCAAGTTCTCCTTTATCTTCCAATCAATCAAAGACCACTTCATCTTTCCCTTCTGAGTTTGTAAAGCAGCCAACATAATAAGCTACAATGTTATGGAAATATACACAAGCAGCACGAAGAGCTCACCATGTATCTTACCTCTTTGTACCACTGTGCCAACAGAAACATTACACACAAGCTAGTTACCAAGTTCATAGGTAGTTCTGTTACCTCTGGTACCATAGTGACTTCACATAAAAGTTGACAAAAGTGCTTAAAAGGCTTTTCCGTAAAACAATATTTAACTATTAAAGTATAATTATAAAATACTTTCTTGAAGTAGTTTTTGTACAACGTGCCAGTTATTATGCCTAGATGGAAAATTTATTGGAATGCTTAGTCTTTTAGTAATTGAATCATCCAGGATAGGAAAAAAAACTAATACCAAAATTTTATCAGATTTAATCTTCAGCTAAAGACAATAATTATAAAATTGACTGGCTATTCAAAGAGTGACATAATTTTGTACAAAAGCTACATAGTACCTAGAAGGTTGAACCGGAGTACAAAGCAGTACTTAGCTTTCACTACAGACTGGTATTGTCAAAAAAGAAAAGGGGGTGAGGGGGGCAAGGAAAGGACAAAAATGAAGAGCTATTGCAATACCATTCAGCTTTAAATTAATGAGAGCATACAAAACATACCTAAATACACCTAAAAACATGCAAAGTATTTTTAGGTACTAAAATGTTCTCTTTGGGTTTGATAAATCTTCTACATCAGCAGCTATATTATATGTGATTTCATAAGGTACTGGTTCCAACTTGGTCCCTAAAATACTTTAAAGTAAGATCTTCTAGAAGGCAGACAGCAGTTTGCACTCTGTTCTCATTTGTTCTTCAGGATTCTGTTTGGTGGTCCGTAAGGGCACAACATGCCATGGGAACACTAACATCAGCTGAAGTGCAAGGAGTGAAGGGAGAAAGCACAGACTTGTTCCCAGACCTGCTATAAGGCACTTTGTCCAGGTAGTTTGGCACCTATGCTAATGTTCCTAAATAATCATGTTATAGTTCCACAAAAGCTGGAATCCTCTGAAAATATTTAAGACTCTAGATAATTATATCAAGGGTACATGCATTTGTATCCAAAGCCTAAAGCACGAAATTAAGGTTGTATTCATGCCAGATAAAGAGCAGGGAACCATGCTGGGGATAACAGCACAGGACAGAAAGGATGTTAGAAGGGAAGAGCAGTGGAAGTGGTTAACTTTGTATATCATGGATCCATTCAGGCAGAGAATCCAAATAAAATAACACATCCTGGTAACTTTTAGAGACTTTAGCTTTTCAGGGGAGCTCCCTGCCAGCTGCAAAGGCTCGAGGACATTGTATTACCACATACTACACAATCAAAGAGTTTTGCTGAGCAAGCATAAAGCAGCATCCCTTCTGCAAAAGAGAAAGACACCCTAAATACAGTTTGTTGGTCTAGGGAAGTTCCAAAGAATAGTAAGAGCCAAATTAAGGGGGGGGGAAATCAATCTGAGCTAAATTTTGCTTTCATCACATATTCACATCCCCATTCAAGCCGGTAAGACATGAGCACAGGTAAAGGCAAATGTTGCCATATATACAAGAGCCATGACAGCAACAGATTGCGCTGGATATTTAGGTACCCAGCTGATACATAGGCAGACAAAGATGAAGCCAGTGATCACCTACCAGCAAACTGCAGCTATTTGAAAGGGAACAACACAGATGATAGCAGCAAAATCCTAACAGTGCCAGGTAATATAGCAAGTCTGACATATCCATCCCAAGTCATCATTTGTTATTAGGACAGACTTTCTCCCTACACAGTACAGCATTGGAACAGTTTACCCAAAGAGGAGGTTTTCACAACCAAGACAGGAGATTTCAAGACTCGATTGGAGAAAACCACAAGCTGATCTGACATAATGCTGGCAACAGTCCTGCTCAGAACAGGAGGTTGGACTACATGACCTCCAGAATTCCCTTCTGATCAACCCTTCTTTGATTCCATAACATATACATTTTAAAAGGCTTTGAATATTCACAGGAGGAACACATCCTACACAACTGCAGCCTAGTATCCACATCAGCTGTATGGACAAGCTGTACCAAGAAAATGAGGAACCAAAAGACTTGAGAGAAAATACAGAGGCCACCAAATACTTGAAGAAAGACAAATCGGGCTCTTTACAGAAGCACAGAAAATAGGACAGGATCTCTTGAAAGATTGTTTCCTCTTCCAGAACAGGATCAGAGATACTTAATTAACCATAAATATTTATTTCACATTTTAAAAGGTCTCCCCTGATAGAAACCATGCAGTCTCCTCGGTCTACTCCAATGCCTCATAATCTGATGAAAACATGAGAAAGTTTTCCTTGATGTCCAATCTAAGCCTCCCTGAGTGCAATTTATTCCATTCTTTCTTGTCTCATCCATAACACTCTTGCCCTATCTTGTCTCACCTTATTTTATTCAAAATTAAAAACACATTCCCTGTCTATTTTATTCTTCTTTCAATGGCCATATTGTCTAAATCTCCCATTATTTTTTGCTGCATTTCTCTCAGCTCCTTCAGTTGGACTACATCTGGACACAGGACTCTAGTTAAGACTTGCTACACCATACACAACAGAAAACAGCTTTATCTATCTCACACACTCAACTCCTCAAGTTGTCAACTCAGATAAGCATAGAAGGAAACAGTCCCTCCGCTAAGACTTCACCAGTTCATATTGACAGCAGGCTCCAAATTCTGTATCAAGTGTTTTACTTGGTCAAGCTTGTCTTTTTAAGGCTGAGTTTTACAGAGCCTCTGATCTAATCCACACAAACCAGCTGATCAAATCTGTCCCTCAATTACTCCTAAAGTTTAGACGCAACTGGAATGATGAAAATTGGAGTCATAAAACAATACAGAGAACACAAATCTGTGTTTAGTATGCATAACTAAAAAGAGATCCTACTTTACTTTGTGACATTTTGAATTAGTTACTACATGCAATTAGTAAATATGACTGGAAAAGCAATTTAGTTAAAGTTCATACTGTAAAACAACGGTTACTGAAAGAAGAAACACGTCCACAAAAAAGCCTTTCTTTTCACACCCCGTAACTTACAGAATATGCAAAGAATTACCATTCATTACTAAACAAATGCACGGAATTAATGCAAGAATAACTAAATGCAGGGGAAAAAAAAAGGACTTGCATAAGAAGGAAAACAGTGAGTACTAAACGAACACCTATCTGTGCAGACCAATGCAAATTATTTAGTCAAATTTTTTTAAATCAAAGACACAGACTGTAACTACTGTAAACATAACATACCTGTTCAAGTACATCCAACTTTAATTCAAGTTTACTAAGTACAACATCTCCTCCCCAGAGTGACAACTGTAGATCTGAAGGCTTCAAGTTCTTTATGTAGCGATTCACATAACTCATCAAAATAGGAGTTACATAGGACTCCAGCATTCTGGAAGCTTTCTGTATTACAGGTCAAGCACTAGGAAAAAAGACAAGACAATGAGGTATTATTTATAAATCGGTCAGCCCAATTTTTAATAAAGCAACAGTCACATTGTTTGGACATATGAAAAATTATATTTCAAATTCTACTTTCTAAACACATATGCCTATATGTAGAGACACATATACTTACATATAAAGATGAAATATATACCAATGAAAGCACATCTATTTGCATTTACGAATTTCCAGCTTATATACATATATATATTGGAACTACTAACTGGCTTGCTCACTTGCAAAAGAAAAGCCAACCCAAACAAACCAAAAAACAGAGAAGGAGGTCAAGCAGTCTACCATGCTTTCGTACAAAATTTAAGTGACAGAAACCCCGTCACTTTTAACTGATAAAAGTCCATACTAAAACATCACCTTAGGGACACCTCACCGATCTGATACCTCGAGTATCGCACACATGGCAAAAATGCCAGCTTCGTGCCACCCTTAACTCTAAGCAATCCAAAACCCTTCAAAAGCCAAGCTGAAGTTAGTTACCACTTGCCACCGCTCTCTCCCGCCCCCCACAGCACCCCCGCCCTCTCTGAGGAGACCCTTCCCCGCCCTAACCAGCGCCGCAGCCTCTCCCGGGCACCCCCCGCCCATACCTTCGGGACACCCCTCACACCTCCCTCCCTCCCTCCCCCAGCCCCACGCCCTCTCATGACCCCTTTACCTGCCCCTCCAAACACCTCCGAGGCTCCGTGCCCCCCGCCCAGCCGCCGCCCTCACCGGGCCGGCCGGGTCGCGGGAGCCCCGCGCAGGCAGCTCCAGCCGCTCCGGCTCCGCCGCACGGGCACTTCCGGGTTCTTCGGCGCGTGTGCCCTCTTCCAGCGTCCACCGCCTCCGACGTCCCGACAGGGTCTAGGCTTGCGCCTGAGCCGGAAGGCTTTGGCGGCAGCACCGAGGCGGGGCCGGAAGTCGGCCTTGAAGCCGGCGGAGGTCACGCGCTCCGCCAGGAGCTGGCGGGCGGGACGGAGTGGCCGGGCGTTGTGCCGGGGACGGGGCGGGGTTTGCTGCGGGCGGGGCGGGGCGGTGGTGGCCGTTAGGGAGGTGGGAGGGGTCGGGAGAGAGCGGCGCCAGGACGGGTCCCCGTGAGCGGGAAACGGGGAGGCGGCAGAGCCCGCCGGGGCTGGGGTCCGCGTCTGCCGTCTGCTCACGCGGCGGAGGAGGTCCTGCCTCCACATAGGTGTGTATTCCTGACGCGGAGGAGCCTGAGGAAGGCCTCTGCTGGGGAGGGTGGAACCCGCAGCACCATGAGTCCCTGGGATGTGTTCCTGTTGGTTGTGTGGCTTCAGCCAACTCCAAATTTTGACAGACATGACATTGCTGAGTGACCATTTGGGGCAAATCTCGGTGATGGCAAACATGTTGGTTGTCTCCGGTGTGTTTAATAAAGGTGGAAGTTTTCCATTTTTGCTTTTGAGTGAAGTTCTGCTCAGGTTCTGAATTTCACCGTTTCGCATGAGAGAAGAAAGTTACTCAGAAATACCTTTGGTTTTCTGTGTGCCCAGAGCTCTTCTCAATATGTTGATGATAGAGAAAAGCTCTCCCCAACAGCCCTGATTCCTTTTGGGGTTGCTCCTGGCGGCAAGCAAATGCCCTGGGCCCACATTTGGAAGAGCATGAGTTAATGGACTCCTCATAGGTTGGCATGTGGATGATCTGGAAAAGAGCGTGGGCCCATTTTTTTCAGGGTGAAGTGCAGTAGGCAGTGCCTGTGGGCACTGCTTTGATGTAGATAATGAATAACCTTTTACAAAGGCCTCTGATCTGTGTTTTAAAGAAAAGCCTGGAATATGCCTGTTGAGTTATATATTCCTCCTGGAAATTTGAAATCCTGTGTGTTTAATCTGCACGGTGTAGTTACATGGCTGAAAACAGAAAAGAAAGCAATATATGGCACGTGGGGTAGGTTTGTGTGAAGCAGGGCCCAAACAGCGGGATCTCGGATAGGAGTCTACCTCACGTAGCAGTACGTATGTTGAAATCTGGCTGAGCTAGCCAAGGTCTGAAGGCTCCAGCTCCTGGTGGGTTAGCTGTCTACTCTGCCTCTGGTATACACATGCTGAGTTAATCATGAATCTACCCTGGCTTTACATACACCTTTGCCTCACTTGCTATGCCATCTTCACTGATGAATCACTGCCCGTAAAACAGTATTCACCTCACAAAGAGTCGAAGCAGCTTGGACGATGTTTCCTCTTACAATGAAGGTCACCACTCCCACAGCTCATAGTCGAGCGTAGCCTTTGACTGTTGTTCAGCAGCTGTGGCATGTTAACCTGTGGCTGAGAGGTGGTAGCAGGCAGACGATGGACAGAAACCTTTTAACAGCATCAGTGGTCTTTAATTAAGGATGTGCTTCTGACTTGTAATTTCTCTAGTGCTAAGGTTCTTCAGGAGTTCCTTTACACAACCGCTACACGTTTCTGTCCCTCTGCTAGAGTTGTGGGAGTGGTGTACTTTACTGGTACAACTTTGGGAGTCTGCACTGCAAGCCAGCTCAGTGAAATAATCTGTGCTAATGGAAGCAACCTCGTTTATAGCACGGCCTCCCTATAGAGTTGCATTGACACAACAGAGGGATGTGCCAACAGAGAAGTGTAATGTAGAAGCACACCCTAAGCATGCATCAAAAGCCCTCGTTTTCAACGGAAAAACATTCCTCTGTTTCTTTGTCCTTTGTGTGATTACTTTTGAATGACACATCCAATCAACGCTGGAATGTTTTCTGAAAGTTTGGAATTGAACAACGCCCTATTTTGGTGAAAATCAGTAAACTAGAAGAAGAGCAGGGGAGACACGTAGTGCTCCTGGCAGCTGCTTGGCAGACCCAGCAGCTCTGAACAACTCTGTAATTTTCCTGGCAGTTATTAGCATTTTATTATAACTACCTCCATCTCAGTTCCAGTTTGAGTATGTTGACACCCTGAATAATGTATTTCCTACAGAAGAAAAAAAAATACAAAAAATGGGAGGAAGGGATCATGCGGGAATCAGTCTTTGACAGAAGGGAAATGGGTGGCATGAAATGAAAGTAGCTGGAGAGGGTTACAAGAGGTCTCTGACATAGAAAGGGATGAGAGCAGAGTACATGGGAATTTGCAGGTAACAGGCAGGTGGTGTGGAGCAATGAACTTGGGCATACTAAAGCAACAAGGGCATGTCTGCTGGAAACAGCAGCTGCCTGAGCTAGTCTAATTTATTCAATATTTCAGCAATTCAGTGAAACATGCAGGATAGATATAACCAAAAAGTGCAGACCTAGTGGTATCCACATCTTGTTCGTTCATATAACTTGAGTAATTCTGAATCCCTTAAAAGCTAGCAAAAATAGATAGAGTTCAACCTGGAGCCTGGGAAAGTATACACAAGATTTGGCCAGAAGTGAAAAGACGACAGGACTTCAAGGAAGTCCTCAGGAAATGTATCTACCTGCACAGGACTGCATCTTGATAAAAGAGACTGTTGGTGTGTTTCTAGCTTCAGTGTTGTTGCTACTACGGGTGATTTGCCATTTTATGCAACAGAAGCAGGATCAATGAAGCACAAAATGGAGAGGAAAAATAGAGTTCATAAAAAATGAGGAAAGTCGAGAAAAGGTAGAGGATGATTAAGTGGCCCTCCCACTACCCGAGGCTTCAGTCAAGGGGAAAAACAAAAGAAATCAGACATTTAAATAGATTTTTTAGAAAAACTGTATAGCAATTTTAGTTCATTTCTACCTCTTTTGTTCATTTAACCACCAACTTAAACCAACCTTTTCTTCTGAGCACCGTTTGGAAAGACCTCTGCACTGATGTTGGTGTTTGACAGCCGTTGTGCTTCTAATGTCAGAACTTGAGTCTCCTGCCTGCTGTACATCAGGCAGCCCAGGGCAGTCGTGTGAGCAGAGGCGTTTGGAGGTAGGTTGGCCCAGGCTGTTTGCAGGACATGAGAGAATCTGAGGTTACTGACAAGGAGGGTTGGGAGACAACCTGTAAGGAACATCTTTTTTCACTGGACAAAGGTTTCCAATCCTCTAAATTTCTCCTTCACTATGTCTGTTAGCTACTATGGATACTTTAACCAGGTTAACTTACTGGGCAAACTGCTGTCATGTCTGTCCTGCTCCGATTCTGCCTGTCCTGCTCCAATGCCTCCAAGAACAACAGCATGGGTGCAGGCAGGTGGTCTCAGGAGCCCTCAGTCTATCCATGTGGGAGAAGATTTTGCTATTTTGTGATTCTTTATAGCCTACTGAGGTGCCCTGTAGACAGTATGAGATTGACAGCATGAAAGACTTGATGATCCTAAGTAAGCAATACTAACTGAGATATTTTAGAAACACTTGTGAAGGAAATAAAAATTATTTGGGCTTCTTCCTCCTCTCCTCTTCTAGTTGCTAAAACTTGGACTAGTTAATTTGTAATGTTTCTTGGTGGTTCCTTTTTCTGTTTTTACTACACAGTATTATTTTTAGTCAATTATATTGGATGTTATATATATTATATGTATGTATATAAATGTATATATATTACAATATATAAAAAATATATTATAAAGATGTTAAGATTTGCCCTTCTGTTTTACTGGGAATTTCCTAAGCTCATGACTAAACTGACTAAAATTATGTATTATTTCTAATATTTTTCAGACATTTAAAAACTATGTCAGCAAAAGTAAGTTATATAAGGCAATCTGTTTCACTATTAGAATTACATAGCTTATTAGTTATGTTGTGTATCTAATTATTAAATCATATATAGCCATCAAAAAGTTGGAAACAAAAATTGCCATGCCACTTTTATTACTATGGAGTTATTTTCAGGTTCACCAAAATGCACACAGATTTGAAATTTGGAAAAAATAAACCCAAATAAAAATTTAAAAAAAAATTGCACATAGGTTTTCATTGTAATCTGAATGTTAGGTATATTATAGATTTAAAGGTGCAAATGATTGTCTATTGTAAGTTTTGTTTGTTCTTCTGTTCCCTAAATTTTGAAAAAACCTTCAGCTGTAGTCTTGAGGTAGTAATTTTTTTCAAGTATAAAGGAAAATAGACTGAATTGTGGCACGTTTAAAATGGAAAGTCAGCGTTCAAAAGAAAAAAAAATAAATTTAGAGTTTGTAACTCTGATTATGATCAAGAGTCTGTTGAAACAGTTAAGTTCACACTAAGTAAAACTGAAAAGTATTAATTTAGTGAATGAAGGTCACAAAGTTCTGGAAGCAAGTAGCTTTTGATACATAATCCCAGCTCATTGCTGCCTCATCTGGCTTTTTAGGAAATCACTTTTCCCAACACTTACAAAATCTCTGGTAAATTTACATCCCTGTAGCAGCCTGGGGACAGAATGCTCAGGCACTGGGGAGCGAGTCACATTTATGCCGATTTGGGTGCTAACCCGGTTCAGGGGCTTTACCAGCTTCCCCCAGTGTTTCCTCTGTCAGTGAGTGTTCGCTCTGAGTGAACGGGGCACAAGTCTGATTAACCTCCTCTTCAGAAGGGTGCGCAATGGACCAGCAACCAGCTTGACCAGAGCAAGAAGGGTTGGGTTGGAAAGGGTCTGGTCCAGACAGCGATGGTGCACTCAGATGTAAGGATTTAACTAAAGTAACTGGTGTTTTAAAATGTAAACTGCACGCGTAAATTCTTTTTACATATGTTCAGATTGCTTTGGGAATTATTAGACCTCTGATATAGAGGCTATATCGTGTCTGCAGAATACCTGCGGTACTGAGCTTTTATTCACACACCAGAATGAATGAAAGACAGGATAGGAAACCTGAATCGAACAGTGTGGGAATGTACAAGCAATGCAGTTTTGGTCTTCTAGGAGTATAATTTCCAGGTAAATCATGAGAGGTATGCGTGCCCATCTAAATGAGGGAAGTTAAAACTTGAAAGTGTTTTCACGGTTTTTGTTGAATTGGTAACAAAGGAGAACAATTACCTGTCTTGCAGTAGTGAAATTTTAGGGTATATAAAGATATTTGACCTGTTCCGATATGCTTAAAGTGTTTATGTATCCTTTGGGTATAAAGAGGTATCTTTGACTTCTACACCTATTTATGGAATACATCAAAAAAGTCAGCCAAGAAGGTATTATTTCTGGTTCCAGTACATGAAGTATATGTTTGACAATTTTAAAATGTATATGTAAAGAAACATGTAATTTATTACTGCCTCCAGGCATGAGGAGATTTATGTGCTAGAAGTTTCACACAGGTTTTTGCTTGACTGTTGCTGTACTGTTCATGCAAAACATATGTGTTTCTAATGACAACTTCTAGTATGCATTCTTTTAAAATAGTCTTGCTTTTCAAGAGTTAAATGATCACTTTTCTCTGATATTTGTATATTTATATTTACAAAAAGTTACAAATCTATACTTTTATATGTATTTGTACTTATAAATAATGTTCAATAAATATGAAATACATAAATATGCTATAAATATATTTCAAATAAATATTTTTAAATACCACTCTGCTATTATAATTTTTCCTGATTTAAAAATATTATATATTATCAAAAGGCAAAATGTAACTGACAGCTTCTTTCTGTGTCATTGGTGGGTTCCTTAGAGGATTAAGATACAAATGGCAAAGCTCAGGAATGTTTTTGCTTGAATTATGCTAAAATCCAGTTCCTTTCATTATTTATTGGCAAAATGAGTTTATCAGTGAAGCTATAACACTCTGTGATGCCCTTTCTTTGGCTTGTCCTGCAGCTGGAGCCAGGAGCATTTCTGCAGGAGCTGAAGTCTGTTCTGAAGTTTCTTCTTAATATAAATGAAAATGTCCTTAGATTTGATTTGCGTATTGTAGAGCTGATATTAATGAATATCCGACATGTTTAACAGCTACAAGAACTGCAAAGCTAAGAAAACGTGTGTCACCTCCAAAAAGCCACCCTTGGAACCTGATTGGCAGCCACAGCTCTGTGCAAATAAAATCTTCATTTCTTGGACTTTATAGATAAGTAAACATTGGTCCTAACACTGAAATCAGACTGCATAAATTGAAATCAGACTATGAAAGAGACAAAGGAGTAAAGAGAGAACATGTAAAGCATGCAATTGGGATACTTGGATCTTTTATGTGAGGGAGGCGTCATTTCCGGAACTTTTGGTAATTTTTTAGCTGTTCGTACTAGCATGTAACTTACAGTCCTTAGGCAGGCTTATCTTTTTCTCTCTAAAAATTTACAGAGGTTAGTATTAAATTATTTTCTGATGTATTTTGTCATGAAAGTAAGTAGCTGTTTCGCACTGCTCTAAAAAGAGTGGATGTAAAATCTCTGTAAGGAACCCACT
Organism: Ciconia boyciana; assembly: GCF_034638445.1. Classification (NCBI taxonomy): domain Eukaryota; kingdom Metazoa; phylum Chordata; class Aves; order Ciconiiformes; family Ciconiidae; genus Ciconia; species Ciconia boyciana. The sequence continues at coordinate 24,681,220 of NC_132935.1, forward strand.
TCCAAGGGGATGACTGCTCAGCATTCCCTCTGCCCCTGAAAAACAATATGTAGAGACTGGGAAAAATATCTGCACACAGCAGGAGGTTTGGAGGAAGTGACAGCATGAAAAGATAGGCAACGAGTGACCATCCCCTGACACCAGAAAGGAGACTGCACCAACACTCAAAGCCGGAAGCCTAATGATTCGATTGAATTTTAAACTGAGGAGAAGACAGAGCACGTGAATACACCGCTGAGGATGTAGAAGAGGCCTGGAAAAAGAGATTAGGAGATAGGTACACCATCTATTCATCAGGTTGCAGTTTTGAGACATTTTTGGTTTGGTTAGCAGTTCTGAGACACTGTGGATTTGTTCTTGCTTTTAAGCAAGTGCTTCTTACTATCTAGGCAGCCATTATCAATTACTTGCTTTCCTGGGTTTTTTCTTTTCATTCATGTAATTTTCCGTCCACAGTTTAGATTCAACATTGCTAACAACATTAATCTAGGTATGGAATGGAAGTTGGAGAAAGTGGAAACTTCTCCTTTCAATCGTAAGTTCACTGAGTATGCAGCATTGCATATCTTGTGTTTTATTCCAAGGGTTTACTTTTTTTTCAGTCCCTACTTTTATGTAACACACTCACTAGCAATTGGTATTGCTTTCCAGTGTGCCGTATCCAACATGCATTGATGTGATGCACGAGAGCTTCTTGTTACACTTCTTGTTATACTTTTTATATCATCCAGCCACAACACCGTGAACAGTTCTTTATGTACAGATAAATATCGTTCATTAGTCCAAAGATGAATAATTATACCACCCAGTGTACACTTTTTTGAGTTTTAGTTCAAATCAGTGTTCTTGATGCTATTTCAATTACATATATATACCTATTATTTTCTCCATATAATCTAAAACCTGGAAGGATGGGAAGAGTGTTGACTTACCCCAGATTATTAATGGTAGCCAGAATTTGAGAGACTGTTTTATAAAGTACCCAAACGTTTATAGCATGATTTAAGTGAGAGATTATTATAAAGTTGTATGAGATATTGCAAAGATATTAGTGACAGTTCTCACTCTTTTCTGAATCTTGCTCCATATTGGAAATTCTTACGGTCTGTGTAAGAAATAAAGAAAATATGACTAACCTAATCTATTAGTAATTTACAGTTGTGGCACAGACTGCAAAAGTAAAGCTTGCTGACATCAGGACACCGGGTTTCTGATAGTTTGTTCAAGCTTTACATAGATATCTCATGCCTAAGAACAAATATGTACAAGTCTATGGGATAGAAAGAACTCAAAAATTAATTCTTAGTTTTTATTTCAAAGGCTGACACCACATGAATCACCTGGTTTACGGTAATGGATCTCATACCCTTACATCCAGATGTTTTGTCATCACCTTTATTGGGTTTTCAAACAAACACATGACATTTCTAGAAATGCAAATTAGGCCTAACAATTTAGTGTACTGAAAAGGTGTTCTCTTTCCAATAGAACACAGCTGCTGATTTTAATTCTGGTCACAAATTACCTGGAAAAACAGCCATTTTAGGCTATTTTCTCTTCGTACCTCTGCTTTCTTTCATGTTTCACACAGTTTCTTCTTCAACAAGAAACAAATCTGTGGGAAAAGGGAGAAATAGTTGTATTTCATAGGAGAGTGTATTTGCTTCTTTCAGACATACAAATTTGATACTCAGAAAGGATGAATACTTGTTTTAGGGAAGCTGGACAAAATAATTATCAAGGTAACCTAAACTTTACTAATGGCAAACTTCTGAAAGCGGTGCAGCTGCTATTAATTAGCAAAGATAAAGTTCATGTTCTCATCATCTCATGTCTGAGGTACCACAGCAGCCTTTTCTAAAGCACTTGACAATTGCAAATCTGCACCATTTCTCTTCTCTACAACATACCAACCTCCCCTTTGCATTCCTCCATTAAGTTGTCTGAGTTTATCACAACAGATGCAAAGGATTTCATTTTCAATGCTTTGCATTTCTTTCAAGCACATTACCCTTACTCTCCCTCCTTTACTTTTGCAGCAGAGCCATACTCACTTCCGCTCTGGCAGTGATGCAAATCACCACCCCAAGTTTTTCACCCTGTGTATGTTATCACCTAAGCAGTCTTTTATACATGGAGACAACATGTTTTAAATGTCTGCAAAGACCCTCACTATACTTTGTCATCTCCTTTCTTAAAACTCACTGTCACCAGGATGTCTACCAAAATGACAACAGCTAGGAGCAAGGGAACTGATACCCTCCCTGTCTGGTGGATCACTGTCATATGATTATGTCCTTGGGCTCCCCATCCATCAGTCATATGTCCATGTTATCTGTTACCTTAGGGTGTAATTAGGTACAACATTTTTTCCTATGGCAAAGCTGATGTACAAAACACATGCCAACTGTTACATCTGGGGAAAGCATAAAGCCGGATGACATCTTTATGTTGTATATTTTTCAGGCCGGGACCATCTTTTTGTTCTGGGTTTGTCTTTTACAGTGTCTTGTAAAATATTACTTTGATTCCTGACTGCAGCTTTTAGCTCTGCTGCAATGCAAATAATTTTGGTAGCAAAATCCTTTCAATGAGATCCAATCCATTGGACTGGAGTCATGCAAATCCAGTTTGCATTACTTGGATGGCCTTTAAAACCGCTTGACTTAAAAGCAATGGGCATTGGCTCATGAAGAATTATATGGCTTCTAATCTCTTCCAGCTCAAGGGCTTTCCAGCAGCAGACTATGTGAACTGGCAAGGGGACTAAAAGCCTTCCTGTTCGCTACAGTTCTCAGAATTGTACGCTAGATAAAGAGGGGGATATAGGGACCACAGAGAAATACAGCCAAAAGAAATGCCGTGTGTAAATATGGCTGGGAAAGTAGGTGAACCCAAGGCTGAGTAGAGCAGGAGTTTAAACCACAACATCCTAGAAACTTCAGGGAGCTGGGAGCACCTCCAATAGGTCTGTCTTTGTCCAGATGCAACAAGAAATGAAGCACTTCTTTCCAGACACTGAGACAAAAAAAGAATGGACAGCAGATGTGTCATTTTTCCCAGCTAAGCAAACTTCTGATGGACTGTTTCACTCTCACTTTACAAAGAGGGAAGAACAGAGTAGTACAATCCCTCTTAATAGGGTTGTAACAGACACGCAGACCCTGATCATCTTGCTTTCCGGGGGTGTGCTACCTTTTGTGCTCTTTCATAGATGGTTAGCACTAAAACCACTAAAACATTACCATCTCCAATTGAGTGAGAGCCAAGGCCATATCACAGTAGTTCTTTGCTTCTGAATCAGTGGTCAATCCGTTCTAAGAAGACAAAAATACAGAATAAATATTGTTATTATTCTACATATCCTGGTAGTATTGTTTCAATCTGTCGGCTGCACAGTCTGTGAGACAGTGCACTGGTTAACATTGTAAAGGCTCCTTTCAGAACCTGGAAAGTTAGAACATATATTATTTTAATGAAAGCATAGATTGTGGAGGCTACAACAAAATCCACAGGAAGATCCTAAATCCTCCAACACTTTGGATTTTTCAACAGCCTGGATTTGGATTGACCCTAATAATGTGTATACTTAGCGCTTAGAATCACATGTATAACGTCCATAGAAAATACAATTTACCAGCTGTGCAAGTATTTTTCTAATGACTCAGACTCTCTGCTTTTTTGTTATTGTATAAAAATGTGATGCTTTTAAACTGGGCAGCATAAATTACATTGTTGCTTCTCTGCTGTAATATAATGTAACCTTTTCCCTTGGTTATACATTTTGAAAGGGTGGTATAGAGAGTTCTGTGTATCCAGTGCACCTCCTGGATTTTGGTTGTTCTCCATTGCCAGGTGGAGTAGTTTTCAGGCACTTTTGCTACCATTTACTTCCTAATCATCAAAGATAAAATCTTCCTGTTAGCTATTTGTATCATGAGAGGCATGAGATACCTCTGCTTTTGGACATCTTTCTCTGGTTGAAGGGATATGTTCAACTCTTAAGTATTTCATTGCTATGGCAAAACCAGTGTCACTGTCACAAAACATACTTTTTGCAGTCTGATGCCGTAAAATACATTACCTTACATGTTAATTTACATAAGTCTTCTATGAGAGAAAATCTGGTCAAAGAAATCCTGTACCTGAGGCAGTTTCTCTGCAGGAAAGAATGTGGATGAATAAATAATTTGTTTCCAAGCATGGAAGACAGCAATTTTGTTTTCTCACCATTAAGAGCCTTGCTGAGATAAATAGGATCAGGACATGACTGAGCCCTGTATGTAGTAGTTCTGGGCAGAACTAAGTCAAAAGTATTGCATTACAAAATCGTGAAATATTACTTTTTTTTAAGCTTTGGAACAAAGATTACACCATGCCATCAATCATTAAAAGGTATGTGCAAAATATAGCAAATGTCTCAATTAAAAACAAAGCAAAAGATTCCTCCGCATGACATGTTCTTTACAGAGACAAAATTAAGATGACAATACAATAAATGAAAACATTAAACTGGAAGATGTATGGCGTTGCTTTCACATATGACTCATTACTTACTGAGTGTCCTGATAGTTATGAAACAACCTCCCCTTTAGCGGGACTTTTGCACGAGTGAATCAGTTTGCAGAAGGGCTATAGGATCTTATTTTATGCTCACTTAATTGTATGGCTGAAGTACCACCAGGAGGTTTGACTGTGGCTTAACAGGTATCCAATACATCGTACACAATCCTAAGGGCTAATGACTGCCAAGCTGATATGATATGTATTTCAAGAGGCAATTCAATGTAAACTTTTGTTTATAATGTACCACATATTGTGCTATAACAGCCCATCTTCCAGTATAATTTAAGTTTTTCTAAAGTTCATCTCCCTGTTGTGTACATCTGTCCCTCTTTCAGAATAGTTAGAAGAAACTATCAATTATTTTACCTTACAAAATAATTTCTACAGTTTCAAATGAAACATTTAAAAAGTGAATATAGTTTCTTTTATTAGCGAAATAATTATATAGGGTTTGTTTTTCAAGAAAGTACTGCAAGAAGATTAATAACTAATGCAAAAATATAAGTGTATAAACATAATTTTGAAACTAGGAACAAAGTTCATTTATCCTCTATTTGTTTATTGGTGAAAGATTTTCCATTATTCTAGAGAATTATATTTGTAAAATGTTATTTCCTTAGATATAACGATGCAAAAGCATTTATATTCTTTCACTTGCTTGCACTTCTATTTAATTTAAGTACCATGTACATGCTTGGAAACCTAGCTTTCAATAGCGGCAAAGTATGTACATAATTAGTAATGGGACCTTCAATCATTCTCCCTCTCATGTTCCACTGTTTTCCCGTATTCCAGCACAGTTATGTGCCCTTTAAGCTATTTTTATCAAGTGTGACAACTTTGAACTTGTTCCAAGACCATATTGCCTTAGATGTGACCTTCTGGTGTGGAAGTTAAATGTTCTCTGAAAATCTTGCATATAACATGTACTTCTCTATATTTACTCTTAATGTAATATCTTCAAAGAATACCAAAAAGTCAGTGAAACATGAACTTTTTCTATAACAGCCTTAGAGCCTGATCCTATATACATGACTTCAGTAGGATTTACACATGTGTAAGGGCTGTGGACCATGTGTGCAAATATGGACACATGTTGTATCATATTAAGGTTCAATAATAGGGCTGGCCAGGAAACAAGTATTCTGTTTCGTGAAAAATTCTGAGGTTTTGGCATTTGGTTTCATTCTGATGCAGGGTGAAATCAAGACTTTTCAGCGTGTTTTGAAAGCAAGACAGTCCAAGAAGGAGACAGACAGACAGACACACCACTGGGGCTAAGTAGTTACCTGTCGTGGTGAGTCCCCATTTCAGACACTGCTTCAAATCAGGCAGCAGTGATTTAAACCTGGATGTGCCCTGGGCAAGCTGAATTTCCTCACTACCACATTATTTGGTGTCCATAAGCAAGGAAGCCCTTCCTCCTCATTTTGACTGAAATTCCATTCTGATGTTGAGGTGCGCAACTCTCTCAGCAGGACAGGCAGCACTGTTTGCTAAGCTTTTTGCTTGTGGAGCATCATCTAGCCATGAGATATATTGTATGCCAGGGGACCCATGTGGTGTATTTTATCACAAGGCAGGTGACAGGCCACAGTGCTGTACTCTGCTACCTCGCAGGACTCTCTAAACCTATGCCCAGTGGTATTCCCCGAGCGGCCACAGTCTTCTCAGCAGGCACTCATGAAGCAGAGTTTGGGGACCAATGATGTAAGCAAAAGGGGTGGGTGTGACGGTTTTACATCTCAGTTTTTTATAATGTGCCACAAGAATTCCTGTCACTGGAGTTGTTTGTGTGTTATAGCTGCAAAATATTTGTCCAAGATGTACGTCTCTAAAGTGTCAGCTTTTCTCTGGGTTTACAAGGAATCGGGTATCCAAGGGAGCAAATTTTCTGTTTGATGAATGGTGTTTGGTTAGAAAAGAAATGCTGAATGTGTATGAACCCCGTCAGCTCTGCTTTATTTCCTCTCAAATGAAAGTTAGCACTATTTGATTTGTTCCTTCAAAACAATACAATGTTGATAAAAAGACTTGGAGATACATATGCATTTGAGCCATATCTGTATCACTGCAATAGCAACATCAGCAAATTTTTTTAAGTGTACTGTGAGCATTTTGTGTCCTAAAACTAATGCCATAACATTGTGCTGACTTTTTCTGCAGCAATGTTGTAGACAACTATAGTAAAGCAATTCTCACATAAATTGTATTTCCATTTGGATTATACTATAAAGATTAACTTTTACAGGTTAGACATAAGCTCTAGCAAACACTAGCTGATAATTTAATTTAACTGAATATATATTTGAATATTGATTTCATGCAATAAAAACCCAAAAGAAATCTCAACAGCCTTGAGTGAAATTCTTATGGACAAATGGAGTATAGCTTTGCCTGTGGGTTGAAAAAGTCTTGGAAATATTAGTGGATGCCTATTTTGTTCAGCTGTTTTACTGTCTGCAAGCACTGAACTGTGATAATGATAGGAAACAGTTAAAACCAGTAAAGAAAACTTTCTAAAAGAGGAAATAGCAATTGACTGATACTGCTTATTTTAAATTTGAACAGTTAGAAAGCTGATGAACAGAAACAAAATCTAAATTTTCTCTGAGTTTATTTCCAAGACAATTGTCTAAATTTAGTCTCTATGTTTGAAAGAAACTCACAGACTATGTTTAAAATAAAAAATGTTTGCTTTCTTCATCATTTGCTGCTAGCATGACCCAAGACAAGTTTCTGGTACATTTTGCCTGAGGGCCAAAGTAATAATTTCAGTCTGAATGTAAAATACTATCCAGCAATCTGTCCTAGATCTTGACATAAGAATTGGCCAAGTAGACTTTTCTTCTGTTCTTTTTTATTAAAACAGTATTTCAAAGGGTAATTTTCAGAAAAAAAAGGCAGGGAATTGCAGTTGCCGTTTTCAAAGATCAGATGATGGTAAGTTTAACATTTATGTGGTAGCACCAAAGAGGCATGACCTAGTAAGGCAGAGGCAGCTTAACAGATGATATGAAGTGTAAATGCTGAAGATCTGCTTCAACGTGTCTGGTAAGTATTATAAGTATGGATTATTCCCACTTTGTAGATGTGGAAGCAAATCAGGAAGATCATAACTAGATTTAGACCAGGACTCAGTGTTAGAGACAGGATTAGAATTCAGGAGTCGATTGCTATTGAGTTCATTAACTCAAAATGCGAGGCATGCTACTAGATATCTGGCGCTCTTGGCTGGTGGTCACACCAGAGGCCACCCAGCCCTGACGACCATAGCTCTGAATGCAGAATTTTTCGGCTCTCTGAACCGATCTGCTGTGTTACCAAGTGTGGCTACTTGCTCACATGGTTACACTGTAACAGGCCACAGCCAAAGCGAAGAATGAATTCTTTTCACAGAAATTCTCAGATTGAGCTGTTTCACCAAGGATATATTTTCACATTGCATTTCCCCACTGTCTATGCATTCAGGTAAAGTGAACCAGCAAGACTACCTGCAATAATGCCCAGTTGATCATGTATCAGGTCTCCCCAAAATCAAGGTGTGGTTGCCCTGTGTTCCAGAGCTCAGCTGGGAACAGCTTTGTGAGGAAGCATGAGCGACCTGTCCTTGTGGGGAAGAAAACAGTGGCACTAATGCACACTCAGATCAGTAAAACAGTAGAAATACCATTTTAACAAACAAATCTGTGAATGGACTTCATGGACTGTAAAACCACTTGTCTGAAAGACAGAAGACATCAATCTTCAGGTGCTATTGGTCCACCAAGGGTGGTATGAGCAGCAGGGATCTCACAGCCATATAAAAATAGAGTAAGCAGAATGTTTTAAAACTCTTTCTTTTAAAAAGCTAGAGGAACCAAATTTGTCTTTATTTTGATCTTGGTGTGTAGAGGCAAATGCCAACCAGAAGAGGGAGCGCATGTCAGCTGGAAGTCTATTCCCAGAGCTCTACTGGCTCAACTAATTATTCTGCTGACGAACACAGCCATGTTGGAAAAATAAATAAAGAAGATAAATCCGGGCTTGCCTTCTGGAAAAGGGCAAAGCTGATCAGAAAGGAACCGATACTTACAGACTCCACTGAACTGCCGTAGCAGAAGTATTTCTGTGTTTAAGAGTGGCTGGATTTGAGTGCTTTCATGTACATCACTCAGCTCATGAGAGCAACAGCAGGCTTCTTGCTGTGCCTCTCCTACTTACAGCTCATAGAGGCATCACTTATGTATGTAGTACGAGTCATTTCTTCCTGTAAACAGGCCATGACCATTAATTGCTTTTCTCTTGTACTCTCTTCCCTCTTTTGCCCTCTTTTTGTGACCCTTTCTACAATAGGTTTTGCTTTTCCTTATTTCTCCTGCTGCTCTGTTCTCCAGCTGTCCTTCTACCCTCACCTCCTTAGGCACCAGCATACAAAGAAGATGGGAAGCTGCAGAGGTCTGGCTGCCTGCGACACCCCTGCTGCTCTTGGGTGGCTCACCCTGCTCGCAGAGCGGGTACCAAGTGACTCCAGCCGTAGCTGGCTGCAGCTGGGTCTGTTGGCAGGTGCGCTCAGCTCAGGGAGAGGTGAGGTGTCGCTGACACAGGACAGCTCTTTCTGCCATCTTGTCCTGCTCCCTCTGACACTGGACCACAGCTCCCAATACTTACCTTGGCATCGGGGCTGCACACCTATGACCATAGGGTGCCTCAGAGGGGTTGCGTGTGGGTAATTGGGAAGCACTGATTGCTCCAAGAGGGCCTTATCATTCGCCCTTTAGTTCAGCACTCATTTGGGGATGTTTCTTTTCCTCCCTTTTTAGCTTTTTCACCCTGCCCTTATTTTATGTAGTTCTGTCTTGTTTTCTTTCCCCTTGGCTTCTTATGCTCTTTCTCTGTCCCCACTGACCCTTATTTTTCATTCTTCTTCTCTGTCACATTCTTTACCCTCCACTCCTTATTTTCTATTGTTCTTTTTATTCTTGTTTCCTTTAGCTGCTCCTCCCTTTTCCTTCTTTTGCTTTCCTCTTCCTTGTTCTTATCCCTGCCTCTTTGCCCCTAATCCCATCTCCAAAGTGATATCTCACATCTTCATTCTAGTAAGTTCGTAAGCAGAAAATAGTCCTGCTTCCAAACTCACATCTATTTTTCTTTCTCCTGCTGGTCATGCCACTTAATACATCTTTCCTTGCTTGAAACATGTCTGCACATAGAAACTAAGAAGCTAGGTATAAGCATTCATTATTTTCTTCTTTAAAATCTGTCCTATAATGTGACTTTTTGCACATAATTATTTCAAGTAATTATTTTAAAAAATAATTTTGCAAATCATTATTTTTGGTTCATTACTGAACAAAAACCAGAAAGCTTTTTTCTTTTCTATATTATTAAGACCAACAGAAGAGATATAAGTGACAGTTTTATTTGCATACTATAATGGGACAAGAGACCATTAGGCTTTACATAGTATAGAGTAACTAATATTATTCTTTTCCATCTTTTTTTTTCTTTCTGAGCCACTGAGCCCTTGATCTTTTTAAACAACGCTAGGTCAAGTCAGCTATCTAAGGAATAGTTTGCTAGAGAAAACAAAAAAGCAATGGTGTCTGACAGTCTTCAAATGCACTTTGTACCTTGTTGTTTTAGTGTCAGCTATTGACAGATCTAGTTGGGGAAATTTCTGGTTCTATCAGCAACAACAATTCAATCTTCTATAGCACTTTTCACATCAGAGCACATTACAAATAGTATTATCATCCCTTTGTTGATAGCCCAGGAGGTTGGTGTAGGGATAACTGACAGGTTATAGGTAAAGGAAAGATCTGACTGGAAGAAATAAAATTCCAGCAGAAACAAATACAAAATTATGTCTTTCAGTGACATTTCCCCTCTCCCGCAAAGTATGTTGCACAAAGAACTTTTCAAACCTTGCTGAAATTCCCCATCCTTTGATCTGACTTTAGATATAGTTGCAAAAATAGTGAAATTAGAGTAACTTTTACTGACACCATTTTGCATTAGTCAGGTCTTTTCTTCCTTTTTTTTCTTTTTTTATTTTTCCTTTTTCTTTTCTAAAGTACAAGTTCGGTATCTGAGGAAACATTCCCTCTCTACCACACAAGTGGTAAATAAAACCTACAAATAAATTCTACTATTTCCCCAAATGTATAGGATACAAAAAAATGTATTCATTAGTGTGAGATATAAAAATGTAGACTCACACTTCTGAAATCTACGGCTGTTCCTTTCACACTTGTGCCAAAGACAAACAAACATAATTCTCCCTGGCAGCTGGACGACATTCCAAACAGCCACCACATTAATTCACTCACCTCCATCAGCCTCTGCCTGCAACCTGCACAGCTTGCTGCCAGGAAGCCTGGCAATAAATTCCAACTCTAAATACCAAACAAGGTAGAAAATACCATACAATGAATTATTCCAAAGGACAAAATGGGCTCGCTCGATAGGGATACCAAGGAAGCGGCTTTTCCACCGACTTCTGGAGTTTCCCTTATTGCACTTGTGGAAGACAGCAGTTGTCACAGAAAATGTAGGCTTGCACTGGCAGTTGACGTCTGAAATTTTACTCAAAATTTGAGTCATTTTGTTAGTGAAGTCTATAGCTGGATATTTGATTAAAACTAAGGTTACGTATGTTGATGATTTGCAAACCAGTGATAACACCTGATGTGATTATAAGGGATCAAGCCTGGAATTTCAGCGTATCTGACTGCTTCTGGAGAAGGGTGTTGTGGATGCCACACTGCAGCTCTGCAACATCTGTTAGTGCAGGGCTTCTTATTTTCTCTCCAACAAAATGTATATGAAAATGGAGGCAAGTACCAAATAATAACTCTATCTAAGGTTATAGATTATGTTTATTTACTTTATATATATGTTTATTAATACATTTGGTTTATGTACATATATATGTATGTACACAAAACCATTCCACTTTTCTCTCAGTCTTTAAGTTATTTTTCTTTTAGTTTCAAAACAAAAACCAAGAAATAAAAGTAATTCTGTTCTTGGAGGAAAGGAGTGCACCTCTCTTGCCTAACAGCAATGGCAAACAAAATGGCCACTGTCTCAGGAGACAGATAATTTCTCATCAAGTTAAAGGCACAGTATGCAATAAAGGCATCACAAATCCAAAGGTTTTCTAATACGGGCTATTTTGTAGCTTTTTTTCTGTTCACCTTTTTCAGAAAAGTTGTGTATTCTGAAATAAAATGAGCACAGTATGTTAATTTTGTTTTCCCTGCAATGATTTTCAGGAGTTCAGCCTGGAAGAACACTCAGCAATCTAAAAGTTTTCCAGCTTCTCAGGTTCTTGTGAGTATGAAGATCTGGGCTGGAAAACTCAAGGGAACAGCTGTCGAAAAAGGTTACGACTGGTTTGGCTTAAGGTTGCACTCAGCACACCAGAAAGTCAGCCATTCTTTACATTCAGGCCCCAGCCAAAAGTAAGTGGGAGCAAATGGGATAGTAAAGGAATAAAATCATTCTCAGAAGTGTAACAGGCACTTCAAATCTCGGAAAAGTTTTACTTTGTGTTGTGAGCGAAGTTGCTGACAATAATTTAATGCAAACTGCTTCCACCCATGTTAGTTTTACTAACTTTGGATTAGTTCACTGCCTTTAGGGATGGCAAAAAAGCTCCCTCTGTTTGATTAGTCTTCTATCTTGACTTTATCTTTTTAGAGTTTTGCAAAGCTGATAAAAATACAGAAGTTCACACAGAACAATTTATTTGGATTTCAGCCCAACCTTTGATAAAATTGTGTGTTGTGAGCTTCTGTATCAGCAAAAGTAGCTCATTTTTGAACAATAGGATAAGTAGTTCTTTAAAACATATTTTACACCTTGGAGAAGTGTTATAGTAAGGAAAACCTTATACCCTGTAGATCTATAAATTTTGCATGTTTTCTTTGAGTGAACGCCTACTCTGCATTACACCAATGACTTACTTTCAGTGCTTCTTTTTGTGGGGGTGGAGGGGCCATTCATATGATCTGCACTTTTCTTGTTCTTTCTGAAGTTGCACTAGGATCTCCACCTGTAGGCTGTTTATTATACTGAGTAGCTGTAGTTTCTGTAGAATTAGAGCTACAGTGAGCTTTCTAATAGAAATTGAATTCAACCCCTGTTTATTCCTCCTTCCAAATTCTAATTGCACTATATTTCCTGCCACGGGATCCTTGCCTGGGATGGGTTTTTGTACTGTAAGGTACAAACAGTGCAAATGTCTCCCTTTTTTTTTTTTAACAGCTCAGTTGAAAACCTTTCCAGCGTGTTTGATTCAGTCCACTCTCCACGAGGACTGATGCTTTCCAGTTACATGCTTTCCTTCTGTATGATTTTCTTAATCTCCAAATAATTTAAACTGGTTTGTGGACTTCCTAAATTATCAGCATAGGGTAAGGAGGCTATAGGGTCAACAGGTCTTGCTATAATGGCTAACTAGACAAGGACTAAGTGCTGCAGTCCTTTCACATTTAAAACTCCTGTTGACCTCGACGAACCATAAGGAGATAGTCTAGTTTTAAGTGTCTTCACCTCAAAAAGGGTATTCACTGGGCAAAGAGGACTGGAGACAAAATTGCTTCACTTTAGGAATGGCTAGGAGAAGTACACCTTAATTTGCACTTGCAAGTCTTTCAATGCTTCAGGTTTTTTTCATACCAGCTGCTGAGCTTTAAGTGGCTTTACTTTCAGGATATTTTAAAGTGAATTTCTTTTTTAAGAAATGACACTATTCTGCTATATTTTTGCTCTACCTTCTTAGTGGAGATTTAGAGTGTGAACTCCAGAATAAGAGCTGCTTTTGGTCTGGGGGGATGGTGGTGTTCAGTTTTGAAAAGTCTCAAGATTTTATCTTGAGTTTCAATATTTGCTTCTTCCTTTATAACTGCCATTCTTGGATGTGAATGAACCTATGACCGTTTTAAGCTTCTTTTTCTTTAAGTGTGTTTCTACCCCTCACATTTGTAATATCTGAAAATACAAACACAAATTTGATAAAAGGTTAGAAGTTTAAAAATTTCACCTTATTTTTTCTGGAACTTAAGATTTTTAATCCAGTCTCATTATTTTTGATGCCTACAGGACACCAGTTTTAGGGTTAGCAAAACTGTATGTTTCAACATGAGTTTGAAACCAAGGGACTTAACAGAGCCTTAAAGAACAGCTGACGAAAAGAAAAGAAAAGAAAAGAAAAGAAAAGAAAAGAAAAGAAAAGAAAAGAAAAGAAAAGAAAAGAAAAGAAAAGAAAAGAAAAGAAAAGAAAAGAAAAGAAAAGAAAAGAAAAGAAAAGAAAAGAAAAGAAAGAAAAGAAAAGAAAAGACAAGACAAACAGACTTTTTTTTAATGTGTTTGTAATTTGGTTATTCTTTAACAGGAACAAAATGAAGATCCTTATTTTTCATTTTCGATGACTTCCATATCATATTTGCTGAGTTTACAGGTCAAAAATCTGTTTTTTCCTGCTGCCAACCTGCATTTTCCACCTGAGATTTGAAAGTAAAAAATATTCATTCTGCCTCATAGGTCATTGCTGGTAATAAAGATTCTGCAATAGGAAATTAGCTGACAATTTTGTTGATGATGTGCAAAACAGAATAGAAGCCAGCTCACCCTCCCACAGCTCCATGGCTCTGCAGTGCTAACAATAGTAAAAACAGGCTTTTGGTCAGAAAAGGAAGCCGCTCTATTTCCAGGTTACGCAGGGAACAGCTCTGTTGAGTAAGAGCGTGTGCCTTAACGTAGCAACTTTGGTGCCCGTAGCTCTGCTTTGAGCCGCCAGCCCTCGGCACCGGGGCAGCGCTGCGTTCCAGCGGCAGGCAGCTGGCTCTGCCTGACCGCAGAGGTGCACCGCCAGCCACGCAGCCTCCTGCCCGGCCCCAGCATCACCAGGCTGGGCTCTCCTCTGCTGGAGGGAAATTAAAAAGAGCTACCAGGTTTGGGGTGGTAAGGTCCTTTAAACAGAAATACCAGTGGAGACGAGATGCACTCTGCTCAGTTGGAATTAGGCGCTGGAGCAAACAGGACTCAGCTCTCCTGGGCGGCTGTGTGGCAGCTGGGATTATCTCCATCGTGAGCGAGAGCTGGTATTTTTCTTTCTTCCCTTCCCTAATAAAGAAATTGCAGTCATTTTAAGCAAGATGTGTTCCTCAGCCCAGGATTATTTTTCTTAAATGATCTTCACATCAAGCTTCATCTTTATCAAAGAATTTTCAGAGGTTTAAAAACCATTGTGGCTCTTATTCCTCCCCACGGGAGAGGGAGAACAAGGCATGAACCAGGACTATGAGTCTAAGTTTGTGCACAGTCTGTTCCTTGGGAAGAGCAACTACATGCATGAGCAGATTACAGTCCCTTACAAGGTTAAAATCTTGCCTGTGGCTAGGATTAGTTTAGTGAAAATGCATAAATACCATGGGTTTGTCTGCAATGATACATTCAGGTGTCTGACTCAGTAATACTACCAAAAATAACTCGGCAACAGGGAAAACACACACGTACACAAATGAGGTGCTGATATTAATGAGATAAATTTCATTTATCATGAACTGTCTCACCTGCCTTCTGCTCTGTATGCCATCCAGGCCTCTGAGACTAATTTGAAGGAGCCTGAAATATGTTAAGAACCAAATAACCAAAAATACAAATTGCAAGTTAAAGGTTTGCTTTCCTCTTCAGAGGTGGAACAAGGATAGGTCTTGGATAAAGTGGTATTTAGTGCTGCGTCTGGGATAGATTCAATGGAGGAACAGTACAGGAGAGGGAGAGCTCTAGAGATAGCAAAATGCAAAATTATGGCATTGTGAAACATGGAGCAGCTATTTTGGGGTCATTGTAGAGGGTTATTAAATTATAAAATGTTCTCTACTAGGTTGTCTAATTTGACTCATGCAAAATCAGTAGCCTGGTTTTAGAAGACAGTGAAATTATATTCAGAATAAAATAATATTTAACATTCAGAGGCAGAGTTCTTCAGGGCTATATTGTTACGCCCAGCATTTTGGAGACAGTTTCATTGGCAAACCCAGTAAAAAATCACAGATGTCTGTCACTGAAAGAAATTAACTTTATCCAGTTTGTTTCTTCCCACAAAAGTAGACAACCATATCATTCCTTTTGGACATTTGCCAAATCCTTTTGGATAATCAGATAGAGATGCCTTGGAGTTGTGAACAATTGTATTTCTGCTGTGAATTTACAGTAGCTCTGTTTTATTTTTTTCCGCTGTGAACCTTGCTTGAGGAATGCTTGCTCTGTGGATTTTATCTTGTCCTTCCTGGTAGGATTACTGAATACAGTTCGATTCTATGCTGGCTTGCAATGCAATGAAGCCATATGAAGTGACATTACTGGCCACAGGAGGATCGCTGGAGAGATTAGCACACATATTGCTCTCAAATATCTGCTGAACCAAGTAGGCTGAAGCAGGAGGAGGCGTTCTCCTTGCACCAGGCAAGAAGAGACAGTGGTGCAGTGGAGTGCTTTTTATCAAATAGGATGAAAAAGAGGAACCCCGCTCTGCTTTCAACAGGGGAAAGGAAAACCTTTGCTTCACTTCTGAAAGTATTTATGGAAGGGAATAAAAAGACTAACTCTAGTGGATGTGCATCTACTGTTACAGAGCTACAGCCCTGAGTCAGGCAACACTCTTTCCATGTCAAATGACAACAGTGGGAATTTTGCCCTAGTAAGGCTACAGAATTTGGCCCATTAAAAATGACTAGATTATCGTTCAATTTTCAATCAGCTTTTCCAAGCCAAATTCCTTTTCTTGTTTGCATTCATGTAAATCCATAGAGGAAGTAAGATGAAGTCATTAGTCCCTAGGTTACACCGTGGTAAAATTTTGTTTTTCTAAATTCCATGACTCAGCTTTTAGGGACTTGTTTTGTTATCATTTTAGCAAACATTCTAAATCCCAGAAAAGTTCTTCACCCAGCAGTCTTTTTTTCTAAAGGAGTTTAATACTGAAAAGGAATCAAAAACCACTTAGGAGGTTTTACTTGGGACTAGTGGAGGCACAAGTTTTGCCAAGTGGTTAGCTGGAGGCCAAATTCTGCAAATCCTAAAATCACATGAGTATTTCTTTCTACTTGAAAAAGACTCATGTTTTGAAGGACAGCTCATATGAATAGGGATCTGCAGGATTTGGCCTTTTTTGGCAAGGCCGAAATCATGGCTTTGCTGTACATAGTTAACCTGCATTTTGTTTAAAGGGATCCCATCAGGAAAGTGGAAACAGGTTTTTCTTAACTAAGTGCTTACAGTTGAATTTTAAAATGCTGCCCTTGTCAGAGGTTAAACTGTTCCCTGCCTCGCTCTTATAAGCATTTTAAACTATCTACATTAAGTAAGGTAAATAAGAAATACAAGGAATGAGGGTACAATCTAAGCACAAGGAAATGTAAAACAAAAGGGCAGTTTCATTGTCCTTATTAAAACACATTAAAAGTCCATCCAGCTGCTTGTGTTTAACCAATACAAAGTATGGTTTCACACCAAAAGAACAATTTATTCTGTGAATTAAAACATTTAGAAGGCCTTGTTAACAATGGTGAGCACTTAGACATACAAGCAGTCAGTGGCCGTATGCACATGATTAAGTGCTTACTAATGCAGATAATGCTGCAAAACTGGGGTCAAAAGTATATAGAATAACTGGACATGGTTCTGGTTAGAAATTAATCCAAGAAAAGCCCAAAGATCTGAACCACTGCAGTAAAATAAATGGGGGTGTGTATACATAGAAGCTGGGTTCGAGAAACTAAGCCCAGTTTCTAATTTCCATAGCATCCCTTTCTGTCTTCTTGCAGGATTAAAAATCTTGCAGCTTAGACCTATCTCTATTGCTTACTTTCTCGAAGGTCTTGACTTGTTTTCTGTGTGGAAAGAGTTGGAACATTTTCCTGTGAGGGTGTAGCTTAAAATGCTTATATACACATCACTGAACCTATTGTGCCTCCTGTCCACCCTCTCTCAATGTCAATATACTCTACATAACATGATCAGTAATGCAGCAGTGTAATTAGCTACAGAGATCTAACCGTGTGTTAATAAAAGGCCCAAGGAAAACAAAAATCTGTCTTCCAGCAGGAGTGCCTGTCTAAACATTTGTTTCCAACCTCCCAGGTTTTACATAAAAATATAGTGCATCTCTTCCTTAACAATACCTATGAATAAATGGACACTGACTTCAGACAATTTTTACTCTTTAAAAAATTACTCTCTGGCTTATTATTCTGCTTTTTTTCTACTTATTTTATTGTTTCTACTTTTCTCTACCTTGCCTTACAGTTTCCTTTAGTTTCATCCCACCATTCTAGATTTCTTGTACAAATTTTGTTGTATTTCCATTTCCCTACTAATATTCTCCTTTTAAATTCTTTTAGTGACTC
Organism: Ciconia boyciana; assembly: GCF_034638445.1. NCBI lineage: Eukaryota > Metazoa > Chordata > Aves > Ciconiiformes > Ciconiidae > Ciconia > Ciconia boyciana. The sequence goes on from NC_132935.1 coordinate 24,699,186, forward strand.
TATTTTCAGTTTGTATGTCACTTCATTTCCTCTACCTAGCAAGTTCTTCTTATTCTATATTCTGCTTTTCTTTTGTTCTACTTTTTGTAGCCTGTCTCCTGACTGCCTTTGCTTTGCTTTATTCACCTCCACATCCTTCTTCTCCCTGGCTCTCTACACCCCTTTTCTAGCTGGTGCTCCCCTTCACTGCACCCTTTCTGTTTATATCGCACCTATATTTGTTTATATCCCACCTGTAGTGTATGGAAATATCTCAGGTAAGCCCAGGAGAGAAGCTTCTCTTATCATGTTGCCCTGCAATGTGTGTGACGAGATTTAACTGCATGAGGAATGGCAGAGAATTTCCTTTAACATGGCAAAATCTGTGAAACTTTTAAGAGACAGGAATCTTTTTTGGTAAGTAAATGGGACAGTTTGAACACTAGCCAGTAACAGTGATGCATAGGTACAGTTAGAAAAAGCCACTTTTTGAGGGGGCTTGTCAAGGCAATGAAGAAAAATTTTGTCCAAATTAAAAAAAAAGACAAAATCATGAGAGAGGTAGCAAGCAACCAGGACTGACTGTAAGCACTTTTCTGGCTCCGCAGTGCATTTTACACCAAAAGACCAATAACCCCCAGACAGAAAGTCCTCACCCTAGAAAAATCCAACTAACAAAAAGCAATTTTAAAAATTGGCTCTGTTCTTTGTATTTCTTCAATGTCTTCACACTATTTCTTCCCTTTTAACTTTCTTATCTTTTTCTCTTTTAAAATGTTTCCTCTTACGATGTGCAACAGTTGGTTTCCCCTGCTTTTCTCCTCTTCCTCTTGTGTGCTGTCCCTCCCTGTCTCTCTGGATCCCTCCTATCGCTCTTTCTCCTTCCTGTGTTCCTCAGTCTGACTCTTCGTGTATTCACTCTCTTTGTACTCATCTTTTAACCCAGATGTTTCATTATACTTTCATCACCATAGAGGCCTTCTATGCTAGCTTCTTCCCATGCTACAAATTATGTATTTATGCTCTGCTGGCACAGCCACAGAAACTGCCCCTCTCTCCTTTCGCTGTCATGAGCTCTCATTCCCTCCTATGCATACACATTGCACCAGCACTTCAAAACGAAAACAAATTTGTGGATACATGACGATTTCCCCAATATGTGTTTCTACATGCAGGCTCCGCAAATCTGTTCAAAGCCTGCTTACAGGCTCTATGCCAGACACAATTTATGTGGGAATTGTAATACAACCTCCTGCTGAAACACATGTTCAACCTCTCTTCAGCACATGTACCCCACTTTCTTCTAGATCACTTTTCCACATATGCACAGAACCTCCTTCTCATGTGTTTTCTCCTTTCCTGATTGATCCATCCTCAGCTGACTTGTAAATAAAGAGGCTCAGGTTTTGAGTGATAAGGTATCAGCTAGACCGAAAGTAGTTGGGTGAGTGTTAATAGGGGAGAAGGTTTGCTCCTCCAGTTTGGAAAAACTCTCCTGGATTTCTCAGGAGAGGGGGTTTTAGGTTTTTATTCCTGAAAGGAACAAGGGGCATCTTTGTTTTGAAAAGTAGGATTTTGGTAGCAGCTTGCTGAGCAACTGGCCTGGACCAGTATCCTTCCTTGGTCTTAGGAAAAAGCTCACTTGACTTTTCAGAGGATAGTATTTATAGCATGCTTTTGTCACACTTGTTTTTAGGCTTTTGTGCTTGCCCTCAGGCATGTCAGAGAAGAAACTAAAAACTAAGATAAGAGCAGTTTCATGACAGAAGTGAGGTTCCCCAAGGCAGTGCAAGGAAGGACAACCATAACTATCGATTCTTATGTGACTAATGACTGAGGTGTAAATAGTAAAACACCACCAACCCCTCTCAGAGCTGGGTAAGTGGCACAGAAAGCTCACACATTCCTCAAAGAGTCTGATTTTATCAGGACTTGGGGAAAAATATTTTACAACTTTTCTCCAGGTCATCTCTCCTCCTCTTGCCCACCCAACTAAGGACCATATGGAGATATGACTTCCAGCCTTTGTGCTGAAACAGTTTTTTGCAGTCTACCTAATGTGCTGAAGGTCAGCAGAGCAGTCGGCATTGCAGCTACATCCCATCTACATGGGAGGGAAAGGCAAGCACTCACAGAGGTCATGGTTCAGTCTGGCTGGGCCCTTAGTTTACGTGACCGGCGAGTCAGAGCCTCAGCATGTAGCACACGCCAGCTACTCAGTGAAGATACGGAGGAAGTGTTTCAAAGTGTTCTTTGCCAACAGCCCTTCAGAATTGTGACTCTTGGCCTCTGCAATGTTCCCCTTGCCAACACCCTCTCAGCTCCTGTGAGACTTTCCACTGTTGATCACTGATGCGCTTAAAAGCAAATCGTGACTGAAGTTTATCGAACCTGTCTGTTGCCTTGTTGCTTTCTCTGTTGAATGCCTCCACCACACAGCAAAACCATGTCATCCAATCCACACATGTTGTCTTCAGCCCTCAAGCTGTTCTCAGGCTCTCCACTCAACCTAATAGCAATCTAGCTTGCTCCTCAGCTTCCCTGAAAAATTTTTACAAGAAAAAAAAGAACTATTCAGCTCTTCAGACTGCATTTAGACATCCTGGTGGGTGGGTGTTTGGTGTGCCCCAGGGTTTTGGTTCCTCAGGTCAAAACTGGGATCTGATTACCTGGATCTGGATCCACAAGGCTGCTCTTTTCTGGACAGGGTGCCTAAGTTTCTTTCTGATGGAAATGGAGGTACAAGGAGCCAAGGAGCAAAGTGATATGCAGTGAGAGCCCAACTTAATATGGGGTTCCTATGCAGATACATCGCTTGCTTCATTTCAGGAACTCCAAAATGTTTCCAGGGCCACCAGTTTAGAGGTAACCTTAGCTCATCATGCCAGCCAGGGAAGATGTCAATGCCTGTCAGCAAGCAATGCTGGAAGACTTGCACCTTAGTTGTGCCTCAGGAACCTCAGAGTGTTTTCTGTCTTACAAATAAAGCAGGAGTAGGAAGTAGGATAGACTTGGACAGCAACTCTGAGACCCAGTGCTTGGCTTACAGCCAGCTATGGCCAGTCTTTGGTAGCAATTGAACTAAACCATCAATTAAATGTTTGTATCATTTCAGAATGAAATACCAGCCAGCTTCTAAGCATTTAGTTACTATTTGCATAAAATGATGTCACATCCTTTTTACAGTCACCTAATTTCTCTTACGGTAAGCAGTTTCCAGGCTGGTTCACCTGTATGCCAGTTATGCCACAGAACAGACTCTCGTCCAGTGGGTTTCGTTGAGGGCTTGATACTGCTTTTGTTTAAAACCTGCATAGTAGTGGCTTCCTCCTGTATTATGTGTGTGAAAAAGCAGGCATGCACAATGTCCCTAGAGTCTGAACTCAGAGAAAGCCCTGTAACATTGTTTAGTCTCATGTGTTAAATAATGTCCAGGAGCCTAGAACGTGTCTACGCTGCTGATGAAGAAACTTCTGCCTGAGCTGGCGTGGGTTGATAAGCAGTAGAAATGTGCCTGAACAAACGAGTTCTGCCTTACGCCATCCTGCTGCCAGACCCTGTCTAGCTCATTTGCACAGCAGGGATCTGTGCCATGCCAGCTTGCTGACGTGGCTCACTACAAGTTCAGGTATCACTGCTGGGCTCGATGTGGAGACAATGCTAACGAGTATCTGACTCCCAGGGAGCGGTGGTGGGCAGGAGGAGGAGATGCAGAAGAGAGAAGGAAGGCTGTTTGCTGTCTGCCTTTTTCCATGACATTCTCATTTCATATTCTCATCATCTTATTTACATATATTTTCATTACTTATGTCTATTCTTTTCCACACTATTTTATTTCCTTTCTTTTATTATATTATGAGAAATATCTATTGATATTTCTTCCAAGACTCTTGAATGTGTGGGAAACCCTTGGTGCAGCTACTGGAGAAAGGTGCTCTAGTAAGAAAACAACTTCAACATGATGCTGCCATCACACCTATCAAGGAACATATCTCACACCTTTAAATGTAATGACTATAACCAATAGGCAAGCATATAATATGATGCTATTGAAACAGGATTGAGGCATTGCACTGAAAACAGAAATATCCCCTATCTTTTGGGTCAAGGTCACTCTTACCATCAGGATAAAAACATGCACTGGGAAGCGTGTCTTGCGATACAGTTGTGTGTGTATGTTTAAGGGCAGAAAGTCATAAACAACTTTTAACAAAAGCTTCTGACCCTGAAAAATTAGGCTACTTCTGTATATACAGAAGTAATTTTTAGCCAGAGCAGTCCTGCAGCATGAAAATAGGGAAAATGAGCAAGAAGTACTCTGACAGATAGAAAATCCAACTATATACCATTTTTAACCAGTGGATAGTTTTCCTTTTTTTTATTATTCTTATACAGCTGGTTTCAAGGCAGACATTTGGAAAATAGCTGAAAACAAACTTTGCAAGAAAAAGATTTACAAGTGCTCGTGTCTAGCTTTCTGATAGGGTAGCCAGACATCAGGGAAAAACTTTGCTTGCCTCTCAAAAATATTGGAGCTATCAAGATGAATTGGGCATAGAAGATAGTGTATGTAAGGGCAGCTGGATGACTGAAAATAGAAACTCTCAAGAATAAAGCAGAGCCATTTTGGAAGAGAAGTCTGTATCTGGAGAGCTGGAGGCACAACAAACTGGCCAAACTATATCAAGGATATCCAGCAACCTGGTGAGCAGATGTGAGACGTGTGGGGAAATGTGGTCCAAACAGCAAAAGAGACTATGAAAAACTGCAGCATCCCTAGCAGGCCTTGGAGCGTAGTAGGAATGGACCTTTTGAGAAAATGCACCACAAGAAGTTACAATTTTGAGCTAGAAGTTACTTACACAGTAAGTATTCATGCATCTTTTGCAAATGCAAGGTTAAAGCACTGTCACAGTTGAGTGTAAAATTAGCCTGTATTATTTCATTTCTGTGCTGCATATTGTGAATTGAGACCGTTTCCCAACTGAGAGGTGGTAACTTAACCCAGGAGTGTGTTAACTTGGGTGGTTGCGATCACCTGAACACGGTGTGAGACTGTATCTCTGCAAAAAGCAAAGAAAATATACAGTCACCCATTCCTGAATGAAGAAATACATGTACCAAGAGCCTGAACAGCATCCTGAGGCCGCACACAATGTTGTCTGCATATTTCTGCATCCGTAGCCCCAATATTGCTGTCACTAGTGGTGGCAAGAGGATGAGGAAGAACGGTGGGTGTGAAAAGATGAGAACTCGCTAATACCAAAAACCTAACTGCCTTCTAACCAGGAGACCTTGTGTAACTGGAGATCTCCCCAGTACAAACTGTGATCTTGAAAAAACTCAAGGCATTGAAGAAGTAAATTCTTGTTGATATAATAGAGGAATGGGCAAGCGTGTGTTTCTCTGAGATATTATTACAACACCAGGACATTGGCATTGCTGTGAGGGATAGTAAAATCTGCCTCAACAGAGATATGATCAGCACTACATTGAGAAACTACAGCCACTGGAAGGACTGAGTGCGAGACAGCCTTTTGGCATTATCAGAAGATAAACACTCATTAAACTCCTACAGGGTATATCCAAGACCCTGTGCTACAGCATGGTGTGGAGCAACACCTCTCCAAGCCCTGAGGAAAATATCTTAGATATTTTATATCTTAAATATCTTAGATCCCACACACAGTTAAGAAAAGAGAGATATGAGTGTGTTAAAACATGTATGATGCTAATAACTTTAAGACTTCAAGGGTGTGTAACAGAATGCTAAGCACATAAATTGGCCATGGTATTTGCACTTAATTTTGGTATCTCAAATAAATACAGTAAATGGGACATTAGTATAAAGATATTCCCTATGGGGACATTGTCACAGGGTAATTTACTGTATAAAACCTGTCCATCCTTACCCTATACTGTTGGTTGATATCAATAGTACCTATGAGCTGAAGGCCCATCTACGCTGCCACAGTAAATACAATGCTGGTATTAACAGCGATACCTACATCAGCTTTAATCCAAATAGTTCATTCAGCAACAGTGACTATGCACAGGAACAAGGTTTAGCACAAGCTTCACTAATCTCCCAGGGGTGAGCAGCTGGCTTACGTAGGTGCCTGTAGAAGTCACAAATTGCTGATGACATTGTCTGAAGTGGTGTGAGGATGCTTACTCATACTCCAAAATGAAGCGTAAAGTGACTTTGAGGAGGTGCTTGGTCAGAGAAGACAGCATGCAAGGCTGAAGGAATACTGCCAGGCTATTGAATTGTCTTGACTCTCTCACTACCCTTGCTTGAAAACTGAATGATCCCAGACTTTCACTGTCATGTGGATTTGGAGAAATTCGCCTCCAGGCACCCCCTTGCCTCCCCATATCCTCCTTACAGTCTCCTGGGACCGGTGGTGCCCAGGGAGGGGCAGAGGACATCCCTCCTCCTGGCCCAGCTCCGCTGCACTGTGGAAAGGTGGGGAGCAAGGTCTCCTGTCGGTGTGCAGCTGGGTGGAGCCACCGCTTTCTCTCTTCTGCTCCGTTCTCCAGTTGATTTGCTGTAGAATGGAGCACCTGAAGGTCAATCCTTTTGCTCCACTAAGCACTAAAGCTGTTGCATGCAACCACATACAGAGACACATATGAGAGAGTCAAGTAGTGAGGGGAATTCTTTCCTGCACCCATGTCCAGCTATGTTCAGTCTGGATATAATTTAGTTCTACATAAGGAAGTTAAAATCTCTTCTGATATAATTTTTTTCTACTTCTAAATTACTCATAACATTTAAACATTTGACTTAACCTCTGAGTGTTGAGGGTCAGTAACCTGCTGAATGTAACTTCTCAATGGGCACTGCAGCCAAAAGGGATCCTAAGGGTATATAGCCAGGAGCACTTACAAAGAGTGAGGAAGATTATGTGACTGCTACACTTGGCATTGGTAGGACTCGTGATGGACTACAGCCCATTCCTGATGTTTACAATCCATACAGGATGCTGATAGATTACATAGACTATGGAGAAGAGCCACGGGACTCATTAAAGAACCCCAAAACATGTTTTATAGCAATAGACTCAAAGAGTTTAATCTGTTATTTCGAGAAAGAAGAGGCTAAGAGATGAGATGATCACAGACCATAAGTATCTATGGCAGGGATATGATTTTGATAAACGAGAGTTAGTCTAGCAGACAAAGGCATAATAAGATTTAATTGCTGGAAGCTGAATCAAGGCAAATTCAAAATAAAAATAAGGCACAAAAATGTAAGGGCAAGAATAGTTGTTCCTTGAAACAATTCACTAAGGGTTGCTGTGGGCTCTCCATCACTGGAAATATTTTAATTGAGATTGGCTGCTTCTCTAAACTTTGTGCTCCAGTTCAAACAGGAATTAATTCAGGGAAGTCCCATGGCTTGTATTATAAAACAGGCCAAGCCAGATGATCACAGTGGTCCCTTCTGACTTTATAATTTATGAGCTCTGATATAATCAGACTCTAGCACAATATAGCCATAGGCAAAAACACTTCCTATTCATCACAGATTATTCTGAGAAATGTTAACATCTTCTCATTATTTCATCAGGATAAATCAGGCATTACAGTTTATGGCTGTATTAAGCTGGTAAAACATAACTGTAGTTTCATGTGTCTTTAACTCATTACCTTAAAAAACCTCAAAACATTTACCCAGCTCATCCTAACTATTCAGCGTAAAAAGCATTTAAATGTTGAGAACAATGAGTTCAGGCTCCAATACCGCTGAGTTGTCCTTCAGTAAGAACACACAAAATGTATCCTAATAAATGAGCAACCCTAAAGTAAACCCTGCATCACTATCACCTGGATGTAACTACACCTAATGTCCCCTTGATCTTTGCACAGAACTCTCATTGCATACACAGCAAGAGCAGTAAATGGCTCTAAGGAGGTAGATACTGTTTCACAAAAAGGTTTAAGACAAACACAGACAGCAGAGAAGTGCTGATTTAGTAACAGAATATTTTACAGCAAAGAAGGTCACAAATTGGCAGCATTAAAGGTTTTATTTTGGTTAGTTGACAAGTGTGAATAAATGCTGTATAGACCAGGTAGTCAAGTGCCAGCAATATTTTTCTTTTGAAAATGTTATCTTCACTTAGATCTTCTTCAGTAGAATATCATCAGTCAATCATAAAGCTGGCTGTTCCAGGCAAATACTTTTACCATTACACAATTCTGTGTGAATACTGGGTTCACGCAGTGGAGACATAATCCTGCAAACCCCAAAGAAGATAATGTTTTCTAATCCAAAAAGAGCCCATTTCCCCTTTATAGATTAGGAAATGAATCTTTTCAGAAAGTGGCTTTTAAAACAAACTGAATTCCTATTCCAGATAGCTTGGCTTAACTAAATTTACAGAGTTGGACCTTTCCTTATTAGGCAGAAAGACAGACAAACAGCTTATCTCCAGCATGTTTTTTATGCACAGTCAAGTCAGTATCTTGTGACCAGCTTCACAGAACGCATCTGACTTTTTAACTAATGTACAATTTTTAAAAATCACATAGCTAAGAGCAAGCAATGGACTTAATGGTGACTTTAAAGAGAAAATACAAAGAAATTTGGCAGAATACCACGTAGCTAGTTGTGTCACATGCTAGCCACTGATTCACACTAGCTGAATTTACCTGAACTGTCCAGATCAGACTGTTTGTTGCTTATTTGTTTAAAGTTCATGAGGAATTAATATATCTTTAAAAAATATAATTCTATTTTTCATAATCATAAGAAATTTCAAAAGAGCCATGGAGTCTCATTAATCACATTTTCTTCAGAGCTAGATCATATTTTAAATGATGGTAAGGAGATGTCACATAATATTGCCACAAAACATTGACATGCTTATCATCAGCCATACAGGTGATTAAAAAAGCAAAGGGATTGACTTAATGAGCCGACAAGCAGTAACCTGTGGATGAAGTTTAAGTATGCTACAGAATTACGAGCAGGGCTCCAAGTGGATAATATCCTTTTTGGGTTTGTTATTTTTCAATCGTCCTGACTGCATCTTTACAGTCACATCCTCCAAATCTTATCCCTCTTCTGGCTGCCTGGGACACTTCCCCATTGCCCTCTCCTCTAGACATCCTCCTTCTGTTCCTGACATTGTCTCTTCTGTGTAATGTCTTTTTCATTAGGTTGAGTTACTTTTTCCTCTCACTGGGCATTTACCTAATTTATATTACTTGAATTCAGCATAAAACCACTGAAAGCAAGGTCAACATTTTATCCTATTCTTCATAGCATACAAGTGTCATGACCTGAGTTGTACTTCCTTGTTTTTCATCCCCAAACTGGTGCTTAGACAAAGAAAATGTACTGTAAATATATTACCAATAGATGTAATGTAATAATTTGAGCACAAGAATATTAGATTAATGGCTTTGATATGGGCATTGCCTTTTGGTAAAGGAGTTGTCTTTGTGGTATAGCTTTTGATTGCCAAAGATGCATGGATTGACCTGCATACACCAACAACTACCAATCAGGCTGTTGTGCACTATCAGGAGGAAAAAACATCTATTGGCTAAGAAAAGAAATGAAAGACTATTTATTTCAATCCCAAGGAAGAAGTAGCAAAGCAACCTAAATGAAAGCAAAACCCTTGAAAAGAGCATTGCATCTTTGTGAAGATGAAAGGGGGGTGTCAGTGATATCTTATGATTTATAGTAGCTTTGCAGTTGCGGGCTGTGATGTGTGAATGTGATGTGTTTTCCTAATAAGAGGAATAAGTGGTCCGAGTTGATCCTTAAATAAATGTATGAAGTGCTGAAAAGCATGAGCACAGAGTATGGCTTGAGAAGTGTAAATACAGATATGAAATGACTGCTCTTGAGTGCAAGAGACTGGGTGATAGAACAATGAGAATGAAAGAATATAGCGTTCCTTAAAGAGTTTACTGTTTAGTGAGAAGCAAATGAACATACTGTCTTCAGTCCTACACTCCCTCTTTCTTTCTTCCTTTTATCATCTTGCCAAAATTGTTTGCTTTTGAAAAATAATGAAGATTTTTTTTAAATAACAACCCTCCTTATACCTTAATACATTGCTTCATTTCTTCAAAGTGCTCAGCAAACATTGCTAAGTCTTCCTAACAACATGGCTCTAAAATATTACTATGAGATAGGGAAACTGAACCCTGGAGATGAAATGACTCAGCTGGGGTTCCATATTTAAAGCTTCTAAGTGACACTGTTGTACAAATAATGATTATATTAATAAAGAATGCTGTTAAATAGCTGATAGTGGAATCAAAGGTGGAACACAGGATTTCCCGCTTCTTCTTTTAACGTTGCGGACCACACAACCTGCCTGTAGAAATCCACTTAATCGTGTTCTTCTTCAGTATGTTCTTACTTTGCTGTATGAGCCTCTTTCCAATGAGTAATCAATTCCTGAGCTATCAGTTTAATAAGTTACACATTATGCCTCATTTGCACATTTTATCAAATGGGATCTATGATCCATTCTAAACACCCTATGTGCTTGGAGTTTGTTGGGCATCCAGTGTGACCTGAAGAGATCCAAATACTGCTGGATCCTTCATGACTCCAGCAAATGGATGTGATGGTCTCCACAGCTTTCTGACTAGGAAAATGTTCCTATATCAGAAAAACTGATTCCACAATTGGCAAGCCAAACTGAAAGAGTGAAGACTGCTAGTTCACTTACACTATGACTCTTACTAATATCAAGGTTCCTTTCAAGCTGAAGCAAACTTAAGGGACAATGTGAGTCCATTTTGCTGTAACTGCCCGTGCTTTACTTTTTCTTTAAGGAAAGCTTTTAACCTATGAGCCTGCAGAAAAAGCAAATTTAGACACCCTCACCCTCATTTACCCAAATACGTAAGGTTCAGGTTTGCCCTGGTATGTCAGTAATAGGCAAAAATATACAGTTTGTAAGAATACATCAGCATAGGACAAATACTATAGAACATCTATAGAATACAATAGGATGCATAGAGCTATGTATTCCACAGGATGGGATAGTATTGTTTTCTGAAAATACGTTCTTCAGCTGGCTCATCCCCATACAGATAATCTCTTCTACATTTGCATTTTGAAGATCTCAGAAAGCTTTTTCCAAAAAAATCAATTATTTCCAAAAATGTCTGATAAGAATACTTTTATATGTGACTGCTCTGCACCTTTGATGACTTTACCAAAAATTTAAGCACTGCTGGGCACATAGTTAATAGGAAGCTATGTCTTTCTGCTAACTCACTGAAATACCAAATCCAGCATTCTGGATTTGGAACACTCCCTTGAGGACTTTGTGACCATAAACCAATAAACGGATTACATTCATTCACATGTTTTTTTTCCCATCTGTGACAGATAATGTGGCGTGCCACAACTAAGGTGAAATGGGATGGTCAAAATGCAGTTTCTTTCATGCCCTACAATTCATCAAGAATCATCAGGATGCCAGGACTTTCAAAATCTTGACTCAAATGCAGAAGCTGAACCCCAGAGGTTTAAATAAGGACACTGACATTTTGAATATCTGGATGGGGACATCACTGTCACAGAGCAGGAATACTCACAGCCCAGCTGCAAATGGGTAAAAATTGCACTGAAAGCAATCAGCTTGGGAGTATGAGGCAAGAACTCCCACAGTTTTCTTTCCTCCTCCCCCAGCCAGCAATAAAAATCCCACAGAACAGAAAAAGTTCCTTTTAGTTTGGATTTTAGATGTTAAAAAATAGGTATGTCACTTTTATACAGCGCCTGATGTATTAAGTCTCAAATAACACAAGAATTCTTATATAACCCAGCAATCAGTGGACTCAATTGTTTATAATATGCCAACAGTAAATGCAGGAGGAATTTATAATCATATTTTCATGGGGAGTAAGCCAAAACCCCTTCTGCAACTCAAACAAACTGCTTCACTTTTTCATTTTGGACAGGTTTAAAACGCAGAGACATGACAACATGTCAGATAAATTTCTCTTGTGGCATTTTCCCCATAGAGGTGACGCAAAGAAAAGTCAGAAGATTAGCTTGTTATGTCCAGTGTGTGTTTTATAGTTACTGTACAGGTGAATGGTTACAAGAGTCTGAGGACAAAATCTCTACAGGAAAAAATTACCAAAAAATTACTTCGCTAGCTACATTTTCTGTTCTTCCTGTCAATTCGCCACTTTTTTTTTCCTCCTCTCACAATGTTCTTTTCTTTCTCAGCGTATCTCTCCAGTAGACTCTGGTTTTTTCTTTCTTTCCTGCCTCTTTTAGACTCCCTCAACAATGGAAATTAAATGGGGTTGACTGAATTGGTTCAAACACAATAGAAATACAGTTCCAATGCCTGGAATTTAAAGACAGATTTCCCCTGACTGATGTCTGCTAGTCCTAGCTGTTTTGAGACAGTATTTTAAAATTATTTCTCAGATGTTTCTTCTTCAAATGAAATGGTCCCATTCTCAGTAGGGAAAGAAACAATACCTTCCTCATTTCCTCACTGTTGGCCATCAGCTGCTTTTTCTCCGAGGCTTCCCTCCTTCCCTCCTCCACCCAATCCCATCTCTAGCCTGAAGCTTCTCTTAGACGAGATTTCATCTAGGAACATGCTTGAGTACCCCAAAAGCCAGTCCATGCCCCTGTAAATGTCCCAGCGCTGGCAAGGCAGTGTTCCTGCATTGGCTTGTCTGCACTAGGATTTATAACATGGTAGCATTGTGAAAACACATCTTCTCTCCTCTTACTTTCAGCCAGGGTCATTTTTAGATGCAAGCTGCCCTGAGGCTAGCAGGGAGAGGAAAGTAGCCCTCCCTGGAGCCAAACCGGGCATGTTGCCAGGGGAGCAGGACAGGAGCAGAGGCGATGTCCCTCAGGCATGTGCTGACTGGCACGGTGAGGTAGAGGAGCGTAGGGGATGGTGGCAGGAGAGGCTTTTTGTCAAGGCGCACCATGCTAGCTAAGGAAATGTGAAGGACTGAGTGGTGACCCAGATACTTGCAGCCTGGTGGGCATTTTGGGGGGTCCTATGCTCAGTGTGGTCCCCTGATACCTTCATGAGCTACTTGTGAGCCCTCAACCCTCACACTCCTGCCCTTTTTTGCCTTTTTTGCACAGGTTTTTTTCCATTAGTCCTTTCTCCTCCGGGGAGGTCTTGACACTTTGTTGGCCCATTAATGCCCCAGCCAGCCCGAGACTAACAAAAGCTTCCCTGCTCTCCCATTCATTTCTGCTCAGAAGGAAGGGAGAAAGGGTTGACACCCTGGGGAGAGAGGGGGTGGAAACAGTGATCAGACCAAGGCACAGCTATCATTTCAGTCTGAGAATGTGGGTTGTAATGGAGAAAATTAAGATGCTGTTTTTCCCAAGCCCTGCAGACAGGCCAGTCTGGGGACACACTGGAGAACGTTCTCTTCACCTGGAAACATTTCACAGATTCCCACTGACACTGAGTCCTCTCCCAAAGTCCAAACCCTACTTCAGTTCAACACCTATGTTTATGCCATAGCTTTAAAGGTCAAGATCTCAGCTCAAAGTGGTGCAAAACTGCCAGTTTTTTACTTGGATTTAGGGCAAAGCAACCCTTTCTGCAGTCGGGCAAAGGCGCTTGTCTTTGGTGATGAGGCTAAGAGATTTGTGCTTGAAACATTCTTGGTAATACAACTTCAAGATGCTTGGCACGGCTGAACTCCCGTGAAAGAATCTGATGCAAGAAAACAGATGAAAGCTGCAACGTGGTTGAAGGGAATTGCAGAGATTGGATTGAGGACGGGATTTGGCCTCTACCACTGAACATTCATGAGGCCAAACATGATATGGAAACTGTTTCAGTAAAATGTACTCCACAGAATCAACATGCCAGGGAGCCTGAACAGCTTCATTTATCACTGATCCACTGCTGGTGCTTGTCTTTACACAGGGTTATAACTTTTTCTGTTAAATCCCATGTCTGACTCTCAGTCCCTCTTGATTTCTAAGGATACAGACAGATGTTTATAAACAAATCTGTGTATGATTCCTTTTTTAAAAGAGAGCTACATGCTTCAAATCCTTCTGACCAAGAACATAAGAGTTTGTATGTTGTTCTGAAGCCATTGAGAATAGATGGAAAATTAATTGCTACAGATAGGTGTGGTGAAGAGGAATACTAAAAAATAAAAATACTATCTTTAGTACAGAAGAGTGTCTGTGGCAGTACCCTAGCTTTACAAATAAGGAGAGAACTATGGAAAACTTGAGCCTCTTTGATATCACAGAACAAAATTAGTCAAGGATGTAGCTGTTTTTTCACTCTCCATCTCCATCTGATTCATTTATCTTCATGTTCCCACAGTGTTTCTTTGAAGTAGCCCAAACGCCACTGGCTAGAAGAGCTTTCCACTGTATTTTTCCCACAAATTTGTTGAAGGTTGTTCAAAAAAAGATTTCACACATATATGCTTACATTCATATGGAAATCCTTAACTCACGAAATGAAGAGAACTCTTTGGTCTCATATCCAATATTTATCCTAGTTACACACTTTTAAAGAGATGATACTGATTTGCGCCACTAAACAAAGAGCACATTAGTATTGCAAGCAGTCATTTTCCATCCAGCTAAGCTTTCTTTGGAATGTAGCTGTCAATTTTTCCTTTTTCAGACCCTGAAGGAAGTATCCACATTTATTCAAAATAAAGAATCTAAACTCTTGGACTCCTCAGAGCAAAATAAGCCAGAAGGTGGAGTTGCAACTGTAATTATCCTCTCTTTAGTGCCTGAGGACAATGTCTTTAGTTAACTAGATGCATTCCACTGCTACTAATGCAGTCTGTTCATGTTTAAAAATGTTTATTTTGTCCTATCTAGTCATAGCTTTCAATACTATTGACAAATACAAGCAATGTGTACATCCAATAAACATATGAAAAGAATCACTGAAAACATCCCTTTCTTATTGACCCAACATCAGGTTCAAAGAATCAATTTCATAAACTATTAGCTATTCTCTTATTTGATGTAAATGCGATAAATGTAATGCTTAACACACCCTACTAATAGTCTTTAAATTGTTTTAGAATAGTGTATAAGTACCTAAAAGGGAATTAATCTTATCAGTTTTCCATAGGATAATACATAAATTACAGACATCAGGGAACTGAGATCAGAGAAAAAGTGAACCTTTGTGCACTTCAGGTTATAAGCAGTTTGTCCTGAGAAGAAAGTATGGGAACACTGCAAAGCTACAACTCTATAAGAATATTTTGCTTCGCTTAGCTCTCCAGTTTTTGCGCAGTGGGTTCTGATGAGAAACTGCTTTTACCTTCACTTGCAATTAAAACTATTCTAAAGTTCTTTGCTACAAGTAAATATTACTCGAGATGGAAAAGAGTTTTAAGACTGTGAGCTGAGAAATACCGCGCAGCGTAACTGTGCCTGTCCTTAGTCTCCACCTTTTTAGTTTGAAATGCTTGGGGAATTTTTTTCATGGGAGGAAAAATCTCTTTTTGACATTATACACTGCACCTTCCCATCAAAATGTGATTAGCAGAACTAAAGAGTGACTGGCTTAATACCATAAAAATTAGCACTTGTTTGAAATGTGAGAACATTGTCTTGTTGCAGGCATTCAGAAATGATACTTAACTGTCAAGATTTTTTGCCATTATTTATTTATTTTCCTTTGACAAAAGTTCACGCCACAGATCTGAGATAAGTTGTGCTGTTGTAAAACTAGTGTGAAAGCTTGCCTACAATAAAGGAACTGAGAACTGTAAATTGTTTAGACAACTATGAAACAATTTCGTAATTCTGTTATACTACAGTTACTCAGCTGTACCAAAGGCTCAGAAGCTGTGTGTGGGCATGCATGTGTGTGCGTGTGTTCATGTGGGTTGTATCTATATGGAAGTTTCATGGCAGTGGATTTTTTTAATCTACAGTCACATACCTCAGTAAAGCTAATGCAGGTGTCTGTCCTTTGAGCTAAATGAAAAGAGCAATTTAGTCCCTTCAGGAGTAGGAGGCTGAAGACAACGGAAGATGCCACCCGAATTGTGCCAGGGCACGATCAGAAGTAGGCTGAGCTCGATCGGAATCCTCTGTGGCATGCAGAGGTTAGGAAGCCAGCTGGTTAGATGGGGGGGTGTCTCACTGTCCATAAGAAACAGCAGCCAGAGAAGCAGTCGTGCGAGGGGCCCAAACCAGAGCGGCACGGCTCTACGAGGAACACGCTGCGCTACAGAAGCAAACTTGGAAACTTTGAGTAAGAAAAGTGCCTGTTGTTTGTTTCTACTGCATTCAGAGAAACAAGATTCTGAGTACAAGCTTTGTGAATAAACCAAAGACATTCCTGACTCCTATCATCAATTTCTCTTACTAATGGAAAAAATCCAGTAAGTTTCCACTCTGTGGATAGGGGCAATAACATAAGCACGAACACAGGGTCAAGTCAAGTGCTATCCTCACTTATACTGGTACAGCCCCACTCAAATCAGTGCAGGAAAATGGGTCCCTCGATAGAAGAGTCAGAGCAATACTTTCTCTTGTATCTGAATTTTCAAATCCAGAAAACTAAATGTAGAGGGATCGACTGTGCTCATTCCTTTGGCTAGAAAGAAAGTTGCACTTCCAACAAAGTGAGTAGAATTTGATTTCTCTGAAAAGTTTTAATTTATGGACCAGCATTTTTCTAGTCCTGAATGTATGGAGTTAGCTTGCTCAAATCCCTTCTTCTTCAGCCTTCCCAAATGCAAAACCATTCCCATATCGCAGTACCAGGCTGCCTCATGAGGAGGTGTGAGACACGATTTTTTTCAGACTCAAATGCTATGAGATCCTTTGCATAACAGGTAGTGGGCACTCAGTTTCTGTATGGCCAAAAGTATTTTTCCATAAGTGCAGGTCTTTGGAAAATATATCTTTTTATATTAAAATATATTATAATATATTTTTATATTATAAATAATATAACTGGAGGGAGAGAAAAAAACGTTTTCCTATATAGCAAGCTTGAGTCATGCGCAGTTCATGAAGAGGAAGATTTAGAAAAAGCCCTCAGAATAACTGTAACTGCTGGCCACACACATCCTTTAGGAATGGAGTTCATTACCATTTGATAATGTAGCCTCCATATCAATGCCATATTACAGCTAAACACTACCAGAAGCCTTGACATTTTCTACCTTCTATTTAAAAGTCACCTTTGAAAAATCACCTTTATTCCCATAAGAACATTGTATTTGAAGGCTTCTAACTTTTCCTCCTGGGATACTGTAATAAAAAAGTGCATGTGGAGTTGAGTACAGCCACTGACATAAAGGGCATAACTGTGCAACACACAGGCGGCGTTGTACCAAGTGTGTTCATGGGAACAACCTTGTGCACTCTGATTGACAGAGAGGAGATCATAGAGGACAGATTTAGGGCTGAACTGAATAGTTTGTCTACAAAGACTTTCACTAATGTAACCCTCTCTTTTATAAGAGAAGTCCTAGTGCAAGAGTAGGGCTCCTGACCACTGCAATAACACAGGTAAAACAGTTGATCTAGTGATAACTAGACTGTGAGTTGAAAGACAGCCTTGTCGGTCTTATCACATTATTTTTGAAGGACCCACCTCTCACCAGATTTCTTGCTCAGGGTGTCTTGCAGGAGTAGGGCAGCAGCCAAGAAAGCACAGTAGCCCAAATGGTGTCAAAGAACGGCCAGGAGGAAATCTGTCAGACGCTACCTCTCCAAAGCTGCAGAAGCTGGAAAGACACAACAGATGTCACCATATGCTGGAGTGGAAAAGAAATAGCAGCTCTGAGAAGGACAAAGTCTTACAAGACATTTGATCTGTAGTTATAAATGAGGAGGGGACAATAAACCCAAATTGAAAAAATCAAGGTTCTAAAGGAAGTTGACTTAAAAGTCCAGAGAGACAACTAGACTAAAGGAGTGACCGTCCTTCTGGTCTCATGACTCCCATGTTCCTGGCTGTGTGGTGGCTCAGATTTAAGAAATGGGAAAGGATGGGCTTTTTTTGTTTGAAAGCAGGCAATGAAAGTGAAAAGCAGGAGGACAAGGCAGGAGATGCACAGTAGGTCTATGAATAGTTAGCGCAATAATGACTTCTACATTTCTGTTTCTGCAGGAAGTGGTCCAGAGATGAAGTGTAGAGAAACTGGGGAAGGAGATCAAAGTCAAAACCTGAAAGAGCCCTTTGAAAATCAATAGGGGAGCATAAGAAGGAGTTTCCAGGGGACTTGTTAAAAGAGCGATTACAGAACTGGGAGAATCACAAGAAGACAGAGAGAAGACAAGAAACAAGAGGACAGGATTGCAGGAAGATTCTCTAATTGCTGAGGAGAAGAGAGAGAGAAAGCATGAAGTTGGGAAGAGCAGTCCAAAAGGAGTAGGACTCAAGCTAAGGAGATGGGGGCGGGAGAGGTCTGAAAATACTTCCCAGGTACAGGCCCCACTTACCCACGGGAGTTCGTGCAATTGATGAAGTGCAAGTCCAGTTACATCCCCACCTCAACACCTCCCAGCCAGCCAAGGATTTCTCCCCTCAGCTGGGCTGATAACCGCTTCCCAGCAATGGAAGCCCCACTGCCTGCCGGGTGCCCCAGCCCCTCTTCCTCCCACCCCAGCTGCTCCTGGTCCCACTCGCTCCCGTGCGCCGGCTTGGGTGCTTACCCAGCCCTGCGTTAAGCCAGAGTAGAACTAACCCAACAAAGCAAATAGTTTTCCACCAGCTTAGTGTACTATTAAGCAATACTTTAAATAGCAAAGAAAATACATGGGATGACATATGGAGACACTTTCCCACAGAAGCATTAAAGGGAGTTTAGCACAGTGCTTAGTTTCAAGACGTATGAGTATCTTTGATGTCTGTAGCCCCACCTTTACTACTGCTTGCAGTCTCAGAATACCAGATGGAGAGCAGGATGGATATACAGAGGCCAGTGTTTACTCTGAGCAACAAACTAAAAATGCTACAATATTTAAACAATAGGAGATCCATGCAGAAGCATGTTATTTCTACAAACACTAAAAGCTACACAAATTGAAATGACAAGTTCTCATCACACTGTGAAACACCTTATATATTTAACTGAAACTGCAAATACATCAACCAGATGTATTTGGTCATAGCCATAACACAACAGATCATAAATGTGGAGACAGAAGGTAGGAAGATAGCCCTCTGCCAAGGCAGGTGTGGAAGGACTATGTCAATGAAGAACCAGGTAATATTAATGCTGTATCACAAAAGACAGCAGCACAAGGCAACATCCTATTGCCATAGGGCTGCCTGGCAGTCCCTGCAACATCTAGCTGCTGTGGGATCTATGTTAGGCTTTGTACCGCGTGCTGATGTAAAAAAACCCAAACTTCTAAAATCTTAGAAAATGCTTCATGTAGACAGCAAAAAAATGGTGTTTGGTCATACATACATAAATTCAGATCAGGGGTGTAGAGCTATATATTATAAATATGAAATTATTATTAGATTTTATGGCCATATAATAGAATGTCAACAGTGCAAACTATTGATAATAGTAACATGTAACATAATTATTCCCCAAAAAAGGATGAAAGGAATATAACAATGAAAGTGTTTGTGTGAAGGCAGCTACACGCTGCAATAGTACATTTACATACAGAGAACAGCCGAGACATACAGGGACTCCATTTGCAGAAAGCGTTTGGTGAGAGAGAACATTATATGTGGAGGAAGAAATAAAAGCCAAGCGTTTCACTCTCTTGGCTCTGTTTCCGTGTTTGCTCACTGAGCTATCGCTGACTTTAGCCGAGTCCGACTTACTGTTCAGCCTCGCCTCGGTGCTTTCTGTCAGCTCTCGCATTTTCAACCCTTTGCAATATTGTCTGTTCATCACGAGCATAGTAGGACACACACTTGAGCTCGAAAGGCCATGGTACATGTGTATGTAGCAGAATAAGATACTTATTTGGACAATTAGGTGACACTTGTCACTCAGCTTTCTGCCGAACGTTTGGGAAAAGCAGGCTGCCAGGGTACACACGCCAAGGGCAGCTCTGTCATACGTGTGCCCAGGATGGGAGGGCATGGCCATAACGTGGTGCCACTGACCCGGTTTGTTCAGGTTCACAGCATTTTTGTGGAGGAGGGAGACACGTGGAAGCTCTGGTCTCCCCGGGTTGCACAGCCCGTGGACCTGTGGTGCCTGGGAGCCCTGCCTCCCTCGGTGCAGATGACGTGAGGTGTACAGGCAATGGAGAGAAAGGTCCACAAAATCTGTGTGTTAGGAGAGACAGCAGCCGGCGCGAAGCTGAGCGAGTGCTGACTGCAGAGCCAGGGAGGAAAGCAGAGAGCAGAGCTCCCTTTCACCAGAAGACTCTCTGGAAGGGCTGGCCAGGGATTCTGGGCAAAGACGTTGCGTGCTGCTCCCGGTCCCTCTTTGGGTTTGGGAAAGCAGACTCTATTTATTCTTTGTAAATAAACAGGATTGCACCAGAAAATTATCATCAATCTCACATCCAAAGGAAACACCCAAAAAAGCCTTAAAAGCTGGCTCATCTCTCGGACCAGACTATGACAATACAGCTGGTCCAGCTTCTAACATCCTGAAACACCTGCAGGAATACCGGTACCAACTGTCAGCACCAGGCACGGTCCCACCCTGCCGGCATGGGGAAGGAGCTGCCCTTTCTACAGCAGCCTGGCTCAGCCCGAAGCCCCCCGTGTGGGGTTAAAGCCCCGGGGAAGGGAGCACTGGGGGCCAGAGGATCTGAGGCAGGGAGTTTGGGCTAGGCCTGGTCTTGTCTCTCGTACAGAAATTGTGTCATCTACCTCGGACAGCTTTGGTATCACTAATAGCTGAACACAACTGGGGCTGTACTGCCAGGTGAAAGGGAGAACAAATTCCAGGTTTGCCATTGGATAAATCTCCTTTGAAAAGCCTTACCTGGGAGGGGGAGAGGCTGGATCTCAGGTCTCATCGTGCAGGTACCCCACTCAAGCAGTCTTTAACAGCTTCTCCAGGGGTCGGGTTTAGTCCTTTCATTAAGGCAAGCAGGATTTCGCCAACAATAACCTCATCCTTCTGTGAAGCTAAGCAAGTTAATTAAGTTCACGTATCTCTCCTGGCCTGGCTAGAAGTGTAAGTTACTAAATGCAAAGCAACACCAGACAGCAGCTGAGAGCAGGAAAGGCAGAAGTCCCACCTCAGATCCAAAATTCAGATGGAAAGTGCATGGGCAAAATACAATCACCCACGCTTATCCACTCTCGTTGGCACGCCTAACTCTTTGGAAAAATTATGTGGGATCTTTGTCATGAATGACAACGGCTGATTTCACATCTTATCCCAAAAGACTCCACTAAAGATCCTGAGGAATTTCTTAAGTAACCACATATGTTGAACTGTTACTTATCTTAATGAAAAAAAGATAGTCACTTAACAAAAAGATATCCAGAGATGAATTCATGCTATGGATTGTATAATATGTACCCCCCCAAAAAAGAGACAATCTTGATTCATACAAGCACAAATTTTCCATCTGAAAATACTAAATGTAATTGTCTTCCATCATTTGAAGGAAGTCCTGGCTTCACTGAAGTCAATGGCAAAACTCCCATTGACTTCAAATGGATCAGGACTTAAACCTTTGCCTTTAAGAACATGCCGGCTGATTTTTAAATTTTCTTTAAAAAAAAAAATCAAAAGAAAAATGTGCTTGTATTTAAAAGTTTTGATGCCAAGTTTTGTCCCAGAGTGAATTACTTCAGCCTTGATATAAATCTATCAAAATAGGTTTAAAAAATGTAAAGATGAACACACCCTTAAAGAATAGCCCTGCTCTCCTCTTCTGCTCAGGTCCGTACAAAAAAATTTTGCACAGATAGTAACGTGAATAAAGGAGAAAAGGTAAAATAACAAGCCAAATAATATCCAACCTTATGGATATAGTCTGCAATTTAGAAATAGGCAACATATTGTAGTCCTAAGTATTGAATAGTAAAAATATTTATTTCCCCAGCTTCCATTTTATTGAGATGCCCAATATTCAGGAAATAAAATTAATCTCTTTAAATTACTTTACATCCAGTTGATTAATTACAGATACTTAATCTGAATACAAAAAGATACTGTTTCCATTTCATTTATTGTCTTGCATAATACAAGAAAGTTGACAGACTAAAGGTCAATCTATCACTGTATCCTGTCTTCAGCAATTTTTAGGAGCATTTGTTTAAGGACAAAGCATAAAGCCAGGGCAAGTATAGAAGTATCAAGTCAATATCTTCTAAAATGCAGTAGATGCAGAGTTCATGACAAGACTTTATTCTTTCTAAAAATTCATCTGAGATTTTCTAAATCTGTTCTGTATCTGACAATATTGTCTCGTGGAGATCAATGAACTGACACAGTGGTTTGGCGTTAGCGTACTACAGCTAGATCACATTGAAACTTCTGCTTAAATAAAATATTTGCATCCTTCCCATTGTAATCTTGATTTGTTTCTAGTAATGTTAATCAAGAAAAATTTCTTCTGTACTTTCACATGTAAGTAGAGAAACAGCTGGTGTCTTTTGACTCTGTCTGAAAATGAACCAAGCTCCTAAACTTGAAATAATACCCAAACTAAACAAGTTATGCCGTTTTCCCAGATGCGTTAGCATAGCTCATCGATCATTGCAATGATAGTATGACACTATATTTTTGCTATATTAGTTACAGTGATACCAAAGCAAAACAAAATAAAAGGATTCGACACTGCAGAATGTTGCAGAAACAATTTCTCTACTTTCTGATTATGATTAAATCTTGGTGTGCTTTGAAATCCCTCATGTGTAATGCAAACCAGGATTTGGGGTGTTAGGAATGCATCCCCACCCTTCTTCCAAAACGCTCTGTAAATTATCATCTGCAGACCCCAAGTCCTTGAGTGGAGGGGGGAAGGAAGGAGAGGCAGGCAGGGAGCTGGAGAGGGAGGGGAGGGGGAGAGAGAGAGAGGAGAGAGATTAGAAGCACTTTTCACCTCTTGGTCCCGTCAGTGTGCTCAACGCCGAGAACCGTGCTTCAAATCCAGTGTTATCGTAAGGCCCGATTCAAAGGAAGTGAAATAGTCTACTGAGAAAACAGTGGAAAAAGTAAAGGTCCTGAAGAAGTAAGTGCTGCATGTTGAAACGTATGCATGTCACACCCCATTTGTCTTTCATATTGAAGAATAAAGCAGCCTGTCCCGCAGCAGTTATTACACACCATATTCTTTATTTTAAAAATGCAAGAAATTTGGCACAAAGAACAAAAAATCAACTGATGAAAAGCATTTATGTCATGGTTTAAATTAAGACCTTTGTAATGCAAGAATTACATCAGCAGTGGGCTTAGCTTAATGAAAATAAGACAGTGTTTTTAAAGACCATGAACGAACAAATCCTCTCTGCTTTCTGAAAGAGAGAAAAGGCAGATATAGATAAATAGATAATTTAAGCTGAAGTCAGAGCAAATCACACTTTGCTACCTTTAGGAATTACTGAACTTTGTGTTCCACTGACAATTCTGGGTCAACGAAGTGAAGTGAGAAGTTATTTTCTATTCACATGTGGATTTTAAACATTTTCAGGGAATAGTAGGTATTACAAAGTCTCTTTGATATTCTCATTGCTTGAACTTCTGGTTAAGATTAATTGAAATTTTAGATTTTCCTCTCTTTTGATGTGCCTTTGGGTTTGGGTCCACCTAACAAGAACTAAAAGTGCAAATGTTCTACTTTATCAACTTCTAAAAATGTTTACTAGCATATTATTATGATATAATGATGGTTAAGGATTTAATTAAAAATAATTTTGAATGAGAAGAAATTAATTAATATGAGCCATTTGTGGCTACTAGCAATGATGTAGTAATGATTTGATTAATGTTAAAATATACGGTTGGAGGTAGCAAAAGGGAAGTGGAGTCTCTTCTCTTTGATATGTATTGTTTGATATAAACTTTTGTCATCTATTCTTTGTGCACGTTTTTATCTTTATGGGTCTGCCGAATGTTTTATGAGAATATAAGCAGTAATTTTCTGATGAGAAAGGAACATGGTAAAGCAAGATAAAATAGTGGTTTCTAGTGGACATGAGTATAGAGTTCAAAATCTAGACAGAAAACTTTCTACTGTAGTATGGTGAGTATAATTATATATGATTTTAATATTTCTTTACTGCATTTATGTGACAGAAAACTGCAAAGCAATTGGATCGAGTCCATGTTTTGCTATTATTGATGACAAATGCAACTGTTTTAGTCACAAAACATCATATATATTGGGGGGGGGGAATGTATATGTGTCCAAATATGTATCTGTTATTTACTCTATATAAAAAACCATAGACTGCTAACAAAAGTTGATTTTAATTATATCAGTCTTCCAGGGGAAAAAAAATTACAGTATTTTGCATTACTCTGTTTCTTTTAATGTATGAACTAATTATGAATTAATCATCCACATGTTGCAAAATGAAGTTATCTTAAATATTTGGGGATGTAAATAAATGAGATGGGCATGCACAGCACAGAATGGACACCAATATTTATGTTTTATAAGCATGTTTTATAACTACATTGTTTCTGAACAATGTGATCAAGCTACGCCAATATTTGAGATGATGATGTATATTAACACATTGCTAGTCAATCTGGTTTAAAGATCCTCTGAATTAGTTATGGAGAATAAGTTATTCCCGATCTGGGTAAAACTAGCTATCCAAATCCTGAAAGATCCTTCATCTTCACATTTCTCAGTGTGTCCATTGGGATTTCCAGGGAGATAGTCAGTTCCGTGATAAAGTAAGCCTTGTCCTCTGTGCCTACAGGCACTCTCAGTAATGAAAAGATGAGCAGCAGAGGTTTTCTCAAAAAAAAGATGATGTCAGTGTTTTAGAAAATAATTATTACCTTTCACTTTCAGAGGACTTCCGGCATCTGTTTCAGTTTTATTTTGAACAAGTGCAGAAGACAATTGACTTTCATTTTCCACTTCCTTTGGGCTGTGGGAATGAAAGGGTGAAGGGAAGGGATTTGGAAGGACGGGGCCTGATTCTGTAGGCAGAGCAGGTCAGCAGCCACGGCTGGTGTTGATGAGACCTGCTTGAAAGCAGCAGCTGCAGGACTGGGCCTGATGCTAAAGGTGATCTGGCATGCAAGAAGGAAGGGAGATAAGGGAGCTGGATTTGCTGCTCTTCTTATTTGCACACACACACACACACACGTTTCTTATCAATCAAATACAACCCTTCCTCTCGCAATTGGTGTCTCTCGGGGAGGACTCAGAAGGCTGTTAGGAGCCTGCCCAGTCCTTGAAAAATAGCAGACAATACACAATGTTTACCAAGAAATCTCTCCCTCTTGCTAAGTATTGTTTTCAAGGAATTTAGGTAGGAGCTAAACAAAACAATTTCAAGCTGTCTAAATGGAAAAAATGGCTTTTCTTCCAAGAATTCTTTGCCCCCTTGATTTCTGTCATGTCATGTCAGATGTCTTGTGCTTCCATCATCTCTAACATCCACAGTCCCCAGGAAATAAAGGGGGGTTGAACCTACCCTCCTAGCAGCAAAAAGGGGAAAAGTACGCCAGACTTCCTTCATACGTGATTCAAGAGAAATCCAGGCAACAGACAAAAAGACCCTAACATCCAAACCACCCTGCCTTTCACAGATCACCTTGAACATAAGCCGATACCAGCATCGGCATTCCCTGACGGCCTGGCAGCTGTGTGCTGTGGGGGCAGCAGGCGCGAGAGGCTGGGGTGGGAGGCAGAGAAGGTCCGTCCCCGTCCAGGATTTCTTCCCGTGTCGTGCCAAACGGCGCCTGCACGCTGCCCTGTTGCTACGACACTCCGCTTCTTGAAAATGCAATAAATAAACAGAGCAGCCTTTCTTATTGGGATAACTGCTACTCCTGTTTAGCCAGAGGACTTGACAGATGCCGCTAATGAAAAGATAACATTTATTTTCACCCTGTCACTGGTAGGTGGGTTTGAGTAGGAATCTGCTCTCCTGGCCCGCTGAAGTTTCTGAGCTTTCAAAACACTTCCCCGGGCAGAAAGGGCAGCAACATGCAAAGCATTTGTGCCAAAGGACTTTTTCTTGTGGGCAAGGTTCTGACAGCTGCGATTGCCAGGCGGGATCCTGAGTGAGATGTTTCATGCTGTTGTTTACGAAGCAGATATTCCTCCTGATGCGCTAAGTCAAAACAGCAGGTCTTAAAATGTGGTCAGCGAAGCATGATTTCTGAAGAGCTGGCTACTCACCTGGTACTAAATTCCTTCCTTCTGCTAACTGCTAAATTGCATTAGACACAGACAAAAACCCATTAAAGATTTTCCTTACGTTAATTTTCTTAATATTAATTTTCCATGTCGGCTAGGGTTCTCATTACCGCAAATATGTTATGCAACTGTGGGCTGCATGGCTAGATCTGCATCGCAACTGCTATCTATTAAGGTATGAGCCACATCATGAAAATATTAGAGAATGTCTGCGTTAAAAAATTACTATCTCCTGTTTAAAGCAGATTTATATTAATAGGAATCCTCAGCCTAAAGTGTTTTGGGAAAACAAGCCATCCCTAAGAAGCTTGATGTGGAGCTAATGTTCACAGGGCCTGATCTTTGCAAATGTGTGCACTCATAAACAGTTTTATTCGTGACAGAAGCCGTACAGAACTTAAGGGCTCGTTCTGTCAGATGACATGCATACATGTTTGCAAAATGGCCGCGCAGGCAGTCATATGAGTCTTAAAGATTGCACTTTGGTACGAGGCAGGGGAAGAATCTCACCAGCAAAGGTTCTTTGAACACATTCACTTTTTTCTAGAATATGGTGAAAGGTGCTACAGCTTTAGACTTCAAAGTTTTGAAGATTATTTGCGGTTAATCCACCACCGTTACAAGCTATAAGAAGAACTCTGCCCATGCTGTAAAAAACCCCTAATAAGTACTACCTTGACTCTAGATTCTGATAGCTGCCCACTTTGGGAATGAACGATCGGCATCTACCTTCCCCAGCTGGATGGTCAAATTACAATAAACGATAATTAGCTAATTAAAACTTAGATAGTGTTCCTGTTTGCGTGAAAGGGGAAAATTGGTTATAAATGCATCTTTCTAATGCTAAACTAAATTTTATTGCATCATAGATGTGTGAATTTTTTTCCATAGAAAATGAAAAGTCAAACTTTACCCTCCTCAGCATTTAAAGCTGAGCTTCCTACACAGACACGTATTTATACACAGGCGAATTTTTGCCCTTCCAGCTCCAGTGATTTCAATCTTTTCATTTGTAATTGTCCTGACACATTCCTGCTTCCATTTATTTTAATCGTCTCGGATTGTGACTCTTATTTGGAAACTGGAGCACTTGGACTAATTCAAAAGTACTTTCTGAAAGAAATATTCTTTTACGCAGCATTTTGTAACACTATTGTTATAACATATTACAAATTGGTGGTGTTAGACCACCATAACAGAGACTACCACCACTTCCCTGCTCTGTCCTTCTGAAATGTTTACTTTATCCTACAAAAAAAAATCTAATTAAGCCTTACGATCAGCCTCATTGCATAAATAAGTGTTAGTTTCCTTGGGTTGCTAACAAGAATACTGAGACACAGATGGGTTAAATGAGTTGTTAAAAGCCACACAGTAGCTGCATTTTTATTATAAGGGTTAGCTCGAAGGGTAGCTTCACTGATTTAAAATATGAACAAAGGAAAGAGAATCCATATGAAAAACAAATGAAAAAAATTCACCCTCTGTGGACAAATTTCTGCTGAAAAGGATATGCACAGTGATCAAAGCAAAGTTTAAAGAATGAGCGTCTGGAAAAAAAACCTTTAAAAGATGTTTTAGTTATAATAATGCAGTTATCCAAATGTCAGTGAATTTGATCAAAGCTGATCTACAGAGCTCAGGTTTAGCATTAGGTGAGTCATTTTCTTTTATTAGTGATGCTTTTTCATTCAAATGGGTAAAAAGGTGAGAGTTTGGATATGCTGAAGGTTTCATTGGCTTACAGTAGGGACAGACAAATGAGGCCCACCTAGTTTTACAATCTGGCCCACAGCTACTTTGTTTTTAATAAAATGCAGCATATTGAAAGGGCATGTCTCAACATGTCTTGACCCATCCAAACTGGATCAAGATGGAGAGCCCCATATTGAAACCAGGACGGGGCCTATTGTCCCCAGGGAGCAGGAAAGGTCCCTGCCTCGGCACGGGGCAGAAACCAGCCAGCCTTGCTCCTACCAGCCATGCACCCACCCCTCTCCTGCCTGCTTTGAGGGGAACATATTTTCAGGCTCCAGTGCTGCGGGGAGTCCTGGGAGTTCATCCAACCATCTTGACCAGCCTTTGTACTACCACAGTCTGTCTAAATTCCCGACAACCGCAGCGTGGGAACCAGAGTGGTATTAAGTCCTCGGGGGCAGTTTACAAAGCCCACCCGATCTGGGGACAGGGGTCTTCTCCCTGTGCGCTCCAGCCCACACCTGTATGAGAACAGTCCCTGGGGCTCCCCAAGGAGAAGGAATAATACACTGGCTGAAAACCCAATTTCTCCTCTCATGGCCCCTGAACAGCATCTACCGTTGCTGTGAGGAGCTTTTCAGGGTGCCTCTGCTGCTGCCTGGCAGAGGAAACCCCTGAAAACTAGTTTTTAAAATAAAGTCACCTTCCTAACCCTCTTTACTGTGGCTGGGACACTGTAATGTGCTTGGGGGTTTTCTGGGATGCTTAGACAGCAAACTGTGTGATGGTAGGACGGGGGTTCCTTGAGCATCATTGGGAGGTTGTCTACTACAATGAGGCCTTGATCCTCCATTGATCTCGATGCTATTAGAAAAACCAGTATTAATAAAAGTGTTAAAGTTGAGAGCTTGGAGAGCTGCTACTTTTCACAGCTTGCAACTGAAATTGTGTAAGTGCACTTTACAGCCTATTCTCTCATCTGCAATTTCCTGTTGCTGAAACCTGAAGAATTTCAGTCAAACCAGGTTGCTGCCTACAAGTGGCTGTGGGGCCAAGGCCGGTGAGCAGGGAAGCTCCCACACCATTCCCTCACCTGAATCAGGACTTTGCTGTGGGGCTTTTAGGGAAATTAACCTGTTGTTCCCTAGAGTTTAGGGAGACGACCAACTAACTGCAGGACAAGGTAGCATCAGCCTACCGTTTGGCTGCTCTTTGGTGGCAAGTGTTCACGTACACTCTCTTACCTGGGAGTACCTTGTAGCAAAAGCCAGGTATCTCATCCCTTGTGGGAGATGGGAAGTGAATTTGCGTTTATGAGGGGTTAAAGAATACATAAGAGCAGTTTCTTGGCAGCAGCTGTGATGCTGAACTTTCACACCCCTTGTTTTCCCTGCAGTAACTTGTTCATCTGTCCATATCCTCACTTCCCAGTTGGAAAACCCTGTTGAAGCCAACAAACAAATGCTGCCCCTGTGGGGCTAGACTTGGGCGAAGGCAGCGAGGTCCCCCCCTACAGCCCTCACTCCTGTGCCATAATCCCAGCTCATTTGGACTCACTGGGTGATTTTAGGGAACTGAGCCTGTTGTGCCCCCAGGAAAGGACAGGAACATGCGACTGCATCGCACTCTAATTTTTCATTAAAAACTTTGTGTGTCTGGAGTTTGTTTTTGTTTTAACTAGGCAAATAAGACTCAGAAATATATTAGTTGCCCACAGCTGAACTACTAAAAAACTGTTAGGTAGTTTTTCATTTTTTTAATGAGGGTTTGAAAATATGAATCATGACAAAGATATGGCAAGAACATGACATGTGATGGTATGAGCTGCCACATGCCTCTTAATGCAGCATTAATTTCAAGACTCACTTTTGCATGAAAGAAAATTAGAGGATAATGGGCGCATGTCAAAAGAAGATGGGGAGGATCTGACCCATTCACCCAGATTCGTTCTGTCATCCATGTAACTGAAATCCCCTCGAAGGCTTCCTTGTTTTCCTAGCGTTTCTCTGTCACGGTCCATGCCCACTCATCTCCAGGACAGGATGAGGCCATCATTTCCGCTGTGGAGTGGGAAAAGGAGGCGACATCATGGAAATGAGAGGCAGAATCATAGGCTGCTTGTGTGATTAAATGACTCATCCCAGCAGAACCAGCTCCTGGACTAAATCAGGGCCAGGTTTACATTGTACCCCAGCCAGGTGGCCTTGAAAGGGCTCGGAAGGCCAGGGTGCCCTGCAGGCAGGTGCGCTGCATTTGCATTGCCCTCGCAGGCAGCCTCAGCACGCCTGGGGCTGGAGCTGCCCACAAATCCCATCTGCCATCACAGCTGGGCCTCGGGGCCTTCTAGAAAGGCCCCTGAGGCTTTGCCTACCCGCTACCCTCCTTGCCAGCCCAGCGCGCAGACAGACAGGGCAGCGTGCAGTCAGCACAGCACAGGGAGCCACAGGGTTGCACTGGAAGTGTTAATTAAGTATTAATTAGGGCCGTCCCCAAGACTGGCTTCAAGGGCACTCGAGCAGGCAGCCTGTGACCATAGGTGGTGCCGAGCTGCTCCCTCGCAGGAGCTTTGGTCCTTTTCCTTCTGATGCACTGAGTGCTGAGCATCATTGCCCAGCTTAGCTTGGTGGGGCCCATGGGACCCGGGGAGGAGAGGGTGCCTCCACAACCTGGGAGAATTCGCTGTGCTTGCTAACTGCGAGCCCCAGATTAACGTAATCCAGCTGTCTGCCTGTGTTTATCAAGCCAAAGAATTTACAAGGTTTAAATAAAAGGACCGTGGTATGGCAACGAAAGCACCTAAAGCACGTAACTTGTGCGGAAGATATCAAGCCTGTAGCAGCCATGCCCATTTCATGCAGAGGCTCACGCGCAAGCTCTCACTGTGTGCTCAGCATAGCACGTGGAGCGCAGGCTGCTTTGAACGTGGGCAAACTTGCATTAACACGATGGGAAGGAGCAGCTACATTCTAGCACAGCAGTGATCCATGCAAAATGGGTCACCAGAAGATTTAGAAACTGTACCTTTCAATCCCAGCCAAAAAGATACATCAAGGCACGCTGATGTGAAGCACGACTGACACACCTTGAGGCATCTTCAGTGCACTGAGTGGTAGTGATGCCAAAGAATGTCAGCTGGCAATATCAGAGACAATGCCTTGTAAATAATCGCTGAGGAAAGAAGAAAAAAAGGTTTTACTTCCTCTTACGCTTGAAAAAAGAAAAGCAAGCAATCAATCAATCTCCTTCCCCCGGACGAACGAACGGGTGTCCAAAAAGCCCTAGTGCATAGGATATCCCTCACGAGCGTGCAGCAGGGGAGCCGCAGGTCAAGGCGCTGCCAGAGGATTGGGAAACTTGCAGTGCTGCCTATGGTGAGGCACCACCGGCACCGCCTGCACCGGCAGGTTTCCTGCCGATCTGCACAAGGAAGGTGAAGTTTGCTGGATGCAAAGCCAGAAGTCTAGGGCATTTCTGCACAGAGGGAAAGCTGAAAGAGCGGGGGTTTGTAATCTTCTCCCAGCCGCAGCCCTCAGCCCTGTGAGGCGATGGAGCCACTCTCTGGATCCTACGAGAATTTCAGGGAAGCAAAAGGGGAGAAGCTGCTCCCCTTTTCCTACTGGAAAGAGGGTGATGGAAGATGGACCCCAAAGGCCTCAGATTCGCTCGGTCGCTCCTGAGCGGCCCAGGGGCTGCCCAGCGCCCTCCTCAACTCCCTTCTGCTGCCACCGCAATGGAGTCACTGGCAGGACGGCTTGTGGGAGCGCTCCCCCAGCTCCCAAAATCCAAACCAGCCCTGTGACAGCTGCAGGGCCCAGCTGCTGGGGCTAGCGTAGCCTGCAGCCAGCAGAGATGCCACCTTCAACCAGCACAGTCAAGTCTGAGAGGAGATGTCTGTCCATCCCCTGGGGCCACCGCATCTCCCAGCAAAGCCCACAGGGTCTCCACTGAGGCTGTGCCCTCTGTGTGCCCGTCTGTACCCCTGCCTGGTGTCAGCTGGGGATGCGACCTGTTTGCACTCCTCCTGGTACAGCCGTGCTGGCAGGGCCCTGCTGCATAGATGACTCACTTCAGTCTGAGCTCGGTGTTTTCTGGGCCAGTAAACTTTTAAATAAGTTTTTAAAGTCAGTTGGTGCTGCAAACTTTTGCCCTGGTAATAACAGAGGAAGAAGCTTTCCTGGGGAAGGCGGCCGTGCACGGCTCTGGCTCAGCCGCCTTGCGATGAAGGTGTGAAGCCACTGCGCTGGGGAGTAAATGCTTTTGGGGTCCTGCTCCACTTAGCATAAATTCCCGGGCAGTATTTGAAAGTTATGCCTGGGAAAAGGTGCTCAGGCTCACAAGGGAGGCTCGGAGGAGGGGGAGCAGGCTACACTGCTTGATGCACTACACTGCACTACACTTAATGCGCTGCACTACCCTGCACTGCAGGCTACACTGCTTAATGCACTACACTACAGTGCACTGCCTTAATTCTGCAGGTTTAGAAAATATGTTTAGTGTTCTCAGCATAAATATTTTTGCATCTCTTGTTCGATAGACTAGAAGCTTCTAGAAAAAGTTTCACAAACATCTGCATCTAGGTTTTTGAAAATATAGGTTAAAATGAATGTTTTATACAGATGTAATGCCTTTATTTTGAATGTAAATAAACATTTTTAAATCTAAGTATTCCTCTCTAATAACTTCAACAAAAATAACATTTTGGCTAGTAGCTACCCTATTTTTGCCATAATTTTGCCATTATAAGTAGGAAAAAGAACTAATGAAACCTTCCATAGTTGGGGAGGAAAAGAGATGCTGTGAGGAGGGAAAGATACACTGGAAACACAGTACAATATTAATATAAAAGCAACACATACCTAAATCCTTGTGTAATGTAGCTTGGTAAACAAAGTCACTCTTCCACACATAAAGGACTATCTGCAGTTACAATATTAGGAACATGGAGTGGTTGGAGGCTCTGAGCCCTCAGTGCAGCTTAGCTGATTAACTGTAACTCAGTCTTGAAATTTTGGGGCCCGTACATTGCTTTTTCATTCTCCTCAAACCGTTGTCTCCTCTTGACCTCCATGAGCACCACGAAGTCCGGGGGCTGCAGCGCTGCTGCCAACAGCGCTCCCACCCCAAGCAGCCAGGGCTGCCGCCAGCTGCCTGCACCACCAGTCCTGGTCCTCCTGGGACCACGCTGCTGGCTCTGTGCCAGACCCAGTGTGCTTAAAATGGTCTGAGTACATCCAGG
Organism: Ciconia boyciana; assembly: GCF_034638445.1. Taxonomy (NCBI): domain Eukaryota; kingdom Metazoa; phylum Chordata; class Aves; order Ciconiiformes; family Ciconiidae; genus Ciconia; species Ciconia boyciana. The sequence continues at coordinate 24,732,371 of NC_132935.1, forward strand.
GCACCTGCACTGACACCTCCTGAGTGCCATGTGGACGTGGCATCGATTAGTGGAGAGGGCAAGGAAGGAGCGGCAGCGTGTGAGAAGTACCAGGCAGGGAAAACACCGTCTGGGTTAGTGAAGAGAGGGGAGCTCATATGGGCTGGTGGCTGCAGGACAGATCAAGGCAACACGTGGAAGCTGGGATGGTTCAAAAAGAGGGAACCAAAAAGTCTGAGTGGGGGAATTTGCTTAGAAAAAGAGAAGTTGAAACACAGGGTGGGACATGAGAAGGCAAAAAAAGAACCAGGAGGAAAAAAGTAGGGAAGGAGATGGAGGGGAGACTAGGCAGGGTGTAGTATAGGATGAGGCCGGGGTGAGAGAAGCAGGTCCAGAAGTACAGCAGTGAGAAGAAAGGAAGAGGAAAAAGGAAAGGGGGAGGAAGGGGAAAAAATCCATAAATAATGGATTTTCACATGTTTTACTCAAATGGCTTGGATTTATTCAGATAGTGGGACCCTCAGCACCAGCCCTTAGCCCCAGCCAGACACAGCCGTGCTGCATTCCTGAGTTGCTGCTGGGCTGTTTCCCATTTAGATCTGGGCTGTGCCTGCTCCTGAGGTGGGACCGGTACAAAGTTGGGCTTTGCCAGCAAAACTGCGCTGGCATTGGGCGTGCTGGTCTGGAATAGCATGGCATGCAGTTGCTTTGTAATAGATGACCTCATAGAAAAGTGGTGTGCACACATAGCTGGGCTGAGCCGCTCTGCCATCACCTACAGACCGCATCCATTTCAGCAACTAATGTACAAAGAGCTCAGTTTTCAGATGCAACCTAAAGAACTTTGTTTTTTTAATCTGATTTGCCCCCCAAAAATGGAGATTATGGCCAGAGTATATCTTATTATCTGCTGGTTTTTCCTCCCTGGTATGTAGCACAGCTAGTCCTTCTCCCTGCTACCCCACTGCAGCTGCTGCCTGTAACACAGCAAAAGGCGCAGAATGAATGGTGCCAGCACAGGCAGTGCAGAAAAAAAAGGGGCAATGGGAGAGAAAGAAACACAGGGAAGTGGGAGGCAGGTGATTTGGGAAGCTCCAGGAAACTGTGGAAGCGCGGAGCTGCGTGCTGTGTGCTGGGACTGAGCTCCGGAGGGAAGGAGGATAATTCACACAGACACAAACGGCAGTCACAGGGATGTTAGTGTAGTTAGTGTTTGCACTGTGAAAGTCAGGATGACACTTTATGGCTATACACCCTAGACCTGCCCCAGAGATAGCTTTACAGAACCTGTTTCTGTTCCCAACAGGTCTAATATGAACAAACCGTATGTGTATTTTAACATGTTCTTTATAGCTGTCTCTGAAATTTCCCAGGGAGAGATGATCTTTTAAAAAGCGAATGGAGTGTGTCAATGCCATAGGCAAGTGTACTGATATTAAGGAGAAATACTAAATCATCCTCTGACATTTTAAGATGATAGCTACTGGTTTAAATTCAAAAACCAGTCCAGGGACCAACTGTTAGAGATACTTGTCACTGCCCCTCTTCAGCAATTTGGGCTTTGTTCTGGCTGCTGAACTTTTGAAATCCTCAGAAGATAAATTTACAGTCTGTGTCTGCTCAGGGGGAAGATTATTAAACAAGCAACCCCAAACAATTAAATAAAACCTTAGCTATATGCAATCATTGTAATTTAGTCCTTTGATATTGTTCATCTGATTAAGTTCTTTCCAAACAAACTGCACATAGAACTTGGCCTAGGAGGGGTGGACTAAACCCATATGTATCCTGACAGGGGTGTTTACTCGAATGGAGTTATCCCAGCCTCACTGTACGTACTTGGGGACGCAAAAGGACCTGGGGACAGGAACTCAAAGAACAATAAGGACAGAGAAACTTAGAGGAAATAACCTACTGGGAGAACGGGAATGCACTGGGAGTAGAAAAATCAGTCAGCCAGTAAGAAATCAGATATTGTGAAGATGCCCACGGAGAGGGAGCGAGAGATGCCCATGGAGAGAGGTTTGGAGAGGAGCAGTATGCTGGGGAGGAGGACAGGGGCTGCCAGCACAGGAGGAAGGCAGGCTCAGGGGTGCAGAACCCCAGTGAGGGAAGAGGTGCAAGTCACAGGGGGTGAAGAGGAGATGAGCAGATGGCCCTTAAATAAACCTTGACTAGGGACACTGTTCTTCAGTCAGCAGACCAATGTTTCTGGCTGCAGAAACTTTGTATTCCCTCCCCATCTTGCTGGATGGGAGCAGATGGAGAGGTAGGCCTTGACCACCTAAGAAATTTTGGCTGAGCTTGAGACTGCCATGTCTGCCACATCAGTGGCAGCTCACCTGGCTGCTGCGGCCTGGGGCAGAATGGGGCTGGCTCAGGGGTGCCTGCCCCTAGCCCTGGGGTGGGCACAGTGGCCCTCTGCAGAGGCAGCGAACAGCAATAACAAGCAGCCGCAGTCAGTAATGCAGCCCTTTCTGCACCGATGGCCGGGCCGCAGCCCAGGCGCTGCTGGTTTTGACTTGCTACTCATTAACAGGGTTCAGGCAATGTGGTTCTCTGCTGCAGGACCAACAAGGGTCGGGGATGGGGACACTGCAGCCACCCAAACTCTGTCAGCATCTGCTCCCCGTAGGCCTGGTGGGACTGTGGACAGAATACCCTGGAGCCCTGGCACCCTCCTAGGTGGGGCCCAGGAGTGGAGCCCTCCCCCTGCGCCGGGTACAGGGGGATCGCTCCCTGCCCCGGACAGGGCTCCCTGAGCCGGGGGGAAGATTTCTCCCTGCCATTCTAACCTGGTCCTTAGTTTGAGAGAGGAGTAGGGCAGGACCAGTGTCCCCAGCCGGGAAAAGAACAACTTTTGGGGCCCCAAACTACCCAAGACATTGCAGGGAGGGTGCCAGGAGCAACAAGAGCAGTGGGGTGGCAGAAGAGGGGTTGCACGTCCAAGCCACCCTGCAAGACATCAGGGAAAGTGCCTCAGCGCTGGCACCAGGCCTTCCCGGAGGGGACCAGAGGCACTAGTGAGGGGGTCGCAAGGGTGTCAAGGGAGGGGAGGCCGGGCGTCCGTGCCACCACCCCGCTACGTGCACACTGGGTGCAGGCGCTGAGCGCACAGCCCCTGGGGCGGGCCCGCGGGGCCGCCGGGGCGGGGGGCGGCTGGGGGCTTACGGGGCGGCGAGGGAAGGAGAGCGAAGGGGGAGCTCCCGCGGGGGACGAGGGTCTCCCGGGAGGGTGGAACAGCCCCTCTCCTCGGCGCCCCTCCGTCCGCCCCCCCGGCGCGACCTGTGCTCGGCAGCGGGCGGCTCCCGCGGGGCGGGCGCGGCGCGGATGGAGGGGGGGCCGGGGCGCTCCCCGGGCCAGCGCCGCCAGGGTCCGGGCTGGGCAGCGCCGCTGCCCCGCAGGGGGCCCGCGGGGGGCCGCGGATGAGCCCCGGGGCGGGGGCGGCATTTGCGCCTCGCCGTTTGCTTCCAGAGCTGTCGGGAAAGAATCGTCTTCTGCAGGATAAAGTCCCTGTCTGCGCGGGTGACTTGCCCGTGTCCAAAGTCTACTGGCAGGAGGCTGTCTGCTGCAATCTCCGCGAGAGGGATGACTTTTACAATATATGGGCTGATTGCAAATAAGTTACTAATAAGCCGCTTTGGCGTAAGAAGGGCTCTGTGCATTATTTCCTAAGATCTGTTTATTTGCAAGTATTTCTTTCTTTCTCTTCTTTTAAAAAAAATATTTCGTTGGGGAAAATAAAAAAAGTACAGGAGTTAATATTTAGACATTCGTACTATTAAGTAATAGAGCTATAAACTCTCAAATACGGCACTTTCATTTTACTTAACAATAGATAACACAACAGCGACAGTGAAACAGGCCAAACAAAAGCGATCACCGAAATTGTTGTGACAGTACAATCACCCGGCTAGGAAATTTATTCAATATGCTTTACCATTGGATTGACACAGCAGGAAAAAAAAGCCCGAATGTTCAGAGAATAATACAACAAGGCAGGAGGTATTTGGAAAAAAAAAGGATTTATTTTGAAATACACTTTTAAGAGATACTTTGCCTCCCCGATTTGTTACCGATGTGCATCTGACACGACGATACGAAACAAACAAACGAAGAAAACCACATTCTGTACAGAGCTCTAAAATGAGCCGCGAGTATCTACAAGACGAGCTTTACGCCTGGGTGTGGGTTGGAGAGGGGCCCGATCCTGCAGTCCGCACTCTCTGAGCGAGTTTCGCAGACGTGTGGTAGGAAAGCTTGGCCCCAAGTCTGCGTGTGTGTCTCCGTGCGTGCGTGTGTGTGCGTGTCTGTGAGTTCCTACAACACAGTCCTTGAGTAAAATGGGCAAGTTGGAGCTGCCGGAGCGGGCGCGGGTCCCTGGCCGCTCTAGAAGTCCTGCCGCGGGGTGTGAGTTAGACTGTGCCGCCGAAGATCACAGTTTCGCCTGAACACTTTGCCGCACTGCTCACAGTTGTAGGGCTTGATGTCTGTATGGGTAAGAAGGTGAGTTTTCAGATTACTTCTTTGATTAAAGGTTCTTCCACATGTGGGGCATTTGTGTGGAGATTCCTGTTCAGATTTGAAGCAAGCAAAGGATTAATCCTTCACAAACTACCTGGTTTAACGTACTACTGCACTTTTTGCTATCGCAACGCACAACTTGAAATATCGGGGGTGGACAGGAGCGAGAGCAGCCCCGGGCGGAGGGCAGACCGCCCACTCGCCCTGTCCTGCCCCAAAAGCCTTATTTTATAGTTCTCCCTTCGTGGTATTTCGCGCCCCTGGGGCGCAGGGAAAGCGGCCGCCGCGCCGTCCTCCCGCTCCGGGGCTCCCGCTACCCGCCCGGCGGCCGCGGCGGTCCCGGCGGGCGGGCAAGGAGCTCCGCGCCGCTCCGCACCTCTCCGCGCCGCTCCGTGCCGCCGGCCTCCCCCGCCGCCCCGCGCCTGCCGCCGCCGAGGCAGGGCTGGAGCCCGCAACGAAAAACGCCCCGAAGCGGCGGCGTGGACAAAACCGAACTCGGGGCTCGCTCCCCGCCGCCAACCGCCTCCCCGCCGGCTTTAACCCGTCTTCCGCGGCCGCCGTTTTTACGCGGGTCTCTCGCGACCGCGGAGGTAACCGCCGGCCGCGTCCATCCCCCGGGGAAGCACGGAGCCCTCAAGCGCCGGAGCCCTCTCGCTCCCCTCCGCACCGGAGCCCCGTTCCCCCGGCAGCCGCCGCCCCCGCCCCGCGGCAGGCCGGGCCGGGCCGAGCCGAGCCGTGTCCGTGCCGGGCCCGCGCTGGCGGCACACGCGTGGAGGAGGCCGGGGAGCGCCGGGCTCACCTGCATGTGTAGGGTTTTGTGGACCGCCAGGGTCCTGGACTGGCAGAAGCCCTTCCCGCACTCCTGGCACTTGAAGGGTTTCTCTTTGGAATGGATGTACCTGGAAGGCAACCCGAGGGGTGAGCGGCGCTGCCGGGAGCGCGGGGCCCACCCGCCCCCGGGCCCCGCTCCCCAAAACCCGCTTCATTTTCCCCCTCCCGTATAATTCCGTTCGTGACTAAACTCCTCTACCGGTTCAAAACATTTGCAATAATTCGTAGCGAGGCGTGATTGCCCTCTCTGATGACAGATCGGGACCGCATCTGCCCCGTCGGCGGGACCGGAGCCCGCTCTCCCCCGAAGGCAGCGCGGATCCTCCGCCCGGCGGCCGCGGGCGCCGCTCTGCACCGGCCGCGAGTGTGGAGGCGGAGGGGGGCGAGCGGGGGAGCGCCCACCTGCGCCCCGTCCTCCTCCCCGCACCCCACACTGCGCTTCAGAAGCGCAACAGCCCCGGGGCTTCACCCCAGCCCCCCCAACGCGGGTGCCCGTCCCACGCAGAGCGCGGGTTTTGGCCGCCCCGGCCCCTCCGCGGCCGCGGAGTCGGAGCGGGGGATGTCTCCTGCTGCCTTCCTGGCTCGGCCCAGAGCTCCCGGAGCGGCTCGGCCTCGCCCCCCTCAGAGGCTCCCCCCCAGCCCGGCCCCCCACGGCCCGGCCCCGGGCGCGGTGGTCCCTCACCGGTGGTCCCGCAGGTGGTCCTGCCTCCGGAAAGCCTTGTGGCAGATGTCGCAGGTGTAGGGCCGCTCGTCCGTGTGGGTCCGCTCGTGGATGAGGAGGTTGTAGGACTTGGTGAAGTGCCTGCCGCAGAACTTGCAGATGAACTCCTTTTTCGTCTTGGAGGGCAGGCGGCCGCGGGAGGGCTTCCTGTCCGGGGACAGCTTGCTGATGCCCGACAGGGGCGACGCCAGTCCGGGGCTCAGCTTGGCGAGCTCCCCCACCTTGGGGGGGTCCTCCTGCGTGGCGGCCACGGCCAGGTTGGCAAAGTCAAAGCGGGGCCTGTCCTTGTGCAAGGCTGGGAGGACGTGGGCGATGGCCCCTTGCTTGGGGTGGAAGAGGTGCGTGGCGAAGGGGAGCGCGGGGAAAGGGAAGCGGGAGTCCACCAAGCCCTGGGCGGCCGCCATCTCTGTGATGGTGGAGCGGGTGATTTCGTGCACATTGGGGTAGCCCAATGTCCAGTGGTTCATGTGCATGGTTTGCACGGCGCTGAGTCCATACAGACCTTGCAACTGGTCCACAGCTGCGGGGAAGGTGTTCACAGCCTGGAGGAAGGAGTAGTTGGTGAGTTGCAGGGACGGGTGCAGCGGGATGGGGGCTGGCAGAGCCTTGCTTCCCATCTTCCCGGGGCGGGCGCAAGCCGGCAGTGCAGCTGGTGCCTCTGCGGGGCTTTCGAGACGGGGGAAAAATCCTAGGAAGAAAGAGGGAGAAAGGAGGGGAAAGGGAGTTTTACTGAGAGCAGCGTGGTTCCCTTTGCCGAGGCGAGCGCAGCGGCGGGGCCAGGGAGGGCCAGGCACGGCTCGGGCACGCTGCCGTGCTGCCGCCCCAGCCCCGGCTCCCGTCCTCCGCCGGGGCCGGCGGCCGCCAACCGACCCACCGGCGCGATCGCTTCGACCGGAGAAGCTACAGCGTAAAAAAAGTTTTAAAAATATCACTCCCAGAAACACCCACTCCAAATTAAAATAAAAAGGAGAAAACCCCGCGCCGAGCCAACCGAAGGCGCCGCAGATTCAAATTAAACGAATCGTGGAAAAATGCACCCGGAGCCGCTCCGCCGCCCCGCCGCCCCGCCACCGTCCCCGCGCAGCGCCCGGCCCGGGCCGCGGCCACCGCGGGGACCCCCGGGGCCGCCTCCCTCCTGCCCCCCGCGCCGACCTGGCCCCCGGCGTCGCTCCCACCCTCCGCCCGGCCTCCCGCGGGCGCGGAGGCCCCGACCCCGACCCCTCCTGGCAGGGGCCTCCCCGGGAAGGAGCAGGGTGCTCACGGAGAGCCGAGGCAGGCCCGGGGGGCGGCGGGGGCGGGGGGGGGATAAACCCCGCGTTTTTCCCAGCTCGGGTGCTTATTTTTCTTCCTTCAACAACAACTCATTTATCAAGATAACCGAGGGAGAGAAAAGGAGCTCCTGCCCCGCACGCACACCTCCTGCCCAGCCCCCCGCGCCGCAGGTCCTAAATAAATCCACTTTGCGCTGAGATCCCTTCCAGATGGCTGGGGCCGCCCCACGCAGCCCGCCCGGGCCCGGGCGATCCCACCGGCGGCGAGGAAAGCAGCCGGCCCGGAGGCCTCCCCGGCCCGCCGAGGGCTGCCCCGCAGCCGGCCCCCTCCATCCCGCAGGGCCGGGAAGGGCGAGCGCAGCCCCGGCGGGACCCAGCCGTCCGGCCGAGCCCCCCGCACCCCCTCCGCCGTCCCCTGGCCGGGAGCTCCGCCGGAGCAGCGGGGCCGTGGGCTAATGAGCGGTGTGTGACTGTCAGAGGGTTTCACTCAGCCCGTTCAACCGAAACCGCCGGGCCCGCTTCTCCCGCCTCGGCGCCCCCGGGCAGACGCTTCCCTCCCGCGGGGCAGGGGGGCATCGGCGCGGGGGGAAGCCCCTGCCGTCTCCTTTTCTGGTTTTCGGTGAGGGTTCACTTCCAGCAGTCCGAGCTGTCCCCACAACCCAGAAAAGCGGCGAAAGCAGGCGCCGGGGGCTCTCCGGGCCTGTAAACAAGAGGTAGGGCCGAGGGTGCCCCAGCCCCTCCTGGGATTTGGGTGGAGGGACTGGTAAGGCGTCGTTTCCAAAATAAACAAAGTCACCCTCCCCCCAAAAATCCTAAAACAACCCCCCCAAACCAGAAGAAAAAAAAAGGAGACTGGGAGCGCAGAGCCCGCGCCCCGGCAGCAGCGTCCCTGCCCCTTCGGCCGCCGCCGCCCCGCAGCCCTCACCGCGGCCGCGGGCTTGGGGCCGCTCCGCTGGCACCGTGCAGCCTCCGGGTGGAAAGCGACTTTTGGGTATTATTTTTCCTAAAATACCTTTCCTCCCCGTTTGTGGCACGGCACTGAATTGGCCCTCCGGGAAAAAAATGCGGCAACGAGGCCGGGCGTGACCTGCGGAGCTACCCACCCCTGTTCTTTTCCTTGAATCGTGGCTGGCCCGGATTTCCTCCGCTGCTGCCCAGTTTTTCTCGTTTGCGATTGTATCGAGACCGGGGACGGTGTTATCGATACGACTTGTTATATATGGCGACCTTTTCTTTTTTGTGGAAGGGGGGGTGGTTATATATAGAGACTTATTTTTAAAGATGTCGTAGTGTGAGCTCCTATTCGCTTTCCGCCAGGAACCGACACAGAGGCAATAAAATCGCTTTTCGCTGGCTGCTACCGCGGCTCCTGCCTCCATCCCGGCTCGCTGAGGCTGGGTCTCGGAGCCACCGGCTATGAGCTGTGGCCGAGGTAGGTACAGGGTTTCTGTAGGGCAGAGCCTCCTCCTTCACAGCCGCGTTTTGCAGCTACGTGTGGTGGTGTCATTGCAGGGCGCTCGTTTTCGTGTCAAAGACCCAAGTCCGAAAAAACATTCCGAACACGAAATCCGTATTTTAACGCAGAAACTTGTAAAACTGCACTGTTGCTGAACCACGGTACATCTATTACTATTTATACTCGGAGGTAACTTTATTAAAATCGATGAAAAAAGACCAGAAAGTGCCTTCGTGCGTGGTTTTGAGGCTACTTATAATAGGGTGCGGGGGGGAAAGTCAACCAAAAACGGATGTTACTTAAACCTTGGCACTTCCTCCTCCCTTGCCGGTCAGAGCGCTTAATTAAATTGAGCCCGGTGCCCCGGCAGTGCGCCCCTCTCTACCTGCCCGCCTGCGGCCGGCCCGGCCGGCCCTCCCCTTCCTCCCGCGGCGGGGCCGGGGCCGGGGCCGGGGCCGTGCCCGTGCCCCGCGGGCGCTGCGGCCGTTCCCGGGGAGCGGCAGGGCCCCGGGGCGCCTCCGCTCCCCGCCAGCCTCACCCGAAGCCGCGGCCGCCGCTGCCCGCGCAGCCAGGTACGTTCCCACGGACCGAGGACCTCTCCAGCGCGACCCGCGGGTCAGCCCCGTAGCCCACGCAGGGGCCGGCTCCTCCTCGCGAGGAATTTCGCGTGAAGGACACCGACCGCGCACGCCGGAGGCCGCCGCCGCCTGGCCCCGCACCGACGCGCCCGCGGCGTGCGGGGGAGACCCGCACCCGAACCGCCGCGGAGCTGCAAACTGAAAGTAAACGCGGCGGCCCCGCGCTCCCCGCCGAGGGGACGCTCCCCTGCCGGGGCCCGGCCGCGGCCCCGCCGCCCCGCTCCCGCCGACGGCAGCGGGCAGGGCGGGCCGGGGGAGCCACTCACCTACCGCAGCCGGCTGCTCCTCCCGCGGCAAAGCCGAGGCGGCGGCCGCGGCACCTTCACGGAGACATTAGATCCACAGCGGGGGCGTTCAGCGGGGCCGGGACCCGGCGGCGGCCGGCATGTTGCGGAGGGCTGGGCGGCGGCTGGGAGCTCTGGCTGCGGCGGTCCCGGGGCCCCGGCAGAGACCGCCGCCACCCGCCCGCAGCCTCCCGCCTTCGACCCCGGCGAGGCTCGGCGCGAGTCTGAGCCGCCCCCTGCCCGGTCCATCACATTTCAGCGGTGAGTGGCGTGGAGCGCTGTCCCCGCCCGCCCGCCGCCGCCGGCCCACCCCGCGGCGCGCACAGCCCCCCGCTCGGGGCCGCGCCGCTCCGCCCCGACGGGACGGGACGGGACGGGACGAGACCGCCCCCGGCCCCGGCCCCGGCCCGCCCCGCCGCGCCGGCCCCACTGTTTACTTGTGTTTGGGTAGCAACTGGGTTTTAAAGGGGCAGGACGCCCCCCGCGCCCCCCCCGCGTCACCTAAGGTGACTTCTCCCTCCGAGAGCGGCCCGCCGCCCCCCGCCCCGCTGCCGGCCGCGGCCGCGGGGATTTGCGCGCTCCCTGCGCCGCACCGCCCGCCTCGGCCGCCCGCCGTGCCCCAGCCAGGGTGACACACGGGGCGCGACTGGCTTAAATATCTAAAATAACTCCCCCAAGCCCAGAGCGTGGGGGTTTTGCGGGCGCCTACGTCTCCGAGGGGACCTGTGGGTGCAGGTAACGCTCACGTCCAGAGGGCTCCGCGGCCGTCGTGTCGGGTCGCCCTATGGACCGACACTCCAGCGATTCGGCTCTGCCCTTTCATTGCTATTTTAGGCGCCTAAAGGCAGATTCAGAGGGAGAACCGATGGGGAGGTATCCCCATGCGCGGTGACTAAGCACATAATCCCTACCTGGAGCAGACAAATAGTTTCGAGAGCAGTTTCGATTTATTCCCGGGGAATTTACTGTTAAATGGGGCCTCTGTGACCCTCGTCAAATTTCCCGATTAAAGCACTGTATTCATTTTCCTCATTAGCTGCCATACGGTTGGTTACATACAGCGAATTTGGGCTGAATTTGTATCTGTAATGTTATCTTGTTCTTCATTACTGAAATTAACTTCATTACTTAAATTAACTCTTCATTACTTAAATCACGTGTATGGGGAATTTATTGTATAATCTGGACTGGAGATTGGAAGTGAGCTTTGAGAAGTATAAAAAGATTTCGGAAGAAATGGCATTTAAAAACAGCTTTGAAAATTTTTCAAGGTAGAGTCTGTGCCGGTTAATTCGAGCCCGCGGAAGAGAAGAGGACACAAGTGACGGCTGCACGGGCATTTTTTTCTCCTTTTAGCATACAGTAGAAGAAAACTAATCAGCGAGGGGGAATAGGAGTCGGTGGAGGAAGGTTCGGAGGTGTTCCCCTCGCAGGGCAGCGCAGGCGAAGCTGGCGCTCGTTGCAGCCCCCGGCTGCCGCCGGGCGCTCGGGCTGTTTTTCGTTTCTTTTCATAAAGTCCTGCTTCGCAAATGCCCTGCTTTAAATCCAAGTCACCCTAAATAAATAGCATTTCGTCTCCTGAGCACTGAGGACACCGAGGTTCACAGTTCCGGGAGAAGGAGCGATTCCCTCGGGCCGGGTGCGAGGTGGGTGCGGGCGGCCGCGGGAGCCTGCGCGGGGCGAGTGCTTGCCGGCCGCGGCCAGGCTGGGGGGCTGCGGGGCGACGCGGGGGAGGGAGCCGCATTTATTTTATTTTATCGTTATTTTGCTTTCTCGAGCGAGGCCGGTTGCTTCAAGAACGAAGTGGAAAGGGGACTATACAGTCGCAGGTTCCGCCCCGCACTGCTGGCTTGCGGGTGCCAAGGAGGACCCCCCCCTCGACACAAGGATGGGAGGGGGCTGTTTCGGGAGAGCCATCATTTCTTGCCCTTTACAGCAAGGAGAAATAAGCCGCACTTGCTGGGGGGAAGGAAACCCCCACAACCAAAACCAAATAACAAAACAAAACTTTAAAAACCCCAACAACCACTCCCCAAAACCCAAAGTGACCAGCCAACGAAAAAGCCTCAAAGCGGAGGGAACTGGGGGGGGAGCGGAGCGGTGCCGGGTCGCCGCCCAGGCTGTTTGCTCCCCGGCCGCTCGTGGTACGTTTCGGCTGCGCCGTGAGCGGGGAAAGCCGCGCTCTCCCGCCACCGGCAGCGCGGCGGCAACTCTCACGTCTGCGTTGGCAGGGAGCGCCCGCTGACCCCGGCGAGCCGCCGCCCGGCCCGGCCCGGCCCGGCCGGCAGGTGCGCGGCGAGAGCTGGCGGCGAGACCCGCCGGTACCGCCGCGCTGCCCGGCGCCTCCACGCCCGCCGGAGCCCGGGGTCGCTCGGACGTCGGGGGGGCTCCCCGGCAGCGGGCACCCGTCGAACGGGGCTGACACCACCGGGGGCACGGGCCGCCGGATCCCGCCGCAGCCCCGCGCTTCCGCGTCACCTTTCCGCGTCCACCCCGGGCGGGCCCCTCCCGCCCCCACGGGCCTTCCCCCGCCGCCCGGGGCGCGGGGCCGCTACCGACGGCCACCGCGCAGCCTGCGGGGCACGGGCGTTCCCGGGCCGGGCAGGTGCCCTGCTCCACCTCGGCGGAGCCCGTCGCCCCGCTGTGCCCTGGACGGGCGCGGAGCGCGGCCGGGCGGCGGGGCGGGCGCGGGGGGGCCCGGAGCCCCGCGTCAGGCGGCGGCGGCGGCCCGCGGTGCTGCAGCGCCCCCTGGAGGCCGGCGCGGCGCCCTGCCCGCTCTGCCGGCGCCGGCCCCGGCCCCGGCCCCGGCCCCGGCCCCGGCTCCGGCTCCGGCTCCGGCTCCGGCTCCGGCCCGCTGCGGGGCCGCGGCCGCGGAGCGCGTTGGGGCAGGCGTCCCGGCGGCACCCGGCGCGGAGCTCTCCCCGCACCGCCCGGGAGACGGGGGCGGCGGTGCCCCGGGGGGGGAAGGCCGCGGCGCTCTCCGCGGGCGTCCGAGCGCGCACCCCGCGCCGCCGGCTGCCATCCCCGCGTCCCGCCGGTGCCGACACCGCCGCGATCATCTCAGCCTCCCCCCGCTCTCTCTTCCCCCGCCCCTTGAAAAAGACATCCCGAGCGCTGGACTCCATCCAGGGCAGCAGGGAGACAGGCGGTGTTTATTCTCGCTGCGAGGGACAGATTAAAGCAGTTCCTCCGCCGGCAGTGCAGCCTGCGGGCAAACCTTGACCACGCGCCCCGTCCTGAGCACAGAAATGCACCGGGGGGGGGCGGGACACGGGGACCGCGGCTCGGCGGCAGCGAGGCCCCGCGGCGGGGTCGGCTGGCACTCCCGCGGAGCGCCGTGCGCGGCTGCGGTGCGCGATGCACGCAGGAAGCGGCTCAGACCTGAGCAAACCGCCGCTGTCAGCAGTGGGCAGCTGCGGTGGCTGGGGGAGTCACCCCCCTTGAGATGAACGGGTGAAAAAATTTCAGCGGGAGCCGGGGATGCGCCCAGAGCCGGGGCCGGAGGGAGAAGGGGCGGCCGGGAGCGGAGTCGGCGCGGCCGGTGTTCCTGCAGCACCGACCCGCGGGGGTACCGGCTCTGGCTCCTGGCAGAGGCTCTGCCGAGGGAAGGGGCAGGGAGCACAGCCCCCGGCGCAGGGCACGGACGCACCCGGGTCGCGGAGGCGTCCCGACGGCTCCCGACGGCCGCTGGCTCGGGAGCGCTGCCGGTGCGCACGGGCAGAGGTGCCGCTCGGCAGCGAGCGCACCCGCGGGCCGGGTCCCAGCCCCGGGCTGCCGCCCGCCGACAGAGAGGCCGGTGCTGCGAACGACTCGGGCTACATACCGAGGACTGACTTAATTTTGTTTTTTTTTAAGGAAAGCAGTGACCGCCCGTCGACCTGGCATCTGATTCCACTGGTGTTTCTTGGTGACTAAATCGTCACCTACTTCACTCAGATTTATTGGGGTTGGATTTTTTTTGGTTTTTTTTTTTTAATGTACTAGTCAGGACTAGTCAGGACATGCCAAGGTTTAACAAACAGGCGTAGGCGGCCGGAGGCGAGGCGCTAGGTGGGCTCCGGGGGACACCGCCGATGCAATTCCCGTTCAGCATCTCCCTGTCCCCCGCCTCAGATTCGGATTCCCGTGAAACATGGCCGCGATTGATTTCCATAAAAGAAGGCGGCAATTAAGCACACAACGACCTCAGCGGGCTGGATCTCGCCCGCATCTCCCACAGGCGCGCAACCCCCGCCACCCCCTCGCCCGTGGCCCCTGCCCGCGGTGCCCGGCCGCGGGGCTGCCCCCGGGCAGCAGGGAGCGGGGAGAACCGCCCTGCCCGCCGCACCGCCGGCTGCCCGCCCCGACGCCTCCCCGACGGGCACCACCACTGCAGCCAGCCCGACGGGTGCCTCCTCCTCGCCTTCCCTCGTAGGCAGCACCGAGCCCGGGGGGGGCTTTTGCTCTACAGCCGCCGCCGTGCCCCGGCTCCCCCCTCCCGGGAGCTGCCGGCGCCATGCCGGGAGACCGCGGGGCTCACGGGCACACCGGGAGGAGCGTCAAACCGCCCTAGGCCGAGCCAGCTTTGCCGTGTGCACGGCGGTGGGGACCCCTCGTCCCGCGGGACTTGCGCGCAGTGCCGCGTTGCAATTGCACGGTGCGGACGGGGCGAGGGCGGATGCGGAGAGGGCCGCCGGCACCGCGGGGACCGGGGCGAGGACGCCGCCCGCTGCGGTGCTGCCGCCTTGCCCCGACGGCGGGCCCCGAGCCCGGGAGAGCCCGGGCGGCCCCGCGGGTCTCCGTGGAGCAAAGGCTCCGTGGCGGGGACACACGCTGGCGCAGCCGGCCCGCGCTGGAGGGGCTGCTCTGCCCCGGCCCTGAGGGCGGAGGCGGCCGTCTCCTGCCGGGAGAACCTCTCTCCCCGCAGAGTCCTGCTCCGAGGCGAGCCTGCCCAGCACAGCCCAAAGCCGGCGGGCTTCCGTCCGCTCATCCCAGTCTGCTGCCTGCTGATCTCCTCGGGGAAGAGAGGGAGAAAAGCTCTCGATAAATGGACTTTTCTAACCTAACGCATTCCTTTCCCTGCCATCAGCAATGAGATGTTTTTGCGGTGCCTGAAATGAGCAGCTGTCAAGACATAAAGAAATACAACGTGCCGTACCTTACTATAGTTTGTTTTAAGCAACCATTTGGCTAACGTCTTTCCTGCCGTCAGCGCCGAAACACTGAGCAGGGCTGCTGCCTACAGCCGCGGCTGGAAGCACAGATACCCATCGCACACGAGTGGGCCCCTTCCTCATCATTTCGGGCTCCCCGAGCTGAGCCTAGGGACTGCAGAGGGTCCCCAGGCTGGCAGGCTCTGCTTACTCGCTGGTGGTGGCATTTTACCACGTTTTGCTGACGTGCCAAGTAACTGGGCCCGCAAGGTGGAGGTCGGTGAGGCTTCAGGGCCGCCTGTCTGCTGCACACACGTGGGCTTGTATGCTTCGCTCCTGGGGAAAGGGGGATTTCGGGCACCGGTGAAGTTCTGCAGCTGCCTCAGACTGTAAGGATCGTGAAGTTTGCAATCTCCTGAGCCAATTGTTAGGGGGGAAACCTAAAAGAAATACTGTATAAAAGCAATAAATCGGTTTAAGAAATGCAGTTGTACATTTGGTCGCATGCTTCGTAACTCACCTAGGACATGAGAACTCCAAGGCAGCAGAGAACGGGGCCCATACATCTTGTCCTGTGGCATATGTTAAAAAACTCCATTTCCTTTTAAGAACTTTTTATATCCCAGTGAATAACTTGATTTTCACAAATAAAATTAATACTATAGGGTGAAAGTCAGCAAACAATAGAAAAGCTCAGAGGGGTTTTTCGAGTTGTAAACATGCAGAATCCATATGGTCATTAGATACATCTGTGGGTTAAGCACTGATTTGTTTATGCAAGCCTGATGCTTATGATACTCTTAAACTGGGACTATTCTGTCAAATATATGTATACTGTAATCTCCTTTTACCTACCCTCCGCATGTGTGTTTCCTGTTTTCAGCATGCATTCTCGATGTGTAAACTGTGGCGAAGGATATGTTATAAACCAGGATACTACAGAGCATTTCAGATATTTTCAGAGCATTACAAGCACGGTGCAAGCATATGCAAATCATCACTTACAGATGTGCACAATGTCTGTATTAATCTCTGCGTGTTTTTTCAGTTGTTTGTGGCATCTAATTCAAAGAAGAGGACAATAATGGATATTATGAAAAAGTACCAATTGTTCCCGGGCAGACTCACCCCTAGGACGTCCAGACAAACCTTACTGATGAAACCCTACACTTCTTAATAAAATCGGGGTCTTTTAAAGAATCTTTGAAGATTCCTGAAATACGAGGAAATCGCGGGAAAACTTACCACAGTAAGGCATTTGAAAGCTCTTAAAGACACTGCCAAGGCTACTACCAGAGGCTACTACCAGAGGCTACTACCAAGGCTACTACAACACTACCCTGTATCTCTACTGGGTATGATCCAAAAAAGCACTTAAGCGCATGCTTAAGTTCATCACTACCCAGGGCAGTAGCTAAGCAGGTGCTTCAATTTCTTTATATGCCAAAGTCACCTGCTGAGCATGTGTTTTACTGCTGGTTTAAAAGATCTCCTCAATCAGGGCCATTATTTTCAGATTGCCTCATAAAAATAAACAAACTAATAAAAGCTTATTAAAAATCCAAGAGCAGTTACTATTCTAGGCAAGATTTTGCATCATGCCTGCTTTCATGTCCTTTTCCATGAGTTAAGTTGTTGGCACTCAGTCATCTGTTATGATCACCTTGTTTCTGCCTTAAATGCTGGTGTTCCCCTCAGCTTCTCCTGCTGCCACCTCATAGCATCACTGTGTGCACCTTCCTGATGGGTGAAAGGACAGTTGCTCCAACATGAAACTTGTGGATGTGATGCTGATACACCTTGGAGACTTTCAGAGCAGAACAGTTTGATCTAGCCTGTGGCATGGGAAAAGAGCCCTTTTTCTCCATGAACTCTCCACAGCCACTGTGAAGAAAGATCAGGACAAGATCACTCTGGAGTACAGAAAGGCTGCACAGTAAAAGCAATGGCTGACCACAGGAATGGATCAGTTCAAGAATGTATCTGAGCTGGGCAGGGACCAGTCAAAAGACTTTCTGGTAAAGAATATTATTCTACCTTCCCTTCCCGCTGAGCCCTTCAGATGACAACATGCACACGCAGTGTGTCATGACAGACAGTCTCTGGTCTCTGGGCACCATGAGCCAGCCACAGACAGAAAGCCTGTAAAATGAGGATGACTCTGAGTTGAGACCCAGCAGTGGATTTCCACCTTCTTTGCTCATGGACCCCTGTTTTCTGTTCCTGTGGTGATACAGCTCCCTGCTCAGAGGACTGGCATTCTGCCTGCTCTCCTTAGTTCCCTTTCACAGACTCCTCAGAAGTATTTGAGGGACCAACACAGGCTGGTAAACGGTAGGATGAAAACTAGCAAACGGATGTTTCCCCTTTTTTGTCCATACTAGATGGCATGGTCCATCTCACAAAGAGTATCAATGATTATTCCAGATCTGCCTTGTTTGCATTAACTATTTCATTTATTTGACCTGCTCACCCATGATAGGCTGGTGAAAATTATTATTTGGTTATGCTATTCTTTCAAATGCCCCTTTGGGAACTGTTTCCAAGAAAAATACAAACACCATTAATCTCAACACCAGAACTCATTTTAGCACCCAAGAAGTGCTGAAAGCTGAGGACATTACACTGCAGCAGAAACAGAGCTGCCTCGAGGCCTCTTATTTTCAGCTTTTCAGATCAGTGGGGAGGGGAAAGAGATACTGTCAGCCACACTACAAACTTTCAAGTGTAATATATATTCCCCTTTTCCACTTAATTTGTCCTGACTATTACTGGTTGTTCAAATGCAGCCAGGAGCTTTTGAATTTCACTGTTGTGAGTCTGCCTGTCTCTGAACTGCTGGATGGAGCCCACCCGCATAGGTGCAGCACTCTGCTGTTTCGGGAGGCTAGGTGTGCTTGGAAAGGAGCAGCAGAGACCCTGGGACAAGGCATGCTTTGGAATGACAGCCTTCCCAGCTATGATGGAAGCAAGGATCAATGGTGCCTGCAAGACTAGGGGCTTTCAGGGAGCCTAGGACAGTGCCTGTGGAGACTTGTGAGGAAGCCTCCATCATTAACAGAAATGCTTAGGACAGAGAAATCAAAGCTGATTATAGTAAGTGAAAAAAATATTTTCTGCATCCAAGAAAGGCCCCACAAGAAGACTCATGAAGCCACCTGAAAGGATTCTTGAACAAAATGTATCTCGCTCTTGAACTCTTTGTGAAACCTGAAAATAGAGCAGTCTCTGTGACTTTGGCCAGAGGGCTTTGACCAGTGTGTTGTGGTAAGAATTTCTATTGGGAAGAAGCATCAAGTAAATATAATACAGTGTGTTTATTTCAGTGGGAGCTGGTAAGAGAGTCAGCTGGTGGCCACAGCAGCGTTGCTGACACTCCTGAGATCTGAAAAGGAGACCACCGATAAAGGTCATTAGCTAAGGTTAAGCAGGGTTAACCCTGACCTTTCTCCAGTCTCCAAGCAGACAGCTCTTGAGCAAATACAAAACCACAGTTATTAAAGAACTCTTAAACAACTACAATAACAAACCAGAGTGAAGCAGAGTCAAAACTGCAGATCTGTTTTACTCAAAGCATAATATTTATAGGTGACAGATACTGAAAGGCAGCAGAACTGGTTTTAAGGACTATCCCTGTACCTAGATAGTGGAGGCACACTTGAAAGCATTCTGTCTTTTGAACCACAGTGAGACATGAATTTAAGTTTTTCAGAAGGAGTATTTTCATTCCTAGAGCTTGGTAATTCCTATGTGCTTGGTAAAGAATAATATTTGAAATACTCAACTTCCTGTTAGAGTTACAGGTGGAGCCTGAAATGCTAAAAGGCTGTTCAAAGCATCACTTAAGTCTGATCTAGTTCAGCATTAGTCTGTTATCTTTTCCCCCCTCAATGGTTTCAAGAAGATACATAAAACCAGACCAGAGCTGATGGTTTTACAGCTAATGGTTCCTCAAATCTACAAGAACTTCTAAGGAGTAGATAAAAGCAGCTGCAAAAGTGATCTAGAAATAAACATCCAGAAGAAAACATAACTGCAATCAAAGTTCCAGCTGTTCTCGTCTTAATTCTTATCAGTATTCTTTTTAATCAGGCACATTTTGAAGTCAAAGGCTTATTTCCAACAGCTTTTGTCCATACATATATATATGTGTGTGTAAGTCCCTTGAAATATTACAGAAGTTCTGTTTCACATCAAAATAGCGTACATTGTCACTGAAATTATTAATTTTCTTTCCCTCATCCCCCATGTTCTCTCTGGGCCCCTCTTTTGCATCTGGCATGTGTACTGATACTCCAGATGACAAATACTGATAACTGCGAAGCTGCAATGCCGCATACTTCCATAAGGCAAAGCTTAGCCAAAGTTAGTCATTGATTTATGTCCCGTATTCTGTTCAACAGCGCAAGGGTTTTTTTTCTAATTCCATGCCTTTAATCCTTGCCACCTTCAACCTAGTGCGTGTCAAATTTCCATCTTATTGTTGCAGCTGTGGTTTCTTAAAACTAAAGTACGCTTCTTGAAGGCAGTGACACATTCTTAAGTTTATTCACAGATTTAAATGCTCAGTTGTTCAAAACCGCCTGAACTCATTAAAATGTGATGGTGTGGGTTTTTTGCCATATTAAATGGTTCATACAGAGGTTTTAAAAAACAAATGAGGAATGTTGGGATGACTATTTTTATTCAGTCGAAACCCGTAGAAAGTGTGGTAACTTCGGCAGAGATCATAAACCCAGGGTTCTCTTTAGCAAAGAGGTTATTTACAAAATACACAAGTCAGAAGAAGCTCTGCCAGACATAAAAAGCCTTCTGCAGGTGTACAGATGAAAGGAAATAAACTCTGCACCATCTAGGTACCATGTCATTTAGGATGACTACATGACCCACAGTAGGAGACAGCCCATGAAGCAGATTGATTTCATAAGAATCTATATGCTTACAAAAATGAGCTGCAGAAGTTAAGTATTTTTATTACAACCTTCACTATTTTGAGAGAATACCCAGCTTCCCTGCGCTCTCCCATGGAAAATGGACCAGAGGCAAGATGCTGTAAATATTCCTCCAAGAGCTTGCAAGCTAGCCCCCCATGTTACCGTCCCCACCCCTTCGACAGCTGTCTGTGAAGGATTACTCTTCCCGTAGGTGAGCTGGTGAAAAGGACCATACCTTTGCTTCAGCCATTTCAGTTCAAAGTCCGGTGCAGTAACTCAAACCTGCTTTTATCGTCTTTAAAAGCTAAGAGGTTAGTGTTTTCCACCAGAGCAGCTGAGACATGTCCCATTCCAGGAAAAGGCCAAGAAAATAGCTGAGAGCAGTAACAACTTAAACCGCTGCAAAAAATCTGCCAGAGGACGTCTGTCAAAGCCCAAAGAGTTCCAGTTATGTATGATTTCATTTGATCCCAGAGGCTAAATAACGTACAGGAAAGATTTAATAATGTTATGCAGATTATGTGTGGAAATGTAAAAGGAACCGAACACAATGCCAGTTTGAAAAATCATGTGCTCGTAGCACTATTATTGCTGCACAGTCAGAAAACACAGCTTGAGCAATAGACTAGGATAATAAAATTAAAAATTGGAATTGCTAGAATATTTACTCAGGTGAGACTATTTGATTAAAAAAAGATGACTTAATATTTTCCCTCTGCCAGGAAATTATCAGTGGAGAGAGCCCCATTCCTGTTTCCACCACATCAGTTCCATTGCCGTGTGAAACCCTGATAGTGAAAATGTGGTAACCAAGGATCGCTGCTCACAACATTTCCAAATGCCAGTGGAAAGGAGACTTCAGCTATTAAAAGAAGAACAAAAACGAATGGCCCTCAGCTATATCTGCTTGCAAGTTTGAGTTACGGCATCTGACTGAACTAGAATTGCTGAACTACAGGTATGGCCCCTTTTGCCAAGCCACTTCCAGAAACCGTAATTTCTGGCAGAGAGGGGGAAGAGGCAGCTGGAAGGGTGATGTGAACGGCCACCACAGGATCTGCCAAATGATATCTGTCAAATCTTCTGGTAGCGCAATGCTTCAATGCCATGTGACACTATTTAAATACCAGCAAAGGAGGGATTATTAAACAGGATTCTTAGCCAGGATGGCCATGGGCTTCATCATTAAAAAAACAACCTGAAAGCAGAAGCAAATGGATCCTATCCGGTAATACCTGAAAACTTTTGTGCAGACTCTCACAAAGGAAGCAAGTGTAATGTTTCCTACATTTCTTGAGGCTGGCACTTGTGGTGGTCTTTCTTTGGCTGGTGCTTTTATCTCCCTTGGGATAGCGGTTATAGTTTTAGCAGCTGAAAACTTATGCTCACCAGTTTTTCTTTCAGTGGAAGGATCTAAGACTTTTCCTTCCAAGGTTGGATCTTTATTTGCAGGGAGTTCCAGCAGGTTTCTTAGGTTTCTCATTTCCTCTTGCTATTTCTGCTCTCATCTGTTTTGCAAATGGCTACCATAATGTTAAGCTTATCTAATGACCAGGCCTCCAGCTGAAAGAATGCCAGCAGAGTTCTGAAAATCAGTCATCTGAAAGCATTCAGAGGAGATGGCCATCACCTTCTCCCTGAACCTCAAACATAAAACTTCCCTGATAAGCACGTACTCCAATGCCATGAAAAGCAAGAGGTTAGTCTTAAATTCAGATAACGCTTTAACCAGCTTCTTTGGGTGACACTCAGACACTCTGCTGAATTAATCTCACTCTACAAATAATAAGTTATTTTTTTCAGTGTTTGGAAAAGATACTGGTTGTACTTACACACAGTAAAGAGTGTCCCCATGATGGCTTCACCGTGAATGCAGGTTTCATTCTACAGTTGGTTCTCCTTATTTTGTTAATTGGGATCCTTTTCTCCCTCACTGGCAGGGGGTAGTCCAGGTCCATCTACTCTGGGCTTTTGACATCAGGCATGGCCATGGCAGTTCCTACCACCAGTGACACTTAGGGGCTTTGTCACAATTCCTGCTGAGAAAAGTGGCAAGGGCAGAAGAATTTTCTTTTCCTTGGTAAGGGGAAGTCTGCAAAAATGCAAGATTTGTTGCAGGTCTTTATGTGCAGACATACACAGAGGACAAAAATCTCATGAATTTTCCTATTGACCTCAGTGAGTTCTGGATTTTATTCAAAAGGAGGAATTCAGTAGGAGTACTGGGTCTCCAATTTAGAAACGTGAGAAGCAGCCTAAAAAACTGCCCAAGGTCTGCATAAGACACTCTGAGGACACAACATGTAGCAATAAAGATTGATGTAACAGCTAACAAGCTTAACCTTGCAAAAGAAAAACAGAAGTTTGTTGTCATAACATTTATTTAGTTAAGACCTGAGAGGGAAGAGCCGAGAGCAGCTCCTATACATCCTACAGAAGAACCAGCTCTGTAGCAATGGGGTCTGTATGGAAAAATCATCCCTCATTTGGACTTCTGTTTCCCCAAAGAGAAGGAATTCTGACCTTGTGGGAGACAGAAAAAACAGGCCCAAAGGAGGAAATGGCAGTATGAAGACACCGACACAAGAGACTACCTTCCGGAGTAACCTTATTTTGGAAAGAGGATTGACAACAGGAAGAGAAAGATCTGCTGGCCGCTGCTATGTCTGTCCGAAGGGCTGGTTCAACCAGTGCCGAGAGACCTCCTGAGAGCCTGCTGGGAAAACAGTGTTTCCCAGCTTCCACAGATCCCGCTGCCTCAGCGCTGTGGGATCTGCTACTGACCACGGCGGGAAGGCTGCCGAGTCAGCCGCTGAGCATCGGTCAAACACTTTCCACTCTGATATACCAGAGGACGCAGGAAGCAGAGAGGCAGGAATGCATGACGAAACTAGAGAAGGTATCATAGTACACAAGGTAAATGCCTTTCTGGAAAAGGAAAAAAGTCATACACTTAATACTGTTTTATTAGACTGCGGAGTATAGCTTAGCTTATTTATTTTGAGTAAGTAAGAACATATTTAGGAGGAAGCTACATTTAAGTCACTTTAGTAAAAAATAAAGCTTAAAACAATAGATATATAGGTATAAACTGGCACAGCTCTAGGGGTGTCAACTAGTGACTTACATGGGCTGTGGGCCTGCCTTGGCACAGTCATTTGTTGATTAAACAAACCTTCTTAAGGCTGAGAAATCTGAATAACAGCAATGAGGCTCCCTCCAGCTCCTAACTTGCATGATAAGGTCCTGTGCTAGTCTTCCTGTCCTAGGACTAAGACAAACAAACAAAAATAGAATTTCTGGAATCCATTGCCTTTCTGAAGGGTATTATTTAAAAATTAGGCTGCAAGAGATTATTATCACAGGCACACCACTTTAGAACAGACTTCCTAGAAGCAAAGCAAGTTTGGGGAAAACCTCTCAAACAATCCCCCTTACTGTAAGACACCTGTTCTCCTTAAAACACTTTTTTTTAGTGGAAGTCATCCCAGCTGAATTAAATTTGTTTCCCTTGGGCCTGCATTTTCTTTAGCCAACACAACAGCTGCACCATGTGGAGATGAGCCACAAGAAGTGTAACAACACATGTTTGTGATTGCTGTATCAGCTTTGGCAGATTTAAGTGCAGAGGTCTTTAGCTGCCTTCTATTAGAGAGCCAGCTTTACAATATATACAACATCTTGCAAAGTAGTAGCAATAATATATATAGTTTTATGTATTTCTTGTACATGCTGGTACAGTAAAACCAGAAGGGAACTGACTATTACTTATAGCTATAAATATTGTATTAAGCACAAACATTTTCTTTTGCATGTAAAAGTAGGAACAGAACAGGAGGATGGGTTAACTACAATAAAATCCCCCGGGACCCCCGTGCTAGCTGTTATCCAGTCCTGCAGAGACACTCAGCCATTCAGAATGTGCAGTAACCCTGTTATTTCAAAGCTGCAGTAAATTTAATCTCTCCAAGAAATTGCTGAATTCCTGGAAAATAATGCATAATCTTGGTTCAGTGTGCTGCTTTTTTTTTCCTCATTTCAAGAACAGGTGCCAAAAACTGGTCTTGTGGAGCCTAATTCAATATACTTTAGAACACAGTTTTAAAGTCTGCCTTTGAGGCATTTAATTAAGAGCTGTTGAGTATCCCACATCCGTCAAAATGAGGTACTTGTTTTTGAAAGACCATTTTGAGAGGTCAAGATAAATGCCAATAATACAGCATAGAATCAAGCATTTGTGTTTATAATGTGTTGTTCCCGTTACTTTATGTATAATTAGTGCTGTATATATTTGTGGGTATTCTAACACAGTTGTGTGACTTTAATCTTCCTACACATTTTTTCACTTAAAATTGCTATACCATTGCATATTGCATAATATGCAATGCATATTATACACTGGTATTGTAATGCATTATACATTAATATGCAATGCATATTATACAACATTGCATAAGTGTCCCTGTGACTCCGAACAGCAAATTTTCCCACTGTCTAAAATTTCAGATGCTTAGTATCTATTCCATGATAAGGGGACCACTTCTACACTGTTTATCTTCTCTGACTGCATCGTTTCTAATCAAATGAACCTATGACATATTATTAAGAGGTTATGTCAAATAAATGGTAGTGTCTAATATGATCTGCCTCCAATTTTGACCTTTCCTCCATCCTCCTGGGAGTTGAATTGGGCTGAGGATGGAAACACCAGTCAAGCAAAAATCTGCATTTATATTCACACTCCCATGAGCAAATTAGACAGGACTCTCCTTTGAGAACTGATGCCCAAAGTAGTATATTTGAAAGAAAGACTCTGTTGATGTTAACAGATTTTGGATCAGGTCCTACAGACATTCTGCCTAGTTTGAACTGCACAGAGCAGGGATTTGCTATCTATTAATCTTACTGAAGGAGAGACGCAGTATATATT
Organism: Ciconia boyciana; assembly: GCF_034638445.1. Classification (NCBI taxonomy): domain Eukaryota; kingdom Metazoa; phylum Chordata; class Aves; order Ciconiiformes; family Ciconiidae; genus Ciconia; species Ciconia boyciana. The sequence goes on from NC_132935.1 coordinate 24,757,071, forward strand.
AAAACACGTAGTTTGGCTTTTTTCTTCTGTTTCAGTTTTTCATTGTGTTACCTAGTATTCAAATGAGCACATTCATTTTAAAATTAGCTTTAAGGAATTTAAACTGCATACTGTTAATCCGGCAAGAGCAGCTTAATATCACCAGTGTAACAAATTAGATCATGGAACTACAGAAGAGCTCAAGGATGAAGCAATAAAAGTTGTGTACCAGCCAGTTCAAGGTTACACAAAAACATTAAGCTCCCTCTTGTTTAGAAGACATTGAAATGTGATATATGAACACAAAAGAAGTAATGTCTTTAAATCTTAAAACGATTAGCAGTTTTACTCTGCAGGGATCTATGGGAGGAGATGGACTCCACCCTGAGGAAGATAAAAGACCTCAGTTTTCTCAACTGGAAGGAGTTATGCATTTTAGGTGGAAGTGGTATGCATGTGATATTCCTCATGTGGTAAATTAACTGTTTCCATTAAGAAAGCTCCTAGCATATGGAATTGCTCTATTTTCCGCTGCTTTGCAGAGAAAACTACACCACCAGAACATTTTCTTTTTGCTAAACCCAGCCTGGGTAAAAATGGGCAGTGTTGATGGCAGTTGATAAACTCTTTTTTGCTATTAAAGAAATCCATTAATCTTCCACTGGTTTTCTCCTTGCAACTAAGAAAATTTATTTTTAGTGAAGGAATAGTGGAAAAAGCTTAGGTCTCAAATTTAATGGGGTTCATAAGCTCTCTAGATAGTAACTTGCTTTATGTTTTGCTGTGTTTTTATAGCCTGACTTATGTACACTCAGTAACTTCAAAGTTTTGTTTTCAGCAGAAAGTTCCCTTGCTCGGTAGTGACAGTAGTTTAAGTGCTCACCCTGGGTAGTGGGGAGGATGCCATAAAACACTCACCTATTGAACCAAACCGAACCTGATTAGTGGAGGCTCAAATCAGTGCATCGTATAAAGCCGGTTCCGTGAAACTTTATTATTTGCTGCTTTGCTGTTTCTTTAGTACATGGGCTGCTGTGGGGAAGGCTTCCCGCTGCTTTTAAGAGCAGAATGGGAATGTAAGTGCAAATCTTAATCTTTTTCTTGTTTTGAATATATTTCTACTTTCCATGGGATCTTATCTTGTAATCAGACCCATTACTTCACAGTCAGTCATGAAATGGCTGTTACGCCACTGAACTTTTTTTGTGAAGTTTTAAGACTAGAATTGTATTTAGGTCTTTTTTTTTTTTAATGTGACTGTACATGTTATACGAGTAGCTTATTTGGACTTGAATTATGATCTTTTGGCATGCTTTGATTGGGAAAGTTTGGAAAAAAGTAGGAAACTGAAATTTTGTTGTTTCTGGATTTTAAAGCATTTAGAATGAGTGATTCTTCCACATACAAAACAGTGGCTTTGTTATAGCTACGAAGCAAGCTGGAGATGTGCTTCAGAAATACATAGGAAGGGTTTTATTAAAAAAAAAAAAAAGGCCTATAACTGAATAAGCTGTAAGCATTTCATGGCATTGCTTTCGAGGTGCTCAGTATTCGTGATGTGCTTTCCAGTTGCATTGGGTTCTCCTTATTTGTCATTTATTATTCTGTACTTGTGCTTCCCACCTTTTTATACTTCTCTTTGACCAATTCTGTGAAAGGCCCACAAGGGCAAGGAAACTTCCCTTCTTTAAAGCTGAAACAATGGGTCCTGTTAGCCTCTTGGAAGCATTGTCCCTAAAAGTAAAAAAATATCCTAATCTTCCCTAAACATTTCTGTCATGTATTCCTCAAACTCTCAGCTCAAGAGCTAAAGGAAGATAGGAGAAAATGCAGCCTTCACAGTGGTGGAAGCCTTGGGCATAAAGCTGTATGTATTCAGGCAGCTGAAGTTCGTTTCATGTAGTACTTGCTTCATCAAGTAACGATGATTCAGTCATTCTTCAGTTATTGATACTAGTTTCCATTCCTAATGCAGGCGTCAAGCCTTGCTAGTTAAATGTTATTTATTTATTCTCCAGGGTGTGAGCACACCTCTTCGCAGACTGGAGAACAGATGGTTGCCCCCAGAAAGAGGGGGAATATTTTTGTGTGGAAGGGAATCCAGAGTAACGCTGAGTATTACCACAACAACAGTAATTGTTTTACAAATCAAAATGACTTTTTTTTTCAAGTTGATGGTAATCTGCAGATCCCACGAGCACAATCAATGCAGCTGTAGTACGGACTGGAATATCTTCTGTGGATAACTGTAAATAGCAACTCTGTATCCATGGTTTATTTTTACCATAGTGTGCTATAATAGGAAAAATAGCAAATGGTAAGTCTATATATAGCCTGTTACTAAGACTGTGAGCTAAATGGTTAGTCAACAGAAAAATCCTACCCTAATCAACAAATGTCTTTAGGTCTAGTAATAATACTTTGGATACCAAAATGATGTATACTGGGTAGTGAGAGGAATTGCAGCAGTGCAGCTAATATTTTACTATTGCAGGTTTTTACTGCTCTTTTTAATGTCAAGTAGGAATTTTGTGAATCACGCTGATTTTAATAGAGTGGATATGGATGGCAGAATCTGTACCTCTATTTCCTGACTATTTATTTTCTGCATCTTTCTTTTGCTGGACCAGCAAAAAGACAATTTCCTTTTGTGTGACATTAATTAACCATTAAGTTGTGAATATTTCAGGAAAAGAGATAAAAAACAATTGTTCTTTATTCCTAAGCTTGATTAAAAACTCACTTTAGAAAAATCTAAATTTTAGTCCAAACTTGAGAATATGTTGTTCTTTTATATCTTATTTATAACTATTTTATGACTGACAGGGTTAGGAAAGTATATAACAAATTCTTAGATAAGCCTTCAAGGTTACTTGACATTATACATGATAGGTAGGAAAAAATACAGGCAGAAGTCAGTTTTTCTTATCTTCTGTATAAACAAGCTGGTATTTAATTCAAGGCCTTTTCCTTAACTTTCAGCATACCAGATCGCTATCAGGCAGTCACAGGGAGAGACATGCAAACATGTTGTTGTTGACTATTTGTCTACTGAATTTATTAATTGGTTTCTAAGGAAATCAGGCTTGTGCATTCATTCTGTCTTTGTGCTTGCCTGATGGCCCTCGCCTTTCTCCCCTTCACAATCATTTGTGACTTAGCTGGCCAATATTAATCATGTTTGACGAAAAGCTCGAGGTCTGTAAAGATAGTAAGTTCCTATTTTTACAAAACTCATAGGTGATGGGTAGAGGAGGGAATGCCCTGTTTGTGGGGCTGTCCACCCCACAGCAAGGGAAAAGCAAGGGGAATTCTGTCCTTAGCTGCTGGGTTTGGGACCACGCTGCAGACCGACCTGCAGCCTTCTTCCGTGAGCTAAACACTGGGCCGTGATGCAGACACAGGATACTTGTAACCCTGTGGGGTAACGCCAGGGTGGGCCAAAGCACGGTGAGATATCAGTGGTGTGGAGGGGTTGTACGGAGCACAGAGCAGGGGGCATGCCTGGGGGTCCACGCGGGCAGTAAGGATATTGTGGGTTTTGGCATGCTGAGGGAGCGAATGCAGCTACTGTGGAATGATACAGGGGACACTGAGGGAGAGAGCACTGAGGACCCTGTGAAAGAACTGGGGAGCTACTGTGGTGAAAGGGTAGAAAGCACATGGGGAAAAGAGGTAGGCTGTGAAAAGCACCACGGACGTGATGAAGGACTAGGGGTATTTTGTCTGGAGAGCGTAAGGTGTTCGCGACCTATCTCTTGGAAAACACGTACTATTAATTCTGCTGCTTTCTAGTAGCACCATGTATTAGTTACACTGCATGTTGTTTAAATGAGCCTGATCGAATACCTTCTGAAGTAAATTCTTTTATTTGATACCAAAGGAACTAGATAAGGTCTCTACTATAACACACATAATTTATTTGCATGATGTTTATGAATGACTTTGAAGTATATATTCGGAATTTAAATCTTATCATTAGTAATACCTGTTCGAAACTCAGACATGAGCTTCTCAAGTAATTTTTATCCTTCCCAGGTTTATTATGAATTATGTGCAACTGAGGCAGGTTTGATATCTTGGAACTTTTTGGTTCATATATTTAGGGGCTTGGGGACTGTCTTAGTTTGTGGTTATACAGCACCTAATACTTGTCCACGCCATCATGACTCCTGATTCAATTGCAGTATAAGTAATTATAATATAAATTATTTTATCTGTTTACAAAACTACATTATAATATAAATTAATTATAGTACTCAAAAACTAAGTATGGTCTTCATCCATCCTTTGGTCTAAGGAATTATATTTGATGTTGATGCCAGTTCTGCAGAGAAGGGAGTCCTAATTCATGCTGATAAATTGGTGAAGTGGATGAAATACTTCAGGAGAAAAGGAGTAATTCAGTTAGTTTTCTCCTATATTTTTAAGATTGGACTACATTAAGCCTTTTCTTATTCACCTGCCTTCTTAGCAGGGTTATATAGTTCCACTGTTGGGAGAAATCATGGGAACACTCATGTAGATTGTCTGCAACTTCCTCATCTCCATGTTGTCTAGACACCAGCAATCTCATAGTATATTCATGCCTCCAGAACATCTAGACTTCCCTTGACTGGAAAGCCCGAATGAGGTAGTAGAACAGAGGGAGTCTGTTTTCCCTTTCAAAGTTCCTTCTTTGCTGGTGGCTAGGTACAGTATTGTAATGAATACCAAATCAGTGTTATATTTCACAGCATGGTTCCCAAATTCATGTTGCAGGGGAAAAGTGAGATAGTGTTATTTATTCCAAAATCATCGACTAAAAATACCATTTGAAATTGTAAGAGATGAATAAAGTGATCTTGAAAAATACCATTTGAAATTGTAAGAGATTAATAAAATGATCTTGAAAAATACTATGATACATATGTTATTTTCTTAATGATATTTTATTTTCAGCATAAATGTACTCAGAAAGCATTCTGGCAGTTGAATAAGGCACAACTGAAACTTCTGTGAGAAAGGCATGAAATTAGTCCATATTTTTGGCACTATCTGCCTTGCTAGGTTATAAAGCCAGGTTACCTAACTTTTTCTGTATCAGGCATCTTGGGTTTTTTTACACTTTTCTTTCATCAGTGGCATAGATGGAGGACACTCCTGCCCCCTTCTTCCTCAATTATCAGGTAGTCAGGGTATTTTCTGGGAGTGGGGATTGTTGTATTAAATTGTTTTGAATGAAGAGAGCGAATATCTAAATCTGCTATTCTTGGACAAATTTTCTTTAAACTTGTTCTCATCAACTGTTGTTAAAGGGGGAGGGAAGAGTAGCAGATTAGGCTGTTTAGTCTAACTTTTTCCAGAGAAAGAAATATATGTATGAATGGGGAGATGGAGCACTTCTTGTCTCCCTTTCTTTGTCTTGCTGTTACAAATATAATATAGTACCTGTCTTTTTTCTAAGACTCCTTTTCCTTGCTTGAATGTATAGTTTATCGCAGCTTTGGCTTGAGAGGGGGAGCTGGAAAAAACCTGCCTCCTCTGAAATAACCTGAACAAAATATTGCCTTAACGATTTGTGTTAAAGGATGTGGAGACAGCCTCTGCAGTCCAGGAGTACCACAGCCAAATAGGGATGTCAGGCTACCCTTCATTAGGTGAAATTGGTGAAATGTAAATAACAATTGGTCAGTGGGTATAGCCGAATACCCTGTAAAACCAAGTTGGACACTAGCCACATGGCATCTTCTACCTGTCTGACCTCACTTGTCCTAGAACCGGGAGACGGGAAGTCTTGCGGGGTTCCTCCCCACCACTTTCTAATGCACTCATACCACACTGCATCTGAGGCATCTGCTGGCTCCTTCTCCTTGGTGGTTTTTTTTGGCATCTCCTACAAACAGTTGTCTATGGTATGGACACATCTGGCAGTAGCGCTGGTGAGCCACTCTGGCTTGTGGGATGATACTTGGAAGAGCTCTGCGTTAATCAGTTGTGCAAAGGAAGATGTTCTATTGCAGTTTTTCCATGACTCAGAAAAACAAAGAAACCCAAAAGGTCATATGGTGGTGTGTGATTTGTTTTATGGGTTCATTCAATATTGCCATTGTGCATTTAGCCTGACCACTGTGAGTCAACTGGATTGGATTGACTCTGCCAAAGTAAAGGACTTGCACAACAGTAGGACTTCAGTCATTCAAAATTTCCTTCCTAATGCACATCAAAGAGATGAAATCAGGTATGGAGTGTGGATTTTTTTTAGGGGGGAGTGCTGCTATACTTGTACCTCTAAAATCAGTTTAAAGTGGAAGTTGGGCATCTCAGTATTTTTATGGATCTTTCCTAATTGTTTTACTACCTTGAATTTCCATTAGTTAGGCAAATAAACCTACTTTCAGGCAAATAAACCTACTTTCAGGAAAGGATACAGAAATTGGCTTGAACATTTAAGCTTTTCTCCTGTTGACTTGGCTGGATCTACTTGGATGCTTTGTCAGTTAGTATCTTAAATTGCTACACAAACAGAAGAAAGTCAGAAGTTGTAAGGTGGAGAAATTGCAGGGAAGTGCCACATGGTACTCGGTGGCCTAAAATCTGCTGCTTGAATAATTACGTGACAACTTCCTATGGCTTTGCAGGGCAACATGTATGCTTTGACATTAAAAAGTCAAGTGCCAAGCGCCAGTGTTTTTCACCTCAAAGCTGTACTGTGTCACCCGAGCCGGCTGTGGAGAGCAGCTCCCCCGTCCTGCCATGACTAACTTCAGACTTCCTCTCCGCCGTCCTCTGGAGCCAGTTGTCCGTGAAGATTTAACTTTTCAAGGAGGGGCTGGATGCAGCTCAGCACCAAACGCGGCTGTCCCTTGGCTGGTGCAGACAGGCGGATGAAAGGCGCAGGCCGCCCGGCAGCGTTGCCCCGAGGCGACGGGGCCCGCGGGCGGCCGCGGGGGAGGAGCCGCCCTCAGCCTCCGCCTCAGGCCGCGGCTCTGCCCCAGGCCTGCCCTTGCCCGAAGGCCCAGCTCCAAGAGTCGGGGGATGAGGTCAGCCTGTGGGGGAGGGACGGCTGTCCTTCACCCCGGCGGCGCCTCAGGGCCCCGAGTCTCTGTTTCGCCACCGCCCGGTTTGCCTCGCCCGGCCAGGCCCCTCCGGGCGCCGCTCCTGCAGGAACGGGAACGGCAGGTTCGTCGGGAGGACTACAGCTCCCGGCGTGCCCCGCGGGCCACAGCTGCGCGGAGCATGCCGGGAGTGCGGCCCTCGGCGCCGGCGGCACCGCCGCCTCCATGTTCTTCCCCTCCCGCCGGCGCGACGCCGCCCGCTCTTCCCGTGGTGGGGTGGGGCCTCGTCCCTCCTGCCGCTCTGAGCGACTTCCACGCCGCCCAATCAGCACTTGCGATGGCTCGGGTTGTAACCACTGAGAGGCGCCAAGGGGCGGGCGTCCGCCGGCAGCCGGGTAGGTAGCGGTAGTGGCGTTGCCTGAGAGCGGCCGGGAGCGGCGGCGGCCGAGGGAGGGCGCGAGCCCCGTTTAAAGGGCCAGCGAGCTCGCACGAAAGTTGTGAGGAGTTTAGCGGCTACCGGCCCGGTGGTGCCCAGGGGCTCGGCCGGGAGCCCCCCTCCGGACGGCGGGGCCGGGGGGCCAGCAGCGGCATGGAGCAGGCAGCGCCCAAGAGGTAACGACCCTCCCTGGCGGCCCCTTCCCCTCCCGGAAGCGAGCGCGCCGGCACGGCCGGGGTGAGGCCTTGGGCCGGCGGGGGGCCGGGAGGGAGCGGGCGGGCGGGCGGGTCCGCCCGGCCCCCCGCCGGCTTCGGGAGGCTCCGGTCCTGGGCGCTGTGAGGGCGGCGGCGGGGCAACCACGGGGACTGAGACCTGCCTGGCGGCCGGAGCCGTTGTGTTGCGTTGATGAAGGTCTTCTATAGGGGGGCTCCCCAAAGTAACCGTCCTGGATAAACGTCCAGATGGAGGCAAATCCTTAGGTTGAGTTACAAGAGGAACATTTTGATGTGAAATGAGGGAAACTTCATCGCCGAGAAGAGTCTGGGGGTCTGTGCACTTGATAGTTCAGGTCTGTGGAAGAAACCGACATAAGTAGTTGTTCTTATCTTTCCACGTTAGAAAGTGCCCTTGTGTCCTGCTGATGGAGCGATGCTTGTGGGGGTGGGCGTTGCATAGTTGCAATTGCAAATCAGGGAGTGGGAAGAGGCAAAAATCAGGAGTATTCTCACAGTATATGTATTTTCTGAAATATATATGCTATCTGGTCATATTAATTACTACGTGAGTGGGGTTTTTTTGAGCATTTATCATTTGACTTCTTTTTGTGTGTATGTGTAATGATGTGAAACCATGAGCTTTTGCTTTAAATGCGACACTGTCATCTTAGTGCACAAAATAATTTTGCTTTAATCGTATTAAATTTAATGGTATGTTTCAGCTGGAACAGTCCTTTCACGGATGTAGTTATATACTACATAGAATGTAGTTGTGTGGTATACAGAATGTAGTTACACAGTTTACATATATATTTACTGTCTTAGAGCTCCAGGTATTTTACTCTTGCTTCCTGTTAATTTAATGAAAAATCTAGGGACTACACAATATAAACTGGTGGTAGAAGATAATAAATAAATTTTTACATTCTACTTTAAAACACTTACATTCTACATTTAAAACCTTTAAAATCCTTTAAAACAGCATCCTGCAGGATGACAGGACTTGAGAAGAATGCAGTCTTCTACTGTTTTCCCCTCCAATAATACAACAAGTAACAGTATCTACTACTTGAAAACTTTGACCAAGAATTGATTCCTAGTTGTTATGTAGAGTGTTTTTTAGTAGGCAATGGGGGGAGGAGGGACAGGCCTACACTGTAGTTTCAGGCTGACAGTGCTGTATGTCTCAAAGGAAGTAGGGCAGGCACCAGCAAGGGTTTAGGAGAAGAAATGGGAATGTCTGGGGAGTAATCAATGTTGCCACCACCAGTGCAAAGCTTGGGATCTGGTGATATCAAAGGATTGAAAATAAAACTTGAAGTTAGCATAATCTACAAGAGGCTTTTTTTTTTTTTTAAGATCTGGGATTTGCTCTAACTTTATTACCAAGCTGAAGGTGTGTGTCTGGCCTAATTGAAAGTGAGGAGCTGTTTAAATCCTTAGATTCAGTCAGGAAGAATTAGAAAGCTAATGAGAGAACTTCTAAACTCCCTGGCGTGTTTTTATACTTCCCATGTTTTTTGAAGCTTATTTCTGGAAATTTGAATGTGATGAGAACTTAATGGATTTGTTTCTTTAGTGGGAGGGAAGATTTGAACTCAATTTTTAATAAGATGTTAACTCAGGTTTTCATAAGATTTGAACTAAGTTTTTCATAAATGTGCATATAGATCCCCTTTATCCGTTGTCTTGTACAGTTTTCTGATTGTTTGGCATTCCCAACTATTCTGCTAGGCCACCCCCTTTTTCTGCAAGTCTAGAAGGAGTATAGATTATTTTTTGTGGGCTGAATTTTTTTGATGCCTGCCTTGGATGCAGTAGCGGCTTGGGATGGATGCGCCATGTTTACTTGGCGAAATAGATGTAAGCACTAGACTTCTTTACTTTGGTGCCTGCTGTCCACAGGAGCAGTTGATCTATTGCCATGAGGTCTATTGCCACGATATCTGTAGTGCAAGACATTAATCTAAAGGTTGCAAGAATTTCATATGAATGCTTCAAAGCTGCACAGATGTCCTAGAATCCCAGTTTTCTCTCACAGGTACGGGAATAACTTTTATTCCTCCTTTCCCTCTAAAGGAACACACAACACAGTTGTGTATTGTGTAAATCTTTAAAACAGCCCTTCAGAAAGTAGCAGTGATGATGCCCAAGTGACAGGCTAGGCCACTGTGGCTTTTAAATGGGGGTGCTGTCAAAATCACTAGCTGTTCTTGTTTGACCAATGCACTGCAACAGTAACAAAAGACTTCTAAGGAGGAGTCCTTTTCAGAATAATTTTTTTTACTTTTTAAAAAAAATTAGAGTAGGTGTTGAGTTTATACTGAACAATTTGTACAGTAGTTGACACAGTGTTTTCTTGCATCTGAATTTCTAACTGTATTTCAGATGTGCTTTATATTTCTTTCCCTCACTAAAAAGGACATTCACTCTTGAAATAGTCAGTTACAAAATTTGCCTCTGAGACTTGTAATTTTCCCCTGTTATTATCATCGCATTTTTCTGTATATATTGGCATACTTGGGTATGAGGAGATAGATTGCATACAAGTGAAAAGGAAAGTAGCTAGAGATGCATTTCTGTCAAATACATAGTTTTTAATTTTGCCCATCTCCTGCACGCTGCTGCCAAATAAAAGGCCTCTTAACAAGCATGGAGCTTGTTAATTAATGTTTTTGAGTCCTTTCTTTAAACAGGCAGTTTAATTTTCACTGAAATTTAAGTTTTGTGGGAAGGGAAAAAATTGTTCTTAAAATATGAACTGTCTGTGAAAAATATGCTGGTTTTAATTTTTGTGTCAATGGGCATGTAAGGTCATATGGATGACAATTGTCAAGTTCCTCCTGAAAATGATGGGACGAAAGTGTAAGTTTGCTTGGGTTTTATTGGTAGAAAACTAAATATAAGTACACAATACAACAATGTAAACTGTCTTAAACTTGCTTCTACTTGTGTGAACGGTGTAAAGCAGTATAAATGTCTCAAGAGTTTCACATGCTACCTCTATTTCTGATGACTGCAGTGATTTCTCTTACTAGCTTCTCTTTTAATATATCAGTATAATTGATCCCAGCCATTTGTTTTAAATGTTTCAGTGTGCTAGTTCTTCTGCAAAATAAACTGCATATATTCATGTTTCATGGAGCAGCTGTCCAGTTTTCCATAACTGAGGACAGTAACTGATGGAGTTCTATTCTTTAGTCCTGCTTTATTTTTCTTTGTTAGCTTTCAGGGTTTTTTTCATGCCTACCTCTGTAGCACATCACCAATTTATTTTGTAAAGTCTGCATGTAATGACCATAGGACACTAAAGTCATACTTCGTTTTTTCATGTTGGGAGGAAAAAAACATATCTCTTGCTCTTTCAGGTCTCAATTTAGATTTTTATGATCTTTATGTAGGATTGGTAGTCTTGGGTGCCTCTTGCTGTTTCTACATTTTTCTGCATTTGCTTATGTGGAGTTTTGCTGACGTACTCAATGACGTGTAAGATTCTGGTTATGCTAAGTATGCACGTTTTCTCACACCAACTGGATTTATAAAAGTAAAATTCTTTGCTAGGATGTATTTTTCTTGTTTAAGAGACTACGTGTTATACAGAAAGTCAAACTTGCTTGGAACAAGAAAATCCTTTTGACAGCTCTTGTTGTCCCGGAGTTGTAGTTTAGTTAGTTCTCCTGCTTTCAGGAACAGCTCTCCTGGAAAACTACTGAAATAGCCTATAGTCACTACCTGGTGATTTCCTAGAGCAGAAAAAAGCAGAATGACTTTCTCCCCAGGTTTTATACTTGTCTTCTACATCTCCTTTAGACTTTCTCACATATATATATACACTTGTATCCTGTGGCCAGAATAAAACAGTGCCTGAGCTTACTGGTTTATTTGTTCTGTTTTAAACGCTTGTGCTATGAAAGTAGAAGACCCATGAGGGAGAGAGAGGAATGAGACACCTTCTTGCTCTCTGATTGTTCTTGAGCCCTTTGTTTCTTCAGTTGTACCCCCCCTGCCCCAGTATTTCTAGTCATGCCTTAGCAGATAGGTATTTTGCTGGGTGCTTATAGTATTCGCTTCCCATGTAGAACACTTTAATGCTTTTACAAAAGCAGTGATCCTTCTGAAATGTTTGGCTCTATGTCTTATCTTGCACATTTTCAAAGTGTGGATAGTAGGGGACACACACACACACAAACAACTCCTGATTAAGAAGCTGATTCTGAAGTCTTAGATGTGTTTCTCTGTCCCAAGTTTTAGTTGCTTGTTTTTAACCAGTATAATAAGATAATATTTCTAGTCTTTTCTTCTTGTATTCTACTTAGTGCTTTACAAGCAGTTACAACAGTTGTCTTCCTTATCCTTGCTTCTCATGAAGTTTTCATAAATGCTTTCTTTATTGCAACCCTTTCAGGGTATATCACATGCTATTCTGTAGTTAAAGACCTGGGAATTCTATTAAACTTCTATAAATAGAAATAATTAAACAGTCTGAGTCATTAGTATCTTTCTATGGTTTAAAGAGCTGTGGTGTTAATACTGTCACTTGAACACTGGACCTAGCATCTGTACTCTTACAATATATTTGTGAAGGTGCGTAAAGTACTATGAACAGTGTATTTGGTGATGAAATTCCTGAGGTTGACGTATCTTTTCCTCTAAATAGGTTTAGTATTTAGCTGCCTTAGTGTTAAGTATTACTTGGTCTCCTAACATGTTTGTCAAAGTTGGATAATGTGAAAATAGTTTTAAAACTACAGAATGCTTATTTCTTTGGTCTCCAGGTTGCCTCTTAAGTATTCCAGATAATCTGTTATTTGACAGTGACATTGGTTTTGATCAGTTCATGGCTGTTTGTGATTGTTTCTCTAGCTCTTCTCAAGCACCAGTGCCTTGGTGTTGATGGTGCTGATGGAACTCTTTTGGTATGGATTTTTTTTCCCCCCCTTCTCATTTTAGCAGGCATTGCTCTTTTGATGAGCAGGGGGATGTGTTCTCTTCTTAGACATCTTTGATTGAGGTTACTGTGCATTTTCTCTTTTCTTGGCAGTTACTAAAGGGTTCAGTCCCTCCATTGTTCTGTTGAGTATGTCTTCTGTTATGCAGCTCTTTGATCACTCGTGAGACTCAGTAGTGGTCATGCTTTTTATTTTTTGAGGCTCTGCTAGTATTGTAAGCGTACTGCGCATGCTTTTTGTTGGTGGCAAGCAGAGGATGATTGCAGTAACTTATTCTATGAACGCTGCCTTTAAGGCTGCCAGGTAACCTGATCAGAGGGGAAAAAAGAATTTGAAACAAAAGAAGGAAAAGGAAGGATTTGTTTCTTTAATACCTACCTGCAAAATCTTTTTTCCCTCTTCTTTTTATTTGTCTCAACTTACACTTGTTCAGTAATGAAATGTGTGCTTCCCTGCAACATTTAAGTTCCATCTTTCTGCTTTTTAGTCCCTAACAAGCAGAGAGATGGTGAAAAAGCAAGCAGAGTTGTGTTCCTGTATTTGATTTGTAGGCCACTTTTGCAGACTTTATTTATCTGCTCTCATTTGAGTTTTCTGCTGTTTTTCCTTATGTTCATGAGTTGTGCCTTTCCTTTGCTGTGGAGATTTTTATTCTCCCTTAAACACACATGTTTTCCAGCTTCCTGCCTGTTTGCTGTACCAAACTGCATGGTCTTTACAGCAGTTCATGCACCTTTCCGTACTGATTGCGGATGCTTTTTCTATTCATATAATTGCTACATCTGTGAAATAGTTTTTTGATATATAAATGTGTACACCCTCCCCCCTCCCTTGCTTTCCTTGTTTAACACCAATCCATATGACCTGTGTGCTTGTACAATTACTTTAACTTTTTGTCTTTACTTAGATAGTTGGCAGTAACAAGTGTCTTCTGGCTCAGGAATTCCTTCATCAGTCATTTAACTGTATTTTTTATTCATTCTGTATATCACAGAATTGCATCTCTTAATATGAAGGAGTTTCTTTTGAACACTCTTCTTCCAATGCTAGATTTGACAATCTTTTCTGTTGTGCCCTCCTCCCTTCCCCTATTTTGTATTTATTTCCAGGGAAGTGTCACAGGATAACATATTTTCCATAAGTTCTCAATGATCTGCTGTGCTTCAAAGTTTCTTTTTTTCCTTTTTTCCTCCTCCTGCATATGGAATACATTGTCTACATCTAACACTACAGCACCAGCTATTCTTCAGCTCATCTTCTACTTTAATAGTACCCTTGGCTATCATATAGAGTTAACTTGTTATTTCAGTCTTGCAGCAAAATTCCCTATAACTTTCAGGGCGAAGGATTTACATGTTGCAGCCACCCGGCCTCACCGCAATGTGTGTGTAGTTATATTCTCCTGTGCTATGTTCAGCATCGGCTCTATCGCAAGCTTGCAGCCAAGTTGTGTTCTGAGATCTGCCAGGAGTCTGGGGGGCTGGATAGATGGGAATGCTGGAGACCGGGGAAAGGCTAGGACTGCTTGTAAAGGACGAAGGATAGTGGTAAGAGTGGGTTGAAGGTGCTGGGAGAAATCACAGGGTGATACTGTGTGAGAGAGAACTGGAGGGCAACATATGGTGGTGGTGTGTAATTAGAGATTTTGTTGCACCTGTCCCTATGTATGTTCACAAAGATGCAAAAGGGACTGCCCCAATGACTCTTACTCAGCTCTTGGAAGTTCAGTGTTCTGCTACCACCTGTGAAGGTGAAATGCTATGATGTGCTCCCAGAGTCATCTTGACTCTGGGTTCTGCTTTTAACTTGATGTAATTCACTGGTTTATGAGTGGTATAGTTTAGAAAGTGGGTACTTCATGTGGATGAACAATTGGTTTATACTTTCTTAGATAACAACGTGGCGTACTCTAGGCAGTAATGAGCACGTGTTTGCATGCTGGCTGCTTTTTGACAAAAGGTGAGCCTTACTGTATTCCTTGGCTGTTTCTACTTTAGCAAAGGAAGTGGTTTGGACAGTAAATTGGTCCCATGCCGCTTTGAATTGAGCAAACATTAGCGGGCAAGTGATAATGACAAAAATTGTCTTAACTTTCTCCATCTTATATGATGGTTGATTAAAATTTTATTACTACACTTTAATTAGGCATTTTATTTTCTTTGGAATATGTTTTTCTTTATAATCTTTTTTTCATGTCTGTTCACTTGTATGAAAATTTGCTGGAGTTCTGTGTCTCTTTTCCCCCCAAACAAACAAATAACTTTTCTCTTTCTTTTAGCAAACTGAAAAAGCTAAGTGAAGATAGTTTAACTAAGCAGCCTGAAGAAGTCTTTGATGTTCTGGAGAAACTTGGTGAAGGGTGAGTGCAGCTATTTATGAGGGGATGGGATCAGAGGGAAACAGTATATAAAGCATGTGGTGGAATATTAAGTTACAGGGAGAGTGACTGTAAATGTCGTAAGGAATGCTTCTCTAGACCAGTTTTACTAATAAAGCAAATGCATGCATCAGTAGACTTCCATGCTTCCCCAAATATATTTATGCATTTTTGATGTCCATTGTTTATTAAGGCAGCAAAGGTGGTTGCGCCTGTACTGGAGTTAGATACATGACATCTTGACAAAGATTCATTCTTCAGATGCATGTCTTTCCTGAGGTCCTGATAGAACCGAATTTTTTGCAGCCTGAAAAAAAACCCCTCAAACTACTGCATGAACATATGGCTTCTGTGACTTTTTAAAGTTTTGGCATAATGGAAATGTGAAGCAGTTTATCTTGTTTAAAAAAAGATTTCCTTCTCTTATTTTTAGGTCTTATGGTAGTGTGTTTAAAGCAATACACAAAGAGTCTGGACAAGTTGTAGCAATTAAACAGGTCCCCGTGGAGTCAGATCTTCAAGAAATAATTAAAGAAATCTCTATAATGCAACAATGTGACAGGTAGGTGTGACAATTCTGCTCCCTTTCTAAGAGTCTATGTGAAACTGTATTTGTACTTGTGAACATAGCTGAAATATATGCAGCTGCAAACTTTTTTTCATGTGGAAAAGTAAAGCAGACTGTGTTGGACAATTTACTTAAAGGAACCACTTTGTGGACCTCTTCCTATCCTTAGCTTGGACTGAAGGAAGTACAAATAGCGTACAGAACAGAAGCTGTTGAAAGAATAAGTAGCTGCCTCTGCTTAGAATTCTCCATGCTTGCTTCACTTTACTTGCACTGACAAGCCCAAAGGTTAATATTTCCTGTAAATGTCTTAGGCCTTGTGAATTCCGAATTACCTGTTTCAGAAGATCGATTAAAGATGTTTCTAGCACAAGATTAATAGCTAGCAGTTAACTTCCAAAATAATATTCTATCGGTTGCCTCTCTCATGCAGGAACATACCTCTTAAAAAGTGAACCATCTTCTAACGGTTCTGAATAAGGACTGTTACATCATTTGTGAACAAGTATAAGGTATCTTATGAGTGCTAGTATTGTAGGAATGGAAGGCTTAACATCAAGTGTCTACAAGGATGCAGAAATTACTTTGCATTTCCTCTCTTCTATGGAGTTATCAGTTTTTTATTTGTAAATATTTTTGGGGATAATCTTTTAAGGTTTTGGCTGTAACTTCTAAGTCAGATTTGCTAGGGTGAGTATTCAAGTCTGATCAGTGGTACAAGAGTCTATTGTTTGTGACTAGAAGTGCAAACAGGAAAGCTTTGCACTCTAGTTAGGACAAACTTTCTTTAAAATATCGATTGCTTTAGTCATTAACTTGGTGAATTGTATTATAGCAAGTGGTCTGTTATTTCTCAATTGTGTTTGTGCTTTTGTAGTGTGTCAGTGTTGAAGTTCTGTCTTTAAATGAAAAATTTGCTGCTGTTTGGCAATGGGCAGTACTCATCCCAGATTTAAAGATAATCTTTTTAATGCAGTCTGAATTCATTCAGATTTGTGCTGAATGTTTTGCTTGGGTGTTACATGGACCTTGACTGTACTGCTCCATAGCATCTTGTTTATGGGGTCATGAAGGAGGAGAGAAGGTTCAAATATTTATCCTTAAATATAGGGCTAGAGACCTCAGAGTACACTGTGTCTAGCACAAGAGAATGCAACTGTTCTGCAAACTTGTTTAAAACCTCTGCCTGCAAGCCCTGATCTGAGTATTTGTGACCTGTGAACACACTGGACCTCGTAATCCATTCCCTTCTGACATTGACTGCTCAGAATGCTAGAAGCTTGTTAAATGTGTAGGCAGGGGAATGGGAGGAAAAGGAAGGATTTATATTTTTTTCCCACATTCCATGAAGATGTGTGATAAGGTTATTTCAGGTGATACTAAAAGGATTTGGGACCCTTGAGGTTTGTTTGGGGCTCCTCTTAATCCTTTGTGTTCCTGTGAGACTATTTTTGTCTGTCTGGTGAACTGGAGTTTTGTAACAGGTACAGATTAAAAAGGAAGCAGTTTGTCTGCTTAACTGTGGAACTAGACTGATCCCCAGAGTAGGTCCTCAAATGTTCCTGTGCACTGGAAGAGGAGTTAAAGTATATTTACTTCGATTCTTCTTGTTGCTGTGCTCAATTCTTTTTATCTCCCCTGCTTCTTTTGCCTTATATAAAGGAAGACATTGAATAAGTTGGAAAATAGCACCTCATGAATCTTCAGAAAGAGTTCTTCTGTGGGGTCAGTGATAGGATAGCAGCCCTTAGTCGCTGCACAGGCTTGAGCCATGTGAGCTGACTGGAAGCAGTGGTGTAGGTTGTAGTGTGTCTGCTAGTACTAGATGAGGATTGAAATAGATGCTTAAAAGAAATGTCTGTGAAATATACCGGCAAAGAAAAGGTGATACTTGAGAATCTTCTAAATTTTTCACCTTCCTTTCTGTACTATGCTTCTTGTGACGTTTTCGTTCTTGTCCTAGGTGGTCCTACTCACTGTCTTATTGCTGTGTCCCCTGTCCTGGTCACCTTTCTCTGCCCTTGTTCTTTGTTTCCTGCTTTTCTTTGAACAACATGGGGCATTTAGTATCTACTGGACATGTACTATTGTATAACTTTTCTTTAAGAGTAAGAGTTCAGAATTTTAGAACACAAACTCTTCCTTCACTGGACAAGATGCAGCCATTCCCTGGTCGAAAAGAAGGGTTGGGCTGCAGCTCTGCACCATGTGCTTGTATATGTGTCATGTGCCTTTGTGCAAATACAGTACTGTACAGTACATGATGGGAGCAATGATGTACTTTTTAGTACTTTATTTTCACATGTGATGATTCCACAGATATTACAGAAAAGCACGGAGCTGCTGCAGCATCTCAAATAAAAGATGACTGAATCTTACCCTTTCTTTCTTCTCCATGCCTGTTTCTAGAACTAGCTATACTGTATGTGCTGAAGCTCTTTTAAGGGGAAAAATGTAGATTCTAAGATAAGCAGTTGATGTGGAAAAGGTCAGCCTTTTCCACATCACTTTCCAGACCAGTTATTTGCTGGCCAATAACTACATGTAGTTAACTGGGACAAGGCTTTAAGCAAATGTGAACAGTGTTTTGAGATTGCACAGCACATGATGTTTTGAAAAGATTGTCTTGTCCTGATTCGTAATATACACACAATTTTTGCTGGGAATACTAGCATAGTGTAAATCTGGCAAGCGATGATCATGAAAATCAGTGGGTTTTCTTCAGAAGTAATAGTAACCTTCCTCACTTCAGGAATTTATAAGGGGCAAGATCAGTATGTTGTACTTGTTTGGTAGACATTTTGACTAGTTAGGAGGGAATTGACCCACCTTGCCTTCTGTAAAGGCAAATTCCTATAGTACTAACAGTCACTCTGTAATGAAGTAGTTTGATAGTTTTGACCTATCTTTTATAAAAGATAGCATCATGTTGCAGGAGGCAACCATAGGTCCTCTCTTTTTCTTACATCAGTTTTCTAACGAAAAATGTTGTTGCCAAACATGCTGTTCCTAAAATACAGTTCCTTGCTCCAAAACACAGTACTATTTGATTCCACCCCACAATGCAGGTGTTCTGACCAGAAGCCACTGAGTTCTCAGTATCTTACTTCCTGACTTTGTGGGAGATGGATGGCAATCTAACTGTAACCTCATTTGCTTAAGTTCCTGCAAAAAAACCCTCCAACCTTTTATTTCCATAAATACACCATCTAATCACTTTTCTGAAGGAAGATCTTTGTTATGTTTACTACATCTGTTTCTGCCTTTCTTTTGCAAGTGCATCTGAGAAAGCATTATGTCAAGTGACAAACTGATGAATAGCAAAGCAGTATGTTCTGTTTATGACAGTACTATCTCTTCATATGAGACACTTCAATATGAAAATGCATTTGCAAATCCAGAAGTCTTGTTCAAACCAACACTAGATTCTGTTTCATATGGAAGTCTAGATCTGTACTTGAAGTAAGTTCATGCTTGCAAAACCAGGAAAACATGGGTGAGTATCCATGTTTTTTTGCTCAGGAGAGAAGAAAACAAAGCAATCTTTTCAAGAAGGGAAACATCCAATAACTTTGAGGAGAGTTAAAAACTAAGAGAGGCCTTAGAGGAGGGAAGAACAAAGCTTTATATCAGAAGACTAATGTTTGGGAAAACTATGTCTGTATTTGAAGATCACTAGAAGCTTGTGATATATATAGTAGTGCCTTTATAATTTTATTAGGCAGTCTGACTTCATTCTAATGAGGGATTGGTTAAGCTAATTACATTTTTAAAATGTATTTGATTACACTTGCTCTTTAGCTGTGTTAGCATGTGTCAAACTAATTTTTAACAACACTTGTGATTATGATTTTTTTTTTCCCTACTAAGAATTCATCTGTTTATCTAACTTTTTTTCCATCTAGTCCCTATGTTGTCAAGTACTATGGCAGCTATTTTAAGAACACAGATCTATGGATTGTTATGGAATATTGTGGAGCTGGCTCTGTTTCGGACATAATTAGACTTCGTAATAAAACGGTGAGTTTTTTAAAAAAATGTATAACACTTATTAAAATTAAACTGTGAATTAAGACTAGAAGCCAGAATAAAAGTCAGAGTTACAAGACAAGATCTTGGCTGATGCCAAGGGGTGTATCTGTGCCTTGTTTCCTCAGGAAACAAGCTTGTGCAGTTGCTCTGACTATCTGTTTGTCCATTCCTCTGTGGAGTGATTATCAGCAGAAGCAAACGCATTTTGAAATATGAAGATCCTGTAAGTCTCTTGAAAATTACTGCTTTGTACAAGGCAAAACTGTGTGTGGCTTCTTCTCCCTACCCCTTCTACCTCACAGTCTGTCAGCAGGCCATTTAGTACACGCGTGGTTTGAAAACAAGCATAGAATTGTCTTGCTCCCACTCAGTAATTAGGGGGCATGAGAAGTAATTGGCATTACTCAAGGAATGAGAAGGGGAAGGGATGCCAATTAAGGAACGTGAGAGGGAACCAAAATGGAGCGTTGTATGGAAGAGTCTTAACGGGCAGTAGTGTAGAGGAGGATGCAAACCTGTAGGAAGCAGGCTTTGTTAGTTCTACTTAAGAAACAGTTTCTCTGAAAAATGTTTTGTTGTAGATGTCAAATAATCTTTAGTTCCTTTGAGTCCATTGTTTTCAGTAGTGGGTTGTAACAGAAGGTATTCATGTTACCAACAAGTACTGTGGGATGACCCTCTATTTGCTAGCTCTCTGCATTTTGTAAACACTCCCTGAAGTGTTCCTTGTACTATACCTGGGAGCAAAGAGGGAAAGAGGAAGAGAGAAAAACAATCTTTAGGCTTAGAAAATAAGATGTAAGGGAAAATGGAACTAGACTTATTAGGAAGTTGGGGTGATGCCCAGACTAGAGGGAGCCTCTTTGGGAAAGGTGGCTTGCATCAGGGCTGCTGTAATGTTGAACTGGTGACTGGGGAAAAGCCAAAAACAATGGGAGATTGCTGGAGTTCCTGCAACCTTTAGAACTGGTCTCCTTACAGTTGTATGTTATCCAGGGGTTAGGAGAAGAGTCAGTAGCTCCGATATGAAATGGTGCAAGCTAGTCCAGAATTAAAAAAAAAAAAAGTCCCATTTAAAACAAGATTTAGAAAAATGAGTAAACTTGTGTGTTCATTGATAGAAAATGCTAGAATTTTTTTATTTAAAAAAAGCATGCATATGTGTGTATTTATATTAAATAAATCAGGCAATCTAGTTTCTCATATCTGTTTTAGGATATTGACATAGTAGAGGTATTAGAGATTTGAGGGAAAGATGTTTGAGTCTTGGAGCAAAAGCATACCAACGATCAGACTCTTCTACTGCTGTTTGTGGTTAAAGTTGATATGATTAAATAGCATAAATTATCTTCTAAGAAATAGAATAATCACTAAATACATGGATACATGTAATGAGAGTAAAGTTAACATACCTTTTGTAAAGGCAAGTCGTGCAGCATGTGGCTAGTAGAGTCCTATAAAGGAGTTGCTGGGCACACAAACAATGCTGGTTGGTGTAACATTGGTCTGGATGTGCTTGATACTGAAAGGTTTATGGACAGACTTCCACACCAGATGCTCTTCAAGGAGTAAATGTAGTGGAGTTCTGTTCTAGATGGGCAACTGGTTTAAAGATAAAAAAAGAGGGTGTGAGTAAATGGTCATTTTGGGAATCCTACATGGGTCTGTGCTATCCTCTTCAGGAAAGAGGGTAGAAATACTGATGAGAGAGACTGTATTCCTAGTAGTAAAAACAGGGAAAGACTTGAAAGGCTTTGTGGTACTGGGTGTCTGACTGAGAAAATAAGCATAAGTAAATGTGAAGAGATACATTTGGCTTGGTGGGGGGAGGCAAAGTCTTTATATACAGGTTCATGAGCACTTTGGCTTAATGTTTAGAAATAATTGAACAAGTAAAGGGGTTGCTAAAGATTACAATAGTAAGGATGTAACAGAACTATGGAAGTTAGAGAAAGGTGACAAGGATGATCAGAAGTAACGAATACTTCTCTAGAAGGAGATACTAAATGGATTAGGATACTTCTGTGGTGAGAAGAGGTACCTGGAGGGAGAAACATGGTGGAAGGTTTCAAAAACCACGAGTAGCACAAAGAAAGTGAGTAAGATATGGTTATGCACTGTTTTATTACAAAACAAGGGATCACTTGTGTTAGTAGATCCAAAGCTTTTTTTCTCTGCGCATGATGATGAGGTCCACTGTATAGTTACAGAAGATCTTCTAGATGCTAAGAGTTTGTTTTAAAAAGACAATTGAATAAGGCCAGGAAAAAACGACTGTGGCTGAACACATATTTAATGACTGGAGCAGGAAATCTGTCTGCTCCAGATCTCTGGGAAGGTGAAGCAGACAACTATCACTGGTTACTTGACATGTGCTTACATTCTTCCCAAGGTACCTACTGTAGGCCACTGATGAAGACAGCCTACCAGGCTAGATAGAACTTTTGTTCGGGCTTAGGATAAGGGTTGTTCTGGTGCATATAACAAAAAAAGCACAGTAAACTCCTCCATTTCTAACTTGGCATGCCTACATGTTGCAAGTTTTGGAAGATTTAGGCAGAGGCTTTGGACTTGTTTGGATTCTCTTGCTCTTTGTGGAACAGTGACCTGATCGCCCAGACTGCCATGTGATGGAAAGCTTGTGACTGTGTTATTGGAATGAGGCTGCTTAAAGTACTTCAGCATTCTGTTGGTGACCTTAATTTTTGTGGTTTCACTGTACTTTTCCCAAGAAAAAAAGAAATGTCTTCACTTGGAAGCGAGGAGGGAATTGATTCTTATTTTGTCAGAATGTTTATTGAATAGGCCCAGACACACAGGGTTATGTGTTCTGTAATTTTCCTAAGTTGTCAAATGAATACTGTGGCTGGGCCAAGGAAAAGTTTTTCCTGCTTCTCCATATGTAAGGAAAAGAAACTGAGGAAGAGAGAGTTGAAGTAAGAACCCTAACTTTAATGTAATAGTCATTAGGATCATCATATCAAAATAAGTCATAGGAAAAGGTAGATGTCCCCTCATATTTGGGGAGGAAACGCTGCTATGCATTTCCCCTTGTTGCTTATCTTTAAAACTAAGAATTTACCAATCTTCTTTTTCTATATCTGTGTTTCCCCTATTTCTTCAAAAGTTTTGTTTTTTGTCTAGAAAGTGAACAGTGCTTGGCTTTGCTCTAATGGACCAAAAATGAGGGAAGCAGAATTCAAAGTTAAGGAAATTTCTAGTGACTGTTGAGAGCCTGCTCATATAGAGAGGTTTTCAGCTTGACAGGAGCAGGTTCTTGTCCAAGAGGCCCCAGCCCTACTTTGAAGTTAAATCGACCTCTGGAATTCTGCCCCAGAGTTTTCTAGTGTGCCAGGCGGATCAGCAGCACTGGAGATGCCTGTTAGCTCATCTGAGGTGTGGAGTTCATCAGTCCAAGGCAACAAGGCTGTATATTTAGTTTTGTCTGCTTTTCTCAGAAACTGATTTGGGAGGTACGTGTATTTTATATAGTCAAACCGTGGGTTGCTGCCAAAAAGGGCAGTTCCACTGTTACCCTCCAACCTGTCTGACGTGTTTTCCATGCCTCAGATGCAGTGATTGTGTGGCTGCAGGGTGATCTTGGATAAGCTTGATGATCTGATGGGGCAATGTTTTCCTCTCTGGTCTATCCTCCCCACCCCCTTGTGAGCGAACTTGGGACTTATTATGGCAGCACAGTGGCTTGATCTGATGTAAGAGGGACATTAGGAATGAGCAGTGGGGAAAGGGAAGGAAAAGAAGGAGTGAGACTGACTTTTTCAGTGGCAGCTTGCAATAGAATGAGATAATTATGATGTGAAGCAATACTTTAAGTCCTGCTGGCTGCTATTAACATATCGGCGGAGTATTGACACACCAGCAACCCTGCCTCTCTACTGCTAATTTAGGGTGCACTTACTCATCCACTGGTCATGATTAACTGAGTCATTCTAATCCTGTCTCTTTCGGGGACCAAATTCAGTCGGCTGTAGCATACCACATGGTGGCTATGCAGTGGGTTTGAGACAAAACCTTCTTATTTGGGACAGTATTGTAAGTGGCAAGTGTAGCAATGTACTACCATACAGGTGGTGTGCTGTTGGGTCCAGAGGTCCTGCATCTTTTATCTAAACTGTGACTTCCTTTACATACCAGTTTATTTATTGGTTACATATACATTGCCTCATGTGTTCTTATTTATTATCTTCTGCCATGTTTTCTTAGCTAATTACTGTTTTCATGTGTTTAAGCTCCAGTAATTCAAATGAATAGTGTATCTGTATCTTCAGGTGCTGTGTTTAAATGTCCTCCTGGGTTTGCTTTCTCTATATGCTACCATGGGCAGACCTTTATCTCTCTGGGCTAGGGGCACTGTGCCCATAAGAATGTTATTTTGCAGTTTTAAGCAGTCATATTTCTCAGTAATTTCACAGTTAAAATGGTTCTAATTTGCAGGCCTTTACTGCACTAAAGTACATGCGATTTGCAGCTGTAAATTGGTTATCTAAGGCCTAGTAACTCTTATGTTTTCTGTTTAAGTAGCATCAATCACAGTATAACTTCCTCAGTTGAGCCCACATGGATTAATTAGCCAACCAGTCCATACACAGAGACTGAAATTCCTTCTGTGCTGGCTAACTTGTTTAACTGATCTCAGTGGCCAGAAGTTATGGTAATGGACAAGTCCATCCTGGATATGCTGCTGACCATGTTCTGTTGGTAAGCCTTCTGGGAGATGAATTGAATCAATGGGCTAGTCAGCTGTGTCACAGTTCAGAGACTGATCTTTAGGCCAAGACTCTTCACCTACTTTTCTATACAGCCAGACTGAGGAAGAGGAGGAAAGAAGTTGATCCCAAATGTCCTGGTTGCCTTATTCCGTGTCTAGCCTTACAATCTAAGGTAGTCTATACTAACTTCTGCAATGTGGTACAGAGTTAAGATCCTTATTATGGCAATGAACAATTTACTGTTACATAAACGTTGGGTGGCATTATCTCAATTTTTAGGAATTATTTTTCCTTAGTTCTTTAGAACAGCATTGTAGGTTCCTTCAAAAATGAACTGTGGTGTCTGAATCTCAAAATGATAGACCTTTCTTGCAACCTTGCAGTAAAACTGTATCCATCAGCTTGGAAATTAGCTCATAGGAGAAAATTAGTTTTCATCTCAGGAAAAAAAGTATTTTTTTATTTGTGTGCTAGAAATAAGATGCATGTTACATGTTGGTTAATTGTCATGAAAGAAGAGCAAGTTAGAGCTATACTGTTATTCATCTGTTTCCAAAATAACTATGTATATATTACATGCAAATAAGGCTGCCAAAAAAAGCATTCAGAAGTTGTGAAGTTTCAGAACTAAGACTGGCCATGCAGCATCCTCTGGTACATGTGCAGTATGAAACACTAATTGTCCTCTCTTCCCCCTTTTTCTACAGGACTCAGTGTTAGTGGATCACGCTCACTCAGTGAGGAATCACTGTATATGCTATTCAAATAGTATGTAATCTGAAGTCTGGTGTTTATTTGCAAAATACTAAAAGAGTTGCTCTGAAGACAGAATTATCTTTCCCCAAACTTTATCTGGCCTTCATATTTCCATTAAATACTGTTATTAACTAGTCAGATATTGCTATGAACATCCACAGGTCAGTTCTAAGGAGAACTAGCTTCCTGGATGATTTCTGTAGTTTCCCACCTAGATTACCCAAAGTACGTGCATAAAATGTTGGAGATCATTTTGTGGGCAGTCTTAAAACTGTTGATAGCCACGTAATGTTAAAATGCTTAGCATCCTATAATTCACTGACTTTCTGCTTTTAAAATGTGCTTCTTGGAAGAAAGGTTACAAAGTACTACTTCAGTTCTAATGGCTGTATTTGCTGGGTTTCACAATGTTCATATTTGCTACCAATCTCTTTCTGTAGTCGGGTCACTACTAAAAGCTGAGAGAGGCTATAATATGTTGAGGGGGGGATAGAATTTTCATGTTTTTTCTGATCTGTACAGACTGTCTAGTTGCATATTCAACAGATTTCCCTCCCCACCCTCCCCCAAGTTTCAGAAGGCAGATTTGGGGAGACTTTAGGAGAATGGCAGAAGTTGCATTCATGGTTCAAAGTCAATTACTTGTTTTTCAATTGGAGCTGCTAAAGAATTTTCAAAGAAAAGATTGTTAGAATTACATAATGTAAGCAACAGCTTTTTTTCCCCTCTTCTATATAATTTTCAGTAATGCCAGTTTTAAGTTGCTGAAACAATAAAATGACCAGGTAAACACAGAATATAAAGAAATTTATATTAATGTGTTCCAATCAGAGGTAGCTGTTTAAATGAATGTTTAATCAGGGCAGTCCTCTATTGCTACCCCACATACACCTTGCATCGCAAAACACAAAGTCTTATTCCTGTTATAGTAAAGGGTGGAAGTTTAACCTTATTGCCTCCCCGCAATGCTGTTTCCCCTCAAAGAACCCCATCATTGTTTGCCTTGGAGAGCCAAAAATATCAGCTGAATTGTTAATGTCTCTCCAGTTTGAGTCAATCTCTCTACATATAAAATTCTAATCAGGGCAATAAAATTTGTCTCAATCTAAGGAATTAAACCAAGTTTCTTTAAGGTCAGAACTTATTCTGTAAGTTCTATTCTCTAAAAAAAAATTATTTTACAATAAAAGAATCTGTGTTTAAAGTTGGGATGGATTTATTGCTGTGTATTATTGTGGTGAGGAAGCAGAGGAAAGGTAGGAAAACTGCAGGTAAAAGAAAAGTTACGCTGCTGAAATTGGATGTTTATTTTAGAGGTGGTGAGGAAGGAGGTGAACAGTGTGCCACTGAATTGAAATAAGTGATCACTTTAATTTGGAAGGGACCTCTGGAAGTCATCTAGTTGAATCTCCCGTTCCAAGGAAGGCGCACTTTGAAGTTCAGTTAGGTTGATCAAGACCTTGTTCAGCTGAGTTTTGAAAATCTGAAAAGGGGCAGATTCAACAGTCTCTCTCTGTAGCCCAGAGAACTTCTTTCTTCTTGTATCTGGCTGAACTTCCTTTGTGACAACTTCTGACTGACCATTCTCCTTTTTTTCTGCCACTCTGAGAAGTGTCTGCCTCTATGAGGATTTTTTTTTTAATCCCCCATTTAGATTGTTGAAAATTGCATTGAAATACCCACTCTTGTTCAGACAAGACAAACCTTGCTCTGTTAACTTGTTACATCATGTGCTCTAGTCCCCACTGTTGGACTCTCCAGTTTGTCAGCACTTCTTTTATAGTAGCCTGAAACTGGGCACAGTGTTCTAGACTTGGCTTTACAAATGCTAGTTAAAGGGGAATATTTACTTGACCTGACTTTCTGACTGTGCTTTCCTAATGAAGACCAATATATGGTGAGCCTTCCCTGTTGTGAGGGTATATTGCTGACTCATGTTCAGCTTGTCTTCTGGAGCCACCCCAGAACCTTTCGTGCAGCAATGCTACCTGCCCCATTGATCCTGTTCATGACATGGGGTTCTTCTGTCCTAGGTGTGGGACTTTGCCTTTGTTGAACTTCAAGTTTGTTGTCAACCTGATTCCTCCAGCTTGCAGTGGTGGCCCTGCCTTTTAGTGTATTGATAGCTTTCCCCCCTGTTTCATGCAATCCACAAACATGATGGGGGTGTGTTCTAGCTCACTGTCCAGGTTGTTGATGAAGATGTTGGAGTATTTACCCTAGTATCAACCTCTGAGGAATATCGCTGGCTGTTGGTTAGATTTTGAACCACCATTGAGCCCAGCAGTCCAGCCAGTTGTTGTTCCACATCTTCTCCATGATTTCCCAGATTGGCTAAAAAGATACTATTGGAGACTGTCAACAGCCTTTGTAAAGTCAAACTAAATGACATCCTCAGCTCTCTCTTCATCCTCATAGGAAAGCAGCCAGGTTAATTTGGCATGTTTTCCTTCTGGTAAACTTGTGCTGGCTGTTTCCAGTCACCTTTTTACCCTTTGTGTGTCTAGAAATTAGCTTCTGTGAGGATTTGCTCCATAATATCCTAGGGACTGAGGATAAGCCAGCCAGCCTGTAATTCCTTGAATCACTCTTCTTGCCCTTTTTGAAGATGGTGTCATAAGGGACATCCCCTGATTGCTGTAACTTTTTAAAGCTGATAAGTAGCCTTGAGTTGGCATGAGCCAGTTCCTTGGCACCTTTGGATGCATTGCATCTGCTCCCACGGACTTGTATTTG
Organism: Ciconia boyciana; assembly: GCF_034638445.1. Lineage (NCBI taxonomy): Eukaryota > Metazoa > Chordata > Aves > Ciconiiformes > Ciconiidae > Ciconia > Ciconia boyciana. The sequence goes on from NC_132935.1 coordinate 24,784,886, forward strand.
TCGAATTTACTAGAGCAATTCTTAACTCATTCCACTTTTGCTACTAGGCAGAGATGACTGAGAGCCAGAGAAACCCTACTAAAGACTGATGCAAAGAAGATGCTTAGGAGATTTCTACATCATTTGGCAATAGATTGACCACCCCATTTAGCAGCAGGCCAACATTTTTATTGTGTGGGGTTTTTTCTTTTTTTTTCCTGCATATAGACCAATACAAGCTCTTCTTGCTAATCTCTGTATTGCTGTCCAGTTTCAAACCCACCCTAGTCTTGGCCTTCCTAATTCTGCTCCTTAGTACCCAGGCAATGCTGCTTTATTTGCCTTTAGTAATCTGTTCCTGCTTCTGTCTCTTACATGCCTCAGTTTTAGCACTTTAGCTCAGTCAGGAGTTCCTAATTCATTCAAGATGGCCTCCTGCCGTGCTTGCTTGTTATCTTGCATGTCAGGAAGGACTGTTTTCATACTTTGAGGAAGTTGCCCTTGATGCTTAACCAGCTCTTCAAGGTTCCATTGCCCTTTAGGGCAGCATGCCCTGGGATCCCACCTACTAGCTCCTTTAACAAGCTGAGGTTTGCTATCTGGAAACCTGGTTCTGCTACTTGCTTTTGTCACTTGCCTCCATAACTTAACCTCCAGCATCTCATAGTTGCTGCCAAGGCTGCCTCTGCCATCCCTGGCGAGTTTTTACTCTACTCATAGCTGTTCTAGTGGAATACTTCCTGTAGTGGGCCTGTACAGCACCTGCAGTAAAAATTAGTACTGCTCACTCCTAGATTTTTTTGTACCCTGCCATGTTGCCCTCCCAACAGGTACTGAGGTGGTTGACCACCCCCTCCCCCCTCCCCTCATCAGTGGCCTGTGATCAGAGGCTTCTTTCAGTGCTGAGGAAGCCTCTGAAGCACTACTTCACCTTTTTGATTGGGTGGTTTGTAGCAGATGCCATGATGGCATCCATCTTTTGGGCTACCCTTCTGATTTTGACCTATAAACTCTCAACAAGTTTAAGTGTTCCATAGCAGAGCTGCATGTTTGTGTAGAGCTCAACCCTGCTCATCCTTCCTGGTTGTTGCTCGTGAGGAGCCTGCATCCATGTCTCACAGCATGCTAGTTGTATGAGCTATCCGTTGTGTCTCTAATGCTGGTGACATAATAGCTCTGCAGCTGTGCACAGGCTGGCAGTTCTTCTTGTTTGCATCACAGGCTGTATACTTTTGTGCACAGGGTTTCAGATGTACCTGCCTGCCCTACTTTCTCTCAAAGGGAGTGAGAAAACCTCCCCTGGAACCCTGTCTGTTGTGTGCTTCCCCATTCTCTGTTCCTCCACTTACCTGAAGGCTTTGGTTTCTGTTCCCTGGTGAACCTAGTTTAAAGCTCTTCTCACTAGGTTATCAAGCAAAGACGCTCTTGACCTCCTTTGTCGGGTAGATCCTGTTTCTCCCCAGTAGTCCTCATCCCTCTGAGGATCCTGTGTTCATAAACACAAATGCTTTGCTGCTGTTAGCAGGCCTGCTGGAAGGTGGTGATCTGCAGATGCCTCTACTTTTGCTTGAAGCTTTCCCCTTGTCTGGCAGGATCAAGACCACCACACTGACCTTGTTCACTTAATACAGATTATTCAAGGTCTCCCTTGGTGATGCTGTCAGGGCCAATGTGGATGGTATGAACAGGTGCGTAGTTTGTGAGCGAAATGATCTATTTGCAAATATGTTTTATATAATGGTAAAGTTGTTTTTAAACAGTGGCAACTCAAATAAGTGCTTCCTGTTTGAAAGGCATGTGGTTGTATTTTTTTTTAAATGACCTGTGGTTGGGACTGCCATTGAGATTCTTGACCTTATTCATAGCGCTTTGTTAGAAAAGGACTTTGAAGAACCAAACTAACTAAACTGGTGCTGATTACAGCTGTGTGTAGACATGACAAATGCACGTTGTATTACTGAATCATAGTTAAAATCTGTTTTCCCATGTTATCTGTATTTAGTACATTGCTGAAGAGGCTCTGCACTGTTCTGCATTACTTCCAAGGCTGTGCTCAACATCTGGTTAGCCAGTTTAGTACTTCACAGATGTCTTATAGCAAGCTGGAACTTGGTAGTGAAGAATAAGGGCTAATGAGTCTGACTTCCATGTTCTAATCAGTTCTTGATCTCCCTATGTGTACTTATTAGTGCTAGCTAATGTTGAGCATGTGACCATGGGAGATGCCTGAGATTTCTTGAAGTAGTTTTTCATATGAACCACTAGATATGTTTTAGATAATTTTATGTTGCTGCCATGCTATATTAACTTTCAAACTACAGGTGGAAGACTCTGATTTGTTAGCACTATCTTGAAATATACAGTGTAAAAATGCTAATTTAAGGAGAAGAGAAGATGGGCTCTGTTGCATACTAGATTCAAGAAACATTACAAAAGTTATGTTATTGGAATTATGTAGTCAAAACCACAAACCTGAAAAAATACCAACACTGATCATCACCTGTGCAGTGAATGGTCATTGTTATGTTTATTGCAGCATATTTTCCATATGATTTTACGTGTGGCATAACTTGGGCTCAGTAAGAAGAATGACATTTGCTGCCTCACTTCCTTCATTAGATCCTATGCCTAAGTTGTTATACTTGAGTAAACCTGGTAATTCTCCTATGTTAGTGAGTTCTTATTCTGTCCATTACCGTAATATTGAGGTGTCCCCTTAATTATAATATAGGAGGAAGAAGGGATTATCTCCATTAGTTTGAGACAATTACTGAAAGTCTTAGACCAAACCTTGTCATCATAAGTAATTTAGATGTCATAATTTGGTACCTCACTCAAGACATAGGCTGTGATTTTGTTTGAAGAGCACAGAGCATTCAGATCTGCTTAAAAAGATATCTGAAAGGTAATTGCTCTGAAAGTGAAGCTCAAGGAAAGTGGCTTCAGGAGAGCATAGTCTCTTTGAAGTTTGTAGCAGACAGTGGGAACCAAACTCTAACATTGGCTTCAGGCCAGAGCTGCAACTGTAACAACTCTGTTTCTGTCTGAAGCTTTCTGCCTTAATTCATAAGTTATACTTCAAATATTACAAGTGGGAAGGGTATCGGAGTAACTGTCATCTCTTCTCCTCTGCTCATTTGCTCATTTCTCCTGCATCTCAGCCTCTTTGTTAGTCCAGCCTTGTCTTCACATAACTGAATACTAGGAGAGGTATGTGATTATGATAAGATTGGTGATTGAGCTTCATAGCTTCTGGTGGAAGAATGATTATAGCATGGTGCCTTTATTTGCCATGAGAGTGGACTTACCCAGTGTACTTGACCTAATCAGACTGTTTAGATGCAGTGATCTGATACTTCCTGGAAGCATCAGGCTTAATATGCATGTATTACTTAGTGTAAAAAGAGCAGCTGGGAATGGACTTAGGCAGTTAAAGCAATTCAGCTGACCCAGACTCCTTCAGAGGGGCCCTCAGGAAGGAGAATGATTGATTGTGAGCAGAGAACCTGTAGATGAGTTGTCCCAACAGCTGCATGGATTAGGTAGTGTGTGATAAACTGTATAAATGCACCCTTAAATCTCTCTTGTGTGTGGCATCCATAGCCAGTTGGATGTAAATATGTGGATTGGCTGGTCTCCTAATAGATGTGGAACACCTGAACTTGCTGTGATCTGCTTTGCCCCGAATTTCCACTTTTAAAGATTGGCTTCATGGTTAATGTTTTTATGTAGGCTGTAGAGTTGTTCACGTTTATCATTCACATTCATTTTAATATATAACTTGCATGTGGTTTTGATGATGAAGGATATGAATCTGCTTCATGGCTGACTCATATTTAGAGAGTAGCACCAACCCATCAAAGGGACATAGCATACAGAATTAGAACTAGCCAAAGATACAAAGCAAATAAATATTCCACAGGATTTTAAATGAGCATCTTGACACAACTGGAAATCAGAAACGAAATAGAAACATAATGACTGTGAAATTATACTAAGGTGCAAGGTATAGAGCTGATGGTATCCTGATGGAAGAATGGTGCTGTATGTTTAAAAGCTCAGAATAAAATAAATCAACTGTTTTAACAGAAAACATGATACCCATATGGCTTGATCAGGAATAGTACAGTATAAGAACCATACATCCAGACCAGGATAGCAACATTGACTGTAACATATTCCTAGTATTAAAATATTAAATAGTTTTGTTTCTTTTAATTGTACTGTGTGGTAGTTATCAATGGCATTACTTGTATGTCAACATCAAACTACTGTTAAAACTAGAGAGTAGTGGATATTAAGTAGATGGCAAGTTGTGTGCTATGACAAGGTGTACTATGGGCTGATTCTGTACTAAATTGTTTCCTTTGTAAATTGAAAGTCACTTGCAGGGACACAGGCACTACACTACCTATGTAATGACTTTTAACCATCCTTATGAGTAGAGCCTGTGATTTAGGGTAAAGAAAGTAGGAGACATAATTAGGAAGTATTTTGATGTGGATTTTAAGAGTTATTTGTGGTTTTGTAAGACTTTGTGAATAAATGAATAATTGGAGGAGCTTTGGATCTGTTTTTGTATACTTTGGTCCCTTGTTGCTTCCAACAATTGGTAGGCTCAAAAAGTGTATCCGCCTCATCTATTCCCCCAAATTGCATCAGGCTTACATTAGTTTACATGCCAACTAGTCTCTGTATGATGTAAAGAAGAACTATACATTGTGTTTTGTTGTGTTTTTTTTTTTAAAAAAAAGGTGGTATTATATATTTCCCAACAAAACAGGTTTTTTTCATATCTTGTATGTATGAAGCCATAAGCCGTTGATGCATTTAGGTAATCTGTCTTGAGGAATATGTCCTTTTAATACAAGTTTAGAATGATGGAATGCATTGTAAAAATCCAAATGGGGTTAACAGCTATGCTCATTGCAGGGGAAAAAATGGAATAGAACAGGATAGAACATTTCAGTTGGAAGGGACCTACAACAATCACCTAGTCCAACTGCCTGACCAGTTCAGGGCTGACCAAAAGTTAAAGCATGTTGTTAAGGGCATTGTCCAAATGCCTCTTAAACACTGACAGGCTTGGGGCATCGACCATCTCTCTAGGAAGCCTGTTCCAGTCTTTGACCACCCTCTCAGTAAAGAAATGCTTCCTAATGTCCAGTCTGAACCTCCCCTGGCGCAGCTTGGAACCATTCCCACATGTCCTGTCCCTGGATACCAGGGAGAAGAGATCAGCACCTCTCTCTCTCTGCTTCCCCTCCTCAGGAAGCTGTAGAGAGCAATGAGGTCACCCCTCAGCCTCCTTTTCTCTAAACTAGACAAGCCCAAACTCCTTAGCTGTTCCACATAGGACATTCCTTCCAGTCCTTTCACCAGACTTGTTGCCCTCCTTGGGATGCATTCAAGGCCCTTTGCATCCTTCTTAAATTGTGGTGCCCAGAACTGCACACAGGGCTCAAGGTGAGGCCTCACCAATGCTGAAAACAGTGGGATCATCACCTCTTTTGACCAGCTGGTTATAGTGTGTTTGATGCACCCCAGGATGCAGTTTGCCCTCTTGGCTGCCAGGGCACACTGCTGACTCACACTGAGCCTGCTGTCGACCAGCACCCCCAGATCCTTTTCTGCAGGGCTGCTCTCCAGCCACTCCTCTCCCAATTTATACTTGTGTTTGGTGTTACTCTGTCCCAGGTGCAGAATCTGGCATTTGGACTTGTTAAATTTCATGCCATTGACGATTGTCCAATACTCCGATCTATCTAGATTCCTCTGCAAGGCCCCTCATCCTTCAGGAGAGTCAGCAGCACCTCCCAGTTTGGTATCATCAGCAAACTTACTAATGGTGCATTCAACTTCTGCATCCAGATCATTTATAAAAATACTGAACAGAGCTGGCCCTAGAATTGAACGCTGAGGAACACTGCTGGTGACAGGTTGCCAGCCAGATGTAGCCCCATTCACTACAACCCTTTGAGCCCTGCCCTTCAGCCAGTTCTTCACCCAGCGCACTGTACCTGCTCGTCTCACAGTTGGACAACTTGTCCAGAAGGATGCTGTGAGGGACAGTATCAAAAGCCTTACTAAAATCCAAAAAACCTACGTCTTCTGCCTTCCTTTCATCTACTAGGCAGGTGACCTTATCATAGGAGGATATCAAATTAGTTAAACAGGACTTTCTGTTTGTGAACCCATGTTGACTGTGCCTGATGATTGCACTGTTCTTCAAATGCTTTTCAGTAGTACCCAGTATGATCATCTCCATAATTTTTCAAGGAACTGAGGTTAGACTGACAAGTCTGTAGTTCCCTGGGTCTTCCCTGATCCCCTTTTTGTAAACTGGAATAACATTGGCTAGCTTCCAGTTGGCAGGGACCTCAGCCACTAATTTTTCAAGAACTATAGCTAGGGATTTAACTCCTTAGAAACACATACTTGCCTTTTGTTCAGACAGTCAACTAACTTACTGGATATTCCTTAGTAGCTAAATATTTTGGAGTCCCTTTATTCTGGGGTGATATGCAAGCTTTAAATGTAGACCAGTCAACTAAAAAAATGAACAAACCGCCCCTGATTTATTCACATTGGCATAAATGCACCTAATCCTGCTGTACACAATAATTCAGTTGTAAATGATATTAATACAGAATCACAGAATTGTTGAAGTTGGAAGGGACCCCTGGAGGTCACCTGGTCCAACCACCCTGCTCAAGCAGGGCCATCTGGAGCTGGTTGGCCAGGACCATGTCCCACATGGCTTTTGAATATCTCCAAGGAGGGAGACTCTACAACCTTCCTTGGCAACCTATTCCAGTGCTTGGTCGCCCTCACAGTAAAAAAAGTGTTTTTCTGATGTTCAGAGGGAACCTTCTGTGTTTCAGTGTGTGCCCATTGCCTCTGGTCCTGGACCTGGGCACCACTGAAAAGGGCCTGGCTCTGTCCTCTTTGCACCTTCCCTTCAGATATTTGTATGCATTGAGAAGATCCCCCTTGAGCTTGCTTTTCTCCAGGCTGAACAGTTCCAGCTCTCAGCTTTTCCTCATAGGAGAGATGCTCCAGTCCCTTAATCATCTTTATAGCCCATTGTTGGACTCTCTCCAATACGCCCATGTCTCCCTTGTACTGGTGAGTCCAGAAGTGGACCCAGCGCTCCAGGTGTGGCCTCACCAGTGCTGAGTAGAGGGGAAGGATCACCTCCCTCCACCTGCTGGCAATAGTCCTCCTAATGCAGCCTGGGATACCATTTGCCTTTTTGCAGCATACAAAATACTTAAATACCATTAATGTTGTGCCAAAACATCTGCAAAATATGGTTTTGGTCTACAGAAACAACATAACAAAGGTTTTGTACAATGCTTTGTGCATTCAGTAAGGGAAGAAATGGTGTATGTACGGCTCAGCTGCCATACTGCCATAGTTAAAGAATGTTTGTTCTTTTAGAAGGGTTTTTTTTTGAGAATTTCGTATTTGTGTAAGTGTTTTCAGTGGTATGCATACGTGGTGTATGTTCTGAAAAAGTTTAAATCGCACATAAGTCAAGAAATGAGTAATTTTGAAAGATTTTTCTTTTAAAGTTGGTTTTTTTTTGTGATTGCATGGTAATGTTCAATATGGCAGTACATTATTTTCTGAAAAGGTCATTTTGTCCAGGGGAGGTGAGTGTAGTTTCTTGGCTTGAGTAAGGCTGGAAATTCATTGCATCTTTCTAAATATTATGAGATATTAAAGCTAAACATTTTGTCTGTGTATTATAATGCATATATTTAGCTGTTTAGCATTAGTATAAGGAATGACTTTAGTGACTGCATCATATTACACAGATGGTCATGATGATGATGTGTGTGTGGATATATATACACACACGCTTTATGAAGCACAAGTGGATGGATCTAGGACATCTGGAGTTGGGATTGATGTGTCTCGGAACACTTATGGCAGAGTACCTGTTCTCCCTTCTTTTTCCCTGTGCTTCCCTGTTACTGCTGTTCCTGATAAACACGGCTCATGCTCTCTGCTTACTACTTACAGGTGACATTCACTTCTGTGGGCTTTTCTGACCTCTGTATGTATTTTGATGTTACTTAAATACTTCTTAACTTCTGTAACATGTAGCTATGCTAGAGCTTTCCTTTACTGATGGTACCTGGAACGTGTATCAGGCTTCAGTACTCTAGAACTTGCTCTCTTCTGGTTTGCTGGATTCTCAGTCCATAGCTTCTTAGTCAACCTTTTGGTACGAGTATTCTGTTACCCTCTCCTTTTGAGAGCTGGAGAGGGTAACAGAACATTTTTGTGTTCTGTTCAAAGCCGCATTTTTGCCATGCAGCTGCAAAAGCACTTCTCTATCGAGTGGTGATCCAAAGATCTCCATGTGGTTTAACCACTAATTTTTCAAGAACTAAAGCTAGGGATTTACTTCCTTATGAACACAACATATTGAAGAGAGACCTTCTCTGCAGAGCCTTCTAAGTACAATTTCTCATAATGCTTGTTTCTAGATGAAAGTGGGCAGTAAGTTGTATGCCTATCTTGCTATGCATTTGTCAGTGCTTGGGATAGTTTTTTGATGCATATTCAGGATTAACTACATGGAAGTCTCTGGAGATTCAGGACACTGTATTGTTTCTGAACTGGGGTGGATTTGGCAATGCTCTGGCAGAAAGTGTTACACTCAGCATGTCATAAACCATTCATGATACAGTATTTGTTAATAGCCAGAGCTTAAATTGCCTGTAGTGTGAGTCTTCAGATAATCACAGTTTTAGTGTACCTCACCACAAAATTATTAGCTCACATAATGAGTATCGTCTCTTTCTCCAGATATCCTTTTGACCATACTTGTTTATCTTACAGTTGATTTAAAGTCCCTTCTTGCTTGATTCCAGATTATGTAGATGGTTTTACTCCCTTGATGCAATGCCAGGAAAGCTGTCTTGTTTGAGCTGTGTATAAGAGGGTTTTCAGTTCTCCTGACATACAATCCTTTGAAGCAGCATAGCAGTCAGCGTAAAGTAGCACAAATAAAGGCTTTGAGCAGTGTGCCACTGAATAGAAACATTGAAAAATCTCAGAGATAAATAGCAGGCAAGGAATGCATAATGCGTAGCAGAGGCGGTAACTGCTTGCTGTGGAGCATGGTGCTAATGCCACCATCAATTTCATCCCCTACTTGCATAGGGAAAGGTTTATAGGGGTTTATAAGGGACTCTGGGTATAGCAACACATGTACTTATTTGAAAAGCAATGCCGATTTGAGCAGCTCCTACTCTGCTACATCATTGTTGACTATGCCATGAATTGAACCAGGGAACTGATTTGTTGGAAAAATAATTTGGCAGACAGGTTTATTTTTAACTAGGGTCAGTTACAGTTGTTCAGTGGAAGGGCTGACACACAGTCGGAATTACTGCTGTAGGTTGCAGTGAAAGGAGGGACTGGAGCTTGGCACTGCTGTTTAAATAAATGTCTGTGTAACTCTGCCCTTGGGCTCCACGCCCAGTTTTTATGAGACTGGATAGAAGCTGGAATAGGGAAGTGGTTCTGTTTATTAAATAATTAAAACTTGTTAGGAGCAACCTAAGTGCAGATAATTGTGCTGACTAATCTTTTTTTCCTTTCTGTTGAGTCATTCTCTTGGCTTAGAGTGATTATGAGTGGGTTTTTTTGTTTCTTGTGGGCTTTTGGTGTTAGGTTTTTTTTGGAGGGAGGTATGGATGTGTACCAGCACTTTCAAAACTGAAACTGGAAGGAATTGCTATTGCTTAATTTAATTTCTGTGTAGGATTGGAAAAGTAGAGGAAGAGGGGAAAAATGCAACTCAATGTTGCAGCCAAATTAGAGTATTCATCTTCAGTTTTGCAGTTTCTTGCATTTCTACGAATGTGTCAAGTTCATTTGCTTACTTCTTATATTAAAGCATCAATGTACTGTAATTGAACAGCATTTCAATTGCATGAATAGTTTCTTTGTATTTCCTTGAGAAATTGCATCACAAGGAATGAATTGTGTGTATGTTTTTACTTTTATTCTAGAATAAATGATGATGAAAATCTAAGAAGTGGTCTCAGGGGGTCTAGTACCTGCAAAAGATTCGCTCTTACTGTTTTTCTAATAACACTTATTCAGGAGCTCATATGTTCCTATTATGTTGATCTAAACCAATGAAGATAAACAACTGTGCTAACTGATGACTTCGTAGTCTGTGTAGTTTATGAAGCAGATAAATTAAAATATATCTCAATTTTTTTTTTTTACTATATTGTAATTTCTTTGGTAAGGAAATCTGTCAGCTTGTTGCCAGTTGATACTTGCAGCTTATTGTATCATTTGTGATAATATATGAATTCTGCAACATATTAAAGTAGTAAATAAGAGAAGCATTTTGGACTGCCCAGTCTACACCAACTCTTTATTTGTAGTAGCTATTTAATCATGGATAATTTTTTTTTTTTTTTAAACTTTAAAACTGAAGTTTGTCTGGTCTGCTTTAAAAAAAAAAAAAGTCAAGCAAAAGAGTTCTTAGTGTTTCCTTTGTGGTGCTTTTACAGAGTTCAATAAATATCCTTGTTGCGATTTCCCCCCCCCCCCGCCCCCCCCCCTTACTCTTCAAATTTTCAGTTTTGTTTCTCAGTTTGTATTCAGTTACTTGAGTAATTTGAGAGTACCTTTCTGTTCATCCTGACTGAAAAAAATATACAGCAAGCATGATATGAAAGAGAGCTGAGTATAACTGCAAAATGTGTTGTTGACTTCAGGAACTCTAAAGTTCTAAGGAGCCTCAACTCTTCTGCCTTAATTCTCAGAAGTAACTGAAGGCAGTGCCATTATTAAAGAACATAAAAAAACCTGTTAAAAATTCAGCATGGCTGTAGAAGATAGTATCATGCACTGGTAAACGTTATGTAAAGGAGTATGTTTTTTTAGAGACCAGAAGGTATTAACAGGCTGCAACTACTTTGAAAGTTGCAGGCTGGCATGTTGCATTAACTTCACATACTGGTAGTTGTGCTTACTAAAGTGTGGCTTGTCTTCTAAAATATATTCAGGGCCAGCTATGTTAAGATTTCTGTTAGTTCAATTGTACAACTTCATAGTGTGATAGTAACATGATATATTATAGCATAGCTTATGTGCATTATCTACACTTAATATTAAGAACTAACAGGAAACCTTTGCCTAGACAGCAAACTAATTAACATTGTTGGTAGATATTTAAAAAAATACAGTAGTTGTGGCTGAAATTGAAGAGCCATATATTCAGTCTGATTGTGTTTTCCTATGAGGATATCATCTAGCAATTGTCAAGTGATGCAGGTAATTTAAAAAGAACCCAAAAGTTCAGTGAGCATTCATTCTCTGCATCAGTCGGCAACAAGAAAAGAAGAACGGTGTGAGAAAAAGCCCATAGCATCTTGTTGGCATCCATTCTTAATCATTTCTGTAATTATCTACAGTTAAGGAATGAGTGATAATAGTTATTGGCACCTTCCAGCATAAGAGTACCCTGACATCTTAGTTGTCCTTTTTCAGGGCTGAGTAGGGTTTTGGGAAGGTCATTGGGGCACATCTGTATGGGTATAGTTCTGCGGCTTTGCGTCAGTATGGAGCACAGGCAGAGTGAGAAATACTTATTTTCAAAAATTAGCATTTACTTATATTCCATATAAAATGAAGGCATAGCCTTAAAAGAAATGGTGTACTTGACAGACTTCAATAAAATTATGTAAACTAGTTGGGAACTGTTTGGGTGTTTGTGTTTCTGCATGCTATATTAACTCCCTACAGATAATAAGTATCAAGCTATCCCTGACGAATATACTTTTCGCAAGCTTTGTGATAAATAATTATTTGGCTAATTTCTGTACACCTTTATCCCTTGCTCTTTGTTTTGTGTTTTTTTTTTTTGTTGTTGTTCTTGCGAATAAACTCTTAATTAATCCTCTCCAATTTGTAAATTGCCAGCAATGAGAATCTAATAGTAGTGCAATTAGGAATAGCTGGTGGACAAAAGCTTGATACTACTAATTGTAGACTTAGCAGGCATTTTGTATGTAGGAATTTGAGACATAAAGAAAACATGGCATTCCTTTCATCTCTTTCCGAATGTAGGACTGTGCTAGTTTGTTGGGCAAACTGTGTAGAGAACTTAAGGGCATGCATGTTTGAGGAATAGCTCTAGCCTTACACAGTAGAGAAGGGGCTATCTTTTTCTGGGGAAATATTCTGGTATGTGCCACCTAGTCCAGGGGTGACCACTATTACCTTTGTTTTGACAAAGGTAATGCATAACTTGACAATTAATATGTATGATCTTAGTGATTAATGTATTAGTTGTATATTACAGAAACTGTGCAGCAGCCTTTATGAAGGATGTCAACATCTTAAGAGTAGTAACTTTTGATTGACAGGCAAGAGAATATTGCATATTCTGCCATCTGATCTGCATCAGTCAGCCCCTTCTCTAGTTTTGTAGCTCACTTGCTCTAATTGGACTCTAGATGTGTAAGAATCTAGCTATATGGATCAAGTTAGTAGATCAGAATTTTGAACTGCAAATGCTATTGGGCATATTCCTGTGTTAAAATACCTAAGGTACATTGTCTGTGTTATGGATAATAATCACTATGAAATGATCATGTTTTAGATAGTTCAAATATATAGACTCGATGTATATACCTGAAAATGGTTTTATGTTTTCTTGCAGCTAACAGAAGATGAAATTGCAACTATTCTGAAATCTACTCTTAAAGGACTTGAATACTTGCACTTTATGAGAAAAATACATAGAGATATAAAGGCTGGAAACATCCTTCTTAACACCGAGGGACATGCAAAATTAGCTGATTTTGGTGTGGCTGGCCAGTTAACAGTAAGTGCCTGTGGAAAGATCATTTAAAAATGCTTTAGTGCTCCTAACCATGTTCTCTTACTTTTGTGTTTTTCTTCTGCCTTGAATTTTGTGTCTGAGGAGTGACTAGTGGTAGTGGTAGAGCTAACATTCTTTATCATGATGAGTATTTAATGTATTGCAAGGTTATTTACTTTTTAGTTTTTTATTTTTATAACCCAGTGTACTTCAAGTGCCTGATGATCCCACTTTAAACTTTTGTTTGTGGTTTATGGTCATTGTCACCTGTTTGGCCTCTGTAGGCTGATGGTCTGAATCTGTTTGGTCTTTGTTGGAAGTCACTACCATTTGACCTTTGGGTGGCTAATTTAACTTTTAAATATAGAATTAATATCAAAAGAATCTGAAAATAAGCATCTCTGTTTTAATTGTATAAACAATATAATTGCAGGATACAATGGCAAAACGTAATACTGTTATAGGAACTCCGTTTTGGATGGCTCCTGAAGTAATACAAGAGATTGGCTATAACTGTGTGGCAGACATCTGGTCCCTTGGTATCACTTCAATAGAAATGGCTGAAGGAAAGCCTCCATATGCTGATATTCATCCAATGAGGGTAAGTGTGTGTGTGGTGGTGTTTTTTTGTTTGTTGTACTAAAAGAAAAAAAACAACCAAAAAAAGGTCAAAAAAGTAATACTGGAATTGTACAACTGTATGTTTATGGACAAAGATTTTAAGAGTAAGAATTTTTACTTGCTGTCTTGCTTTGTATTTATGCAGTTTGCCTGTGTTTTAACATGTGTCTGTAAGGTTTCAGAACGCTTTTATTTCCACTTGAGAGAGAACTAAAGCTTTAAGTGCTTAATTGGCTTGAAGGCAACATATAGAGCCTATTCCATACTGTACCTGCACTTGAGAGTTCCATAACCAGGAGGCCATCCTCCTTTGAAAGGGAGTTTTGAAGTAAATATGACCTAAAGAAGGATTCAGAATTGTGCTATGTGAGCACTGCTAATGTTAGTAGCCCCTGACAGTTTTTATTTATTACTGACTCTTAAAGTCTGTTACTGAATTAGTTTACTTTTTGCAAAATAAAATGTAAATAGAATTAGTTGCTTTTAGAAGTAGCAGTTATAAAGGAATTACTTTGAGAAGTTCATGGGGAGCAATGTTTATCTAGGAATAACTGTTGCCACTGTTAGTCATGCTTTTATTTTTTTGAAATAAGCTATAGAATAGCTACACTGATTGTACTGAGCATCAATAAATACTCCGTTCTTGAATTGTTTATATCTAAAGCCCATTTGGTATTAGCAAGGCACTTTATATTGCTAAAAGCAGATTTTTTTTCATCTTTGTGATTGGCTGCAAAAATGGCATGCGTACTAGATTGTTTTATTCAGTTCCCTTTTGCTGGTGCCTCATACATCAGGATCTTAATATAAGGAAGCCACCGCTGTTGAAAGAGAAGGTACTGTTCATATATGATTACTTTAAGGTGTCACATATATGAGTTCAGGTGTATTTAGTGCTGTTGAGTTCTTGTTTGTGTGTGCTTTTTGTAGCAGAGATGTTTCCTGAAGTTTTATGGCAATGTGCAGCTCGGTTAAAACTAGTGAGTGTTTTGCAATTAGAAACATTACATAATTTTGGAAGCAAAGCTTAGTAATTTTCTTGCACCATATTTTTTTTTTTTAATCTGTGTGATTAACTATTTTAAAATTACTGTTTAAACTGAAAATACTCAGATGAAAGCTGAGAACAAAATAAGTATCTCTGAAGCTTAGTTTTGATGGGAATTAATTTAAGATGGAATAACATTTAAAAAAATATTTTGAAGAACTATTGATTACAAATTAAATACATTTGATCATGCTGGGGTTTTTGGTTGTAATTTTAATGAAAATGTCTAGATTACTTCTGAGTTAATTTTAACGTCATTATATGTAGTTGCACTAGCTGTTGAAAGGTGAGGACTACATTATCAGAGAGGATTTTTATACTCATGACAATAGCTGCTTATAAATCAAAGGTCATGGAGTTTGAAAGCTTGTGAATCTGTTTAATTCTTGTAATCAAATGAATGCTATCAAAGGCCAAAGTAATATAACGCAACAATTCTGGATTACATAGAACATGTGTTCTTGTTAATAAATTACGTTATGGTTTTTAAGGGCTTGTACGCAGTTAGTACGCTTTTGTATATTTGATACCTACAGTTTTTCTTAATTTTTATTAGTGAGTTGTTACAGTGGTTAACAAGAAATACACAGATTTAAGTTGCAATAGTTTTCCCAGTGTCATATGATATAGCTTCACAGGACTTTTGGACATATGTAGATGCTTTCCTTCTTTGTTTTAGTTATGACACAGAATTGATACAGGCAAGCATGAAAGCTTGGGCAAATTTTCATTGCTTTTTCTAGATGTTGCTGGAGTTCTGTGGTATTTATGTAAGGCACAATTTTGTTACTTGGGAATGCATGTTGAAATTACCATGTGCAGTATTTTGCTGTAGGCTGGTTGGCACTGTCACAAAGGTAATGCACTGCCAGTAGGCCATTTCCTTGTCAACTGTATTTACAGCTTAATAGAAATATTACATGACTTCTTTAAACAAGTGTTTTGGCAGAGAGGAAATAGCAGATTCCATGCAAACAAGCATAGCTTCCTCTGCTTAACCACACTCTAGCTACTCCAAAGAATTGTACTAGTTTCAGCTGGGAAAGAATGAGAAGTGGGGGGGTGCAAAATGAAATTTCATGTGGGGGGAAAAAACAGCAGTTTCTTTCTGTTTAAATGTTCCTGTTTTAGTATATTTGACTGCATAAGTGTCATCAATGCTATTTCACTTGTTTCTGCTGCAAATCTGAGTTCAACAGAACCTGCAGTTGTCAGGCTTGGTTTGAGGCTCAAAGGTCAAGACCATTTGCCAGCCCAGTAAGTCCTAATGCTTTACTCACGTAAGAATTAGGGAATGCCTCACATATTCGGCGTTAGAGTCCTTTTGTGCTTTTGCTAATGATGAAAAGTGAAACTTCTGTATTTTCTCTTGAGTTTTCATCAAAGGAGGAGTGTTTTCAAGTAGTTTTAAAGGAGGAAAAAATACAGATGTCCTCAAGGTAGCCCTATAATGTTGTGATACAGCCACTAGAAATAGCAAGGATTTTGCTGGTAAGTAAAAAAATCACTTAAACCTAGATAATCTAACCCATCCAGCAGGGCTAAAAGCATGTTGATTGCACTAGTCAGTGCAGCAGCCAGGGTTAATGTGGCTAACAGTGTTTGCATCTGCCTTTGCTCTGCTGGGATGAGCAGTTATGAATTTATAGTGGAGCTAATTAAAGGGGGCTTCAAGTGTGGTTCTAGAGCAAGACTCAATCTCCTACTCTGAAGCTGCAGTGATATATTTTTAACAGCTGCACTCCTGTGTCCCCTATTGACTGCAGCATGTATGCTGTCCTGTTCTGATAAAGTATTTATGTCCTACCACTGTCTGAATTTAATTTGAACCATTAACTGCTTTGTTCGGTCTTTCCTCTTCACGCAATATCTGTCTTTATTATTTCTGTGTTTCTAAATTACTTTTTTAAAATCTATAATGGAAACATAAAGATTGGCACTGTTTTGCTATAGTAGTTGTGATTTTGCTTTTTGGTAAAAATTGGCAACATGCTTTTGAAATATCTTTCGTGTTTGCTAATCAAGCCATTATCCCAAATTTGTCATGTAAAAGGGTTGTTTCTGGTGGAAGATCCTTTAAGCTGCAAAGTTTTTACTTGATCATAATCCCACCTACTGCTGATATTTGGCTTTGTTAACAAGTAGATTAACAACACTTTGCCATAAAGCTAATCATAAACCTTAAGAATGGCTTCTTTTTGAGGTCCTTTCTCTAGGACCACCCTTACCACAAATTTTCCTTACATTCACACAATAACATGATCACTTATTGCTGTGAGGCTGTGATTTTCCCGATCAATTTAAGCCAGTTTAAGTGTGGGCTGCTGATTATAGAGACAGCCTATCCTTAGCCAGGAGTTCCTGACCTTTCTGTTAAGCAAACACTAGTGATTTTGTGGCCTCACAAGGAGTTGGATAAAGGAACTGATGTTCTTAAAAGTTAACCTGACAGAAACCTGCTAGAACTGAGCCAGAGAAGTTGCAGGAGCATGTAGATAGGCAGAGGAAGTGGGTTGAGTGGAGTTACTGCCTTTGGCTGCAGCTATGCAATGAACCTTTTAGACCAATTGTAAAACTGCAACCTGTGTTTTCTAAAATTTGCTCTTCTTTGCAAGGTCAACAGTTACTGACAGGATGGTGTGCTTCAGATAAATGCTGGTAGCTCTCTTCCAAAAAACAAAACAAAAAGCCAAAAAAACCCCAGAATCTTTTCTTTCATGCTTATCAGGCAGCTGCAATAATTCACATTGCTGTGGTATGGAAGAAGCTGGTGGTAGATGTGTTTTTCAACACTTCACAGTATTGGCCTTTGTTTCTTTATGGTGAGGTTTGTTGGAAATGGACATGTGGGCATCACATGTTCTGCAGTGAATTGGAGGAAGCCAATTTGAACTGCTTCCATTTGCTTTAAGTCCAATCATGATATTTATTTTTCCATGGCACTTACCCAGATTATCCATGCCTCCTGCTTAGCCTGTGTCATTTCCACTGTGGGCTAATCTGTTTGTAATAACCTTTTATTCCTGATGTATTTTACAACAATCTACCATTTCACAGTTTTTTATTCTCAGCATATTGCATTAAAACTGGAGATTGAAGTGATAATTATTGCTGTGTAAAGCTGCAAGAGCCGAGGAAGGTGTCATGTTGAGCATTGCTGTCTGATTAAGACCAGTTTTTCAGTCACTGAGAAAATGGTTTCGTCTGTGCCTTTTGTGCCAGAAGTTGAGGAGAAGGAAAAAGAAGAGGCACTTCTGGCGACGTCAGATGTCTTTCTGTATAGTCATTGCTGCATTTCTTCTCCAACAGATGGAATTGTCTCATTGGTTTCTATTATTTTCTTTGAGAGTTAACCTATCTTATCTCAGCATTACTGCTTTTAATTTAGAGTAGGTTTGTAAAAGTATATTATATGGTTTTCTTATTTTAGTGCTTTTGCTTATCTTTAGAAAAGAGTTTGAGTTAACTTCTGAAAGTCCTTTTCCTTTTAAGAACTTTCTATGAGACACTTTTTGTTAATTTGTAACTTGAGATCTTGCCTGCTGTTTCTAGATAAAGTGAGCTAATATTTAAAGAGATTTAAAATATGGATTTTTTGATTGTACATTACCATTTATTATTTTACTACCTGTTCAAAATCTTGTGGAAGAATGACAGTGAGCTGTGGTAGGACTCATTGAGTGTGATTCCTCAGGGAGGTCGTAATTCTTAAATATTTCTGTTGCGCATTCTATGTTATGATAGTTCCCTTACAATTAAACATCCTATGTGCTTTTAAGTGACTTAAAGTATTAAGATTATTTTAAAATAGTTAAATTGGAAGTTTTGAAAAAAGCATGTGAGACCCTGACACATCCAGTTCTTTGAATGGTAGGAATGCATATAGCTAAAAGAACAAAAAACCTGACTTCCCCTTCCTCTGGATCTTCCACTGTGTCGTGTCTTGTCTTAAAATAATCTGATTTCTCAGGACAGGATTTTAGTGTGTTTTGTCTTACACAATGCCGTATTCATTCTAAATTCTTAAATAAATTATTTACTATATAATGTATGTTTACAGTGGGCATCTAAGACACTGACATGATATGGTTGAGGCAGTAGACTGGAATTGGAGAAGCGCGTGTCTTGCTGCAGGCTTCCCAAAGAGCTGTTGGGAGACCTTTGGATCTCTTGAGGTTTTAAATGGAGTTTTTGAGTTTGCTTTAAACTCGCCTAAATGCAGGCAGTGACTGCAAAGGGGTGGTATTCCTACCTGTTTCTGTTGGAATTAGCATTTAGGTAGCCACATGATGAGCTGGATCAGAAAATTGATCCATCTGAAAACTAACCTAGTAACAAGAAGTAGCTTTCACTCATTGTTAACATGGTGCTTGGACTAGGTGGGGACAAAAGTGTGTGGCTGGAGCCAGTAGGAGAATTGGATCGTCCCTTTTTGGGGAACAGCCAAGTTGGTGCTGAGGTTGACTTAAAGTAATTGCAAAACCAGAGTCTCAGCTGTCTGTAAATTTATTATCATTAAAACTTAATAATTATTTAAGGAAACTCCTGTATACATAGGTACATCAAAGGTCATAATGTATCCAGATACTGTCATGCTTCGGAGCTATAGCTGTAGGTGTAGTATTGCCATGCTGGTTTTGCTGCTGTGGATTAAATTTGCCTTTTGAATGCAGAGAGAGTCTGTGGGGAAGGAAAGAGATTGCTCTTTCTTTTTCTGATAGACTAGTAAGTGTCTGCAGGCTGTGGAGCTTCTTTGGAGGTGGCCCTTACAAATGCCTGTTGTAAGGGTCAAACTGACTTTTTTGTAGCCTGTCCTACCTGTCCTTTTGGACTTTTTCTAGTTAGGCATATCAATAAAATGAGACAGGGTTCTAGACCTTTCATGGGTAAGTGTCCCTCCACAAAGCCTCCCTCCTTCTCCACCTCATCTGTTCTTCCATCTTTAAATGCTATTGCCATGATACAGCTGAACTTCATGGGGTAAACTTCCAGTGGCCTTCAGTTTGCATGCAGCTGAAGGCAGGTGTTGCTTCATAATATATTTGCCTCTGTGGTACTATTTGTAGCCAGAATTTCAAATAGGTGTTACAACTTTATTCAAGAAAAAAAAATGAGCACAATTAATACCAGACAGTATTTGTCTAACAGAAAATGAAGTATGTTCTCTATATAGATTGGGGAAAAAAAGAAAAAAAAAAAAATTCAATGTCAAAGGAGTTGCTTCCCAGATAAATCACCGTGAGAAATGCAACTCCATACGGTAATAGGATATGGAGCATTTTTCCTTTGAGAGAGTAGTAGTATTACATGGTTCAAACCAGTTGTACCTATACTAATACCAATGCTGATCTGGGAATTGTATCTTTGGTAGTTTTCTTTTTCTGTTCAACAACTTTTTCAGAGTTGAACTCTAAGGAAGTGACTTACTTTATTTAAGGTTTCTTAAAAAAGAAAGCTTTAAACTTTCATTTAAATATGCAGCTATTTGAAATCAGTAAGCAGCCTGTCCAACTGCTCTGATCAAAACGTGAATAATTGTTGTATGGCAATTTCTGTATGAATAACAAAAAACAGATTAAGACACTTCTTTCAGCAGTGTAATAAAAAAAAAGTGCCAAATGCTTTTTCATTCAAGACTTATTTCACTTGTCAAAATAAGCATAGGTTTTTAAATGTATTTATTTTTTTTTTAACTTTGAAGAATGATCAATCTTTATAGTGTGTGAACAGACCTCTTTACCTGAACTGCTTCTGGTGTGGTAAGTTATTGATGTGGTGCAGGCCAGTTCCTAACACCCTGTTTGTGACTGACTCCTTTCAACAAGGCTTCTAAAATTGAGAGATAATAAATGTTGGGCAAATTAAAGCAAGTAATTGCGTACATTTGAACTTGCACATCTGTGCAGATTCTGTTTTTTTGTGAGTAAATACCGGATGTGCATATCTAAACGAGATATTTGCACAGACTTTGCTAAAACCTTAATATCTAGATATTAGATCTACTGATCAGCAGGAGAGTTGCTCTTTCTGCGAGTTAAGATGCCGGTGAGTGCTTACTGTAATTGTAATGAGAGTTGGACTTGATTGCTTATTTTGTCAGCATTCTTTAATAGGTGTGTAAAAGCAAGTTTTCTACAGGTTGTGATGTGTACCTTAACTTGAGGAAATACATTCATAAATTTTCTGGAATACAGTTAAGGCAACTGTTAACTATTGCAGCAATGTCATTTTTATTAGGTGAAAAGAGTCAGTTTTTAGGTACTTGGTAATTGTGTCAGTTTGACATTAGTTTTCAGTGTGGTTGAGTTATTTTTAGTAGTGGATTGAAACTAAATAAAGTGCAAACTGTGGTCCTGCAGAAAAATAATTGTTTGTCAAAGTTGTACTTGTGGCTCACAGGCAAACTGCTCATAGAGCTGCAGAGATCCTGTTCTAAAGATATTTTTTATTTCAATATATATATATGGATCTCCAAACTCAAAGTCATGATTTATGGTTTTAGTTAAAATATGCTCGGTGTTCACTTATGTATGTAGGGTGATCTGGGAAGGATTCAGGTGCTTTCCTCCTTAGGCTCCTATTCTTTGTGGAAATGCTAGGCATAGGTTCAGACATAGTACCCTTTTGAACATGACTTCTTTTTTAGTATTTAATGCCTGCAGGATTCACGGAGGAAGTGAATTTCAAAAGGATTTCATTTGCTTATTTGCTTGTGACCAGCCCTTCTATGGACTCGCTGTAGAGGAGACAGTGGGGAATATCCTCATGAGTGAGGAGGTCAACCGAGGCAAGTGCCTCTGGAGTATAGTCTAGTTTCTTGTGATATAGAAATATAATTTCTTCCCATTTTTCAGCATGTATATAATAGAATTTTAATGAAGGTTCCTCTATAACAAGCACAGCTTATCCAAAAAAGATGAACAGAATAAAAGAAATAGTATGTGAGTTGTCCTCAGACATTGAAGACAAGTTTAGAGGTGTCTGGTTGCAAAACATATGAAATAAAGCCTGTGATATTTTACTTATTTTTCTTAAATTGCAATCGATAATTCATTGCTTGACTTTGCCAGATTCAGTTACATGTATCGAGCCTCCTAGAGAGTGATGTGCTAGCATAGCAGCATCCAGTTTCCACAACTTGACAGCTTGCTGTGCAAAGGGATAGCATGCTTAACACCAGCCCATTTCATGTGGAAAGGAGAGTTTTTGTAATAATGTTGTGAAACCAAGATAGGAAGAATATAATTTGTCCTCTGGCAAAACTTATAGATGAGAAACATTTTCTCCCTAATATTCCAAGGAACTTTTTGAAGAGGTTTTGCCACATTGCTTTACCAAGAGCCTGTACTCCCTTCTTCCCACAGAAAAGATTGACACATCTCTCTGGTTTATGGGACTCTTGGGAGTACAAACCACATAAAAGACTGGATACATATAATAGTTCAGTTCTCTTTCCCTAGAGATTTGCAAAGGGGTGCAGAACTGGCCTGATAATCCAGTTTCTTTTAATCAAGATACTACTTTGTCAGTACCTGGTTCTTCATAGCGAGGAAAAATGACATAGAGCAGGATGTAAGGAGCAGAATGAAGTAAAAGGTGGGGATAATGGCAAACAGGTTGAGTTCAGCGTTAGAAATCCAGAAGATGCTACTGAGGTAAGACAAGGGAAGCTATGTGAAGTCTGGATGAGCTCACTAATGAGAGGAAATCAGTGCTTTATAAAGGTTCACATTCATTCATATTTGTTTGTCTGATCAGCACAGAATGATATGACGTTAGCATTGCTACACATACTATGAAAACATTAGATTACTTGAGGTGTGTATGATGATTAAATGGGAGGATGACAAGGCCCTATTCCCGTCCACATTAAAGCTTTTGAAAAGCCTACATTCTGATGTATATAACTGTTGTCTTCCTGTAGGTATTGCTTTTCTGATCTACTCTTCTTTTTTTCTTGCGTCTCTCTAACTTCTTTTTTTCCTTCAATAAAGAGGTGGCTTGAAAGTTCACATAGTAAAACTGTGTGTAAAACTTTACAGGAAGTAAAGTGCAGTTAAAAGTATTTGCTGTTATAGAATCTAGCATAAATGTTTCACCATGGTTAGGAGAATGCATCTTCACTCCTTCATACCACTAGATTTTTTTTTGGGTAGAATAAATAATATGTTTATTACTGTTAAAAGTATAAATTCTTTACATTTTTTAATGATATCAGGTTTGTTGGTCGCATATGTGCGCAAAAAGGAAATGTTAATCTGTCGTGTAATAAAGTAGCAGAAGCAGAGAATATTTGAAATTTGGACTGGAGCTGGAGTTTAATTTGAATTAAATGGAAAACTTTTATTTCATGCTTCTAAATGAGGATTTAATTAAAATTAAATTAGTTCATCTTTTTAGACTTACCCCTGAATAGGAAATTTGAAACATACTTCAGTTGATGGTTGGTTTTCTCTGACTTTGATTAATCACTTTCAAAGTAAGTGGAGGATCAGTACAGTAATTTCATAATTACACACAAGTGAGTTAACTTGAAACTTTAACTAAAATAACTGTAAAGGAAGTTTCATGTTGGTTAGTTTCATGAAAAGCTATGTATCTTTTGTGAATGATTCAGATTCTTAGAAGTGCTAATCTGAAAAAAGGACCATACCAAGATACTACCCATTTATTTGCAAGATACTTCAATAGGGAAATGTTTTACCTGGGAATATTATGTTTCAAAGATGTTGGAATAGTAAACGGAGGCTGAATGAAGCCATGAAATTGATAGAAGGATTCTTGATGACTTGAGTGAGCATTGCATCAAGCCCAACATCTATAAGCATTGTTAAAGATTATTTGATAGAACTGTTAATGTGGGTAAAGCCAGGAATATATTCAACAAACCTAGTGCAGCTTTGGTTAACATTATTCTCTGCTGCTGAGCTCAGTGCTTTCTCCCTGAACAAATGTTAAAAACAAATAAGCAAACAACCCCCCACCAAAAAGCTTATTCATAAGTTTTAAATCACTGTAGATCTGCTCATTTGTGATGTTAGTAAAACTGTAAACATAGATCAAAGTGCAAAGCAAAACTGTTTCGCAACTTGAAGATCTCAAGAAAATTTTATTTGAAATAGGCAATTGGTAGTAAATCATTAAGATGCATTAAAACTAGAATCACAATTTTAAAGACTTTTTTATTAATTAACTTTACAGACATTCTTATTTGAAAAAGCCTTTCCATCATTTTTACACATCATTGTATGCTGAATTTATTCAATTTCATTTTAACTTTCACTACGGACTTGGAAAATTATTCAGCAAGGTGTTTATACACAGACTTATGAGAACTTCTTTTAGTAAAAGTTCTACAATACCCTGCAGGATATTGTAAAATATACCACAGATATCAAAACTTTCAACTGAAGAGCTATATATATTTACTGCAGATGCTTCTATTTCTTTTTATTTCTAGCATCTTTCAAGTGCCAGGGTTAACACAAAATATACAAGGTTAATTTTTATTCAGAGGCCTGGCAGCTAGTTTTATTGAAGAGGAGGGAATTTGTGTATTGCTTTTAATTGAAGTAGGTCTATTTGGATTTTTGTATGTGACTAGTGTCTTGTTAAGCCAAAAAAGAACTCAGTAAATAACTGTAAGACTTTCTTGGAAGCTTGAATCAACACTTATTTATTGAAGTGAATTATATGTTCATTTTTTCTTAAACTTTGACATGTTTTCTGTCAGTATAGGTAGCTGACTTGGAGGAAGTGCTTAAAAGAGACTTGACTACTATATTGCCAAATTCTTAACACATTATTACACTTTTTAAAAGCAAAAGTGTGTTTTTACTTGGGTTTTAGTTAAAGGGATATTTATTTGATTTTTAATCATGTGGGAAAAAAACCTCAATCAGATTAGGAGGAAAATATTAAGCTTCTATTGCTACTCACTGTAAGATTTTTAAACACTTTAAGTCTATACTGGTTGTTTACTTTGTAAAAAATCTAAAAAATCGCTTAGATTGAAAGGAAGGTAGAATTTGGAATGGAGAAAGCTTATTAAGACTGTATGTACCCTGTTTCTGTCTTGGTATTATATTGCCTTAAAATGTACACTAGGTCATTTTTAAAGAGGATGATGCATATTTAATGGAAGAAATTTATTTAAAAGGAAGGGTTGCCAATCAGTCTAAATTTGTTTCAGTTAAAACTTGATGGTCTAAAGACAACTTATAATCCTTTTCTTGTTATAAAGTATTGTCAAATTTGTAGTAGTATCAGTTAAAAAGTTTATGGAAACTTTGTTTTAAGGTGGTTTAAAATAGAACTAAATCTTTAATTTGTATTTGATGGCACCTGTTTTCATTTTGTTTCCCTGGCAACACCAGTGGTATCAAAAATTGCCCGTAGACCACCCTGGTTTTAGAGAAGAATGAAACCAGCCTGGCTTTTTCATTTCGGCCTTTTATTTTACTGACTTAAAGCTCTAACATGCAGTCAGTAGTTTGTGAACTAACTTGAATGATTTGAGTATGCAACTTGTGGTTTGTTTTTTTTTTTGTATTAGAATTTTCTGTACTAATGTCAGTGTGTGTTACGTTATTTTAAAAATGCATTCAGAGACGATATAGGAAGTACTTTTGATATCCCATGGCACAGAAAAGCTGTGTTTGAAAGCTGTATTGTCTACCTGCAGAAAAGTAGAGTAAAAGCTCATAGTTTTTTAGATAGCATGGTCTGTTTTTAAAGCTGTATGGATCCAAATTTTTATTCCAGATGTAAGTTCTCATTATTGGCCCTCCCATGGGAAAGAAAGAAAGCCAACAGAAGCATTACCTCCAGATTTCTTTCTTCTGTGCCTCTTTACCATGTCTGAGTATTCACATTGATTATGAAGATTATACATATGGCGTTCCAAACACCTCAAATCTTAATGCATTATCAGTTTCTAGCTTGTGTTTCAGAAAAGCAAACATGGACATAATTCTTGGAAATGCTGCTTATCATTACCTGCCTACCTGAAAAACTCTGCTTTTACCAACAAAAGCCACCTCTGCAAACTGTATTCCTGAACTCCATGCTATACTGCTGATGATAAAAAGAAAAAGTTGGTGTTCTGGTGGAGCAAATCAGAACTAACAAGAGAACTTCTTATTTATAGTGAGAATTACAGAAACACTGGAGGGTCTGGGAAGTTTCAGGTGTGTTACGTTTTCTATTCTACCCCAGAAATTTAGATTAGTTTTGGAAGATAATGATGTGATCTGTTCTCAGAAAAGACTATTTTAGTGGGGAGAACCTCTGATAGAGTTCAAAGGAACCTATGATGACCCCTGTGGTACTTCGCAGTGTCCTGGTGCTGTGAATATAGGCTTGGCAATACAGATGGCACCCTAGTATTCTCTCTGCTGCTGCTCCTTTTTTCATGCTATGAATGTTTACATAGGTAAATGTAAAACAGGTAGCACTAGCCAGCACAAGATTTATGGGCAAACTGACATGCATGTGTTGAAATAGTCTCATCTGTTTCAACCGGGATGTTCCTTAAGAAACGTGGTAATTGTGAGCTCTCACCTTGGGACACTCTGTCTACCTTGGGCAGGTACATACAGACACAAGTGAGCTTTGCTCATACTGTCCTCATTTTACTTTTCTCGAGGGGTTTCTCCAGAGCAACTGTGTGTGCACTGTAAATACTTTAATTTTTTGACAGATAAAGGAGGAGTGTTACTCCATCTTGCTTTTTGTTTGTTTCTCTGAATAATACAACTAATTTGTGTAAAATGTATTTTTTGATATTCAGAAGCGGTAAGCATTTGATTTTTGGGGCTGAAAATGAGCATTTGTAAGTTCCTAACTTAAAACAAACTAAAAGAGGAGCTTTAATGAATGCAGTATTGTTAAACAGTCAGATTAATTAAATTGTATAGAGAAATCAGTGCAAAGTTTCTTAAAAGTTGATCCTTCTTGCATTCATGTGAATTGTCTTATGTAAATGGTAACTGTGGAGCAACTGGATGCGATGCCACTTTCTTGGTGTGAAAATACGTGGAGTACAAAAGTAGCTAGAAGGTTCTTGCGAGGCTGGAAATTCTAAAGTAAGCTGACTGTGCTAGAGAAAGGTCTTATTGCTGTAGCCCTGTATGAACAGTAGGACAGGCTAAAAGCCAAAGGGCACGTCTGTCTGGGTGGGTGTTGAAAAGTTGATTGGTGCTCAGATAGCAGTGCTCTTGAAGGGCAGTGGGTGACTTTGGCTCCAGCTCAGAAGCAGTACACTGCTAATGTGCATGTGTATCCAAAGTAACATACCTAGCCTCTGAGCTCGTTTACATGCTTACCTCTCTCTGTGTAAAAACTACCCACTGTTTCAGGCTGTAGTTCACAACCTTTAATACTGGATTCATTCACAGTGCCTGGACTGTGGTGGGCACAGAAGTGCATTTCCCTAACTGGCTAAAGCATACGCTGCAGTATTTTTGCTGCTGGTTTGTTGACTTTATGCCAGTTGAAGGTAGATTAAGATTTGGTTCACCATAAAGTTAGCTGATACAAAGTTTAACCTATTACATTGCTTTTGTTAGTTAATTTACAGAAGGAGAGAGAGTATTCAGTTGCAGTGCTTCTGATCTGGCATTATGATTCCTAAAGCTGCTTTAATGTTGTCTGAAAGGAGCTTTGATAGAAATCAACTGGATTAACATGCCCATAATATGGCTACACAGCATAAGCGTGACTGTAATACTGACAAACACGTCTCTGCTAGATGTGTTTTATCTAGCATGTGTCTCAATAGTAATGATCATGTGGTGGAACAGCAGTATGGGACAACTAGCCAATGGTCCTGGACAAACTTACTCAGTGGATGCCGAAGATCGATATTGCCATGACTTAACTCCATCCATTCTAGCTATACCAGAATGGCACAGTCACACCCTCAATTGCAAGCTTTCTCATTCAGGGTTTTTCTTTAAACTTTCACAGAATGGCTGTAACTTTCTCAGAGTTTGAACTGTATAAAGAGAAATGTAAAATACTTCCTAAAGTAAAAAAAAAAAACAACAACTTTTGGAAAAATTGAGAAAATAATCACAAACTTTAAATGCCTTTGCTACTTTTTTTTTTCCAACTTAGTGGAAGTATAAAATTTAATCAACTCAGCTTGCTGCCATGGAACGGAACACACATAAGGTGTGTCAGGATTTTTGCACCTAGTGTTTTATGATCTCTTGTGCTTGTCTTACCTGACAAACTTGCCTGGTATTGTCACTGAGCTGATCCAAATTTCTGATTTGATAGAACGATTTTTTTTTTTGAGATTGGGGTAATTTTCTACCAAAATAATGAGTTCAGTTTGTTTAATGCTGTCAGAGAAGCACTGGGGGAGTTGGAAGCATGTGATGGGGAAGAGTAATCTCCCTTTTCTGTGGTAATAAGCTGTTATGTCAGCATAATTTTATCACATCAGCTGTGCTAACACGGCTAGTTTTTGAACAGCATTGTAAATTGTTTCATTGATGTGATATTCGTGGGGGGGGGGGGGGGAGACTTTCCGGAGGAAGAAATTTACCTTAGTATACATGAATATAAAGGTCTGCAGATGGAGGATTTGTTGAGAAACTGCTCCCAAGAAGCCAGCCTGTCTTTCTGTCTGTCTTGAAATGTTTTAGAGGTACAGATTATTATTTTTTAAAGACTCCCAGAGATACCAAATGAATATATATTGAGTGCTTTTGATGTACCTGAGCTTTCAATAGTACTGACTTCCAAATGAATAGAAAAATTATGTGTTTGTGTTTATAGTGTTCAAAGAGTTGGGTGGAAAAACCTAAAAACTTTGCGAAGAAATGCTCTGATTTCTCTTTCGAGACGCATCAATCACTTTGATCATGAACCCTCTGATTTTCCTTGTCTCATCAAAGAAACTAGGAGGAGATTAATGACATTCTTGTAGTCTAAGTTTAATCCCACCCTTTATTTCTGAATCATGCAGAACATTTAAATTACTTAACACATTTTTCACTGTTCACAAAAGCTGTTCTCATTAGACCTGCTTTTGCATGTTTGCTTGTATACTCTGATTTATGCAAGAGGGGGATCAAAGCAGGCTGTTGCCCATACACGTTAGATTTGTTGTATATGGTATATGCATGTTATTCTTAAAACATGATGCAGTTACAAGCATCCCCTTCACATCAAAACTATATCTGTTTCTGATTCATCTGCCTCTTGAAAGTCTTTTGTTGGTAGATTAAGTGATCCCTGTGATTATTATTTTTTACATCTGTGGTTGACAGGTGATTTAAAGAAGACTGGCCTGTATTTAGGCATTAGGCATTCTTTGCTTTCAGCAAATGGTATCATACAGATCAATTTCCTCATATTTGAAAAAAAGGAAATCGGTATTTGGTGCCCTTGGGGGTTACTAACACTAACATTAGGTTACGTACAGATATGCAGGAAAGACAGTTTTAATGAAAACAGTCTCCCACTTCAGTTTTGTTTCCTTTTCTTTATCACCTCTTCCTTTATAAATACTTCAACATAACTGCAGAGCAAGAATAAAATTATGTTTCCGAATAATAGTGTTTGAACTGTGGTGTTAACTTCAGATTTAAAAAAAACAAACACCCCCCCCCCCCAAACAAAAACACAAACCAAAACATTAATACTCTATATTTCTCGCTTCATATCTTTGATAATCCTTACAGGTATAGATTTTTGATATAGCACATTTTGGCTTCCTGAGGCAACCTGAGCTCATTGGCTGGCTTTTTGTAGAGTTTGTTCTTGACCCCTTAGTACTTTATCTTCTTCTTATGCATGAATGCAGTGGGTGTAATGTTCATTTTCATAAGCCATTAAGGGCCGTATGTGTCCTCCAGGTATTGTTTCATGCACTGAGTGTGTTCTTTTCCCACTGCTGCTTAATAGTCTAATTAGGATGTCACCTTGATTACTTACCTATATTCAGAAAATAAAAACACGGTTGGCTTAGCTTTCTTTCAGACCATAAAATTAACGTTTACTGTTAATGGAAGAAAAAGGTTACAGTGAATGCCATAATTACATTTGTAACCCAGTTATAACAGTTATCAGAAGACATGTGGTGACTAGACGGAGACTGGCAACCCTGGCAATTACACAGTGACTCTTATTTTTGCCTTTTATAACATTACTTTGACCAAAAGGCTCTCTTGGTGCATGTTACTAAAATAACTAATTTCACACTCCGGAATTTCAGTGGTTGACAAAAGTGTCCACCTTTTTCCGTTTCCTTTGAGAATTGTGTTTTTATAAATAGCCTTGCAGAGTGACTTTAAAGGCAGTAAACTGGATTGCTAGGGGCCAAGACACCAAATCTGGAGCTAAAGTCAACCACTGGAAATATCTTCCTTTCTATTTAAGTTGGAGAATTGTTACATAGGCTCAACTGCTGTAGTAAACTCACAAGGTGAGGTGACTACTGCATTATTCCCTTCAGTAGCTTCTTTTTTGTTTTCATGTTATGAATCAAACTCTGTCATGTCATGATCACTATGTCCAAGATGCCTTTAAGAAATAAAATAAATAAATTAAATTAATTACTTGTATTTCAGTATGTATTTTTAAACATTCAGGGAATTTTAGTATTAAGTTTGTAAGAATTCTGCCAGGCTTTTGACGTTGAAATAGTAGCTTTTGGTTGCTGGTGAGGCTTCAGAATTTATTAACAAATAAAGATTATCTGCAAGAGAAATTTGTTCTACGGAGTAAAACATTATGTTTCTAATGCCTTTGCATTTCAGCTGGTGATGGTTTAAATTATGACACCCAGTCCTGCGCCTTAGGGCAGACGATTCTGTAATTTTTTTCAGATGCGTCTACTAAGTGTTGCCTAATTTGTTATGAAATTGAAATAAAAGTTGTTCAATAATTCTAAGTTGTGCTGCTAACATCTGTTTCCGATAAAATATTGGTAATGTGATAAGAATTTGAAAGAATTGTGTGATTACTTGTTTCAAATAACCAATCCAATCATAGTCAACCAAAGATGGCTTTTCCTTCCTGGAGAGAGTCATTTATATGTATGGGATGTTAAGTCCAAAGTCCAATCTAATGCTGGGTGGCATGCAAAGGTAAGGCGTGTTGTTTTTGGATGCTGTTCTTCATGGAAACTCTGGCAAATTTATGACATAAGTTCTATGTTTTCACTTCTTCAATTTATCATTAAGTGTATTTATAATTTAATTAAGGAAATTGTTTGAGTATTCACTACTAAAATGAAAGTGACTACTTGTTATAGACAATTAAAATATGTACGCTTAGCTTTTTTATTTTTAATCCATATTTTTAATACATGGAACAGTGGTTCTCAAAAGATTTTGTTGCCTTTGGCAGGCGTGGGATGCGTTCTGGAAGTGGAGGGTGTTAGGTGACCCTGTTTCGAGCCAGAGTAATGGTTGGCTGGTCCCCCACCGTAAGTTAAGGCCAAACTTTGATGCTTAGTCATCAGACCTGTTAAGGTCAGGCAGGAACTGCTCAGAACTGTTGTCTTTTTCCCTGATTTCCACATGGATTTTCCTCTCTTCCACCTCTTCTCTTATCCCTGGTGCTTTGGCTAGGCAAAGCAGAGGTCTCCAGCAGGCAGGAGAGAAAAGGTAAGTAAAGCCAGAGGGATGAAGCTTGGTGAAATACCCTTTTCACACAGCTTCTCTTTCTCCACATCTGTGAAAATTTTGTGTGGGGATTTGTTTGAATTACATTTTTGGTCTTCATATATGTGAATTTTGTATATTAGAGGAAGAGAAAATACTGCACCTGACTCTGGTATTTTTTATGGCTTATTTAGCTGCAATGTGTTAGGAACTTTAGCGAAGATGAGAACCCAGCCATGGTGATCCCTTCAGTGAGGGAACCTCTGCTTTCAGATTTTTCAGTAGTATTTGTTTCACCTGTATTTTGTTGTCTCTGCATGGCAGCTTCCTAAAGGAAAAAAACCCAGTGGCTGTGAAGTCAGGGTGTGCATGTGAGTAGCTAATGGGATGTAACTGATACATTGTAAGAACTCACCCTTCCTTAACTGCTAGACCTTGTGCTCATGTACTTTAGAGTTATGTTTCATCTCTGGTATGGGCAGCCTTGATATGGAAATACATGCAAATCTTGTTCAGAGGCAGAGCAATGAATTTAAAAAACTTGCTCCAGAAGATAAATAGATGGTCAGGAGCCTCAGGATTTTCAGTCAAAAATGAGCATTGTATTCTTCATAATTTCTTTCCCATGGTTACAAGCTACACACACATACAGTTAGTTCTTTGAGAGAGGTATATGTGTATATATAAATTCCGTGTATATATCTCCATATCTATAATTAAAGAACTCACATGTGTGCATATATATGGAGTTAGTTTTTTTATATACAGGGATATATATGTATGGATATATCTCCCTTAAAGAACTCCATATGCGAGTTCTTTGATTATATATATTTGCAAATAATGCCCTGTTACAGCTGGATATATTCAGGCAGGCAAGAAAGTGTGGATTTGTTTATTTTTTTAAATCTCCGTGTTTACCAACACTCAGAAGGCATTGTTTTTTCAGTGACTTGCATGATGTCTTCTTGCTGACCACACAAGCATGAACTGTTGGTCTCTATATAGCTCTTTACAAAATGTTTATGCCTAAGAGCTATGATGAACTTAAATCTCCATCTGATACTAAACTGAGGCTCTGTCAGTTTTATTGCTAAGAATGGGTGCCTTGGGAATGCTAAACTACTGTGTAGAAAATGTTTGTTGTTATGCATTCCCAACATTAATTAGATGTCAAATATGTCCTTTGGAGCAGAATTCATCAGAGCTCCTGGTAAATAATTCTGTATTTATCTGTACTGCTAGGCAGATTCACATGAAAACATTTTAACTTTGACTTCCAGTCATTGGATATTGTCGTATGAAAAATATAATTACAGGCATTGAATCTCTGAATGAATTTATCCTGAATTTATCCTATCTAAAACTTTTGCTGTTGTTTTTAACATCAACTTTTTAGTTTAGTCTGTGCTTGAATTTCAACTTGAGCAACTGAATTATTTTTCTTTTCTCTTTACATGGTTCCCTTCTAAATCATGGCTTGTGTCAGTCTAACATAGGCATTACAGCCCAGCAATCTGTAACAGGCATGCTCACACTCCCTCTTCTTAGTTTCCTGCGTGTAAAGGAAGGGTGGAAGAATCTCACATCTCCCTTTCCTTTTGTATGTCAGTTGACTTAGGATTGTCCATGGAGTTTGCTACTGCTTAAAATAAAGGCCTATTTAGAATAAGTGACATTTTCTTCAAGTGAATGCTCTTTATCCTGATTGGATAGCTTGTTTAATCATCTTTATGGCATTCCTAGCTATGTTTTTATGTTCCCTTTAACTTACGAAGGCTTATTCCCTTCTTTAGTGGGCATATCCATTTATGGACAAAGACGATAATTCACTGGACACTGGGCTTGTTGGGGGCCTTGGTTATGCAGTGCCTGTGGCTATGCCACAGGAAAGGCCCTTTGAGTTATGCTATGCTGTTTTTGCGTCAGAACATCACCCCACGGAACTCCTTGTAAGGAGCCAAGAGAAACTGTAGGAGGAGTAATCAAGATATCACCCTCTGGGCTTTCTGGTCTTGCTGTCTGTTCTAGAGAAACCCTTGCTTTATAATTTGCACTTGGTGCTTTCAGGCTGAGTGCCATGTCTTCAGGCAGAGTGCCCAGCCTTTCTCTACCTGAAGTTTGAGCCAGTAGTCTTCAGCAGCTTTCCAGCTCTTGCTGTCTTCCAGTTCAGTTGCTCGCATTTCTAGTTTGAAATAGATTTGGGTGCACTTTGCAGCCTGGTGTTAGGCTAAATGTGTAGGATTGCAGAGGGGAGATATCAGCTCTAAATACAGTGATAGAGGAAAGACTGTTCCAGAAAAAATTAAGTACTAGTAGAGATGTAGAGTTGGTAGGTACAGTCAGGGCACTCTTAATGCAAAGTCTTATGGTGGCCCTGTTTTATATTAGCATATTGCTTTGGTCTGGTTGAATGTCTGGAATTGACATCCACACTGTGCTAGTTCATAACTAACTTCGACAATATCTCCGAGACTCAGGTTGCCTGGTATAGCTTCAGTCTTCATCCTGTTCTAACAAGATGATGACGCTATCATAGCATCATAGAATCACAGAATCATTAAGGTTGGAAAAGACCTCTAGGATCATCTAGTCCAACTGTCAACCCAACACCTCCATGCCTACTAAACCATGTCCTGAAGTGCAACTTCTACATGTTTTTTGAACTCCTCCAGGGATGGTGACTCTACCACCTCTGTGGGCAGCCTGTTCCGATGCTTGACCACCCTTTCAGTAAAAAAATTTTTTCTAATATCCAATCTAAACCTCTCCTGATGCAACTTGAGGCCATTTCTTCTCATCCTATCACTAGTTACTTGGGAGAAGAGACCGACCTCCACCTCACTTACAGCTACCCAAAAGGAGGTTGTAGAGAGGGACGAGGTCTCCCCTCAGCCTCCTTTTCTCCAGACTAAACCACCCCACTTTCCTCAGCCACTCCTCATTAAGACTTCTGCTCTAGACCCTTCACTAGCTTCGTTGCCCTTCTTTGGACACACTCCAGCACCTCAATGCCCTTCTTGTAGTGGGGGGCCCAAAACTGAACACAGTATTCGAGGTGCAGCCTCACCAGTGCCGAGTACAGGGGGATGATCACTTCCCTAGTCCTGCTGGCCACACTATTTCTGATACAAGCCAGGATGCTATTGGCCTTCTTGGCCACCTGGGCACACTGCTGGCTCATGTTCAGCCGGCTGTCAACTGGCACCCCCAGGTCTTTTTCTTCCAGGCAGCTTTCCAGCCACTGTTCCCCAAGCCTGTAGAGTTGCATGGGGTTGTTGTGACCCAAGTGCCGGACCTGATGCTTGGCCTTGTTAAACCTCATACAGTTGACCTCGGCCCATTGATCCAGCCTGTCCAGATCCCTCTGTAGAGCCTTCCTACCCTCAAGCAGATCGACACTCCCGCCCAACTTGATGTTGTCTGCAGACTTACCGAGGGCACACTCAATCCCTTTGTCCAGATCATTGATAAAGATATTAAACAAGACTGGCCCCAGAACTGAGCCCTGGGGAATGCCGCTTGTGACTTCGCCAACTGGATTTAACTCCATTCACCACCACTCTCTGGGCTTGGCCATCCAAGCAGTTTTTTACCCAGCGAAGAGTACACCCACCTAAGCCGTGAGCTGCCAGCTTCTCCAGGAGAATGCTGTGGGAGACAGTGTCAAAGGCTTTAGTAAAGTCCAGGTAGGTGACATCTACAGCCTTTCCCTCATCCACTAGGTGGGTCACCTGGTTGTAGAAGGAGATCAGGTTGGTCAAGCAGGACCTGCCTTTCATGAACCCATGCTGTCTGGGCCTGATCCCCTGGTTGGCCTTCACGTGCCTGTTGAGCATACTCAAGATGATCTGCTCCGTAATTTTCCCTGGTACCGAGGTCAGGCTGACAGGCCTGTAGTTCCCCAGATCCTCTTTCTGGCCCTTCTTGTAGATGGGCGTCACATTGGCAAGCCTCCACTCTGGGACCTCCCCTGTTAACCAGGACTGCTGATAAATGATGGAGAGTGGCTTGGGAAGCTCCTCCGCCAGCTCCTTCAGTACTCTTGGGTGGATTCCATCTGGCCCCATAGACTTGTGAGTGTCCAGATGGCGTAGCAGGTCGTTAACTGCTTCCTCCTGGATTATGGGGAATTATCATTCACATCAGAAACTTTTGACATAAGAGCTCCTCTGTAGCCTGAGGACATTTTATATATATATATGACCAAGAGGAGCAATCTCTGAAGAGGGATTGTTTTCTCTCAGTCAGTCTCCTGAGGAACACTGGCAAAGGAAGGATGCAAGTCAAGGGAAGTTCAAGTCCCTATGAAGCTCTTTGTTCATTATGCTCAATTTTTCTTTTCACCCCAGGTATATACAGTAGTGTAATATTTCTCAGGAACAGCTTCTGACAGTTTTCAGAAAAATTTGGATCTGGGACAATGTTTGAAGACTTATCCTTTGAGATGGGGGACTTCCAAAGGAGGTCTTTTTGCCTTGGAAATTCACAGGAAGTAACAATTCTCCCTATTCCATGTCAAACCTTTACTTTAGGTTTTTTATCACTTGTGTTACTTCTCCATTTCTTGGCTTCTATGAGCTACTGTTTTTCTTCAGTCATATCTGTATTTGAGTGCTAGGAGCCAGGAAGTGTGCTGGAGCATACTTGAGGTATTCAGAAGCTGTCTGGACATGGTGCTGGGCATCTGCCTCTAGGTGGCCCTTCTTGAGCAGGGGGGTTGGACAAGATGACCTCCAGCGGTCCCTTCCAATCTCAACTATTCTGTGATTCTGTGACTCTCTGTAGTTATTTGCTTCCATCTCCACCTTTTAATAGAGTATTCCTTTTTGATGACCTTGGATCTGCAGAGGAACGGAGCAGTTTGCACAGAGTCACAAAATTGATCAGACTTTTGTTGGGATTAGGTTATTACTTTATTGTTGGGAAGCTAACCAGCTGATAGTTTGGTGGGGAGGTTTTTTGCCCCCCTTCCCCCCCCCCCCTTTTTTCCCCCCAAAAAAAATTGCATGCATCCCTGAGCTAACATTATAGATGTCAGGCATACTTTATTTTTCTATTTGCTTATGAATATCTCTTGCCTCTTGTCTCTGCTATAGGAAGCTCTTTAGATACTATTATCTCAAGCTGGGGACCATCATGTTGGATAGAGGAATTTCTGTGAAGCTGCTTGAGTGGAATGAATACATACAGTTAGAGCGAGAGAGAGAGGTGAGATCTCCAGCGTTTTCAAAGTATGCCTTTCTCAGATCTGCAAAGCCTTCACTTGGTAGTTCCATACATGTGCTGTAAAGTACTGTGCCATTCGGAGGCTGTTCAAGCGAGATGAGTCTTGATAAGGTGCTCTTTGAGATGCTTTTTGTGTGAACTATGTAGTTTACTCAGTGAATAGTTATCATATTGCTAGAAAGCCAGGAGTATGAATGCTAACATATCTATTGAAGGAGAGAGGAAAGGCCATTTACGTGTAACTGTATGTGGCTGCTATGTCTTGAACCTTCACATTCAAAATTCCTTCCCCCCTTCTGCCTTGAGGTCTTTTTGTATAAACTGGGGACAAGCTGCTAGGAATTAAGGGTATGATATGGCCCATTTATACAATATCAGCATTTCTAGTCACTGCTTCAACTATTGCTATATTGTTTGCATACTTGAGTGATTGCAACAGCCACATTGCTAAACTGTAATCTTTCCAGTAATATAGGCTGTACATTTTTGTTCCCTAAATTGTTTGTGAAGGAATGTTATTTGAAACTGTTTGTGAAGAATGAATGTGTGTACCTACAGTGACAGGGCTTTGCTTTCAATTGTTTTTTTTTCTCTGCAGTGTCAGTCATTGTAGGGAAGCTATGACACATGTCTTTGAATGGAACAAAATGCAATAGGTTAAACCAGACCCTAACAAAAATTTAGAAAATGTGATTAATAAGTAAGTGTTTGGACAGGGCAGTACAATACAGAGCACAGATCAGAACCAAAACCTATAAAATTTTGTCAGCATTGCAATAAAATGTTCCAAGTGAAATAATTTGGGAATCTTGGTAGATGCTTGCTTTTTTTTTTTTTAAATATATTCGCCCTTCAGGTTTGTTTAAAACTTGATTTAAGCAAAGAAATTTAGAAGCAAGACCAATTCACACTATTGTGGATCTTTTATCTCAGTGTCTATATATCTTTATGGCCTCAAAATGTTACATCTTATGCTATGAGCTTTTTTATTAATTACATGAAGAAATTTTTTTCTGTATCCTTGATCCTGTAGAGTGGTGTCATGTACCTGCACCTAAGCAGTTTATCTGCATGACTTCTGTGTATTTCCTCTATGGTGTGCAGTATTTTGAAGATAATGACCAAGTCTGGA
The DNA here is from genome assembly GCF_034638445.1 of Ciconia boyciana. Lineage (NCBI taxonomy): Eukaryota > Metazoa > Chordata > Aves > Ciconiiformes > Ciconiidae > Ciconia > Ciconia boyciana. The sequence goes on from NC_132935.1 coordinate 24,822,385, forward strand.
GGACATCTAATTAGCATTAGATGCCATTAGCATAAAGTTGCATTACGCTTCTGTTTCCTGTATTGTGTGAAGTTTGTTAAAAGCTGAGCAGATCATGTTGGGAGGAAGTAGAGGTGCGTACAAAACCTTGAGATGATACCAATAATAACTAACTCTCATAATTCAGTGTGGTATAGAATAAACAACTAACTGGGCTACTATTTTATAATACATATTACATTTTACTTTAGCAGTTGATACTACTGTTTGAGAGGTGGAAAACTTCTGGAAATAAAATAGATGCCAAATCCAGATGTGTTTAGAAAAAATACCATCGACAGATTTGTAGTCAGTTACAGTACAGCATCGTTTTTAATTATCGTTTTATAGCTAGTGTTTTTGTCAGAAAAGATTCAGCCCTTGATCCACAACTAAGGCATTAACAAAGACATACTATTTATTTTCTTCTTGGAGATAAGCTTGAGGATTTTCCTACCCCTCTGGAACTAGTTTCTCTGCATTATCAGTAAAGGTTATTGTATGGCTAATTACATGGCAGTTCAGGTTGATTTAAGAATACAAATGTTATTGCAGAAATAGAAGAGGCTTAGACCATTATTATTTTTAGTGTTCACTAAATCTCCAGTGCTGTGTTTTTCTTTTTTACTGTGGTAAGTTCAAACGAGCAGGCTTGAAAAGGTTAGTTAGCCACTGGGGATATTAAAAATAAAGTGGAAACTACATTGTTTGTACTTCTTAAAATATTAAAAATGTGGTGGGGTTTGTTGTTGTTGTTTGGTTGGTTTTGTTTTTTTTTTAATTGAGTGGAGAAAGAATAAACAATAAAAACTTCTGGTGAGTCTGTTGATATCTATGACGTCAGGATGGGAAAGAGATGGCTTTTAAATTAGTACATTTCAATGTGAGAAATCTAGAAGACGTGCAGAAAAAAAAGGTAGTTTTTAGGTTCAGTTCTGTGTTTGATGTTAGTCAAAATGTAATTCAAGCAATTGTGTTCTGTAGCCACTGTATGACCTACCCAGCGGCAATCGCCCCCCTTCTTTTTTTCTTTTTCTTTTTTTTTAAAAGCTAATTGGCCCATGTTTAGCTTACTAAATGTCATCTGGACTCAGTAAAAAGCAAGTGACCTGCATTGAATTAGTGTAATTGTAATACAAACAGAACATCTCATAGTTTTGGTCTCATACAGGAAAAGAGAAAGTTGGAGAGATTTTTCAGTTTGATAAATAAAACTGAAGATACAGGGACCCAACTTCGCTCACAGTTCATTTTACCTTTTTACTGTCTTCTTTTAAAAAATAATAATTGGCATTTGCATTTTGTCTGTATGTTTTCTCTTTGAAATGTTTTCCCTTCTGGAAGAATCTTCCTTAGGATGTATGTCATGCCAGTTATTAAATCATGACCAATCATTACCAATTCCAGTTTCATCAGACATAATACCATTTCAGAAAGATAATTTCTTTTTGATCTACCTAGCCTGTCCAGAATTTGGTCTATTGTTTTACCTCTGTCATTTGGTAGGATTACTTTTGAGTGCCATCGTGTAGTTCATGTTTTTTTGCTTTCTGTTTCAGAGAGCAATGGTTACACCTACGAAGATAGCAAAGTGCCACGAAGAACTGAAGTATCAGTTCCAGTGGTATATTTGAATTTTAACTCTGACTTTGATCTTGTAGTTGTATTATTCATTTGGTTTAAAAGGGGTGTTATTTTTTAAAATGTAAGACTAGTGTCATTATGCAAGTAATACTATGCCTTAGTTATACTTCTCTTTTCATTTGGTCATTCAAATGTCCAGATTTCACTTTGTGATGCCTCCCCCTGCTTGTGTCTGCATTGTGGCCTATGGAGTAGAAAAAAAAGTTAGATTTGCTCTAGCAACTACATTTGCTTACAGGAAAGGATGTAGATAACTGTTACACTAATCTAGCAATGAAATTAAGGGGCGACAATGTAAATGATATTTTTATGAAGCTATTAGGGACAATATTGGAAATACTAACTAGGCAAGGACAGTAACACTGTTCTCTGTACGTACCCAGTAGCCAGGAAGGCAGCACCATTGAGACTTGTATTCTCTCAGTACCTTGAGTGTCAGTGGAGCAGAGACAGGAGAAGTTTGCTGCCTTTGCTTGAAGGTAGAGAGAGCTTTAACATGTAAGAACTTAATACTCAGTTACTCTTTCATAGACTATAAAATCTTCTGTAATTAATTAGACATTTCCATTATTTCAGTGGGATGTAGGCATTTAATATGTGGAATATTGTAATCTGTCAGTTCAATTTCAGTTCTTAGTTTGAACACTGAAAGTGAATGGGTCATTTTTATTTGTGCTGGTGGTTTTTTGGCTTTTGCTGTCACCTGTTCATCTGTTCCATTGTAAATGGTGGAGTAGGAAGCAGCAAACATTGTTGTGAACATTGTTCCTTTGTGTTTTGTGTTTCTTCTGTTAAACGTGATCATTCTGTTTCTGTACCTAGGCTGACCAAACGTGATAATCCTCCTCTTTTTTTTTTTTTTTTTAATTTATTTTTTTTATTACCAAAGTCACCTTTGGAGATCCCAGAGAGCTGTCAGACATTGTGGGTTTTTAAATTCACAGTGTGCAGATTATTTTTCTAGCAAGACTCTATTCCAGCTGTGACATGACTAGATTAAATTCTCACTTTCTTTTGTGCTACCTGTAACCTCTCGAAGTATTGACTCTTAAATGTAAGTCCTTACATAATCCACATAAAAATCAGAGGCAGAGGAGCTGTTCCAGGGAGAGAGAGTAACCTGTGAAGGATGCACATGGAGTTTCATTTCATTTTGCCTTTTTGTAACGCACTCTTCCACAGACTTTTCAGGTTAGACATGAGGAAAATACTATGTTTTCTGAAATCACGTGATTTGCGTGAACACAGGGCAAATAGGGAGGTGGTGGTGGTGGAAAAGATCTTTGAAACACATGCCCAAATTTTGATCATACAATTCTGAAACTGTGTGTGTCTGTAATTTTTGGTAGAATACAATGACAAATTCTGGAATTTCTCAGGTAGTTTATTGGAAACTTTCCTACTCTGTAACCTGAATATTCTTTGAAATTTAAACTCATTAGCTCTTCTTCTGTTCTTTACAGACTTGAAAAAAAGATTATTTTCTCCTCCTTTGAAGTGGCATTTAACATGTTGGAGACTGTTACCATGTTTCTCACTGTAGTCACCTCCTCTTTAGACTAAGCAATCTTAATTAATTCAATCTTTCCTTGCAGATTGTGTTTTTTAAATATCTAAGCATTATAGTTGCTCTCTTTTGAACCATCTTCAGTTGGTTCACATCTCTGGAAGTGCAATGCCTAAAACTGAACACGATACTGCTGCTGGAGGTCTAATGTATTCTGAATAAAGAAGAACTACTGCACATTTCTTGAATGCCTTCTGTCATTGCTACTGTGTGTGGTTATGGCAGAGGTTTCACATTTAATGTCCAGTGAGTTTACTACAGCTTTTTCTCACAAATATAAGTTACTCACTCCTTCACTCTTTTATTAGTAAACATAATTGCAAATGCAGTTTTTCCACTTCATGTCTCAGTAAATGTTATTCTATTTCTGGATGTAATCACTGCCTCATTTCCTCAGAAACTGCAGAAAAATACTGTGGGAAGAAGAGAAAAGATTCTTATTATTAAAGTAAGCTATATTGTTGGAGTTTTCTTGGAGGGAAAGTAGGTTTCTTGGTCTGGTAACAGAATTGGAACCTTGTAGGCATTATGTCTATGAATTCTCAAGATAGTACTGAATCAGGAGTAAGATAAACTATGGTGAAAGAAGACTAAATTAATCAAAAGAGTATTCCCTGGATTCAGTCATATAATGTGCACTTTCAGAACCATTTCCATGTTTTGTAACTGATAAGAAACTAGTTGTTCAAGTTCAATGCTGAAAAAATAAAAAGTTGTTCAGGTTCAAGACTCTTCTCTTATGTTCTAGATCTCTCTGATTCTGTGAAAGGGGGGATTTGAGTGATAGCAGGATTCTTCTAGCTGAGAGAGGTACCAACATTCATGAAGACACCTTCTTCCTCTTTTGATTCCCGGACACCTGTGAGGCTGGGAAATGTACTTTAGGCAGTGAATTGCCTGGCTCTTGAGCAAAGATCTGCCATAATGTATAATTTGGTCTGAGAGGCTCTTAAATGTTGGTGAAGTTCCCCGAGGGTTATGATAGAACCTTGAATTGGCTAGTGGTCTGAAGTGGACCCATCTCTCGTATGGTGATTTCCTCACAAAGAGGAGGTGTTGCCTGTCACTATCAAAATGAAATTTTCTCCTCTACAACTATGTTTAAAAATACCTTCTGTTCCAAGTCTGTGTCAAGTAAAAATTGAATTAGTAGGTTAAACCACTACCTCAGATTCTTCTTTCAGTCTAAAGACAGATTAATATATATTTATTTTTTTCTACTTTAACCCCCCCCTCCCCCCCATCTTAAAAAATCTTTAAAAAACCACATGTGCATACACGTGGGCACCCTTCTTCCTCCTCCTGATTAAATGTATCTTGCTCACCCAATGCTGAGATTCAGGGTACTTTTCAGAACAACAACCATGAATTAATTTGTGACTCATTTAGGTTTTCCTTTTGGTGAGTGAAATTTTTGGAAATAGTGTCCTGGATGGTGTCTGCATGCTGCAGTTCCTTTCAGGTGTTTGAAACTCTTGTGTGTGTTTGCAAGACTTGCTGTCTTTCCTTGTCTTGTTTTCTGGTAGTGTTTGGATTTTTTTAGTCGGGGTGGGGGGTGGATTTTTTGTGGGGTGGGGGTTTTTTTCGTGTGTTTTGTTTTGGTTTTTTTGTCCCTGGACACTGTAAAAATGTGGAGACTTGTAATTATCATGGATGTGAACTTTCAATATAACCTTTCAATAAAATGTTAAGTAATTATACTGTTTTGTACCTATATGAGATTATTTGCAAGTTAGGTATTTTTCTCTCAAAATTCCTGTATTTGTCAATTAAAAACAATTCAAAACCTTTAGCTGCCTGGGGTAATTTAAGCACAAAATCTTGAGTAGCCTGAAATTATTTTTGCTTTCAGTGAATGCCTTTGCTTTAAAAATTGTGTAATTTCACTTATCTAAAACACCCTCCCCTTCCCACCTGCAAAAAACCCCAAAGAAACAACAAAAAACCCCAGTAAAGTCAAAGAACATTTAAAAAACCTTCGTGAGTTTGCGTGCTTTATTTTTCATTTCTACAGACTTTTGAAAGGCATTTGTTGCCCTTCTTTAAAGGCTTGCTATCTAAGTTGAAGGAGGGGAGAATTTTGATGATCAGATTGCTGGCTGTCTCTTCTGTTGTAACTTCACTGACGTCAATGAGTTTGTAACCTTGCAGATGAAATGGGAACTTGAATGTTACGTCTCTTAAAAAAAAAAAAAAAAAAAAAGGAAATGGGAGGACAACGTTCAGTTGAATGGCAGAATTCAAGAATATTTTGTACTGAAGAGTTGGGTTCAGGAAATTGAAATAGCCCTACTGAATTGGATAGAAAAACTCAAACTATTCAGTTTTAAAGTAGAAGATGGGAAGTTGGGACAAGGTAATAGCCGAAAAACCTACAAGCAAAAGTCATGAAGAGTTCCCCAAATCATAGGGAATTATTTAAATATGTTGGAAGAAAGCCTGGAGAAATATTGATAGGTCTGCTGGGCTTGAAGGGAGAGGAAGAAGAAATAAGCAAGCAAAAGAAGGCCACTTCAGATAAACAAAGTTGTTTCTTTGCATATAACTCCATCAAGTCATTTGTTGATTTGCTTCCAGATCTCTTTGGATAATACAATTGATGACTTATGAGAGGTCAAGAAACTTTCAGGAACAAAACAAAACCAAACCCCTGGATTAATTGGTAAATTAACTGGCAGTAGGACACCATGCTGAGGTGATATTTCTGCGAAAAGATTGGTGGTAATAAATATTTTTATTACTAATCTGAAAAAAGGGTTTGATAATGAAGAGACATATACAGATGACACAATCCTTTTAGATGAGTTAGCAGGAGGAACTTGCTCTTTGTCTTGCTAATTGGATAACAGCCAGTGCAATAAATCCTGCCTTTTAAATACACCAGTGCAGATTTGTCTCAGGATATGGTAGAACTTTAAAGTTATGATATGTGATGGTATTTAAAAATCAGTTGTATAAGTGAGCTTGTTTAAAACCAGTTAAAAAACCCCCCAAATTCCTGTATATTAATTCCTGTCAATTAAAAAAAAATGCAAAACCTTTAGCTGCCTGGGGTAGTTTAAACACAAAGGCCACAAGAACACGTGACCTTAGAATGCCGACTTCTTCAAGCTGTTGTCACTAGAACAAATTATCTGTAATATTCTTTTGAAATTTAAACCATTTTTTTTAAAGGAAGTATCATAGAATCATAGACTATCTCAAGTTGGATGGGACCCATAAGGATCATCGAGTCCAACTCCCACCTTTAGTAGGAAGAGTAAGTTCAGAGGTGAATCTTGAGGCACAGTTCTGTTGCGTGACGGTGCTAACAAGGCAAGGGTTGATTCTTTTCAGTAGATTTACAATTGCACTTACTATTGCAAAATGTTTGAGATTGGTATCTTTACATTCTTGACCTATTGTAACGCTGTCAAAATGTTATGAACTTACTAGCAATAATAAATATACAGGTCAATATAAATGGCTTATCTTTCAGTAACCCATCTTTGCTGTTAATCATGTGATTATTCTTTCCATTATGTATCTTTTTTCTGTGTTTATTACTTTATTACTTTACATCTTAAGTGCATCATACTTTGCTTTGAACAGCAAAGGTCATCGTTTCAGAGGGGAGCTTGTGACAGTGAATGGCTGTTAAACCACTGGTAACAGTTGTGGCGTGTCCTTCCCCCCTGCCCCATTCTGGTGTTTTGTTTTATTTTTTAAATGCTCCTAGTGTTAATATGCGAGGTGTCTGTCATCTTATCCTAAAATAATTTGAATGTCATTTTTACTGTATGTGGTATTGTGTATGTGACTTAATCAGTGGTCACTACTAAAAAACTATCTAGGTGGGCACAATAGAATTGCATGTTAAATGTCAGGTTTATTTCCCTTCATTAGGATTAAAAATTCTGTACAATTACTGTTTGTCCAGAAGTTCTCTGGACTAAATCTGCACTTATCCCTTCCTGCATTTAGGCCTGTGTTGATAATTCTAGCTGTGCTTTGCTGGGAGCTTGTGAGGCCGGTGGGTGTAACAGGATGAAACTTATTTGACAACTTTTGCATTTCTCTACTCTTTAATTCAGGGCAGACTGTTCAGCTTTTCCTGTGCAAAATTGAAACAAATGCTCTGTTTTAGTGTGTTCAATCCAATTTTCTGTGAGAAGTATGTGAGGTATGAGACAAGCAGGGAAAATGAAGAAAATAGCACTGCTTGGGCCACTGGATGCACAGTTTTGATTTGAGTGGTTCCTTCTTGATCTCTGTAGTTCATGTCGCTCTTGTCACTGAGATTAGTAAAGAGCAGCACTTACCTCCCAGAAAAGAAAGATATAATTGGATGAGTGAGAACTGGTGCATGACTGAGAAGCCACTCTTTTCTTTCTGAAAAGAAAGAGTTAAAATTGGTACTGCCTGCTTCAACAGAAATAATATTTCACATAGAAAGATAATTAAGCTTTTCAAACACTTTGAATCACACATTCAGATTCCAGTAAGGTGTCTTATCAAACTTGGGGGATATTGAGAATCTGCTTGGATCAGGTATCTGATAGATGTCTGATGGTACCAGACCTGTTTGTAATTCTGCACAAAAAGTGTGAGCTCACTAGATCTTCATGAACTACTGTGTGTGCAGACAGGAGGAGGAAGCTGGTGATTTTTAGGGTGCTTTTAACAATTAAATTTACTATCTACACTGAAGCAGATCATAAACTGACTTCCTTGTCTTTAAACACACAAGGCGTTGTTCAGTAACTTTGTTTTTCACTGTTACAAAGACTTACAAAAAACTTTGTTGTAACAATATTGTAGTTCTGAATTAAAAAAGTAGAAGCTGCAAGTATCTCACCCTTCTTGTCTGTGCTGACGTTTCATTTCTAGACAGCTGTTGAATTGTGTAATTGAATAATTAGTGGTGTTCCAATAGCCTTTCTGAAGGCTATTCAAGAGGGGAAGAAAGTTCTATGACATCTATCACAAAGAAGAGGAAAAATGTGTCTTTCAGCTGATTTTTTGTTTCTGAAGCTAATAAAATGTTACAGTATTCAATATTTAAATGCCCCCCCCCCGCCTTAGATAGGATTTTGTGCTCTAAAATGTGTTACTGAGTTTAAATGTATTTTGGCGTTTGTTTTCTGCAGTAGGCTGATAAACTAAGTAGTATAATTGTGGTGCCAAAAACTGTGGAGTCACAAACTGGCTGTGAATGTCTTGTACCTTTACCCTCTTTCTAAAAAAGTTTCTCTCTGTAGATTCTAGCAATGGAGCTTCACAGCATGAAAATTATAAAATCGCCACAATATAAAAATCTTTGTTGTCTCCTTCAGTAGCATTCATACTGGGCAAATAACAGTAAAAGGTATTCCTTTGATTTCCTGCTGTTTATTACAAGTAATTTATTTAAACTAAGCACTAGAGAGAAGTTTTTCAAGGAGCTAAAACCCAAACGACACAGTACCTCCACCAAATTACTGTTGATCATTTAATGTGTTCATGGGCTGTGTGAAATACAGATGTATTGCCCTGACTGACAGGAAGAATGTGCTGCAAGGATTTTCTGATTAGGAAATTCCAAATGCAGTATATGAGGGTCTCATTTTTCTTTTGGCATTTCCTAATTCATCTGATTACATTTTCACGCCAATAAAACTGTCCATAAAAGAACCTTCACAAAAAAATGTTTTCAGCCTGGACTTCATTTTAAATGCTAGGCCCTTTAAGAATAATAAAAAGAAAATAATGTGCTGACTTGCACAGTTCTGCTCTCATTTAAGACCTGGTCCTCAGTCCAGTATTCAGCTTAACCATAACTGCTGGTTATCGGGCAGGTAAGAGCTTCCAGGCAACAGTAATGGTAGAAACTGTGTTAGATTGTCTAGTGCCCAATTCAGAAGTGGCCACTGAAAGCTGCCCTAGATGATGGATCTCCCCCCCCGCCCCCTTTGTCACGTGTATACTGTAATTTGCCTTGGATTCTGGTTTCACTGCAGGGTGTAGAACTTGCCTCAGAGCAACCTATGAAAGATGATTCAAAGTAGAGAGTTGGCCTTAAGGTTCAGAGGTGGAAGGGCCAGTTCAGGACAAATTTAGAATGGGCTCTGTGTTATGGACAGGTGAAGACAATCACTGATTAAACTGCCATGGTCCCTCAGGCCTGACTTCTGATGTCTCACAGCTTGGAGATTTTTTATTTTTAAAGGCTGATTAAATGGTTAAAACTGAAGACTGAGTCATACAATCTAACACCTTGGCTGTATATTTGATGTGTTACTTGAGTAAGACTTGCCAGTCTGGCTCAGATACATAGGGAAATGTGGAAGGTGATGTTGAAGGTGGGAGAGAAGAACTAGCCCCAGCTCTTTCGTAGTATGTCAGAGCCTGCTCCCTCTGGACAATTTCCTCCTAATGTTTCCTGCAGTTGTTATTGCCAGTTCAGCCCATGTAATTGGGTGGATGATAGCTTATGTTCAGTGCTAGCTGGTGCTGTTGGTTTGGTTTTTCTTTTAAGCAACAGTTGTGTAACGCTGGCTGTATGAGCGTTGCCATCAGCCCTACTGTGAGAGCTGAACTAATACCAATAGCTGTGGGAAACTTTTAGAGGAAATTGTAAGTGGAGCGGAAGCAAAAAATCACTACAGGTAATGCTTTGGGAGAACACAGGGAGTGGAGAAATACAGGGTAAGATGAAAGAAGCATAAAAAACCCAAGTCTCTTAAGTTTCCTGCTTCCCTCGGCACCCGTGGAACAGAGTGACTGAAACAGCTTAGTTTTGTTTTAAAATAGGACAGAGTTCTTTTAGGATAGAAAAGATGTATTTGACAAGAAATGGAAGCAAAAATGAGGAATAAGTTCCTGTCAGATAAGCGTTTTGTTTTTATTCCTGGCGATTTGGGACTAGCTTTATAATTCTCCAGTGATTGCTTTGCAAGCTTCTTGGAAGGAAACAGAAGTAGTTGGAAGCTAAATCATAGAGTGTTTTGAAAGAGAGGGAGCTTAACTTTTATGCAGAGAAATATGCAAGCCAAAATGAGGAAGTAGAGGGGGAAGATGGAATTGAAAACCAGCATTTCAGGGTAGATAACGAAAGGGAGGGCTGAGAGCTGGGGGGGAGAGGTACACACTAGCAAGTGCATGGCATAATTAAAAAGTTGGACTAAACACTTGGAATAAGTCATTTTTATATGTTTTCTTGTATTACAAAAACACATCTAAATTTTTTTTCAGCTAACACAGCTCATGTCACATACCAAGACTTAAAAAGGCCTCCAGTTTAAGCATTAAATAAATATACATGTTTCTGAAGTAGGTATTTTCAACAAACATACAAAGCATAAACGTGGATTTAGGACCCTAACTCTAGCTCTTGAATATCTCCTTTTGTGACTTTTATTGCCTGCCATAAAAGAATGATTCATGAATTCCCTCTTTCTTCTCTTTGTTGTTTGTGAATTATGAAGTCACTTCTTTGCTGTGGTTCTTAATTGCTGTGTAGTTGATGAAAATAATTGGCAAAGGCAAATATTTTTCCCAGAACATTGGAGCTGAGTAGGACTCTCAAACTAAGCTTTGCTTACCTGCCGAGAGACAGGTCAATGTTTATTATCAAACAGGAGGTATACATTTTGACACCACATAAACAGAAGTTACTAGTCTTCTGTTACAGCTGTGTGTTTTAACAGCTAGCTCTGCAGTAGCTATTGAAGAGTAGCTAAAGATAAGATTAAAAGTCATCAGTTCAAAGTTCAGAAGAGATCATTACCTTCAAGGACAGAAACAGCTGAATTTGTTAGCCACTGCTTTATACCAGAAGCACTTCACAACTAATCTTGTATCACAGGTGAAGTAGGTAAGGCCAATTACAGGGTAATAGAGTGCTATGTTTCCTGTCTGAGTTCATATACTAGTTTGGCATGGCTGCCTGCTGAAAATACAAAGCTGTTCTAGCATATATCTTTATTAAACAAAATGCCCAGGTGTCTTCTTGTAATTCTTGTGTTAGGCAGATAATGAAATGAGTTTTGTAAATGTTTAAGTATTTGAATTAAAGCAAACTATTCAGTACTGAAATAATTTTTAATTCAAATTAAACAGTTTTTGCATCATTTTGCATGGGTTCTGCTTTTCTTCAGTGTATGAGAAGAATTTTAGAATGAGGCTTTGAACAAGTTAACCCAACTTTCAAGGCCAGTCAGGCTTCTTAAGAAGTTATGGATAAAATCTCGTGAAGTTTCCTCTTGTTTCTCCCCATGTTTCAAGGACAGGCTGAAGCTTCTGGTGCCTCTACTGTGTTAATGGTGTGCATAATCTCCCATTTCAGTTTCTTCCCCTTTTCTGAGTACATATTTCTGCCTATGCTTGTAGAAAAACAAATGAAGAACTTTTATGCCCCTTCACTTTGGAAAATGTGGTTGAATTGAACCTGGAAGAAGAAAATATTAGCTTATTATTTCTGTCAGTAGACCTAGCTCTGAATAGTGTGTTGTTGTCAGGTTGTAAATCTTAAGCAATGATACTGAAAGCATTTGAGATATTACATACAGAAGTTCAAAATTTCCAATTATTTTACAGTAGTCTCTCAGAGTTGTACTGTTTTGTTTCCCCCCCAAGTGTAAATCTATAATCAGACGAAAACCTGGAAAAATCATAAAGAAAATGGCACAATATATATAATCTTAAGTAGGACAAACATTTTCTTATATAGCATGAATCTTTTTTCCTAGTTGAAAAAATCTGTCTGCATATGGTTCTCGACAGTGAAATTTCTGTTATATAAGTAAAACGCTGCCTTTTCCATTTCAAGTAAATTCTCACTGCTAGTAGACAAGTTACTCGATTATTTTATTTTTGTCATCTTTTAGTGTGGTCTTAGGTCTTTTAGCATACATTTCTAAATCTTATTATGAAAAGCAAGTTTTAAAACTACATCTGAAGAATTATGAACGCAAAAGGAAATAGTAGTCCTACTAAGTTTCCTAAGCAGTTCTCCTATAAAACTAAATGCAGTTAAGAGAGGAGAAGGTGAACTTGGCTTTTCACAGCAACTTTATACATATGTCTTTAAACAAGCAGTGCTGTCATTTCTACTACTAAGAATCTCTGAAAGAACAAAATCATCTCTCGAGACTGATAAACAGCAATAGACAAAATAACGAGTGATGTGCTTAATGGGGTACAGTTTAAATAGGGAAAATCTAATGGGAGTAGCTACATTAGTAGCAGATGGATTTACTTACTGAATCTCGATTTGAGTGGAAATCCTAACTTAGAATTTGTCTTCCAGATTCTTAGCCTGATAAAAAAGGTGGTTAAAGCAATTTATTTACTTGGCTTCAGTGCTGTGCTGATGTGTTTTGTTTAAACTTGCTATTGTTGTTTGATTTTTATCTAGGCTATTTTTATGATTCCTACAAATCCCCCCCCAACCTTCCGGAAGCCAGAGCTCTGGTCTGATGAATTCACAGATTTTGTGAAGAAATGCTTAGTGAAAAATCCCGAACAAAGAGCTACAGCAACACAGCTGCTACAGGTCAGTATTTAAGTTACTGGGGAAATGCAAGTTTTATGGCTTTTTTCCTCTAGTCTCAAACCAGAACTGTTGTGAAAATTTCTAAGGGCAAATCTCATTTTAACTATTATCATGCCTTATTTCTTTTCCATTTTGTGGTCTTTCCTCTGTCAGCTCCTGTATCTCTACCCCCATTTTATTTCTCCTCTGCCACTTCTAAAAATTAATTGCTCTTTATATAGTTTAGGGCTGGTTCTTGCTGTTAAAATCAGATCCTTGCTTTGTGGTTAGAGGCCCTCACTAGATCTCAAGATTTAGGCAAGTGTTAAGTAAAGGAATTGAGCCCAGGTTACCTCTCAGTGCAGACCACCCATGGAGTATATTCAGTCTTTCCTTCTGGTCATGTCAAATGAAGCAGACAGGTTGCTCTGTGTCCTAGAAGGGTCTGATGCAGATGGACAGTATAACGAGTTTGTTCTTGGGCTGAGTTATACCAAGTGGGCACTTTTAAATTCGAGCCACAATTAGCAGTGTGGACCTATGGAGCCAGGGCAGGGTGTGCCAGGCTTTTGCCCGCTCGCTGACCTGAGCTTCTAGTAGCTGCAGAAATTTAACAGTTGCATCTTTTTGGTACTGAGATAGAAATGAAGCAGAGAAATTTCGAAGAACTACAAAAATGAAACAGGAGGGACTGATCTATCAAGAAAGACTTAGTCTTTGTGAAATGGACATAATTTTACAGGGGCCACACATTTTAGTGCGTGGGGGAGAGAGAAAACATGAAGAAAGTTTTCTCCTTTGGCCTTGTATTTGTGTTATCCGCTGCCTTTCAGGGCTGTCATAATAAGCCTACAAGTAACTAAGGAAAAACAAAGAACAAAGGTAGTGAAAGGGGGGGGGGTGGAGATTTCTAGAAAAATTATAATAGGTTCCATGATGGTTGAAATGGAATCTAGAGTTTCCTGTAAATAAGCTTGCTTTGATAATGAGACAGAAGTGAAAAATTTTGCTGCGTCCTTTGCTCCTGTTACTTTCCTGATTCCTAATTCATTAAAATTTTGGATAATTTAGTGTTCTTTTATGCTTTTCACTGCTATTGGTAAATATTGTTCTTAATTTTCTTTGTTCATCAGTCTACATAAGAATCTGATCTTCTGAAATTTCATCTAAGACACTCATGATAGATTTATACTGTCTCTAGCTAGCAATAGCCTATTTTAAAATTTAAATTCTAGTGAACTCCACTACAAGGAGAACATAAAAATTTTGCTAAGTAGTTTCCAGTAATAGATCATCAAATTCATAAGTCATGTTATGAATATTTCTTTTCCACACTGTGAGAACACCCAAATGTAGACTGCAAGGAGAGTAAAACTTGAAAGTTACAGTTTTTCATATGATGTATTAATCGGTACTTGAGGCCTTAAAGATTTGAAGTTCATATGGTTAGCTGAATACCGGCAGCTGGATAGAAGACTCTTGCATTAATGTGAGCAAGTAAGAAAGAAAAGAAGGGGAGAGGGAAGCTTCAGTGTTCCTCTTCCCACATGCTTACTGGCCAGAAAACTAAATACTGTGTCCGGCAAGAGTACATGTTGCCTTTTCCCCCAGCTGGAATTTGGAGCATGTGTGATGGAGCTGGAGGTGCTGTGGGGGTGGATGAGTGAGAATGAAAGTACTGCTTGTGGGGAAAGATCATGGAGGAAAAAGGAGATTAATTGAATTAATATGTCAAGGGAGAAGATAGATAATAGGTGTAGCACACTAGGCTTCATCAATTCTGTTCTTTGTGGAACAATTTTTTAATATTTAATAATACATTTCTGAGGTGCTCAGAGTTATATTTTGCCTAAATTGTGTTTGCATGTAACGATGCAAAAATCAGAATTTTTCTAGCAGCAGGTGTTTACTAGACAGCAAAATGAATGTAAATGGTATCATGCACATGTTGTCTTAAAGGAAGAAGTGATGTTTTAAATGGCCTTGAATTAAAAATTAATCTACCTGCTAAAAGTAACATTTTTTTGCTTGTTCCACCTTTCAGCATCATAGATCAAGGAATGTTTTATGACATATGAAGTACAGGTTTGTTGAAGTAGGCAGCCATACTTGCTCTGCTTACAGCCACTAATTTATGCTGTCAGTTTGTTAAGATTAATTAAATTCTGTAACTGAATATCTGAAAAAGTTTGTTTTTCTATGTCAGACAATCACCGTTCTATTTATTTACTACTTACTGCACGTTTCCTTTGGACAATTATATCCTTAACTATAAAACAGTTGTTATATTATTACATTTCCGAAGGCTTGCTGTTATTAAAAATATTTAAAGTAAAATCTTAGTTATGAAGCAGCTTAAAGATATTGTATGTTGTGTTAGTGTAGATTTTAATTATTGTGTAATGTAAAATACTATTTATCACTGAAATCTGTGGTGTTGAATAATACTTGTAATTACATCTGAAGCGTAACTATTGTAATGATGTTTTATAATGTAATGATTTTTTTTTTCCTAGCATACTTTTATTAAGAATGCCAAGCCAGTTTCAATTTTAAGGGACCTGATCACTGAAGCTATGGAGATAAAGGCAAAGCGACATGAGGAACAGCAGAGAGAACTAGAAGAGGAGGAAGAAAATTCGGTGTGTGCCTTTTTTTCCTATAACTATCTGTACTTTATAGATAAGTTGCTGTTTTTCCCTTACTTCCTGTACTTGTGTTCAAATACTTTTCTTTACCAGGTTTCTACCTGTTTTTTAGCCTATGAGGGCTGAGTATTCCACTTGCTTATGATGAGTAATGCTGCTGTGAGTAATACCGCATGAGCCAGCTTTCAGCACTATTCCATGAGATGTCCTAGTAAAAAGTTTTTCTAGGAGGTGGGAAAAGAAACCATGTCAACTTCAGCTGTTCAGACTAACATAAAAAAACCCAAAACCCCAAAACTGTTAAGGTTCCACTTTCACATATGGGCTTCTAGACAAGTGGTTTAATTTTCAGTTCAGGGCACTTAGCACTTTTGTTTTTTTGTCTAATACACAGAATAGTTAGTTAAGAAGCACAGTAAGTAGTGATTACAATATGGTTTGAATCAACTTGTGCCTCTAACGTGAAAATGGTGACAGCATTTAATTCTTCAGATGATGTTGTCAGCATATGTTTGAGGAGAGAAGCAGGTCCTGTGATAAATAGGTTGCATTTAGAATTGTTTGGCAACGTTAGGAATAAGTCAGTGTTCCTGGCATTATTACTCTCCCTACATGATTTATTTTAGGGCAGTCTTGTGCAATGCAGCAGTATGTGCTTCAAAGAAGTGTATTGCCACACATACAATGAGAGCCAAGGTCGTTCAGGAATAACACACAGAGAAGATGGAGACTGGAATGTTAGCAGAAATCTTAAAGCTTTGAGCAAACAGAGAAGAGCAGTGCAGTAATGCAGTTTGTCCTATCCCAAATTGTAGAATCCTTGTTATGTGTTACAGAGTGTTAGGTGATGATCTATATATAGGAATACTTTTCAAGCAGATTCTGTGGAGTGCTTTTTATCCCAACAGACAGTATAGTCTTTTGTTTGCTGGATGTTTTTCTGTGCTAAGAGTATGTTCTAAGAGTATTGATAGCTTGTGTTTATAAAGATGGTTTACTCTGCATTGTATTTGCTTAGTCAGTAATGAAACAGGCAGGGAAGGTTGGGATTATTTTTTTTTACATTAGGAAATGTTGCCTATTTGGAGATGTGTGACTTGACATGCAGATTTGATGTTTGTGACTTGATATATTGAATAGTTGATCTCTGAAGAGACTGATTTGTTACCGACATAAAAACCTAATGTCTTTACTAGCATGCTTTCCTCCCTGCTGTTGCCTTCTGAACTGTAGACCTCAAACACTTGAGCATTGTTGATGTCTTTTGCATTAACTCAAAATTGGGTATGACATCTAATTACTTAGTCTGAGGATCAGATGGGGAATCAGATTGCCAGGCAGGGATGAAACAATCCATGCCAGCTCAGTATGTGGTGTACACCTTCCCTCTCCCACTACTGGGTGGAAGGGTGCAACCCAAGTTTGGTCCACCTCAACTGAAGAGGCGTTTAGCAACTCCTCATGCTTCTTGCATGGGTACAAAAGTCAGAATGTAACACTACACTTCTTTTTTTTCTTTCCCTGCTCCACCACCCCCACTGCCCCCAAATTATTCAGTGTTTAGTATAAGGGAACCTCAAATTGGGGCAGGAATGTGTTACCATTGTAGTAGATGGGAATTTTGCCATGTACTTTTGTGGTGCAATCAGGGAAAAAGTATCTTTGGTTAGCAGGGCTGAGAGAGCAGAATCACAGAATGGTTGAAGTTGGAAGGGACCCCTGGAGGTCATCTGGTCCAACCACCCTGCCCAAGCAGGGCCATCTGGAGCTGGTTGGCCAGGACCATGTCCCACATGGCTTTTGAATATCTCCAAGGAGGGAGACTCTACAACCTTCCTTGGCAACCTATTCCAGTGCTTGGTCGCCCTCACAGTAAAAAAAGTGTTTTCCTGATGTTCAGAGGGAACCTCCTGTGTTTCAGTGTGTGCCCATTGCCTTTGGTCCTATCCTTGGGCACCACTGAAAAGGGCCTGGCTCTGTCCTCTTTGCACCTTCCCTTCAGATATTTGTATGCATTGAGAAGATCCCCCTTGAGCTTGCTTTTCTCCAGGCTGAACAGTTCCAGCTCTCAGCCTTTCCTCATAGGAGAGATGCTCCAGTCCCTTAATCATCTTTATAGCCCATTGTTGGACTCTCTCCAATACGCCCATGTCTCCCTTGTACTGGTGAGTCCAGAAGTGGACCCAGCGCTCCAGGTGTGGCCTCACCAGTGCTGAGTAGAGGGGAAGGATCACCTCCCTCCACCTGCTGGCAATAGTCCTCCTAATGCAGCCTGGGATACCATTAGCAACCTTTGCTGCAAGGTTGCATTACTCTTAAAAATAAGTGCAGTTGTAGTCTATGGAAATTCTAAGTCTGTCATTTTTTACTTATACTAACAGAGTTTTAGGGGCTGTAATCATATACCAGTGCATGAGCATCAACAAACCCAGAACCAGAAGTCAGTCTCTACTTGAAATAAATTGCTGTTAAATATAAGGCAGACGGTCAGAGTGGGTGACAGAGGGGCACAGGCAGAGGAGATATAAGATTAGTCAGCATGGAAGCTCTGGTGTTAGCATACCTTGCTCAGTTTTTTTTTTTTTCAGGATCATGATGTAGAGGAGTTTTAAAGGACAATGATGACAGTCTTGCAGCCCTGCCAGTAGTAGCAAGGGACCTGAGAAAAGAATAAAGGGGTTTGAAAACTTAACAGGTGAGTAGTGGAAGAGGCTAATTTGAGGCAGAGCTGACTTCTCAGTACAGAATGAAAGGATAGTGTCGTGGTTTAGCCCCAGCCAGCAACTAAGCACCACACAGCCGCTCGCTCACTCCCCCCTGGTGGGATGGGGGAGAGAATCGGAAGAGCAAAAGTAAGAAAACTCGAGGGTTGAGATAAAGACAGTTTAATAGGGAAAGCAAAAGCTGCGCACGCAAGCAAAGCAAAGCAAGGAATTCCTTCACTACTTCCCATGGGCAGGCAGGTGTTCAGCCATCTCCAGGAAAGCAGGGCTCCATCACGCGTAATGGTTACTTGGGAAGACAAACGCCATCGCTCCAAATGTCCCCCCCTTCCTTCTTCTTCCCCAGCTTTATATACTGAGCATGATGTCATGTGGTATGGAATAGCCCTTTGGCCAGTTTGGATCAACTGTCCTGGCTGTGTCCCCTCCCAGCTTCTTGTGCACCTGGCAGAGCATGGGAAGCTGAAAAGTCCTTGACTAGTGCAGCAACAACTAAAACATCTCTGTATTATCAACACTGTTTTCAGCACAAATCCAAAACGTAGCCCCATACCAGCCACTCTAAAGAAAATTAACTCAATCTCAGCTGAAACCAGGACAGATAGATAGAAAGGGGGCTTGTGAATGAGACTAGTCAGCTCAGAAAAGAAAGGTAGTAGAAAAATTAAATGTAGAGTATGACTTCAGCATAATGAAAGACAGAAGGGGAGAAGTTGGAAAATGAACCTTTGTAGTTGTATTACCTAGAGTGGAAGGATCACTAGATGAGACTTTAAGATTACAAATAGGCAAGAAGGATGAGAGTCTGGATGAAAACTTTAGCAATATGGACATTTTGAAAAGAAGGGTATGTTAGGGCAAGCTGTTTGTACTGCTGTACTTGTAAAAGACTTCAGAATTATTTAAAAAAAAAAATAAAATACATCAGACATGCATGTTATGCTGTATAGTATCCTTGGATTTGATCACTGAAGTTTTTAGAAATAGTTTTGTCGTCCTTAGTAGTTTGGTGTCTTGTACTCCTTTTAGTCTTCTATGGTGATGCTCACTTACAGGCTATAATTGATTAACTAAAATTAATAGATAATACTGAATTATGTTTTCAGGAGATGTTGAGATGGATCCTGAATATTGAGTGCATAATATATTGCATTTGGACATAATTACATAAGCCCTTGCAGTTGCATTTTTGAGCTAAGTAGTTTGCTTCCTCAGCAAGATAAGCTGGCTGCCACTATGGGTCTATTTTAATGCAAAGTAAACTTCGTGAAGGATGGACTTAAAGTGACACTGAAGGTAGGCTGAATATAAAGCACAAAAGTGATTAATGCAAACTATCCCTTAATATTTTAGAGCATAAGAAGACAAGTTTAAGAATTCAAGTGGGTGGTTACTTAGTGAAGGTAGCTGCTTGAACTACACATTCTAACTCTGCTTAACAGATTATTGTAACTGTTTTTCTTTGTGAAAAACACAGAAAGGTTATTCCTTACAATCTTATGTCTGTTTTGTTTGCTGTGAGAGAGGTCCAGTAGAGGACTAGGCTACACAAATAGTCTGTAGTACAATTCATTGTGGGCTAAGTCAGGCTTTCTTATACTTGCTACAGACCTATGCGTGCATTTGAAGCGACAGTAGTTCAGAGGATGTGTTTGTAATACCATGGTAAGGTGATTGAGAGTTTAACTGTAGTTCTCCAGCAAAAGCCAGCTTTGCTCATAGCAGAGAAAACGGATATTTTTAAAAAATATTTTGTCATTCTTGTAAACTTAAGTAGGGGGAAGGAATAGATCTCGTTGAATTTGGGGGAAGTTCCAAATGTAGAGAAAGACCATGTGCAAAGATAAGAAGAAGATATGCCACTTGTAAGTAGAGCAAACAAAAGGGAAGGGCCAGCTAGTGCTGCTGGCAAAGTGAGAAGTGGCGCTTGTCACAGTGTGATAATTTCATATTTTTTATCCTGATCATGGATAGATAAATTTCATTACTCCTGGAGATTGTTCTGGAGAGGTTTTGTGCCTTTTTTCCCTTTAGCTCCATCAGCTTTATCAAAGGAAGACTATAAGCCACCATGTATTTACTACTGCAAAAATATCTTGTGATGGACAAGAGAATGTGCAGGTATTTTTGCTGTAAGGTTTATATTGAATAGTTAAACTTCTGAAAAAGCTTGCCGTTATAAAAAGATTAAGTAAAAAGGGATTTTTGTTCCTATTTTTAAAAAGATTTTTATGTTCTTTTATGCTGTTGAGATGTTTTAATGCCCTAAGTTTTCATACAATTTTATGATTCTAAAAAATAATCTCTGATAAGGTTTGTAATTAGAATGAAATCTTTACTTTTTAACAACTGTTACTGTGATACTTGGTAGTAAGTATAACTTTTGCTATCAGTAAATATATGCCTTTAATAATTTTGTATTGATTGGTAAGCCTTGAGTGAAAAAAGTTTGGAAATACTTAGCTTTAATAGAAAAAGTGAGGGTACAAGTGAGTGAAATGAAGAATACTGATGGTGAGGTGAGGAGGGGAGGGATTTCCTTGTTGACAAATGCAGTTTGTCAAAACTCCATGTTTGGTAGTGACCTATGAATAGCTTTTGTGTTCTCAGAATGCAGACCTAATCTTGTTCCAAACTGATTTTCATAATTGTTTGGTTGTAATACAGGCTTCCCGTGTCTTGCAACTGAATTTCAATGCAGTACATCATTGTAAGAAATTCCAGTTTCATTTGAGAGATGACACCAGCATCTTGTCCATTTGCAGTCACTAAAGATTTTGATTAGTTAAAAGCACAAAACTGGCCAAACATCAGAGAAGTTTTCTGTACCGTGTTTCCTAAATTCCTGCTATTCATGTACTGCATGCTAGAAGACTCCTGAGCAACGTATAGGTGTGGTTGAGGCCTGAACTAAGTGAAATTCTGGACAGCACAGATTTTAGTTTTTTAAAGCATACTAGGCAGAGATTGATCAATGGACCCACAAGTTATTAAAGGAAACCAGTATAAAAACCAGAAGAATAAAATGTAGCATTGGAACATTTGTGTTTGTCATTTAAGAAAATCCCAAACAAAGAACAAACCCCCAAAAGTCCCCACTTCAATTTGAAATAATGCTTAATTTCTAAATAAGCTCAAAGATTATGTCTTTCATTTAATTTGGAACTTGTTTGGGGAACGGCCAGAAAAACACTAAACCAATTCTTTTTTTACACTTCTAACTGAGTATTTATTCTTTCCCTTCTGGAAAGGGAAAACAGGTAATATGAGTGCCAATTTGGTATACTGTGTGGATGAAGTCAGCAGTCCAGCATTCAAGTATAAAGATAAATTGCCATTGCACATTCCTCCTTCTTATGTACCAGTTTCCACAGAACCCTGAAGAAATACAGGGCTGCTTGTGTGTAGTTTGCGTGACTACACAAACATACAGTTCAAATGATAATACAGGTTTTGATAAGCCAACATGCAAGATGGCAGTAGTTCTAGAAGGAGATAATGACAGTCCCCCTATGTTGTGTAGTAGTAGTGACAGTAAGTCGTGTCTATTTCTTCATATTTCAATATCTATAAATGTTTTCAGATTGTATATGGTATTGGAGCCACTGTTCAGTTGGAAAGTAATAGCCACCTAGCACATAAATTTTGGAAAATAATACCTCAGAAGTGGATTTTTCCCAATGATACTGCTGTGAAGTCCTCACCATAGAAGTGCAAAGGCAGACTCAAACCTGGAGAAATGCATATTTAATAACAACTAAAAGGAAGAGCAAATATTGATGTTAGTGTTAAGTCTATCAATGTTAAAGGTGTCTCATGGGCAGTGAATTGAGTCCATATACTATTGAAAAAGAATGGTTTCAGTTAACCTGTCGAAGGCTTGAATTTATTTGTCTAAAGCCCCAAGAATTTCCTATGTAAAGTGTGAGCAGTTGTGCTCATTACTCACTGGTACGTGTTTTGGGACCCATCAAGAAGAAAGATCTAATGTTCTAACTATGATATTCCTTTTGTTAGGAAACCAGATTTAACCCTAACAGTTACATTTGAATAAGTTTTTATAGCTTTAATTCCCTCTTAAAGCCATATACATATTGTAATGGGCACTCAGTTTATAAGTGACTTACATAACTGAAAGTAGAATGGAGAGGAGTGGGTGGTTTTGGAGAATTAATCAGAAGCAAAGAGTTCACAATTATGTGCTTAATTTTCAGGATCGATTCAGGTTGTTTTCCTTCAAGTGAGGAAGAGTCACATCCCTAAAATTGATTCTTATTTTTCATTTTTACCACTTTCTGTGAAAATTTTGTAGTATGGGAAGTTGTCAATTGTAATGTAAGTATTTTTTGCTGTTCAAATTATATAGCTTCGTATTATATAGCTGTAAATAAATAGCCAGGTTGAATACAGTCTTCATGTCTGTATCCTTCCAGAGAGATATAATATCATTACAAATAGCGTGCTCTGAATTGATTTTATGCCTGTTACGAGAGCTGCTCGTGTGATGAGAATGCCTTCTGACAAACTGACATGTTTTGATAGGTGCTGAGGTAATTGTACAGATTTTTTTAATTAAGCAAAAATTGCAAGTGGTGTATTCTACAGAAGGTTAATCCCAATATCAAAGTTTAAATGTTAGTTTAGGCATTACTAAACATGACCAATCTCTTCTCTCGTGCATTTTTTGAAGTGTTATGTGAATTGGATGCTGAGGCTGGGCAGCTGTATTATGGGAATGTAAAGTAACTCGTTGCCTGGCAGCTTGCAGGAAACATGTCTAAATATTTATTTCTGTGGATCTTTAAAGGAATGAGCTAACAAGCAGCTCTTCCTGTATGTTTTCTTTTACATTTTAATGTCTCTATTATGTGAGGAATGCTTAATTATTTTACAATATTCAAACAAGGAATTACTACTTCAGTACTCCATTTTTGTTTTTCTTAGACACTTAGTGGTTGACAACTATCAACAACTTAGCCAACCATCAATAATCAATTATTCCTATATGTAGGCTTATTTATTCATTCATACAAAAGTTTATTTGGTTAATCATATATTAATTATGGAAAGTTGGCGTCTGTCTTCTGAGACCTTAAGAAATAATTGCTATAATTATTCCTTTATATTTTTACAATATTTATATAGTTATTTTAAAGGAACTAGTGAGTCATTTGAGTTACTCTGTATTTTAAACCTGACACACTAGGCTGTATTTTTCTGAAGGTTTTTATATTTACTTCCATGCATCTTTCATGTGTTTGTATGTATATGATATGTCTAGGTGTATCTGTGTGTGTGTGTGTATATATATATATATAAAACTTTGCGTGACAGTGTTAAAACTTTGTTTTCATAGCATTTTTCCTTTAAGCCAAAGAACACTTGACATGTGTGCTAATTAAATTTGATTGCAGTCCTTTAAGTGTCCTGAAGTTAGAAATATGTAAAGATGACTTTGTCGAGTGAAATATAGCTACCCAAGGGGCATAAACAGCTTTTTAAGAGCATATTGTTAAAATCCACAGCAATTTAAAGCCAGAAACCGATTATAGGAAGAGTAAACACAGGGAGGTAATTGTGAGCAGCAAGTTGTTATTACTAGGTATATCAACTCGAAGGAGGTAGAAAACAAGCTTAAATGCTGTTTCATGACATATGTCTATTGAATTTGATGGGATTTGTGTGTGTGCTGAAAGTTAAGTCTTTACCTGTTTTGCTGATGGGTCTAAACTTAGATGTGTGCTCAGCATTAAGCATATACTCAGGTTGTAGTTCGGCTTTGTACACGTTAGAACTTTTACAAAATCCTTGTTCTTGACCAAACTATATTATGTGTTTATGTAGCTGCTACAGTGCTTTTACAAAAAGATAGCTGTGACTACAGCCACGTTTTTCAAAGGTGATGATGAGGTGTTAATAGTAAATGAAATTATTTTACAGGATACTAAATTTTGCCAGCATGTAAATCTTCCTTTAATGTCTTGCAGCCTAGTTAGCTGTCTCTGGTGCCCTCTAGTGTTCTTTTTACATGCACAAACCATAGTTAAAGAGCTTTTAAACGCAAGCTGCCATATTTGCTTGTCTTGTTTAGTTTTTTCTTTATCAGTCTTCATCCCTTTTTTCCTATGAAGGTTAAAAATGCAAGAGAAAAATCCATTAATCTTTATCACCTCGGCTCATTCGCTTCTATCATGATGTAGACTCAGGCATGATGTGCAAGGCCATCTCTTCTGAGAAAACTTCTCGTGTGATGATGAGATCTTTTATGTTACCAGCGTATTGTGAAGTCTTGCGTGTTGTTCCTGCTGAAGTCTTTTCGAATTGGCTGTCCTGATAATCAAGTCTCTATGATTGCATTTTCATGCTTTAAGGGTTGGTTTTGTTAATCTTCTAACTTATTTTGGTAAATAAGGAGATCCAAACAGTTAGTCCCATAGGGTTGTGGGGTATTGGCAATGTTTTACTTGTACTTACTTTACGCTGTAATATTGTTCAGAGTTTCTGTAGTTTGTTGTATTTTCTGTAGCGTTTCAAGAGATATTAACGCTCTTGCTTGTGCACTCTTTCTGTTGCTGTCTACTGGTGTATCAGAAACCCCTGTCAAATACAAGTTTGGTGCTTATTACTCATACACAAGAGAACGGGAGACAGTTTAATTTCAGAGTTAGCTGATTTTATTGTTTGATTCTTGGATCTGTTTTCATAAACAATATGAGAACATGACACTTCAGCTTTATTACCTTATATTATTTTCCTGGTTAAAATTGAGATTGTGTTTGTTTTTATTTAATCAGTGAGCTTACCTTTTTAAACAACAGATCAGAAGTTCTACATCAATATTTACAAACTGTAAAGCATAAATCAGAATTTGTATGAAGGAATCACTTTCATCTCTCATGTAAATGCGCACTTACATAACTTGGATCCACTGGATATTTTTATAAAGTTACTTTTTCAGATCCAGTATAGTCTACTGCCATATTAGCTAAATCTCATATTTGTGAGAAATACTGGAATGATAGTTCTGGAAGCAATCTGGCTTAACCCACAAAATTAATTATTTTGGGGCATGCACAGGCCTTGAAAAGATTTTATATTGCTCGCTCTCAGTACATCATTCCTGATCCGAGGAAAACACTATTGATCAAAATTGTCATGTACTTCCCTTTTTCAGACGCTTACTCTGTTAGTACTGAGGTGGGCTTTTGTGATCCTTAGTCTTCTAGGTACTAGAAGATAACTGTTCTCTTTGCTGAGAGACAAGAGTAAGATAAAGGCTTTTGATGCCAGATACTTGATTTGATTGAAGAAATAAAATATCAATGTTTTTAATGAAGCAGAAAATGTGAAAATGGTCACTTAGGACTCCATTTCATACTTGTTCTTATTGTTAGCCATCACTTTTTTTTTTTCACTAACTTCTAAAATAAAACTTTTAAGCCTCAGGAAAATGTTTGTTTCATTTCTGATTTCAGTTTTAGTAAGTTTAGGACCATATGCACTGCAAGTGGATATTACTATTAGTCAAGTAAATCTGTAAATCAAATGTAACTGTGCCTTAAGATCAGAGATTTGCCTGCCTGTATGTTAGAGATACCACATCTGTAGAGCTTAGTAGGAGAAATAGCAGTATGTTGTGAGTCAGTTTTGCATTGTATTGCAGTACTGAAAGAAGCACTTGGAAATAACAACTTAATTGTTCTGGCACTTAAAAAATGCAATGCAAAAAGGCACTTTTGGACTTTACTTTCTAAGTCCCCTTGTTAGAAAGGGAAAAATATAACTTGTAAAAACCACTGGAGTTAGCAAGAACGTTAGAGGGGGTGGGGTGGTGGGGTAAAGAAAATTAAAGTTGCCACCAGGAGGAGCAGTACTAAAATATTCTCATTTATTTACTGGCACAGTCCTTTAGTGCTGTAGCTGTAAACTATCTGTATCTTTGGGAGTATAATAATTTTTTTAAGGGTAGGGTATTAAATACAGTGTTTTAGAATGCAAGTAAAAACCCCAGAAAGCACGCAAATGAAGAACTTCAACATTTTAACAAATTCTAATCCGGAAAAAGTGTGATTTAGATCTGTATCCTGGTTTCAGTACATTATGCTGTTAGCCAGACTCTGAATTAAAATTGGATCTATTTTCGTGTCTCTTAGTTGAGACGTAATAGAATAATTTTCAGGAGCTGGTGTATTGGTATTGCTACTACCTACAATTCTCAGTATCTGCTTAGACCAACCATTAGAGAAACAGGCACTCAGGCAATGTAGCTGGCTTGTGCACTTATGTCTATACTAGAGGCAAATTGTCTGCTGTGTCAGGGAATAACAGGAAAGGAAAGGAACGAGTTCAGTAAGAAATAGAAAGTGCCAGACCTTGTAGGATTTTGGAGCTTCGGTGGGTTTTTTTCCTTCTGTTTTGTGGTGTGTGGGGTTTTTTTTTTTTTTTGGTTGGTTGGTTGGGTTTTTGTGTTTTGGTTGTAGGTGTAGTTTTGTTTTTTGTTTTTTTTTTTTCCCCTTGGGTAATAGATTTTACTCATTTAGAAAATGTGTATAGTCCATCACATTATTCCTGAAGTGCTGTGATGTTGTGTGTATAATCTAAATCAGACTTTGGAAAGGAGTGGGATTTTCCATTAATGTTTTCAAATATTGGTATTCCATATGAATTTTATAATTCATTAACTAGATTGTCATTAGTTCTCTGTTTCACATTCCTGTCCCATTACTGTTACTGATTCAAACTGCTATCGTATCTCTTCATGATACTAGCTCCCCCACCCACTTAGTGGGTAGGTACGTGCTGTACAGATATTTTTCTACACAGTATCAACAAGTTACTTTGCTCACTCTTGTGACAGAGGTTTTTAAAGAGAACTACATACTTGAAGTAAGCCAAGTTGATTTTCTGTTTCTGAGGTGGACTTCCAAAACTATTTTGGAGGATTGTTTAATACCCAAATTGAACGGCTGTCTGTCATCTGGGTACTGTGCGTAATGTAAGATGCTGGGCATGATATTTACTTAAGGGTGATCAGCACAAGTCCTTGGTGATAGTCCATTGCAAAACAACCAAATCGCTTTCCATAAAATGTGGTACTGATTTTGGAACCCAAGGAGGTATAATGGGTCATGAATAGCACTGAGATGCTCAAAACTGGCTGCTGATGCAAAGTGGATGTGTGGGCCATGTTTCTAGTATATCCATCCTGCTGTACATCTGTGTGGAAGCAGAAAGTTTTTATTCTTCCTTTACATGGAACATTTTCTATTTTGTAATTTTTTTTAAAGTTTTAAGCCTGGAAGTCTAGCAGTACAACTAGGTCACGTGAAGATATAAAACTAATGAATAAGCATCTAAATGATTGCTTCTTAACTTTGTTTTTTTTAAATGATCTGCTGCATTCTGACAAATGTTTCTTCATAGGATGAAGATGAGCTGGACTCTCACACCATGGTGAAGACCAGTTCGGAGAGCGCTGGTACCATGAGGGCCACAAGCACAATGAGTGAAGGTGCTCAGACAATGATTGAACACAACAGTACTATGTTAGAATCGGACTTGGGGACCATGGTAATAAATAGCGATGATGATGAAGAGGAAGATGGGACCATGAAAAGTATGTTGTTAATTTACTTTTCTATTCTTTTAATAATGTAATATGTTTTCTCATACTGCATGAGAATGTTGTATCATCAGTGGCTTTTAGGCATTGAGTTCTGTGGTTAAAACAGGAGGAGAGGGGTATTTGTGTCTCTAAGTGCTCTCTCTAGTTTGTGGAGAAAAAGAAGGCTATAGTGGGAGATTCAAAGCAGAAGCCTGGTTTTGGTGCTTTGCAAAGTCTCTCTGGAGGACTCTAAAATTAGCCTTCTGTGAATTCTCCCTTGAATTTTCCCTTCTACCGCTTGCCTCTTGCTTTTTGTCTCCTGTCTCACATACATTTGGACCAGTTCCTTGGAGCTAAACCGAAGTAATGTGATTATGTGAGAAGCTGCTTCTTCACTGTCAGCGGTCCTGGGAACTTGTCGGGACTCTCCATGGGTTCAGCAATCAGTACACATCTTGCTGCAAAATTGTTTTGTAACTCATGATCAATTAGCAGATTTTTATTTTATTAACTGAGTGTTATTATTTGAACATATGTTGGAATGTAATTCAATAATGCTTGTTTTAAGGCAATGATCAAAAGATCATTGAAACCTAAGTAAAAAGTCCAAATTGACTTCAGCAGCATGTTGAGGGAGTATGTAACAAAGATAAAAAGATTTGCAAATGTTTTAAAGTATAAAATTATAAGTTACACTGAAATATGCATAAATGGGTATTTGTTAACTATTTAACTTGCATACCTGCGTATTGATGTGCTCATTATTTGGCTGAAGACTACTGCAGAATGGGGCCCACTGAATTTAATAGAATTATTTGCTTGAATGGGCAGCATCAATAGATGAATCTAACTCAGACTGTAGGTTCTTGGTTTCAGGAGGCACAATGTAATGTTTAACTCCAGGCAATTGTTTGGGGGCGAGGAGGAGGTAATAAATAAAGCTAATGTCTCAAGAGTGGAAATCGGTGCCAAATAAATAACTCTGTTGAATGCTTTATAGCAAACATAAAGTTGCATTTGTGTTTGCATATATACACCTGATGTAATTTGTGCAAGATTAGTTGTAAGTGCAAAGCAGGAGTGTTTTCTTTGCAGTTTAATACACAGCAAATTGGAAGGAGGGAGGGGTTTTGTTGATTTGTTGTTGTGGTGGTTTGTTATCTTGGTGTTGGGGTTGTTTTTTTTCTAGCATTCTCAGCAATAAGATAGCAAACATACCTGTTGATTAGTGATTAGTTTAAGTACGATGATTAACCTCATGAAAACACTCAGTATGTGCTTTAATTTGTTTTCATGCTGAAACAGAATATTTGCGTCTCAAACTGTGAGGCTAATGGAGGGTTAGTACAAGTGATCTCAAACTCATCAATTTCAACAAGTTAAGGAAAAGATGAGTGATGCAAAAAAAAAGATATTACAAGCAAATTTGGAGTAAAGGATAATAAAATAATTCTTAGGTTAGAAGTATTATGAAGAAGGGTTTTGTGCAGCCTTTCAAATCACTTCAGGCTTAATAACTATCCATGTAGTTTTTATGTGTGCTGAGAAGAAATACCTGTTAGTGTGCCAAACAGATCAAAAAAGTGTCATTAGGTTTGCACTGCAATCTCTTATCCATGTTCTATTTGTTTGCTATGTTGCTGGAGACATTGTTTTTAAAATGTACTGTTATTTTCCATTTTCAGTTGATTGCAGTAACAATCTGTAGTTAGAAAGGGAATTACCTTTCTACACTTTGGCATTTAGTCAGTATAATTCTTAAACCCATTCTTCATTCTTGTCAAACAAGAATATATAACCTTTGGGACAGCAGGTGTCGGCCCCCCCCACGTTGCTGACTGTCTTGAGACCTGTAACTCCAGTGAAGGAAAGCCAGCAAACTGGAGGTAGCCTGATGGCAGGTGATGGTTTAATCATTCAGCTGGCAAGCAACAGGTTTGATTCCAGCACTTACTCACTGAACTTTCTTGTATTTTGCATTAGACATCCATTGATTTAAAAACTAGAAATAATTCAAGAATGGAGCCTCCACATCTCTCAGCTGAAAATAAATATAAATCATGTCCACTGTAACTGGTCCTCCTCTGGTTCTGTGATTCATGTGCTATGGGCTGAAACAGGAGCAATAGCAAGTGTCCTTTAATAAATGTCACCAGGAAGGGACATACAAATCCTTGCCCTCCCTGAGAGGCAGACATAGATTTTGTGCTTCTTTGTGCTGGACAAAGACACAAGATTTTGGAGATGGGTTGTTTTTTCTAATCTACCTTTATAGGCAAGGTGGGCACTTTCTAGATATTTGATGTTTGTGTGATTTGATGATAATAAATCAGAACAGGTAGTTTAAAAGTACTCTTTGATACTTCTGAATAATAGAACATTGCAAGCAAGAAGCTTGGAGAAATAAACTTAGTTAACTAGAGAAGAGGGATTTAATTTCCTTCCTAGAGACACAAAATATTTATGACAAACTTTTTTTTTTTTTAATTGCTCTTGTGTTTAGTTTCACGTTTTGTTTCCTTCTGCCTTTTGTTTCCCTGCTCAAGGACAAAATAAGAAACAATAATAAGTTTTTATTTATAAGGGTCCATGCTTAGAGGCCTCTGGGAGCCATGACAGAAGATAACTAAAACCATATTTTTTTCACAAATAGGGAATTGTGCCCAGATAAAATTGGGATTTGGAACAAAAAGAGGCCTGTCATCTTACCCCAACATACAGTATATGGCCTAGCAATAAACAACATTTGTGCCTTCTTGCTTAGTATGCCTGTGCATGCTCTGAGCAGAGACTATGCAGTATGTTCCTAGAAGGAGGGAAGAAAATGCAGAATACAGAGAGGTGGGAGGATAGAGCCTAACTTCAGGAGGTTTAACATGGAGTGGAAGAAAGAGTGGGATTGATGGAAGGTAGTACTACTGTTGTTCAGCTGCTTGGATTGTACTTATTTTCATGTAGAAGCTTTTTCATATCTCAATGCAGAGACTGGAATTCAGACCAGCTTCCCTGCATTCCCTTTGTGGCTTTTCGGCAAGGCTTAGTATTAGGGCTTTCTGGTTCACCAAGAGTACTTCTGATTGTTCTCCTTTCTCCTTTTCAGTAACACACCCCCATACCCCCCCCCAATTTATATTTGCCATCTGCTTTGGGCTGGCAAACAAGTTGCCTCTTCTTGCCATTTGGACTTATTCTGGGTTTCTAACTTGCTTCAGACTTCAGTGAAGCTTCTAGATAGTTCCTGGTTGGTAATGAATATAAAGAGTAGGACAGTGAACTAATGAAGTGGCATTTGACAGATAGAATGTAGAAAAGTGGTCAGGTTTTTGTTTTATTACTTTTTGCCCTATAAGACATGAAATGTTTTAGGTTTAGTCAGTATAATTCTTAAATTTTCTTCCTTCTTATCAAACAGAAGAATATAAACTTTGGGACAGCAGTCTTCCTTCCTCTCCCTCCTCCCTCATAGGTGACTGTCTTGAGACCTGTGGTGACTGTCTTGAGACCATAGGTGACTGTAACTCCAGTGAAGGAAAGCCAGCAAACTGGAGGTAGCCTGATGGCAGGTGATGATTTAATCATTCAGCTGGCAAGTGACAGGTTTGGTTCCAGCACTTACTCATTGAACTTTCTTGTGTTACTGTATTATGGGATCCTTGGTTACAGTGGGACATGCACCACGCTGTAGAACCTACATTTTGAAAGGAGAATTCATGACTTGGTTTTATTTACTTATTATTTTTTAGTGATTTCAGTCCATGCAGTGTAAGAGATTGTGACATACTGTAGGTCAGTCTCCTCTGTAATAGGAGGTGGATGCTTGGGTAGCTCTGGATTGATGCTTCATAAGTCTTAGAAAGGCCTAAGTCCCACAGCTGGTTTTTCAACTGAAAAGCAAAAGCTGTTTTATAACAACCTATGACCCAGGCCCTATAGGAATTCAGCAAGGAAGCTTAATTATGGGCTGGTTTCAGTGGTGCTGTAGCACGGGCATTGATATTTCATGGATGTAGTTTTGTTCAAACATGTTTACTGTGCCCCCATTAAGACAGTTTGCTTGATGCCATATGCAGGTGTACTAGTACTTTACTCCTGTATATAATAGAACGAGATGATAGGTGTTTCCAAGACTGTTCCAGTCCTCGAGCCCTCTCCTGTGACTGGTAATAAAGTTGTTCATTTATGCCACTCGTAGTAGTATCTTTTACAAATGGGAGGGTTTTTCTCCCATTTTTTTCTCTTTCTTTTTTAATCCAAAAAGAAAAACATCATGTTGGCAATTCTGCTTCAAGAGCTGTTGCAAAATGCTAGCTTAACATGGATTTTCTTTGTTTTGCTGAAAGCAGAAATAAAGTATAACTCAGCTGGAATGAACTAATGGGTTTATAATAGTAGTGTCATTGAGTATTTTTTCTTCTTCTCCAGAAGGTGGAAAAATAGAACAAAGTTACTGAAGCAGTTTTACCAGTCTCATTCTTAGGAAGCAAAGCAATCTTTTGTACAGGAAACTCTTTTCCCCATTAAAAAGCCTTTAAACTTGAGTTCATAGTCCTGCAAAAAATCTGTGAAGGCTTCAGCTGGTTGAAAAATATGTGGATTTTCCATTTAAATGCCAGTTGCAATTATTTCTGATAAATAGGTATATTATACCTATAAAACAAACTAAATACTGAATGAGGCCTGAATTTGAATCAAGACTTGGGTGCATAAGTCACTGAGATGTGAAAACTGCAAACTCGGTAACCACTTTGTTACACAGCTCTCTGTAGTCAAACATTTCTTAGATACCTCCTTTGGTAGACTCCCAGCTGTTCTGGCCTAAGGAACTGGTGAGCTAGTTTCTGCTGATGCTTCCTTGCGATTCAGAAACTAAGTAGGCTGACCTCTCATTCTCTGAGGTTGTTGTCTAATAGGCATGTATTAGCAGTAGAACTCGCCCACTCATAAAATGCAGCACAATTTCTGCTTAAAATATGGCTGAAGGAGGTGGCTGTGGCAACTTTCTACATGATAGTTTGCTGTTAAGTGCGTTTGCCTGGAGACTGAGGTCAAAATTCCAGACTCTCTTCAACCTTATTGTATTCAAAGCTCCTGCCTCCCATTTCCCAGGAGAATTACTGCCACTGTGTTGTAAGCCACCTTGTGTGGTGAGAAAGTAGTGGTAGGAATGTATGAAATATAAAGCCTAAGTAGTATATGCTGTTGTATAAGCTGTTGTAGCCTTTGTAGTAGAGGTGATAGTCCAAAGAAGGCTAAAAGTTGATTGCAATAGAGCTGCTCACTCTAATAGTGACAAAGCAATGTATTTTGAGGGAATAAAGATACTGACAGGATCTTCACAGAAGCACCGTGGACAGGAGAACCTGATCCCCTAATTTCACCGGAGAAGGCAGCAGGTGGAAATGTTCCTCAACTGAGTGGCAGATGGAGATCTCCAGGATGGGGAAGGCTGTGGAAGCTTGTGGCTTTTGGCAAAAGGAGGAAAGCTTTCCTCTGTAGATTTGCAGCTGCAGAAGAGGTCCAGTACCCTGGTAGTAATGGAGCGAGAGAAAGACTTAGAGAATTCCCATAGAAAATTGTATAAAAACCATAAAACCCCAAACAAATAAACAAAACACCACCACAACCACCCGCCCCCTCCCAGGAAACTGTAGTGGGAGACTCCCTTCTGCAGGAGATGGATGCCCTTATCTTCTGACCTTACTTGCTATCTAGGAAAAGTTATTTCTTGCCCAGGGCCCAGCCCCACAACACTGAAAGACTGCCAGGGCTTTGTCCAGTGCTTAGACTATTGTCTCCTGCTGCCCATCCACATGGGCACGTGCCAATAATACTGCCAGAGGAGACCTTGAGAGTGACCTCAAGAGTAGCTCCAGGGTTATGAGGATGTTCTTGATCATGACGGTGAAGGGAAAAGCCTTGGAGGAGTGGATGGATCCTGTGGGTCAGCGCTTGGTTGTGCCTCTAGTGTTGTTGACAGAGGTTTGACTTTTATGACCGTGCGGCCCTCTTTGAGGATCAGGGACTGCTGTGGAGAGATACGTTGCACCTGACAAAGTAAGGCAAGAGTGGTTTTTGCCAACACTCTGGCCCTGAGTTAGCCAGACCAGCATGGGGAATGTATATGTGGCTCAGCCCAACATAGAGTATAAAAATTTAACAAATAACAACAGAACTTTTTAATGGATTTAAAATCAATTTAATTCTAATAGAATACTTTTGTGTTAGAAATACATCGCTACAAAAGCATTTTTCTTTATAGATGACATCAATTGAATTTGATTAAAGCATGCATTAGAATGGAATGTGCATTCCTTCTTATTTTGAAATGTGTGTTTAGAATTATATATTTTAGTTATGATATGTTTTTGAAACAGTGTAATAGAGTTGGTGTTATGACATTGCCTCATTAATTTTTTCCAGCATACTTTTTGGAATAAATTATCTTATGTAACTATTTGAGGACATCCCCATTGGCTGTATTCCGATCAGGGGTATTGCTGGGGTAGAATGTATGTTTTCACTGTCCATGGTGGTCTCTGTGTTCTGTGGCTTGCCAGCAATTTCTCAGACTGCTGTTTTTATTGTGGCTTTCTTCCCAACGCTGTCTTGAAGTCCTGCAGTGGGCAAGTATAGGGATGATAGAAGAGACTGTGTCA
This sequence comes from Ciconia boyciana, assembly GCF_034638445.1. Taxonomy (NCBI): domain Eukaryota; kingdom Metazoa; phylum Chordata; class Aves; order Ciconiiformes; family Ciconiidae; genus Ciconia; species Ciconia boyciana. The sequence continues at coordinate 24,856,738 of NC_132935.1, forward strand.
GTCTTAAATGTTGAAACTGTGGCAAATGTTTTTAAACATGATCATCTCTTGTTGAAGAGCAAAGAAAAATAAGAACTGGAAAATCCAAATCCTCCTAGAATTGAACAGTCTATTGCACAATAGATTTTCAGTGCAAGCGTAGAGTGATACTGTTTGTGCTGCAGATTTTTTGTGGCAAATATATAGCTTGTGTAAAAAGTAACTTATTAGATAGTTGAGTGAATGAATTGTCCTTAAAGGAATCTTTATATATTGTACTTTTAAATTACTTGGTTCTTGAAAGACAGTTGACAAGATACTGTTACTCTGTTGTTCATGAAAATTAGAAAAAGTGCTTTCAGACCAAAGTGATCTTCTAATAACCTTACATTTTGCAATAAAAGTGCAACCTACATCAGTTTACTCTGGCATAAAGAGCCTGAGTGTTTTGTAAAGTCAATACAAAAGAGGTAGGAGCCTTCACAGGGCCTTTAAACTAGTAGGTGTCAACCTATCCCATTTTCCATTAAATATTAACTAAAATTGTTTGTGTTAGGTTAGCTAGAGATCTAAAAAAAGTCTCCTTTTTCATTTAATTATTTGTAAAAATAAAATAAAGCCTTAAAAATAAATCTTTAAATAAATCCTTCATTTTTTTGCATTGGGGAAAAAACAAACCTTGAAACACCTCTTGTGCCATCGCTTTGCAGGCATAATATTTCGGGGTTTGTGTGTGAGGTTTTTTTATATTTGCAGTGAAGGTAAGCAGCTCTTGTTCTTTTAAATGGGTTAACTAACTGTATACTAAATTGGAATCAGAAGTGAGTTCTAAATTCTTATTTATCAAAACAAATAGAACAAGTCCTCAAAGTGTAAAATAAATGTGCTTTGCTCATTTTGGAGTAATTTCAGTCCTGTTGACCCACTTTCCTTAATATGCATTTATCAGCAAGGAATTAGGAGGGGTTGGTTTGGTTTTTGTTGGTTTGTAGGCAGTCTTCTATTAAATATATAAGGAAGATATTTATAAATAGCTCTAAAACTTAATAGCAGTGCTTGGAACATCTTTAGTATTTTCTGTTACCTGAAAGAAGGGAGACTATCTCACCCATAATGGACTAACATTTTGGTACTTAGAGTTTCTAACAGAGACACTAGTAATCTTGTTTATAAGTATGTCTCAAAGATGAAACATAAGTACAACCATCTCAGCAGAAGAAAAAAAATGGTTGTGAAAGGCCAGCAATGTGGTGTCCTATCTTTTCGGTACAAATAGTTTCAGGGGTTTTGGGCAGCAATCGGCAAGTAATAAAAAGTTTGTACTAAGAAAATGCATTGTATTTCTGGCTTTAATTCCACCTCCTTCATCCTACTACCTTCTTTTGGATCGGTTTTCTAAATTTATGCTTTGCTAAAGTTTAGTTTCTTCCATTTTTGCCCTTTACTGCTTATTTCTGTAGTTATTTGGCATCCCTGCTGTTTACTTCTCATCCCTTCCTCAGTCCCAGACTCAAGAGATCCAGAAACCTCATTCAAATGATCTTGAGTTCAGTGGGGGCAAACTTTGGAGATTCTGGAGAAGAGGTATCTGTTATGTGGTCTGTTTAAATTCAGCCTGGAGTTTAGTTCACTGAATGTTTTTGTTATGGTCATGGTTGTCATTAATTAAAAGATGATGAGTAGACATAACTGTGATCTGGGATTAGAAAAGAATATTAGAAGAGAACATGGCAACAACTGAGAGAAAAATCAGCTAAAACAAATGTACAAATGTGAGGAGGAGAAGGTGTGTATAGAAACATGGCAGATTGAATGAAGGAATCATCGTGGAGTTGAAGAGAAGCAACTGGAGTCAGGTGCAGTAAAGCCTAGGGCAAGACAGTAGAACGCCACATTAAAAAAGCCAGAAGAAAGTCTTACTAGAACAGAATAACGTTGAAAAAGCAGAAAGAAAAGAACAAGTAAATCAACATGCTATAAAAGATGGCAATACAAAAATAAGCATTAATGGAAAAAATAGTCCACTATTAATCATGCATCAAAATTAGAATTAATTAAAAACTCTTTAGACAGAGGGAATGGGAAGAGATGATGAAATAAGAGGTGAAAGAGGAGGGGGGGGAAACCACTTAATGAGTTAATAAAAACAAATGTAAACCCAGATAAAAAGATCAGCAAATCCTAGTGATCATGTTAAATACAAGCTCAAAAGGTATTTCCAGTGGTTTACCTTTTCACTTGTTAAAACAAGTAGTTCAAATAAAAATTCCCAATTATTTTATTATGCTTATAATTTAAAAATACAGCTCTACCTGTGGGTTGTTCTTTTTCTGTTTGTTTTGTTTTAGTTTGTGTCGTCCCCCCCCCCCCCCCCCCCCCAGTTATTTATATCTCTCATCCTGCTTCATATTTTACTTGTGGAAATGTATTTCATATTTCTCTATGTAGAATGTGTTACACTGCAAGCAAGTACACATTTCATGAGTCAGTGCTATGCAGAATATAGTCTCTGAGGTGACAGTTATGTAGAACTACTAAAGCATTTCTTATGTTTTATTTATTGTTCTATTTAGTAATGAATTTGCTTTGAAATCCGACAAATGAAAACAAATTTAAGTCATTTAGGGTTGTAGTTTAGTTTCAGTCATTTAGTTTCATGAAAAGGATAATAAAATGGGCGTTCATGCTGATCTTGATCTGCTTCGTAAAGCTTTTGCAGCTGCGTAGATGATGACAAAAATCCCCCAGGGTTTCCACACCATGGAGATAGGGTGCTTTGCAGCCATCTGTAGAGCGTGATCCCATAATTTGCTGAGAATCCTCATTAGCAATGAATTTAATTAAGCAGTGTCTAGACACAGTTCATGCAGTTGTTTTTTGGAAGTTCTTTTTCTAAATGATTTTTAAATTGCGCCTTTGGTGAAACTGATGGAACTCTGTTGCTTTCCTACAAGTGTCTGTGGACCAGGCCTTGAAGTTAGGGGCATTCAGCACCCAAAGGGATGCTTAGCACCTTGTGTTATTCAGTCTCTATAACAACAAATAGATATTGCATGAAGTAACTTCTAATATTATTTGTGTGTGCAACTCTGAAATGTCTTGAACATTTCTCCATGGTTTATCTTGCTACAAAAATATCATTCTTCGCCTATGAGTTTTCATGCCAAAGATCCTCAGGGAACAAATGGAGACTTGCACCACATACGATGACTGTATTAGTTTCTGTAACATCCAAGAAAATTAATAAATTGAGTTTATTTTATAGTGCAGTAAATCTTTAATTTTTAAATACTTTTAACTTCCTTTCTTTTTTCTTTCAACTAAGGAAATGCTACTTCACCACAAGTTCAAAGACCTTCTTTCATGGACTACTTTGATAAACAAGATTCCAAGAATAAAAGCGCTGAAAACTGTAATCAGAACATGCATGAACCTTACCACATATCCAAAAACGTTTTCCCTGATAACTGGAAAGTCCCTCAAGATGGAGACTTTGATTTTGTAAGTATATTTTTATTGTTTACCTTCTTGCATGCTGCTTATTTTATATGTGCCAAAAATAGTTAATCCCTTTTGATAACTATGTTAATACAAGTAAAATAGGTAAACTTTCAAAAATATAATCCAATTATCTAATCTTAATGCCTCATCCTGGTTGTTGAAATAAGAACATTTGCTTAACGCAGGACCTTTTTAATGAGGAGTGGTATGTGACATTACGAATATACTTCTTTGTAACTACTTTTTTTATTCTTAAAGTATTTTTGGTTCTTTATAACTTTATGTGTTATAACAACTTTTAAAATTTGACCCAGTTCTATTAAAAAAAAAAAATTGCTACAGGCATGGAATATTGTTGTCATGTTTGCTGGATATCTCAGTAAAATGATAAGCATTTTAAACTGGATTGGAGCCGCTTAATCATTCTCCTTGAATATGGTTAAGACCACCTACTGTTTTGCACAAGCCAGCTTGTTGGTACTGTTCCAATAGTGCACATCTCTCTACACAGAATTATTCTATCTAACACCAGTCTGTCTATTTCAGGGTGGGGTTCTCCCCCCTCCAAAATAGGTATAGTTTATTTCTTTTTGTGTATGTTGCAAATTATAACAGTGGTAAAAAGAAAATGTTCCTAAGTTATAGGTTGCTCTTACAGTGACATAAATAATTACTGTTTCGAGACTTGTAGATAATTATACCTGTTTTTCACCTTTGTTAATTTTTTTAACATGTTTGAATGAAAGCATTTAGTTTATCTGTTGTAGATTAAACATGTACTTAACTGCAGTGCAGTAGCTAAATATGATCACATGGCACCTTTTTGAAAGTACACTTGGGATTTGGAGAAAAGTGTTGTGTTTAATTTTAGGTGACAGCTGTAGGTGTGGGATTTTTTTTCCCCAGTTTTCACTTACTGCATTTCTACATAAAGCTGACTCTTACATTTAAGCTACTGGAGTAAAGCCAGTTAAATAGCACAGTACAAGCTGTGGCTGCTGGGGGGTTTTTTTAGGCTTTTTTTTTTTTGACCATAAAATGCAATAGTCATCATCCTGATAATTGACTAACAAAATAATTATTTGCACTATTCATTGGAAAATAACTGGCCGTTATTTGAGTGGGGTTATTATGGTGGCAATAAAATTGCCCTTGGAACAATTTAAGATTCATCCTATCTTTTCCATTACTTGTTAAGAAATGCAAGCAAAAATGCCTGTAAATGCTAAGATCTTGATTCTGTAAGTGCTTATTCATGAATAATTCGCACATGGATAATCCTGTGGAACTTGTTGACATTGCTTGTACATATTAAGTTGCCTTTTTGAAATAGGAATTTGTCCTAGAACCAAACCTGAGGAGTTCTGATCTTCATAAACTGAATACTCTCTGTTGTAGGCAAACCTTGCTAGTGGTCTTAGACTGGCAAGTCAAAGACTTCAGAATCATAGAATCATAGAATGGTTTGGGTTGGAAGGGACCTTTAAACATCATCTAGTCCAGCTTCCCTGCCATGGGCAGGGACACCTTTCACCAGTTGCTCAAAGCCCTGTCCAGCCTGACCTTGAACACTTCTAAGAATGGAGCATCCACAACTTGTCTGGGCAACCTGTTCCAGTATCTCATGGAAGTTACGTGATGTGCAGTTTGTCCTTGACTTCCTAAAAAGGCAGTGTTGTAAGGCTTGTTGCTACAAAATGATTCTGATTGAAGACCAAATAGGATTTAAAAAAAAAAAAGTGAATAGCTATTTGCGTGGGCAGTGTACGTAGTTAGTGGGGGGGAGGGGGTTGTTTTAAGCATGTCAAAAGCCAAATATTTCCCTATATAAGCCAGCTGAAGAAAGAGTTTAGGAAGACTCTTCAATAATGGAGGTGCTTCAGAGTAGTCCACTCAAGAATACATTTCTCTGAAGCATCTGGTACCAGCTGATGTCACACAGGATATTGGTTTTAACGGCCTACTGGTTTGAACCATAGGCAATTATTATTTATTTATATATTCTAGAAGCACTTCTATTTATATTTTAGACAGTGAGTGGCAGTATTGGTAAGTGGCCTGCAAGAGACTTTCTGAAAGGATAAATCAGTGGGCAGCATGCATAATGTATTGTCTACTCTTTGTAAGATCAACATGAATGGTTTCAGTTGCTGACATGAAGTCTTTAAATGATTGATGAAAGGGAAAAATAATGGAAACTTCTTGTACTAAATTCCATTCTATTTTGTTTGGAATTAGCCTTAATGGGGTCTAGAAGAGGATCCTAACAGTAAATGCTGATAGTCATCATTTTATTTAAAAAAAGGGATTGATACAATAGAACTAAAATATAAATGATCAAAATCTAACTTAATGCTAGAATAATAGTACTCCAACTTTCTATGTAGAGGAGGAGGGGTGCCCTGTAAGTTGGAGATCACCAAACTCATTTGCTGAATGATACCATTATTCTTATTTACCCATATACCCTTGTAAGCCGTACATAGCATGTCAGTGCTGGCAGCCAAGAAGTGATTTACTTGTAAGCCAGGGGAGAATGACAGTGCCATGCTAAGGAGAGATACTCAAGTGTATCAAATGGAAAGACATACAAGTTTATTAGTGTATGTGTCTGTTACAGCATAAGCTAGAGAAGCAAAAGTGCCATTGAGGTGGGAGGGAGAAGGGAACAAGAGGAAGAAAAAATCCTTATATATCCCTGCAACTAATCAGTTTGCTTATTTCTGTGTATAAGGTGAGACCTGCAGAACTGGAAGCTAATTCTTGTGGCCAAATGATGCATTTGCTTTTAGGTTGCAGTGATATTTTATCCTATTCCAGGTATATTTTGCTGTTTGATAAAACAATACATAGTTATTTAATTTGTTTAAATATATATATACATGTAGTGCTGGTATAGCAGTTAGTCTTACACACTTGCTGCTGTTTTTAGATAATGTAAATAAATGATATAGGAAACTTTTCATAAGGTGGATAAATGAATGTATAAAATAATGCAAAATCAACTTAGCACAAAGTCTGGTTTGAAAGTTTTTGTGTGGGCATAGTTTTCTGCCCTGACGTAAATGTTTTAAAAACTCCTTGCCAATGAAAATAGAAGACTACTTCCAAGAAAATAAGATGCTTTGGTCATCAATCTGAGATTTAAAAAAAAGTAATTTTAGCAGCCTTTTTTCTTCTGTAAGTACATATTTATGCTTTGTTTTTCACTGTTGAAGTACATCTGGTTTGAAATTCAAAAGCTGATCTTATTTCTTTTTCACTAATGCCATATGGGAATTTGAGTTCCATCTCTGTTGGTCCTGCGGACCTTCAGTTCTGTGATCCATCTGTGCTGGCTATTGAGGTAATGTTCTATCAATTGATGAGAAAAAATTGTCACTGCAGTTTTGCATTGTATTGAATGAGATATATTGCAAATAACTTTAACTAGACTGAATTCTGGTACTGTATAGTCACCTTGAATATTACATTACTCCAAATTTACCCTGTTATGTATGCTTCAGGACTAAGGTGCTGTTTTCCATGCATAAGAGCTGTTTGGGGTTTTTATACTATGTTTCTTCTTGCTTTTTTAAAAAAAAACCAAAACCAACCCCAAACATTTTGGAATGTTGTCTTTCCTGTGACTAAGCATTTGTATAGGGTTGCTTTTATTGATCTTTGTTTTCAATTATTTTGTTGTCTATTTTTGTTGTCTCATGATAAATTCTGAAAACCAAAAGCATGGGTCTTTCATATCAGTGAAACTTAAAGAAATTTATTTCTGGGGAAGTACTTGTAAATGTTTTGTTTTGGTTTGGTTTTTTTCCACTTCAGCCTTTGAAATGGAAGTGTTGAAGCTCTGACTGGATATAAATCTTACAAAAAACAAACTAGTGTTTATTCTAACTTCAGCTTTAATATTAAACTTTTAATACATATTTCACACTCAAGGATCGTAGTGGATTTTCGTTTTCAATGAATACTATCAGACTATAGGCAATTCTTTTACACACTTACATTATTTTTAAGGGACATGCAGCAGATGGCAAAATTAAAGCAGTATATTTAACCCTAATTCTGTCAGTTTTACTTGGGGTTAAGTGATGTTTTATTCGCAGCAAACCTTGATGCCAGTAGGTCTAATCAACAAGTTACTACTCATTGTGAGGAAAAGTGGCATAATGTCTTTGAGTAAGTAAAGATGCGGTGAAGCTATATGGTGTATGGGTATGATATTCATAGAAATGTTAATGATGCATGGTATAAGCAGCTTTTCATAATGAGGCTTAACTGTTGAATGGGCCAACTTTCAGTCTTCGCTCACAAGTCAGCAGTTTGGAGCAGAGTGCTGAATTAGAGCAAAAGATGTGTTTGTTTCAACCATTTAAGTGACCAGTTCTTTTAAGAACAATTGTTTTTTCATAGATATTATGTATTTGTATGACCATGTTGCTATTATAATAGCTTTGTTCTTTCCAGGAATGTTTTCCATGAGATATGTACATGCTGGAGAGAGCTGTGTATTAAATGAGCAGTATAACTGCAAGGTGTTGTTGAAGCACCTTGCTCTAATTTCTTTTTGTCTTTCACAGTTGAAGATTTTGTGATATTTTGTATAGCATTTATCATGTTTTTATGGGCATTATAGAAGATAGTTTTACTAAAAAAGGCGAACTTTTAATAAGCAAGAAGTGCTTGAAATTTTTATCATGTGGGGAAAAACATGTAAATCTTAGCTTGCTAGATTAATGTGCTATGTGTACACGTTGTTAAATAACCCACCGCTTACATTTTTTTTCTGTATCATAACATTTTACATCTCATTAAGATATAAAATTGCTTTGTAAATTCTTCTAGCCTGTAGTAATGTGTGTTAGTGTGGGACACGATGTTAACAAAGGATTTACATGAACAACAGTGAAGTGATATCTAATTGATGATAACCTATGAATTAACATTACTCAGAATGAGTTGCTAAACTTCATTTGCACTGATTGAATATGTTACTTCATTTTAAATGGCTCATTTACTTTGTTATGAGATGATACAATGTAAAAAGGCAAATCTATTTATTATAGCAATGCTAGGGTAATGATTTCTGTCTTACTAGAATTATTTCCAAACAGGAATGGTGTCCAGATTGTTAAATATTAAACAGTGAACACGTAGATCATGTTTTGCAGTAACTGCAGTATCATGTTTAAGTAGATGCATTTTGGGTGACTTAGAGATTCTGGAATAGCAACAAAATTTTAAAAAGCCATCTGTTACCCTAGGCAGAATGTTTCTCTGGGTTTCAACCAGGACAAATACATTAGAATATAATAACTGTCAAAGAATAGTATTGAGATACTGAGCAATTTAGGTAACATTAATAAACATATAATGTGACAATTGATTCGGTAAAAAAGTACATACCATAGAATGACTGAAGTCTGTGTAGAATTTAATTAAAACTTCAGTAATAAAGCTAGGCTGAGTTAGCTTCATTGGAAATACTTCTTTGTCCAAAATCTTGGCCAGGTTTACTCTGATTTTATTGAAGCAGCAGATGAGTTTGTTTGGTACAGTCTTCTTTCTAATTAATGGGAATGAATGCATTTCATCTATTTTCAACCTTTTGAGATTCTCTTCTAAGTAATTTGAAAATTTTAAATGAAATATTAACATATATTCATTTTGCTTTGTTTTTAATTAGTTGCTTGAATATCACAAAGCATTTCCAGATGCTGACAGGAAGAATGTTTTCTTAACTAAGCAAATACAAAACTTAGGTTTCTGGGTTTGCATGGGCTGTATGCATATGAGAGAAACAGAAGATTATTTACAATGTCATATAGTTAACGAAAGTATTATTTGTGTCAGCAAACTGCATGCAGAATTTCATTAATTTCAGTTCAGAGACTGCTAAGAGAGGAGAGAGTGGAAAATGAATATAATGAATATAATATGCTTTATCCAGCTCATTTTTTGAGGACAGTGTGAACCTTAGCAGTGAAGGTTTCCTGTACGTCTTATAATAGGCGTCTGGTACAGAAGCTTCTTGTGTGTTGAGTGGTTATTTAAAAAAATGAAAAGTGTGGGGGTAATTCAGTGGGAGAGAGATTCATATTAGGAGTCCACTGTGGATGGTTTGCAGGTCATGGTCGTGGTTTTTTAGGCTTATCATGCAGCTGTTCAGGCAGACAGTGGGGAGGTTGTGCCAGCCTGACATGTAAACTAAAAATGTATTAGTGGTTGGTGTTTTGGGTTTGGTGGGGTTTTTTTGTGGGTTTTTTTTTTTTTTTCTTTCCATTAGGCAAAGAGCACGGACCAACCTATGACAATTTTTTTTTTTAAACTCTAAGTCAAATACTGGCTGATTTAACTAAATCCTGTTTGTATATTCTGACCACAAACGGAGAATTATTTTTCTTGCAGAGAGTGGGGGAATACTGAGCAGGGTGTTTCTCCAACTGTTATTGAATATAGGATCCTTTATCTTTGAATATGTCCCTTCTTTCCCTATTAGTATAGAAGTAAATAATTGAAAATCAAGCCTAGTAGTTTGGTTTTATACATAACTAAATTGTTTAGGCTGTAAACAGAATCAATCCTTTCTGTTTATCTTAAGTTGTAGATTATTTTAAAGCTGTTAGTCTGATCACTGACTCATTCATGTCAAGGTGCCAGTGCTGTACTTTTGCAGTTTTGGAAGGTGAATCGTGCCATCTGACAAAGACTAGATGAATTTTGTATCCTAAAAGAGCACAGAAGACACCCTTGTAGGCTAAAAACCTTTTTGCATTCTTACATGTGAAAAACAGAATTGAAGTTTTTTTACTTATCACTGGAATGTCCTCTGAAGATAAGACAAGAACTCAGGCTTGAATTGCAGCAATTTATTTGAAGTTAGTAAGAAGAATGTCTAATAGGATAACAATGTGCCACAGCAGATTGCCTCAGAAGGTTGGAGAAGTTGCCATTATTGTGAGTGTTAAAGACCTGGTTAGATAAACATGTCACAAATGGTTTTGGTGGAGTTGATCCCGCTTGGAGCAGAGGATTGTTATAGGTGACCTCGTCCTGTAAATGTTTCCAATGGCCTTATTTCCTATGGCTTTTTAAGCTACTGCTGACAGCTGATGTTTGTAATCATAAAAGGTGTTGAGAACACATAGGTCTTACAAGCTCAAGCTCTCAAAAATAGTGACATACTTAATTTGTTTATTAGGAGTGTCAGTATCTTGGAGAGCTAGACCTTGGGTAACCTTGACAGTTTTTGCAATTAGCAGTCAACTATTATTTCCAAACGTGAGTCTGCCTCTGGAAAATTTTAGCCAAGATTCAGTCAATAAAACTTAACCATGTTTTCTCTCCTGAAAGTTTAAAGCATCCCTGCTGCCTTATTATATCATGTCAAACAGTTTCAGTGTGCAATGTGTTTTTTAATTAGAAGATAGTTTCTAGTGAGAAGACACTGAAAAATAAGTTTTGAAGTGAACTTTCAGATTCTTAGTATAAAGAATGAAACTACTTCACTCCAAAGAGTTTAAATGCTTGCATCATCTAACCCCACCCCCGCTTTTTTTTCTCATTAGCTCGAATAGAGAGACTGAAGCATAGCTTTAGTGTATATATTCAGTTATATAGCAGGTCTGTAATTTGTGCATAGTTTAAGAACAACAAAGGAAAGAAATGAGTGAAGCTGATGAGCTGGGGCAGTGCTGCTGGTTTAAAGTAACATCTTGTTACCTTAGTAACCAGTTGTCTGTACTAATATACCTCTTTGAGATCATTGTGTAATAGCTAAGTAATGTGTATAGCCTAGAAAGAGCTTTGAAATACTTGGAAAAAACAGTTTTGGCTGGACAAGTTTTAGATTATCCCTTTTTGTCCATCAAACCAATTCAGTTTCAGGTCTCTCTGTTTTCTCTTAGAAAAGGGGGGGGAGATATTTAATCCAAATAGTTTCCATGTTGCATGAATCACTGTTAATGTCAAGACAGCGTACCACACCTTTGTGTGTAATGTCTGATCCCCACACTGAGTGCTGACACCGAGGTGCGTGTTCTACTTCAGGGTTTTGGCAGAATTCTTTGAAATCATGTCTATGACAGTATCATGAAAATTTACCACCAAGAAACAAAATCTGTTCTCCTACTCTTTGCTATGATGATTAATGATAATGAAAAGAAGTAAAAATAAAACTTGCCTCAGGAGAGTGGGTGACTGGAATTTTGCAAGACTGTTTTAAATTAATTTTTGTAACTCCTTAGGTTTGAAGAGTATTTCCTCATTATGTGGTTTGGTAAAGAACATGGGATGTTTTTTTCAGTTTAGCTGTTTTCCTTTTTTTTTTTTTAATTTTTTACTGTACTCAAATAGGAATATGAGAAATTGTCAGATAAGATTCTAGCAATTTAACAGAAAAAAATTTTTTGATTAGTTCAGTGTCCGTGTGGCTGACTCTCAATAATCGAAAAACTTGTATTAGATTTCTGTGCCTCATGTTTTGATCGGCAGCCAATAAGTACCATGTGTAGGCTATATATTAAGCATAAATGTTAACAATATTTCATAAACAAAATACTGGAAATTAAATGGGTGACATTTAATACTATTGAGCTTTATGAAGAACGGAAAAAATTCTGTGTGGTTTTTGTTTGCAAATAACTTGCAGAATTTGAAGAAAGACTTCTGCATTAAGGCATTGACTTCAAACAGAGGGCTCATAATACTTGGAGTTCTTTGTTATTTGGAATTAATATCTTCAGATAGCTGATTAGATTGGACTTAGTATACATTTACCAAAACCAGGGATTGCCCAGAATATTTTGGTTTACATGTAAATTTTATTTGCTTTTCTTATAACTTGCATAACTCAGAGATAAAAGGGAACTCCTATGAAAGTTGAAAGCAAAATCTGTATTTCTATAAGAATACACTTACTATTCTCATTTACTTGTATTTTAGTAATGTGTGAAATTTATACATTAAAATGATCTAGATGTCATTGTTTTACATTAGATCTCTGCCTATAGATGCCTTATAGCCCACATTTACTTTTGTTTATTTGGAGTTGTAGCATTGCTATGTACTAGTCATTTTATTTTTGGTGAAAAAGGTGAGGATTTTTATAGAGATGTGCGCTGTGTAAAGCTGTAAGCTAACTGTTTGGAGACTGGATTTTTTTCATTCATTGTTGTTGTTATTTGTGTCTTGATAAAAGTGTGCCTCATGGACAGCACCAGTACCTAAAAAGGTAAAAAAACCCTATGTAAAATCACCCAAGGTGTGGGGGGAACGACACAACAAAACCACAAAATTAATTTGGCAAGTTTTTATACCTATTTTATAGTGTTATATGAGTAACAATTTAAAAATAAAGCTATGTAAGCCCAGTATCTAAAGCTGCAGCTATTGACAAACTCTCTGTAGAAGGGTTAATCTCATACTTGCTAAAGTCAGTGGCAAAGCTCCTACTGATGGCAATGTTAAGTTTAGCTGCTCAGATTATTAAAGAAGACACTTTGATTTGTGTGCCTAAATATAAAACTGCATTTAGTTTTAGGGTTAGAAATTTCACAGCTTAGACTGTTTCTCTCAGCATTCCTTAGTTTAGGGCAAGTATGCCTAGTTCTGAGGAAAGAAATACCTGAAGAATTAATGCTTATTTAGCATCTACTTAAAGATCTTGGTATTGCTTACATTTACGTTTGTGTTGACAGTGGGAGTTCTACAGATATAAGAATACTAGTAAAAAAATTCAGTTTCTTAACCTAAATAAGACATATGAGGACAAAATTGCTCTGTAGGAAAGCTCTAAAGGTACAGTATCATGGCTATGGCTGTTTCAAAAATCTGCTTGATGCTCAGCTGAGAACCCTGACTGCATTTCCCTGACATTTTTTAGTGTGCCATAGTGAGAACAAAAACAAGTTAGCTGAAACCATTTTGAAGAATTTAACTTATTTTACTTTGCATTGCAGCAGACTAGGGTCATGGACAAGGTTAGATCTTCAGCTGAGAAGCAGAAGCTTTGCAAACTGTGCGACCTTGACTGCATGATACTGTATAAGCATACTGTAGTGCTTGTAGATGTGAATTAGGTGGAACTTTCTAAAAACATGTTTGAATTTTTTTTCCCTCATGGTGTCACTACAGCCCAATATATTTAGTTGTTTTTTATATTTTAATATTCTTCTTTCAAGTAAGAATGGAGGAAAAAATGTTCTTCGAAGACACTTACAGACCAGACTTCCCCATCACCCCAAAAATTTCTCTAGATCCAAAAAGTTCTCTTAGTAAAAATGAGCTGTCCCAAAATGACTATCTCTTTATTTTGTTGAGTCCTCTTTGAAGATTGTGCTTTTTGGCATAGGGAATTACTTTAAGAAGTGTGTGAACCGAAGAGCAGGCTTTCTTACTGGGAGCTCCTTGGGCATTGGTCCCACTGGAACCTGGAGGAGGTGCTTATATTTTTTTAAGGTAGTTCTTCATGTGCTTATAGTGCAAGCATTTGGGGCTTTTTTTTTTCTTCAGTGTCAGCTGGATTATCACTTTCACAGAATGATCACTTATTTTTCATTGCAATTAATTGTTACTTTAAGATTGCCATTAATTATAGTCATGTGTTCTAAATGCCGTCCACACACAAGAAGAATGTGCACTCTACAGAGATGGATAATCACCTCAAGATGAGAACTACTATCCTGATAATGTTCCTAGAGATAGAAATGTGATATTTCAGTGGGGCTTGTGGTGTGTGTGTATGGGTGGAATGGGCTTTTTATTTTGCTTTTGCAAAGTTAGAAATTTCATTGCTATTTCTGTCTTTCTAAAGCATTGCCATTAACTAATAGAATACCACTGTGAGTCAAGATAAAGAGGCTGATGTAAGTAAGCATACATTCAGACAGATTAAATTAAATTAACGAAGACATTAAATTAAAAAATGAAACTGACACTTGTCCTTTGGGATTTTGTCTGTGACTAATGATTCACTGAGATGTGAGCACCTGTGTGCAGCCCACCATCAACACTACTTCTGAGAAACAGAGGAGGAATTGGTAGGAGTGTGTTGAACATAGTGCAGCTTGGTGTGTTTCATTTGTTGTCTCTTGAGCTGGTTAATTTCCTTGTCATGCATTTTAAAGAGACCTGGTTTACAGGGGTTGTTTTCCCTACATCAAGTTCTCCAACAACTGCTAGCATGTTTTAAATGGTACTGTAACATAGAGCCTTTTGAAGGAATGACGTTATGGCCAAATAATCCACCTTTCACTCATGCTCAGTGGGTAACAGGATTTAACTCCCAGATTGTGCAGTGCCCTTTTAGTTAAAAAACAAAACCCAAAAAAACCAAAAAAGAAAAAACATAAGCCCCAAACAGTTTGCAGAGTAAAGGATATTTGCAGAGAAAAAGAGATGGAAAAGAGCTGATGCCTCTGAAGGGGATTTCTGAAGGATTTGAGAGAAGGAGTGGTAGGTGGAGGGAGGCCAAACCCAGTGTTACTTAAGCATCCCTGTGGCCCGTGAAACTCAAGAGCCTTGTTTTCTCCTTTCTGCTGGCTGATGACACTATGGCAACAGCCCACTGATCATCTCAGAGGTGGGCTAATTCAAAACTACAGGGGAAAACAGTGACGTTGGAAACAGTGGTTAGTTTGAAACTACCTGACCTGTTTTCCATGTTTTAAAGAGCTGTTGCTACGGCAACAGCAGCTCGCTGAGGACCAAGTGCTGCTAAGTTTCAGAGGTTCAGCAGTCATGTGCGCATGGAGGGGGTGTATCACTTCCAATGCCAAGCTGTGTTCCTGCACCCGTCTTTTTTACAAATACCTATGTTACCCTAGAATTAGCACAGATACTTTAGAAAACATATTACCTAAGTCCTAATGGAGCAGTTTACTAATCTAGCTTGATTTCAATTCAGTTCTTCCTTTGTTCATCTTCTCTATCTTATTGCAGCTTCCCAAAATAGAGCACCTCCAAAGAATGGTAGTTGCTATATCCTGTGGTCCTCAAACTGCCCTGTCACCAAACACCATGATCATTTTGTTCTGCAATTCCATATCCCATGTTATGGAAGTCAGCAAACATAAGCTGTTTGACCATGGGTTAGGGAGAAAGTAATTCCAGAGCCGAGATGCCTTCATTGAAAAATAGCCTGACAGTTTTAATCAGTGAATTAGTATCTGAAATGCCTCTGCTGCTGGCAGTTGCCATTGTAACATATGGGAGAGAAAGGATTTTGCAGATGGTCAATTCAAGAAACTATTTTACAGCTTTAAATTGAAAATCAGTGCAGCGAACTTCACCTGGCATCTGGAGTGTACTGTGCTTATTGTGAAAACTGTCACTTAGTAAGTGGACAACAGTACAGTATGCTAACAGAAATGTTTGATTAGTAGGGGTGTAATCCAATTTTCAATTTAGTGCAATGTTTTTATTACTGCATGAGAAGAGTGACTGTAATGTGATCCATGTCTGAAGGGAAAGTACATTCTTGCCACACACAAATTTCAAGAGAAGTCCTCGTCATAGCTGCACCTTGGATACGCAGGAGTAGTTGGGAGCCCAGCGAAGCATCTTAGTTATAGTAATACTGGAGCCTCTGCATTACTAAGTGGGAGCTATGAGAAGAAAGAACACTCTAGCTAGCTGCTTCCCCCCCCCCCCCAAATCTATAAGTGGTATTTCAGACTTGCTCATGTTGAGCCATGGATTGAAAGCCTTCCTCCATCTCTAGCAATCAGATTATAAAACCATATATGAAGGAGAATGTTCATCTGTGATGTTTAGTTTATTGGTTATCTGGGAAAATGTGATGTGGTAATTGTGAAGGATTTTCAACTAATCTCATTAAATGCAAAAAAAGTGTTAAAAACTGTGTTTAAGTGCCGAAATCAAATGCTCAGAAGTTAGTGAGTGGTGCATTTATGATCACTTGAACCATCATGGGCCTATTCTTTAAATGAGTTTTAACCCATAGTCATATAATCAAAGAATGTGTTACAGTGCTTAAGTATAATAAGAAAAGAGCAAAATTAAGGTTGCTTAAGGAGTTGTAAGCATGTTCTTCCCAAATCTTTCAAGTATTTGACTTAACATTCTTTCAAAGAGTTTTATACATAGAATCATAGAATGTAATTTCATATCCATTTAAAAAGGAAAAGGAGAAAGAAAAACAACATTTATTTCATGCAAGCACAACAGCCCTCCACTGCACAACATTGGTGAGGTTTGAACGCTGAATTGTTAACCACTGGTACCCAGATCACAATGTCTTCAATTGTTGGAATAAGTATGCTGACTGGTAGAGAGAGGAAATAAAAAGGAGGAATAGACTACTGGGAGCCTGGATGGAGGGAACAGGGAAGGCAAGGAAACAAGGAAGATCGACCTACTCTTTCTCCTGCTCATGGAATAGGATTAATATGAGCTGGTCTCACAGAGGTATTTCTCGGAACAAGACACAAGTGGCTTTGAGCACCAGTTATTGTGGCAGAGTCAGTCCAACCCAGCCTTCATATAATAGTGCATGTGTAACAGAATTGCTCAGTAGATGTGTTACGATGCATACTGTGAGATGAGAATAGGGACTGATTAGGTGAGTAAGACTTGAGACTTCAAGTATCAATTATTTCTGCTTCCATGAGAAGTGAAACTAGCCTTAAAATGCTTTTAAAAAGGGAGATGGACTACATGATCTTTAAAGGTCCCTTCCAGCCCAAACCATTCGATGATTCTATGAATGTGCACTTGCAGCTTAGAAAGCCAGTTGTATCCTGGGCTGCATAAAAAGAGGCATGGTCAGCAGGTCGAGGGAGGTGATTGTCCCCCTCAGCTCTGCTCTTGTGAGAACCCACCTGGAGTACTGCATCCAGCTCTGTAGTCCTCAGTACAAGAAAGTCGTGGACCTGTTAGAGCAGGTCCTGAGGAGGGCCACAAAAACGATCAGAGAGATGGAATACCTCTCCTGTGAGGAAAGGCTGAGAGAGTTGGGGTTGTTCAGCCTGGAGAAGAGAAAGCTCCAGGAAGACCTTACTGTGGCCTTTCAATATATACAAGAGGTTTCTAGGAAAGATTGAGAGAGACTTTTTACTAGGGCCTGTAGTGAGAGGTCAAGGGAAAATTATTTTAAACTGAAAGGGTAGATTTAGATTGAACATAAGGAATAAATTTTTTATTATAAGGTTGGTGAGACAGTGAAACAGGTTGCCCAGAGAAGTTGTGGATGCCCTATCATTAGAAGTGTTCAAGGTCAGGTTGCACAGGGCTTTGAGCAACCTGATCTAGTGAAAGATGCCCCTGCCCATGGTAAGGGAATTGGATGAGATGGTCTTTAAAGGTCTCTTCCAACCCAAACCATTCTATGATTCTATGAAAAGTATGAGGAGGAAGGAGTGGCAGCAAGGCACTGTTATGGACTGACTGTGACTGCTCACCCTCTCCCTCTGTGTTGCTTGGGGGTGGGGGTAAAAGAGTCTGTAATGGAGTGAAGTTGAGCCTGGGAAAGAGAGGAGACAAGGTGTTGCTTTAATGCTTTTCTTTTTTCTCACTGCCCAAATCTATTTTTATTAGCAATAAATTAAATTTTCTCCATGTCAAGTATGTTTTGCCCATAATGGTAATTGGTAAGCAATCCCCCTGTCTCTATCTTGAGACATGAGCTTTCTCATCCTATTTTCTCCCCCTGTCCTGCTAAGGAGGGGGAGGGAGTGAGTGAGTGAGCAGCTGGGTGGGCATTTGGCTGTTAACCAAAGTTAACCCACCACACCTAGTAAGACTCATTTCAGCAGTCGTCTTTAGCTAGCAGTTCATCTCCATCTTTGACATAAGGATAAGTTTTCTTGGTCTATATCAGCAGCTCTTCTTTATCTTTTCCTGATACAGCACTTCTGTTGTGTGGCCATAGCTCAGTAACTAAGAAGCACCATTGCAGATGCTCGCTTTATTGGAAAGAATGCCAGGTCTGGTTCCCCCTCAGTGATCTAAAGCACAAATACCATCTGTCCTACAGTATAGATCACTTCAGTGAGTTTCTGCATAACTGCTCACACTTGCCAGAGACAGAGAATCAGTCTAGCTGCTTTTTCATTTCTTTTTACAGAACTGTCCTCAAATTGCCCCATATCACATGTACAGAAGTACTGCTTCCAAATTCCTACTCATTAAAGTCGGCGGCTTTCTCTGGGACTTCTCAGAAGAAGGCCTTGTCTGCAGTACAAGGGCTTCAGGGTGGCCTGAACACATTTCTTGGCTTTTCACTGGAGTGACTAGTGTCCTCAGAATCGTGATCAAGTCAGAGCTGGCGCGGAGCCGTCTTGATATTTTGCAACAGCTAGATGATTGGCAAGTAGGTATACTGGCGTATGTTTAAGTCTTACAGCTGGTGAAGTTCAGCAGTCAGGCACATGCTATGTACAGATACACCCCAAAGGGCAGTTGCAGTAATTGATATATCCCACCCTGTGCTCCACTGTGGCAATAGAGTATTAGGGACAATCTAAGCCTCTGTATGTCAAGAACACAAAGAACATACCAAGACGATAATTTGTGTGAGCAAACAAGAGAGTATGAGATCTTGATGCTCTGCAGAAGCATCTTTGCAATTTCACAATTTGGAATTGATGTATCTAGTATCAGACTCATTGGCTAGCTATTTCTTGTGATCCCAGATAATATTGGACGATGGAGCCTGAAGAATTGTGAGTGAGTAGGCTTCAGGATGATACTCAAGCCAATTTTCTGGCTTCTGAGATGCTTCAATGGGCCTGTTTTTCCTGGTAATGATGAAGAAATATTTTTGATTAAGTGAATAAATGTTTTTGGTCTTGGCCTGGTTTATCCACAGGGTCCCATTTGGATACCTCTTTAATCTACTAGTCACAGTCATTTTACTAGTCTTTTTCTTGCAGCTAATGATCCTCAAAGCTATGATAGTCAAAAGACGTAAGTTTTCCCTAGCTTCAGGAAGGCAGTTTTTATTGTAGAATCTCTTCTGCCTCTCCGTGATGACAGGTAGTTTTGGGATTTCAGGCTTACTGTCACAGGACTCGCATTGCTGGACTTCTTAAGTCTTAGGCCAGATTATTGAAAGTCTCCTGATCCTACGCTGATCCTCTGAGAACATCCGTATCAAAAAGTGTTAGGAAGTTGACTGTATGTACATACACAAGCAAGTGGACCAGTTTTTGTGGGTGGTGGCCAGCTTTGTATTCATCCTCTATGTTTTGAGGGGGAGGTCTCTTTCCCTTTGATCTGGATCATTTTTTGAAAACAAAAATAGCAGTTGTTCTTTAGGCACTCTTTAGGAGTGCACCTCTCTCCTGGAAATGTTTTCATGGCATTCTTCAGTGAAATTTCCCAAGAGCTTAACAGCAGTTTTCTGGCTGATCTAACGAATCAGTTTTTTATTGAGACTTTAACATTGTCTTTACATCCCCTTGTGGGCCATCTCTATGAGCTTATGGCTACATGTTCACATCTTCATTTTTCTAATTCTTTTAGTGAAAATAGTCTTTTCTAGTGATTACTGCATACTTGGGAAAATATATCTTGAGTCATACTGGCTTTCTTTATGTTTGGAAAAAACAGTACAAGGTTGCACTTCATGAGGTTCCTGCAGAGTTTGATTCAAGCCAGGAAATCAACCTGCCTGTGTTCTTATTGAAGTCACACACATCCAGGACTGAGACACCAGATATTTTTTATTTATTTTTATTTTTATTTGGACAAGAAGGTTTAGGAAGATTGTTCAGCTTTTCAAACAGATGGCAAAAACACCTGTATCCATAATGATTCCCCCACAAGGATATAGTGTAGTGAGACTAGCAGGCTCGGTCAGGATCTACTGCAAGAGGGCTAGGAGTGTGATTCATGTGCATCCACATGAGCACTGAGGATCTGAGAAATATGTCCATCCCTGAGACTTGCAGATTTGTCCCGATAAATTCCATATGTGCTTTTTGTAAGCATGGTGCCATCACAGAGGGCTTCTGGGTGCATGATGCAGCTCTTGAGAGTGGTTCTTCAGTCATTGTTTTCCTCAAGGCTTTATGTTTCTTCATCAGTCAACCTGTAGGTTCAGCTTGTAATGGAACTTCTTCAGGAAGTTATATTCGTGTGTATGTTCCTAATTCTACCTGAAGTCCCATTAAAAGTTACTTGGGATTCTGGATGTGAGGAACCAAGGATGCACGTTTACCAGTTGGTACCTCACATATGCAGCCTTCACAGCAGGGTCTTGAGTATATATGCCTATGAATGTTGCAAAGGCCAAAAAAAAAAAACTTTCTAGGATTGTGCATAGAGCAGCACATTTCAAAGACGTTCTAGTTACTGCTCAATAACTTATTTTAGGTGGTGGTGTACATTCTCATTTATAAAAAAGAAAAAAGCCCTTTGACAATTAAACACAGAATTTTGGGAAGTATACTTCAACATCCACTACTTTAATGAAATAAGTGGAATTAAGGGAGAACAAAACATAAGTTTAGAAGTTGTTTTGCTTTTTTGTTGTGTGCTCCTTGAAAAAACTTTTTAAAAATGGAAAAATAGAAACTGTACAGAAAACTCTTCCTGAGTAGGAAAAATAGTGGAAGTGGGAAAGAATTGGGAAAAAAGGAACAAAACTGGTTTTGAATATGGCAGTTCTGATGGGGAGCATAAAGAGGGGGACACAATTAGAGGATGATTCAATAAATAGGCAAGGTTGTAGTTATGTATGTTTATGAGGGAAAAGAGTAAATAACTTTAAGATGAGATAATGGCAGTTGGGACTGTGCTTATTTAATTTTCTACTTGAAGAATCCTACATTGAAATGTGTGGTTCTTTACATAACAACCACTCATTTAAGTTTTGGGGTTGTTAACTTAACACACTACTACAAGAAAATGAAAATAATGAAACAACCATGAGGCTGCAAGTCTTCTGGTAACATTGGAAACCGTAGTGCTTGTTCTTTTTCACTGCCAGGTTTATGGTTTTGATTTCCTATCTGGGCATTTAGAAGAACTGGGATTTTTTTTCAGTAGTAAGGCATTCTGGGATAAAGATGAAGGGAAAAACTTTAGCAGCAATCAAAATTAGAGGAAAGCTTGGACTGCGGTTATTCTCCATGGCAATACAATCTAATTATAACCATATTAGAGAAGCCGAGTTGTAGAGGTAAATAGTTGGTGTAATATATTGAGTTATACTTTTATGTGCTAATGTGACTATAGAAGACATTCACATTCTCTTATTTCAGCAGTTATTGGTATTTCAGTTAAAACTGAAATTCTTTGGATATCCATACAGTATGAAAAAAGAAAGAACAGAAAGAAGATGGCTCTTGAAATTGGGTAGAAGGGGTTTTTTTGAGCTGCTGCTTTGTTTCTGTTGTAACAGGTGTAAAATCCCAGTCATCTGATAACTACACAAGTAAAAAACTAAGTCAAAAACTGTTTTACCCTTTCCTGTGTAAGACTGATGATAGCATCTGCAACCTTTGTTTTAAACGCTTCTTCTTGTTTTTTCAATTGCTTCCCATTGCTTGTATACAAACAGATTCACCTTATTCTGTCTCTTCCTTCCATGTTTCCCTTTGCTATAAATGTTGAGCACAACACTGTGTGATAACAGTTAATGAATGAATGGCTAGATCAAATAATTTGTATTAAATTAATCTCGGATGTGACATATAACAAGTTGCACACGAAGCACCCTTTGTGTCAGCCACATTGCCAATAGATTCTCTGTCAACTGTGATTTATCACCTTTTCTGGTATGAACTCTGAAGATGTGTAAACTTAATTCTGATTTAGTTAGATTTTCTAGCCAGTAATTTGTACTTATCAACTACTTAAGCTTTCTTATCTCTGTAAGATATCTGCTTATCTCTAGCTTTGCCCCTCTGAGAATTCGTACTGACCCTCTTTGACCCTCTCATCCCTCCTCTTTGCAAATACCAGGTTTCTACATCTAATTCAGCATGGCATTAACTTGGTTTACCTGTGTTATTTAAGTTGTAGTTTACAACTTTATAATACCGCTTCTTTAGTCAGGAGTCTATCTTCTGCATGTTTTCTGCAGAGTATCTAGTAGTTCGACAGGTGCTGTAAGCAAGAAAAATTAGGCAATTAGGTGAGAAAATTTGCAGGGTCTCAGTAGAAGTTTGCATCTGCCACTAAATTGTGGGTAGCAGGATTACATTGAAGACACCTTATATTTGAGGAAAACTTGCTTCTGCTATGAATTTGTGGGCAGACAGAATTTCTCCAAAGACATGTTGTACCTGAATACACTCCTACTTGAGGATCATCGATTTCTCTTTGGGGTTTTCCTAAACAATCTGGAAATACTGACTCTCTAAGTTTTTGGGAAAGAATTGCACAAGTTATTTTTTGACTTCAAATCAAAAGCAGACAGGTCCAAAAATATTGTAATTAGATGGTTTTCTTGCAAAGTGTATAAAAGGTTACTTATGTAGACTGTCATGATTTTTTCGTGGCCTTTCAAAATTTTTATTTCAGATAAACTTGAGTTTCACTTTCCCTTTATGTTTAAATGAACATCTAACTTAAAGAAAACATTGAGTCACAAAACCACACAAGTCCACTGGTGATATCCATTACAACTCAAAATGATCAGAACAACAATTTATTCTTTCAGTGGTTTCTGATCTTCTTGGGATGTGTTGACATGGTAATTCAAGTATGAATACCTGTAGAGGTCATCTTAAAGTAAATTAGCAACTAAATAATGATTCCAATGTTTTCTTTTCTTGTGTACTACTCTCTTATTTTTATTTAGTAAGGTAGTTCTTGTCCAAACTACTATTAATCTGAAAAATGAGAGATTAAAATTACTTACTAAATGATCTTTTCTGTATCTGTACTAAAGTAGATTGTTCCAACAATGTGCTACCGAATGCTTTTTCCAGACTAGCTTAACACGTCTGAATTGAAGGTATTTCCATCACTTTCCTTTGGGGTCTGTGTCACAGTTTTATAGATCTGACAGCTAAACAATACTTTTTTTAATCTTCAGTTTAAAATTTTATGATGTTATGCCTAGTTACAGCTCTTTGAACAATTCTCACTCCTCCAAGGAGGAATAACTTACTCAAGTTATATAGGTTATTAAATCTGCTCTTACATGTCTGTCTTAGGGAGAATATTGCCCAAATAAAATGGTATATGCATGAGTGTATAAATACCCACCCCAGAAATTATTATAAAGATTTGAAGTTCATTTCTACTTTGAAGGTCCCTGGAGCATAACCAAGTTGTCAGTAGCGGCCAAGAATATGATCGGTTCCCTCGTGTGTTGATTCTGTACTTGCATCATGAGCATCCACAGGTGGGAATAGCTGCTTCTCCAGGAATAGGACATCTGTCATCAGGCCACTAATTTTAAGTTATGACAAGCCATCCTTGGTTCTGGAACATCAGCACAGGAAAAAAAATAATACAGTAACTGCCTTCCAACCCGTTGGCAACAGCCGGGGAGATTAGTCGGTCCGTGTGCCATCTTCCCTAAGGAGCTACTCAGTCTGCCTGTACATTGAACAGACTAGACAGACTCAGAGAAAATGTTTTCCGAGCTCAGAGTCTTTCCTTTTGGACACTAAGACAAAACACTGTCAAGTTAAACAAACAAAAAAACAAACAAAACCCCTCTGTTGTTTCATGTGTGAACTGTTTTCAGATATCATGTAAATAAGTTACTGATTTCACAGAAGGAAGAGTCTAGCCACTGGTAGACAGCAAGGAATTTATCCTCAAGGATGCTGCCAGGGTTATTAAAATAGTTGTGTAGTGTAGAAAGCATAGATGGAGCCATTATCTTTAGTCTCAGTATTTCATTCATGTAATCCAGTGGTTTGTGGAAATGTTTTTCGAGTGAATGATTTTCTGCTTGGACTACGTTGTGATGTCTTATGGCTGGTATTAAGGGCTTGAAAGAAGAAAGTATCTTATACTATACATGTATTAAGATAGGTTAATTAAGTTCATTACTAGAAATATGAATGCCAGCTTAAGGAAACAGTCTTTGAAACTTTTAGGATTGTCTCTTGATTCTGCAACAAAGGCGGGGGGGGGGGAGAAGATTGTGTACAGATTTTTAGGATTGTGTTCTTCTTTTCACCATGGATTTGCCTTCTTGCAATAATTTTCACAAGTTTATTGTGCCCTAATTCTAGCTACAGAAATGATTAACTGTGTGCTTTTGAACAGTTCAGAGACTAAATAATGTCAGTTTATTTGGATCAGATTTAATTGAACAAAAATATTATCTTAATTTGCCTATGTTGTGCTTGTGAAATGGTGACACACACACACCCATCCCCATTTAGGGAAATACTCTTCAGGAAAAACTATTACTGTTTTTTGTTTGCAGATAAACTGCATTTTAACTCTTTGTGCCCATTCATCTCGGAGTTCATGAGAACTCAGAGCATTTTGCCCTGCATCGTCTCAAGGCTTTTTCTCCAGATTACCTTTTTAACCACTGGTGCCGACTTCATTCCTCTGTGCTAATGTTACACACCTATTTCACTCCTGGTTATGTTTATGTCACTAGCATTGTTTGACAGACAGGATTATTTTCATTTCAAACTAGTACAGCTATGCCAGATCTGAAGAGAATAAAACACTGTTTGAACCTATGACAAATGATTTTCACAGTATATTAGTGGGTACAATATTTGTGTGTTTGGCATAGCTTATGTTGTAAGAACAGGATTTTCTGGTGTCACTAAAGCAATGTAATTGCACTGGCAGAAACCTTTTGGTTGAGAGATGACAGTGAGAACGATTCAGAGCTGAATATTTATTCAAGGACTTTCTTAATTATAGCCTTGTATAACTGAAAAATGAATAAATGCTGTTATCATCAGGAGAATGATAACAGAGAGACAGAAAGTGGGTGATTCCACAATGAGTTCATAGCAGAGCTGGAATAAGATGCAGGAGTCCTGCCATCAGGTTTCATGTGAAGCATAAACTCTGCTCACTCCCATATACCTCATCTTCACTTTCAAGTGATATACTACTTTCTGACAGGCTTAACTCATTTAGATTGTGTCCCCTTCTGGGCAGTTTGGAATGTGCCAGGCAACGGAGTCTTGGTTTGGATGCAGTTCAGTTAAATAATAAGTGATGTATATCATTATTTAATCAACATCTATTACATATATGGTTTCTGTTGTAAAATCTTTTCTTACTATTTAATTTCTTTAAAAATATTTATTGAATTCCATCTGTTGGGTATTAAAAGTTTGTTTAAAGGAGAAAAGAATCCCAATCACTATCATCCTTATTTTGCCAGCCAAGTAAATTAAGTGATGGATGTTTGTCAACATTCATGATAACCCTCAATATATTTGCTTATCTATGTAGGACACTTCCATATGAATTTGTATAACCTAATGATGGGTGAAGAATTATTTTTCTCTACAAGCATCTACCCATTCAGAGCTACTATATATGCAAAACACTCTAACTTTCTTGTCATCTATGTTCAAAATGTTGGCTGTGTCAGCGGTGATAGTAATCTGTTCTCATGCTGAAACATTGTCAAAATTTCTAATAGCCAGCTTCTCTACCCCTTGTGCGTTGGAGTATTCTGTTTTAGAAGTATGCAGTGGTCAGCAATACAGAACATAGACAAATATTCTAAGAGTACATCTTTGAAAGCCATCTGTTTATGAATTAGCCAGTAGTTTGGTAGATCTTTGCTGAGCATGCTCAGACTTTAATTCATGTCTTTCCTTAATAGTGTGATTGACATCATTTACCTCAAATGCACTGTACATTCACTGTTCTGGCATGTTGAGGTAGGAAACTCTAGGGCTGTAATGATGACCAAAGTCCCAAGTACAAGGAAACGACTAGAAATCTTTTGAGGAGAATGTGTACTTAAATTATTCCTGTACTAAAATGAATTGGCAATGTCAAAAAAAATACATAATGTAAAATGATATGTGATCTGGTTATATTACAGAAATTTTAGGCTTTATTGAATTTTGTGTAGGCATTACATTCTGTTGACTTTAAATCCCAGATGCTTTATTAAATATGCTGTGCCTAATTTCTTAGCATTACTTGGTCACAAATAGGAGTAAAAAACCTGTAGCAAATGCGTGAAGACCATTCACTAATATATTGAAGCATTCTTGTGAAAACAATTTGTCACTGAAACTCTTCAACACAACTGAAGAAGGAATTTAAGCACATACTCAATTTCAAGCAGGTAAGTAACTACAGTTCAGCAGTAGGATAACTAATGTATTTATTTAAGTTTCTTGCGTCAAAGCCCTTGCCTCTTTTGCAGAATATTGGTAATAATAATGATAATAATAATTAATGATAGCAAGCATTGCTACAGCTTCATATTCCCTTTGTTCATAGGTGTGATACAAAATCACTAGTTTCTGAAAAAAGTTGCTTCAGCTTCAACAGGCTGCTGCTTGTCAAATCTAGATTTAGTATAGTCTAACACATTAAAAATATCAGTAGTGTGAGCTTGGTGTTTACCTATAGAACTGTTTATAGCACTATTGAAATCTAAGAGGGATTTGCATTAATAATGAGGAAAGCCATAAAGAGTGTGTACAGATGTTTCCTAATGCAGTAAGTCTGTTGCTCTAAAGGCATATGATCACATTTGTAAAATTGCTATTGCATGTCTTGGCAGTTCATTAAAAACTGAAAACTTAAAGTTAACCAGTATTTTGATAGACTAAGTTCAAGGTCACCTTTTGTTTAAATGATGTTTTGTTTTCTGTAATTAGACCATGCCAGGTGTATTAAGTATGTAATTAAAAACACAAGGTTTGGCTAATTCAGAGTAAATGAGAATGAAATACAAGGTCATTATTCGTCTCTAGTGAGGCTCCAGATGAACAGCGCACATGGAACTATTTATAAAACATTTTGCATGGTCAAAAATTGCTTTAGGTTGCTGTCCATGGCTTTTAAATTAAACTACTCACAGATTTTTACAAAAGTACCTGTAGCGTAGAAGTATGTTCCCATGCCTAGTGTTGAATTTGAATGGAAATAAAATATGTATGATGTACAATTTTATGGCATAGACTTAAAAAAGAAAAAAGAAAATGAAAAAAAAGAAAAAAGGTAGTAAGAGAGCTTATGAGGCACTCTGCAAAATGTTATTAGGGTGAACTTCCACTGACAGCCATGGTACTGAGCAATTGGTTCAAAGCATCAGAAATACCTGAAAGGGAGTGGACTACGTCTGTGCTAGCGAGTTGAATTTCTTGCTCTGGAAATGCTCTGTGTAGTACAGTGGTGGCAAATTTCCACCACTGTGCTACACACTAATGAAACCTTAACGGAGGCAGAATTCATCTATCAGTGATGATATTCATTGCTTCTGCACCTCTGACCCTCATAAACTTCTCCTGAGGGCCCTGTGTTTCCCACAGTGGGGGGCTGGAGTGGGATGTAAACTACGGAGCTGACCAGTCCAGGGCAGAGCCCATGGAAGTTGGTTTAACCAGGGAGACTTTCTTGGTCTTCTGTCTCCCAAGGTTAGCATCCTTTTTTTCATACCATGTGTATTTTGGGAAGAGTTAAGTTGAAGACAAATACAGTAAAGTGTGCTGCTTAGATTTTATATGTGCAAGTGAAATCCCTTAGATTTGTCTTCCAAAATTAAAGTAGTCCAAAGCTACAGGGGTACATAAAGTTTAAGGTAGTACTTACAAAAGTGATATGGGATTGGCCCTTGGGGTTTTTGTGGGGGTTTGTGTGGAGTTTGGGGTTTTGGGTTGGTTTTTTTGTGGGGGTTGTTGGTGGTGGTGTTTTTGTTTTGGTGGTGGGTGGTTGTTTTTGTTTTTAAAAGAAAATGAAGTCCATGCTCTGAAATCAGTCCCTTTGGAATACCGTAAATTTGCTTCTCTGAATTCATGTGAAATAAGGAATGTCTATACTTTGTTTTCATGGGCTTTGGTATTTTGAGTATTTCTATGCAGTTGAAATTATAAGAACTAGACTGTTTAGAGTTACACATTTTATTTAGAACTACAATGTACTTGGAAATGCTTTTCAGTGAGAGGCCCCTGTTCTTCACAGTTTGTATCAACATCTTCACTCTGTTTAAAAGGGACCAGGAATTTGAAGAGAGGTGCCTCAGGAGGACTGTCAAGAGTAGCCAGTCATGTAGAAAAGCAGATACCAGAGGCAAGTTGCTGAGCTTCATGCTTATGCCATGTTTTCTGAGGGAGAAATTTCAGAACGCTCACACAGAATAGCTGGACAATTCCTTTTGCCATTTGTATTTCTGTAGAGGTAGGACCAGAATTTTAACAAGCCCAGAAACCGTGACAAGTGGGTCAGCATGAGTGGATAATTCTTAATCTTCTGTTTATATCTTGTTATCTATTTTAGAACTTAGGCTTGCTAAATTCCCAGATGAGGAGGAAGGAGTACTGTGGTGTTGCTGGGCTGGTTTAGTTGTAGTTATGGGAATGTGATAATGTTTGAAATTACTTTCATGTCAGACTACCACTTATTTTTCTAAAGATATCCTTATTTCTTTTCATGGTTTTGCCTTCCCCATGTTTACTTGCTACATAACTAATCCTGTTTCCTATTGTCTGTGGTTTTTTTCCTTAATCTTATTTTCTACTGTAAAATGAGTTCATTATTTTTGCAGTTTGTCCTGACAACATTGGATCCACAAAAGTATTAGTTTCTTGGAACCTGCTGCCAATCAATTGCACTGGTTTCTTATTACATGATAACCCTACTCTTAATTTGGAAAAGAAAGCAACTGGTCTAAGCTGTGCATTGTAAAGCCCATCTCAAAAAGCAAGCAAAGGTGATCGAATGTACCTGGGCTGTGTGGCGCTGGCGCAGTCTGCAGCATATGCTGGAGCTGTCGTAATTGATGGTAACCTACTGCAGCTGCCAACGCTATTCTGCAGCCCAGAGGCTATATAGCACTGGACAGTGAAGCTGGCACCCGCCCTGTATGTGTCCATCTTGAAGTTGATACATACATAGACTTCTGTGCTGGGATCTAACAAGGCACTGGAAGAAAGAGGGTCTACGTGCATACACCTACAGCTATACGTGCAGGGTCTGTAACTGTGCAGCTCCTGCAGCAGTCCCTGTCTGGGAATATGCAGTCCCCTTTGCGAAAGCAGGTGTTGGTGCCAGAGCCATGAGAATGCCCCTCTTTATTACCAGACCAAGATTTATGGGATGCATACTGGAGTTTTTCAGCTAAAAATTGAAATGAGAGCCTGTTGATCCTGCTAGCTGCTTTTGCAGGACTGACTACATTAAAAACATATAAAAAACAAAACCAAACAAAAATACCCACAAAAACAAGTAGTTATCAATTTGGAATGCAGTGTCCCTGAGAATATATAAACAAATAGCATAAATCATATTTTAAGTAAGATCTGGTTTGCCTCTTATTATCAGCAATACAAGTTTCTTCAGCTGAACAAAGGTGAAAGATTAAAATAGGACACATTCCATTCCTGAAGTTAAATGAAAGCATGTTTGTCCTTGATATGATAGGAAATAACTTGAAGAGTATTTTATTCTTTAAAAGAAAAAAGGTATTTTAAAGCTGCCAAGGACTTTGTATACAGGTGGTTATCAATTGAGTAAGTGTCAGGTATTTAAGTGAAAGCTGGCTAGCTTATCCTTTTTATTATTATTATTTTATTTTATTATTATTAGTTTTATTTCTTAGCTGAATGTGCCAGCAGACTTCATACTTTGTTTTGCCTTGTATTCATCTAAATATATGGCACTTAGTGCCAGGCAGTCCATGCTCACAACTAACCTTTTGTGAAATTTAGCTAGAACTGCTGTGTTCGATGCATTCATGAACATGGAATATATATTTTTATGTACGAGTAATGTACTAATATACTAGATGACTTCATGTTTTGAGTATAGAAGGGCTTCTAGTTTTTGTCTGTGGGAGGCTTGCGTTAAGAAGTGATATTTTACTTTTACGGTATGCATATTTAAAGGTTAAACTGAACTATGTTCAGTCAGAGCTTTGTGGTTGACAGTAGCCATCTCAGACTTCTTCCGATTTTGAAATTTTCAAAGCAGTCACCTGAACTAGTTGAATCCTTTTAATTAGCACATACATCATGATGATGTGATACAGGGAATCTAAATGCAGTTTGACTGCACTTCAGACTTTGCTTCATGAAAAGCCATCTGCCTTAAGGGATAGGTACTGCAATAGCTCATGACACGGTCCTGGACCGTGTACTGCCCTGGATGGCAGTGAGTACAGAAACCTCCCTTTCCCCACTGCCTTTGGTTTGCCAGTTTAGGTTGGGAATAATCTTAGCCTGTCATTTTAGTAACACCTTTGGACCTCAGTGTTACATGTTGCATAGCATGAAGTAAAACTGAATGGGGTGTTGTAGTCCTTATCAGTAAAAGGTGTCATTACTTCAGGAGTAAGATACATTTTTCTTGCGGTGTTCTGGAATCTCAGTGTTTGGAGAGTTTTAGTAGGCTATGCGGTAGCTTATTTTGCAATACTTGCAGATTTTTTTTGCCCTGATTTTTATATTCAGTAGGTCCACAGATGCCTTTTAATTCATAGGACAGAGAATTTCCTAATAAACATTCACCTTCTGGTGAAATGTTTCCTAATGAGACCATGATTGTGACTTAAACTTTTATTGTAATTAGTTGTGTTGTTTTTAATGATAATCAAAATCTATGGTAAAAAGTGAAATAGCAATTTCCTCATTGAAATATTGTAATTAAAACATTTTTGTTGAAGTGTTAAGATTGTCTTTGCATTTTCATCAGAGCTATCACAACAGTTGTGGACTCTGCTATTTGTATACTGCTTTTAAATTTGTCATGTTTTTGATAAAGCGATGCTTTTGCACAATGGTGAGAAGATGTGATGCCAAGTTGCTGGAGGCTTTTCTGAGAGAGAAGCTTTTGAATGCTTCCAAATTCAACCAGGGGCTGCCTGAGCAGTTAACTGAACACAGGTCAGGACCTCAGCAGTAACACTGAAGCAACATAAAGGGTGGACTGTCAGCAACACCTTAAACTTTTTCTCCAAAGACAGTATTTCTTCAAGGGTGTGAAAGCTTTTTCGAAATACATTTGATGAGTTAGATTGTGGTTTAAAATTCATTGTTGTATAAATGCAGCATTTGAGTAGATCCCCATCTACATCCACTATTGGGGCATAATTCACATTCTTTTTATAATGTGAGAAGATCAAATTTATATAGAGAATAAAATAATTCATGGTACTAGATTCTTGTTTCTATTGCTTTTATTCCTTTTTCATTTTTAAATTATATTTTTAGTTTATATTAGGAAGAGATATAAAAACTTGAGAAATAATTGCAATAGTTTATTTTGTAAGGTGGTGTTATAAAAAAGTTTTCAAAAGCATGTATTGTGTAGCTCACTGATAATGTCTGATGATCATACCACAGCTTTTACTGTGTGCATTTTGCATTTTAAAAAAACTTTGTGAAGTAAGACAATTCAGTTGTAAACTTTTTTAAGTCTTCTATGCGCTAACCCACAAGAAATAATTGGTACAAAAGCTTTGCTTGCTGGTATTAGATTTTAACTTGCAGCTTGCTGGATTTTCAGATCCCCTGACGTTTTTGGTATAGGTAGGGCAGTCTTGTTATTTCACTGTCAAATATAACATGAATCCTAAAATGTGCTGAGGATACACCGTCTCTGTGTTTCTTCTAAAGTGCTATGAATACCAGAACGACAAAAGCCTCTGTGTTGGTTGCCCCCCCAGCCCTGCAGAACCCCCCACTGTTGTATTTAAATTACTTGTTTACAGTTCTGCTTGCAGACTGAATTTGAGGAAACTACTAATCCTGTTGCCAGAGCTTTGGGGGAAATATTTTATACGATTAATTCTTTAGTAGTTGTAGTGTATAAAATCAATTTTATTCACTTTGTCATAAAAGCACGGCCATCTTTCATAGATTTTTATGATTCCCCCCCAACCTATACTTATCCAAAATGGGATATGCAGTTTTACTGTGCGTTTTCTGTTAACATTTAATCGTATTGGTGTTTCCAG
This sequence comes from Ciconia boyciana, assembly GCF_034638445.1. NCBI lineage: Eukaryota > Metazoa > Chordata > Aves > Ciconiiformes > Ciconiidae > Ciconia > Ciconia boyciana. Next base: position 24,889,265 of record NC_132935.1, read on the forward strand.
TTTTTAAATACAAAGATTTTCGTGCAATCTAGCTGTATGTTATTTTTGGTCTGTTTCCTGAGGAAATGAGACTTATGTGATTGTGCTGTTTGTCCTGATAACTTTGAATCATATTGCCCAAATTCAACAAAGGTGGAGGTTTCCAAGGAAGTTAATTTGCTGTGAGTTTCAATACTAGTACTACTAATTTGCTTCTGAGAAGAGGGAGCCAGATCAATACCTATGGTGATGTATGGGTTGTGGTCTGAGCTCAATAGTCAGCTGTTGTCTTTGGCCTGCTGGTGGGTTAACCTTGGCCCCTGTAGCTTGGAACCAGGGATAGATGGGTAGCATCTTACCCAGACTTATTCAGGAGATGGGGGTTATGGAAAGAGAGAGGTGTGGCAGAAGGGGGCACCTGCTCATTTCTGTTACTCTCCTTGTATCGATGGAGCTGAGTCAATTCAGTGTGCTCAAAAAACATCTGACACCCCCTTGTCCTCCCCTCCCCTCTCCCAGCTCACCCTGCAGTTGCGGGATTAGTAGATCTCATGTAAGGAAGCGGTCAGGAGCCCAAGGGTTTCACATGGCAGGACTGACCCTTTTGGCTACCTCCTGTCATTAGATCATATTAAATGTAGAATTAAGCTGCTTCCTTAATCTCTGTCCTTTTTTAGACTGCTCCCAAGTTCTACTGCTGTTTTATTAGCAACAAATCAAGGCTGTTCTTTCTGTTAAGATTCTGGTCTTTGGTTTAGTTGCATCTCACCTGAACTAACTTTTTAATGCAAGAATTCCCTTCTTTATAGAATGGTTTCCATATGTCTGCTGAATCTAAATTTACCATCTTTGGTTTGAGCTCCATTTTAATCCCATCTGCTTTTTTGTCCTTCTTTGAAATGAGAGATGTGAAAAGAAAGTGTTTTTCCTTGATTATGCTCTCAATACAAGTCAGTGAATAACATGCAAAAAGGAGTTTTACTAGAGAGAGGTTCAATTTTGGCTTTGTTAATTCTTTAAAGGAAGAGCTGTAAATATATTATTTCTTCTACTGTACACAAAACTTTGATTTTGACTGGTCTGTGTGTTGATTCTAGCTTTGATATAGAGATATCTGTATAACTTTTATTTTTATTTTAGGAGAAATAAATGCATTAAAGGTGTTTTGCTCGTAGGTAGGAATGTCATATTATCCAGCCTGTATGACTTCCATGTCAAACAAAATGCAGGCTCCAGGATGTTTTCTCTGAAAGGTCATTGGAAAGGTGAGGAGCAGAGATGAAATGATATCATTTCATGTTTACATTTATTATACAGTGCAGTAGTGGGTTGACCTACAGGAAAATAGATCCCTACATTTGAATTCCTTCATAACTTCCTAAGTCAATTGTTAGTTCCTTCTGCTGGAGGGAATTTTAGAAAACCTTGTAGAATTGGCAGCAATTTAGCTATTACTGTATTCTGGTTTTGAGGGCTTTTAACTACTTATATCATGCAACACTGCAGCAATATTGTTATAAGCAAGAGATTAAAAAAAAAAACCAACACAAACAAGTTTCTGTCATAGTCTCTGCTAAAATTTTATCTAATGTGTTTTAGCTTTCTTAGAGGTTTCAACTAATCTGCATGTAATCTCTGTTGGAGAACATTGGCAGTATGCCATATAACTACCTTTTTTATTTCCCTGCCTTAACTGCCCTTTTCTATTTCTCTACCTTTTTATAATTCTATCCATGAATTTGTTTGTGCCTAAAATTTTCCTTAAGGCTAGTGCTGACACAACTTGTTCTATTCTTATCTGTTTCTATGGTGTTTCATTCTTTATTGCTCGGTATTTTCTTACACAATTTTCTATGGTTGTTATGGCAACCATAAATAGCAAATTCGTCAATTTTCAAGCAATATTGTTTTCCAAATTTTGCATGATAATAAACTGCTGAGCAAGAGGTGAAATATTTTCAGCATAGTTAAGCAAATGAATATGATTAAGTTAAATTACCTTGTAGTTTCGCAATGTTGCTGCTTCTAGGCAAGGTGTTATGCACTGTGATGCTAATTGGGAGAGTATAAATAGAATACATTTGTGGAAGTAGGAGAAATTGTTAAATTACTGAAACTACTCCTTTGCTATTGTTATTCTAACGGCCAGGATCTGGTAAATGTGACTGGCCTTCTAGCAACGTCATCATCAACCAGGTTAGTAGGCATTTAGTTCATAATTACTAGGATTCCCTGTGCAATACAGACCATCAGATGGCATAAGTGCAAACTCCCAGAATGGAAGATGTCTGGGGATATTAATATCAAAAACAACAGAATGAGATATTTCTCTAAGATTGTGTTTAAAGCAAGAGAAGATACTGATGGAGGAAAGAGGAGTGTGGCTTGAGATTGAAATGGGTGAGGACTGCAAAAAGCCAATACCTCTGCGAATGAGTAGAATCACTAATGAAAATGTAAACAATCAAAATTACTTATTTTAAAAAATTAACTGATGGACCAGGTCCACAGGTTTTTTTTGTATACAACATGATTATGTTACTACTTTAAAATACCTCTTCATATATTTGGTATTTTAGAATATTTTGAAGTCATTACTTGCATTCTTTGTGCCTTTTAATAGAGCCTTTGGTGAATTTGACGTTCACTGTAACAAAACAATTTGCTAAAATAAATTATTTGTTTTCTCCAATATGTTTGATTTTACAGCATTCTAAATTCTCATAACTTATACAGTATTTGTAATTTCAACTGTGTGCACATATGTGTGTGAGATTAAGTAGGAATATTATAATGAAAACCTTATCTTTTCAGTGCTGTCAAAAAAACCAACAAAACATTGCCTTCTTCATGTCTGTAGCATTCTTAAATTGTTAGTGTAACTTCTCTGATGATAGGATGGTGAGACATCTGCAACCATTGGCGGTTGGACTAGATGATCCTAGAGGTCTTTTCCAACCTTAATGATTCTATGATTCTATATGAAATGATTCTATCTAGTCTTTGATTACACTCTGATTTCAGACCATAAGTATGCAAGGTTTCCAGCTGTTTCAGCAGCGGTGCAAGTCTCAAAGACAGTAAGCAGAAAAAGAGGTATAATATTCCCCCCATCCAAACATGAGCTGGCAGCTTGTTTCTTCTGGGAGAAAAGAATTGGCTAGTTGGTCCACTGCTCAATATGTGTGGTAGTTCAACAAGGCAGTTTGTGTGCAAAACCGTAACGGCTTTTCAGAAGATGGTGGCTTAAAGCCAAAAGCTACTTCTCTGTCACCAGTAGAATCTACCCAGAAAATCATCTGAGTTTCCAAATGAAAATACATCTCTTTCTTTTGGGAAAGGGGAGAGGAGAGGAGACCAGTGCTGGGTACTCTTTACATTATTACATTTCTGAGGTTCTTAGAATTTGTTGCTGTATGTTAATACCAGGTTTTAAACTATTTGATATGGTGCTGTTTTCTGCTTGTGACAGCATGTAAACATTATAAAGATACTCACGATTTTTCCCCGCCCTGCATCCTCTGCCACATAAGGTGAATTTCATTAGCATCAGTTCAAGAATGTATGCTGTATATTTGTATGTCTTTCTGAGAGTGGGTTTTTTTTCAACAGTAAATCCTAATGCCCACATCCAGACATGTGCAATAACTGGATCAAGAAGTAATCCGTGTGTGTTTCTAAATTCATATTTAATATAGAAAATCCAGGACAGATATGCAATCTTTTTGACATTAAATCTATGTTTCCCTGCATTTTTTGTGCTCATGCATATGCATCAGATCTGTTGGTGATGAGGAAGTCGTTCACACCCTCTATTCTTACAAACTCTGAACAATGACACTTAATATGTGACTAGTCCCATTAATTTGTACTTTGTCTCTCATCAGTGTTATGCCTTTGAATGCAGGATACCATTCGAACTGAGGAATAGATGTTCTGTAAGCAGAAGCCCCAGTCATGTACTCTAAATAAATTGCAAGAGCATTTAATAACCTCACCGTTTATATATTTGTCTTTACTTTGGAAAAGCACTACTCTGAAGATGGTCAAAGCAATTTAACTGCTTTCACAAGGCACTGTAAATTGAAATCAAATTTGGCTTGTAATTATTTCTGAACGTGCAGTTGTGAAACACATAATTTTATTTAAAGATGAGCCTGTGAGCTGAATAGCAGTTGACTGCATTGAGCACAGATTTTGTTTGAGTACTGACACCTTGCATTTGAGGAATGCATTTGTCTGGCTCACATTTTCTTTATCCTTTTTATATGGTCTAGGAATGTGCTGGATGGATTGTTTGGCATGACTTGGAGCTTGATGGGAGCTCTCATTATTTCCTGCCCTGGTAGTTAGGGTTGGAAATAATAGAGGTGAGGCTCTTGGTTCTACTTCAGTTTCCAAATCATGAATACTAAATCAATTTTAAAACCTAGATTAAATTCCCAAGAGTGTTTTTCTGGAGAGGGATTTACATTTGAAGTTACAGACACTTGAACATTACAGATGTTCCAGTGCAGTATGTGTAGCATTTTCATTGTTGATATACTATGCAATGAATAAGATTTTATAATTATTTTCCTTTTCTTCATGGATTTTAAGTCTAGAAAACTGAAACATAATTGAAACCTAGATGATCACTCAAGAGATGAATTGGAAAACCAGCAGAGAGGCCAGAGAGATTCTACTGAGACTTGGGTCACATCATAAGGGTTTGGAGAGCTCATAGCATTCCCGAGTTGTGGGCTATATGATTGACATAATATACTCCAGAAATGCAGAAGTGGAATAGTGAGCACTATGAATTGAGACTGGGATTAATGAACAGTGTTGGTACAAAATTTTGCACAGTACCTATTTGCATTGAGTAATAAACCACAACTATATCTGCAGATTACAATCTGAAAAACCTAATTAAACAAACTAGTGTTGTTCTGCACTCCGTGACAAAGAAAATAGATCAAATGCTGTAGACCTTCCTAGAAGATAATACTGTGAAGGTAAGAAAGGACTGTGCTAATTTTTGGCTTGATCACATTAATGTTTGAGTCATAGACAAAATATTTGATAATAAAATATTTCTTTGGCAAATGATTTTGGCAGTTCTGAACTCAGTAAGTGAATATGCCACTGAATCATTGAATCTTGTTCAATGAATAAATGGCGTTTCTAAACTAATATAGAGTGAGCATCATACTTTTCACAGGGTGGATTGTGTTTTAGAGAACAGAATTAGATTATGGTTAAGCGTACTGTTCAGTGTTGAGATAGCCTGGATTTCTTGTTCATTAAGATGAGAGTGGTCTGGTTTTTTAATTCAGTATTGCTCTTAGTTGTATGTTGGTACATGGGCCTCTTAATTATATGTTTTGACACGAATGATTATCAATGATTATCTTGTTCTGTATTTTCCTACTTTCAGGATATTTCTTAGTATATTACTTGTAGTGAGAGTAGCCTGCTACATGTCTGTAAAAGAAAAGATACTGTATATTATTTAAAAGCTGCTAGCTAAGTGGTGCTGTTTGATAGATTATCCATTTCTGTATTTGTTCACTTAGTTTATATCTAATTTAGCCTGCATTAGAAGCAAGACAGTAGCTGTCTACTAGATTTAGACCATCGTAAGGTGGATTTCATCAGGCTGATTAAAGGTTATTTGATAGTCAGTGTTTGTTTAAGCTGTGTTTCGCAAATGTGGAGCTGGTACATTTTGACAAAAGAAAAACTAAATCCACTTTAATGAACCAGCTGAAACTCTGCAGTATGATTGGTATGACTTGTAGATAAGACTTCAATAGAAGGCAACATTAGGAAGAGTTATTAAACTATTGTTTAAGGTGTAAAGTGATTTTAACAAAACCTGCTCAGTTCTTGACCACAATAAAAAAGTTTCCTAAACAATTTTAATCCGTTTTCATAACATCAAAGCTGTCATAAGCAAATAAATCTCCAGCCCCTGTGGCTGGTGAGCTGCTGAACATGATGCAGGAGTGGAACAGTACCCTTCTGTTGTCCAGGGACTTCACAGGCCATGCTGCTGCTGTTGGGAGCCCAAATCTTTTAGCAAGCTGAGTTCTTTCAGTGCTTAGGAAAACTGTGAACTACATCAAACTAAATAGGTAGTCGAGCCGTTCTGTGGGGGAAAAAAGATTTCCAAAAAATGATTGAGAAAGGAATAAAGAAAATTTGAGAAACTGCAGACCGAGACTCATTCTTTAAAAGCGAACAGCGCTTCTATTAACTCCTTAAAGTTGTACGGAAAATGAAACTTGCTGCCGTCTAGCAAAGATGCCGGTAGCCTCGGGCTGGGGGATTGCTTCTCCCTTTCCAGATTGCTACAGGTCTCTGTGCGGCATCCACATGCTGTGTGTTGGTGCTTAAGCTCAGGTAGGCTTGGCTGTCGTCCTCTCCCTGACCCCTCTCCCAAGGCGGTAAGCCGTGTGCCTTTCCCGAGGCAGGGATCTCTTCTCCCTGCTGTGACTAACAGCTCAGTTAAATCTCTCTGCTTAGTCCTGGCTTTGTTCAGTTGCTGCATTCAGATTCTGCTCTTTCTGATGTTTTGCAGGCCTCTCTCAACTGATGTCTCAGTTCTGCTATCTTTGCTATATTTTCTTCCTTCCCCCAGGGCTTAGGAAACCTGCCATTTGTTGCCGAAAAATTGCCCTAAGTTTGTGGACTACAGGATTTTTTTCCTCTCCATCTTGTACCGAAAGGGGCTGAAACCCATCCTCTGTTGTACGTGACTTAGAACGCTTTCTGCATGAAATAAAATAGAACCCAGCAAACAGCATGTCTATCGTTTTTCCATTTATTAAAGATTATGTGTTATTTGCCTAGATCCTTTCTAAACTGGCTGTTTTAAACTGAACTGAATTTTCTTCCTTATAAAGAATATAACTGAATCAAGGTTGCTCAGCAAATAAGAGACAAATTTGAGCGTGCGTTTTGGACTGGGAGGTGCGTCTCTCCTGCAACAGACTTTTCCTGTTAGGAAAATTTAGTTTTGCTGTATCCGTTTTTGTTTTAGTTCTGAGTATCAACATTCTGTACTTCTAAGAAATGTGAGATTCACTTGTATTGTCCCTCACTAGGATGTTGAGGTTTGAGGTTTAAGGTTTAAAGTTCTTCTAGCCTCTTCCATTGCTCTTCAGGTTAAGTGCTTTCCTCGGTCTGGTTTTGACTTCAAGATTCTCTCTGTGCATGCATCTGTCTTGTTGTGTCATTACTCATTATTCAATGAGTTTCCATTTTTCTTTCTACTTTTAAGATAATCTTAAATGGAACTATTGAAGAAAAACGGCTTTAAATGGTATCATTGTGTATTTCATGAATTTGTAGATTTTACTACAGCTATCTTTTTAGCCTCAGCACTTCTGTTTCATGTTACTTATGTCTTTACTTTTCAATATTGATTTGCATTTACAAAATATTTTAGCAAAACTGGGAACATCTTTCATTTTTTTATTTTATCTTTAGGATGTTTGGGGGTCTTAACTGAATGGTTTTATTTTTTAAAAGGCTCTCATCCTGAATAGTTTATATCTTTGTTCTTAATACAGCTTGCATTTACATGTAGATTAGTAGAATTTTACAAAAAAGTAATACTGTTATTTTCTGAACATTTTAAAAATGATCCTTTCATGGAAGAATCAGATGTCAAGGAGGCAGTGCCTTAACTTGAGAAAACTTTTGAATATGAAGGTAACATTTGGGTTTATATAGCTGAATGATAACTGCAGTTTGCTGAAATGTGATACGTTGAACTCAAGGGCACTGTAAAGTGCTTGCTGATAGTTGTGCTCATTATGAAGGATAACTAAAAGCACTTGCCCTGGAGAGCTACAGTTTAATAGAGATAAAATGCTGACTTTTTGATACTACGTACTGAGTACACTAAGAGCTCTAGCTAAAAATTCCTTCTCGTTTTAAAACTTTCTATCTTTGCTTGGTAATAGTTGAAAAGATGTTTTGGGGTTTTTTTTTTGTTTGTTTGTTTTCTTCCCATGCTTTTTTTTCCTCCAAAAGCAGAAAGGGCTGGGGGGAAAATCCTGCATATTTTTAGCTCAGGTGTATATTTTTAGATTAGCTGCTTTTCTATCAGCACTGTGTGGGTATATTTGCAATCAAGTTTAAATAGCATGGTGAGTATCCAGATGGAGTGTTTTCCTAAGCTTAAGATTATTTACTCTGTCGGGAGCTCCAGTAAACATTTGTAGTACTCTTCAGGGCTAACTGTACCATTAAGCTTGAGATGCCTGGTACAGAAAATCACAGTATATAAAAAAACACCAAGATTTTCTCTAAGGCATTTCAAACTGTGAATTTTTGCCTGTGGCACTCTAAAAGTAATTTTTAAAAATGTCTGTGATGGATGATGCAATTCTAAAGAGAAGGTGATAGCAAATTAAAGTGTCGTGCTTCAGTAGACTCAATTGTAAGCGTGTAATGTAAATACACTCTCTGTAAATGACATAGGAAAGAGGGAATGGTAGGATTTTGTCCTTCTGTACACTTTTAAAATTGAATTTATTTATTAAACTTATTATCTGTCAGACACTAAAGATCTGACCTCAAAGGTGCTTATTAATGGATGTTTACTAGCTGCCAGGTTTTTGAGATACATTGCTTGCTGATAATTTCCCCATGTTCAGATTTTTCTGTTTTATTTATTTTAGTGAAAATTATATACCTTGCAACTACATGAACATCAGCTGCTATAGTAGGTAAAAACAATGTAAATTATATTTGAACTGCTTAGGATATGATAAAGCATTAAGACACACTTCATGACTGGTTTTGTCAGGAACTGGGTAAAATTGCAATAGGCAAGAGTTAGTATTATTGCTAAATTTACACTGTGTTTCATGATGATCTGTGCTTTTCTTTAGATTTCAGTTCCTGTAGTCAGGATCGCGCATTAAAGTCTTGGGCTACTCGATTTTTTTTCCTGAACTTTTTAGCGTTTTTAATTGCAGAAATATTTACATTCTAGCTGCCTCCTCATGACTCAGAAATGAAAAGGGAAATAAAAAGACACCTCCCTCCTCCTAAAAACCTTTTATTTTAGGATCTAATTTTTAAGGGTAATTTAATGAAGGTGAAGGACCCAGCTCATGATTTTGGAATTTTAGGATTGGCAGTACTTACTGTGCTCAACAGAGAGCCCTGGGCAGTATTCAACAAAGGTATGTAAATGATAGCATGCACTAATGCTATAGAAAACTTTTTTCCCCCTTGGTGGTTTGCTATTGAAGTGTAACTTTGTATGAAGCTAAGAAAAACCTTCTACAGCTGAAAAATGTTGATGGTAGTAACTGAGATTTAGCTTTGTATTATTAAAATGATGTACAATTTTAATGTCTGAGCAGAGGAGGTTTTACTCGTGAAAATAGGAATTAATGATGGGACATTTATATACAATTTTGTCCCTAAAAAGACTTTTAAAAATTACGTTAACTTGTCCTTCTTTAATTTTCTCTCAGTGTCATGTGCTTATTTTACTCGTTAAAATGTTTAAGGTAACTGTAGTCCCATGGGATGAACTTTGGCCTTTGAAAGTTAGGTTGTCACTCCTTCTCTCTCAGAAATTGTCAAAAATAATGATAGCAAATGACATCCTTCTTATATTTGTATAACTCCATGTTTTGTGTTTTGCAATAAGGAGACATGCTTTTCAAATACCCTGAAATAAATGCTTTCACTCAATCCCCCATCCCAGTTTGTTTTCTTGTGACTGATTTGCCCACTGTAGTGACAGCAGGGGTGGGGATGACAGCAAGTCAGGGCTCTGATGTGTGGCCAGTGGGTGTCTCAGCTCATTGCCTGACACTGCTTATGGTCAGCACAGTTTGCCCTATCAGCACAGGACATACAGCGGCTCTCCCCTCATTCCCGCACGGGAGCAGCTGAACAGACGACAGTAACCGTGGAGTATTTCCTTGCACACAGGCCTGAGAAAACTGCTACGTAAGTCAGATTCATGGATTTTGAGTCTGAATTTGTAGACCAGAAAAACTGGTCAGAAAAGGCCACCTTGTACCTTTTGGATCCTGACTCATGTCTAAGTTTTCATATTAGTAAAAAAGGCGTTTGAAATCATCAGTGGAGCTCATTCCATTAGAGAAAAGAAAACTCTGCTTAGCAGAGGGAAGGGAACAGCTGGAGAGAAAGAGTTTCTCTTACCTGAGGCCACTAACAACACAAAACAATCCAAGGCATGCACTGGTTAAATCTTAGAAAGTGCTATAGGCAACCCACTTCTGCAATTGCCTTAGAAAATTATTGTTGTTAGCCATTCTGTTGATAGTTCATATTGTAGGAATTACTAGCAGATGGGAAAATAGATGACTCAGAATACAGTATTAACAATCCATATTTTTTTAATCAAAGGCCTCTAATAAGGCATGTTGCATCTGTAAGATTCATTTAAGCAGTTGCTAGGAAGAATTTGTTTTTTCAAGTAAACACAACAACTTGATACAGATTATTTTTTGATTGAATATCTATTTTCTTAACAATTTAAACCCTGAAAATACATTTGCTTGTTTTTGTTGCGCCAGCTTAATGGCAGTATTCCATAATTTAGTTTGATAGACTGGAGGTTTGCAGTGGTAACTCATGCATTATGGAATTACTAATGAAATCTAATTTTATCATATTGAAAACATCACAGGCCTAGAGGTTTTATTTACCTCTGTTAGCTGTCAAGGGTGGATTAAGATTATAGTGTGTTACATCCACCAAAACTTTGGCTTTCTCCCCCTGAAAAGTTTGGATGGCTAGGGATATGTGCTGGCCAAGTGCGGCTAATGAGTTCCAGACTCTTTTCCAGACCCCTTCACCTAAATCCATGGACTGCAGGCACCACTGAGTATCTCGGATGCCTGTCCTTCCTCCTGACTCCTGTGCCGGACACATGTGGAAGCCAGTAGTCAGGATTTGCATTGCACCCGTTGACTTGATGACTTCTGAGAGTCCATTTTTGGTTGTACTTCATGTCCTTCCTTCTCAGCTTACTGCTACAGAACTCGGGTCTGTAGACAGGAATGCATATATATTTTCCAAGCACCCATTTTGGTCTGAATTTTTGTCAGTATGATTTGACCAGGGTTGCGAACAAAATATGTAAAGGTCCTCTTGCAGGCAGAAGTAGTATTGACTGCAATTAATTATTCTTTGGTTTGCTGAAAATACTGATCCCAGTGAAGCTGGTCCATCTGGGATGCAAGAAGTTAGACTGAAAGACCAAAAAAGTAAAAATTATTGCACTTCCCTTGCTGAAGTTTGGTTCTGAGAAACAACCACATCAGTATGCGAGGAAATAATGCCTTGTGTGTCGCTGTTCGAAGACATGTACAAAATGCAATCAACCTGAAACAGGTATTGACCAAAGTAAGTTCAGTTAAAAGGTTAGTTAAGCTTTGATTCTGTGCTGGTTGTCCCAGCTCAGGGTGGTGCTGCTGAAAGGACCTTCTGCCACTGGAAGCTTGGGTTGATGGAGCTCCTTTCTGCATGGGTGCCTTTCTTCTGCCAGGATTTCCCCTACATCAGGGAGAGGAGAAGGCAGAGGCACGAGCTGCTGGCACTCAGCTTGCACCACTGGGAGCTTGCCCTGCAAGGATGACTGTTAACTGGTCTCTTCGTAGGCAAAGTCTGCGTCCTTTGCTCTAGCAAAGCAGAGAAGAGAATTTCAGCGTGGCTTCTTTGGGTGCGACTGTGTCTTGAGAATCCATCAGCTTGTAGAAGAAATTATTCAATGTTATCTGACTCTGGAGACAGTTTTGCCTTGGTTTTTTCCTTACTTCCCTTATCCATTGTAACTCTCTTTAGTGATTAGATTAAGAAATATACCTTTCAGGAGAAAGGTGTTTTTTTTTTCTGTAAACACCTTTTTCTACTGGAAAACTGAGTATGCATACCCACTCTAAAAGACAATATGTCTGTGTAAAACAGATGCACACACTTTCTGAATATTATATATTATTTTATGTAATTGATAGATTCATGGCATTATAAATTGGAGTTCGGACTGTTGCTTTCCCAAACCCATGTGATTACCTCGTGACATGAGGGGTCCCAGTGAAGGCAAATGCTTTTACCAGAAACTCCAGTCACTGAAGACCTCTGTCTTGGAGGTGGCCCATCTTGACACTGATTGCTGCCTGTTGTGATTGTGGGTGTTTGATCTCCGAAAGGACATGATTGATTCCATTATTTGGAGTGGCAGAAATTGAACTATCATTGTCAGACACATGCTATCCTGATTACTGAACTGCTACAGTTTACAGCTTTTAAAAAGCTATCAAAATATAATTTAAAACCTTTTTGAATTCCTGTAGCTTGCACAGATGAATGCTCTCCTCTCTTCCCATTAACGCTGGTAGCCCTAGTATTTACAACAACAAACTACGTGGGAAATAATTTATGGCAGTTTAAATCGCAAACTGTTTGCAAGTGAAAGTAAGGGAGAGTGCTGAGCTCTATTGCTTTAAGAATTTGAATCAAAATATTTATTGTGCAGGGGAATAAATTACATAGGAATAATTAAATATCTTGTTTGAATTATTTCTGTGCATCTCATTTGATACATTTGCTGTTGCATTCAGCATTTAGGCTTTTGCAGGCTTCAGGCTTTACGAGGTAATACCTATAGCACAGACGGAAGTCAAGAAAAAATATATTTAAATTTACCAAGGAGACACAGATGTCCATGGACACCCTCTCCCCCCACCCCCCCCAAGTCAGCTGTGGCTTTTAGATGTGCTTAAGTAGTTTTCTATAGTACATAGAGCTCTCTGCCTAATCCAGTGTCTGATATCAGATAGATGAGACCTTCATAACTCTCTTTTCAGTTTCTTAATGTCCCTGTTTTCTGTCACTTACTTCCTTTGACTGTCCTGAGCATCAGCCGTTCATACAGCTGAGTACTGCAGCTCCCTGGGTCCCCTGGGTGATGTGGCTGAGATCATTCTGAACGATTCTTATTCTCTGGATTTAAAAATTCATTCTCTTTATATTTTAATTTCCAGCCCAGCTGTCTGTGATCTTTAAAGAATATTTAATTCTGTTTGCTGGCTCTGTTTCTTGATTGAAATTTAAATAAAAACTCACCCATCACATTCTTCTCTGACAATTTATAAAAAAAATGTTTTTCAGTGCAGAATAATTATGTGATCACATGAGTTGGAGTCTGTTCTGTGCAGCATAAGCCTGATGTCTACAGTGGTGACTGAAAGGGAATAAATAGCTACCCAGGGTGGCCCAGAGTGGGTAGGAGACTTCATCAGTGGCAGTTCTCACAAAACACTCAAGAGATTATTCATGGTGCCTTCCATAGTCTGTTTGCTGGTCTATGGAGCCCCAAATATGTTTCTCCCCTCACACATGCTAAAAAACGTGGTTTTATTGCTCCTCTCACCTGTGCTGCGTTGAGATCAGTTAAACAGGGGAATCAGCACTGTTGTCTCTTCTCATTATACTGCAAATCTCTCTGACACTTCAGTCCTCTAAAAGAATACCTTCACTGAAAAGTGTCTGTCATGTGCCAGTTACATTTACCAATGGGCTAAAAATGAAAGAGAATGTTGTGTTTGGTTGGGGTGTTTTTTTAATCTTTTCTTTCTCTGAAAACAGAAAGGTGTTTTTCTGCAAAAGTCTTGGTGACTGAGGAATTATGATTCCTTTTCCCCATCCTTTTTTGCATATATCAAATGGGAGAAATACAGTAAACTAGATGATATTTAATTCCTTGGGAGGCAACTCTTTCCCTCCTAAGAAATGAAAGGTGTCATTTGTCCTTGGGAGAGACAGACATTACTGATGAGCTACTGAGCGCATCTGAGGTCTCTGAAGCTCATACAGGTCTAAGGATCTTTGATCCTGGAAGATATTTTGACATCTGCATTTTAATTCTCATCTTCATTAGGAATCTTATTGTTAAAATGATGTTGCATGAAAATGTGCATCTCCTTCCTTACGCTCTTCTGTGAATTTCTGATCTGCACTCCTTCTTTATTATGACTTTAAGTTATTTGTTTACTATGTAGAGTGTACTCTATTAGTAGAAGTCATAATGCTGGGGTTTGGACTGTATGTAGCAATATGTGTTGTTAATTTATATACCTCAGATGCTGATAAAAATAAAGATCAAAAGTAGCATTTCATTCCTCAGGGAAAACAGATCAGACTGTGTTGATGGAAGACTGCCCTAGATTCATGAAGGAAGAAGTATCGACCAATTAGCAGGATGATTCAGAAAATGTTTTCTTTTTTTTTTTTTGCCCCTGAGTTAGGTGGTGTGCTTGTTTGCAATGTCAGAATATTTGCAAACAAAATATAGATTATCACTTTCCTAGGATGAAATTATTTGTGCTCCTTGAAATTTGTTGATATTTTTCACACTCGGTGAAGAGTAACTGGCACACAGGCAATTCTGACAAGAGAGAAAATGTAGAGAGGCACTAGACTTCATCAAGGAAAAAAGAAAAAAATACATAGGCCAGCCAAAGGAACATACTTGCAATGTAGATCCTTCCGTGCAAGGGCAGCTGGGGCAGTAGTACCTGACATGCTCCAGTACCTGACGACTCCAACTCATTTGCAGCAGCCAGCAAAGCCAGTGAAGCAATTTACTTGTTATATGACCCATCGCTCTTAATGAATGCAATGTAATGAACTGTTTAACATTTGTGAGAAAATAGTTTTAGAAAGAGAAGAGCTTGGTCAAAGGTAACTCCCTCCCATGAATTCAGAAAATTATTTCATGTATTATTTAAACACTCTGTTGGCAATTTGCTTTGACTAGTTCTGGCAGCAATCTGTTGAGGAAGACAGATGCCTTGTCATTCTTACCGGAAAGTACCTCTAAATATCTGTCAGACTATTACTTACAGCAGCTGTCTATTTTTCAGGCTTCTATAAGAAGTTCTACTGAAGTTCAGTAAGAAGTATTTGATTAGGCAATATAATTTATATACATGAATATAATTGTGTATACTGTGGCATGCTTTTTTTCAGCCTAATGAGTTAAACGCCAGCCCTATATTTATTTGCAACCTATTTGCAACGTTTGCAAAGTGATTTTTTTTTTTTAATTAAATGTACCATGTGTGTTTGTATTTTCATATGCTGTTAAATTATTTACTGTGGAGCATACTAAGACTTTTGGTTATATAAACAGTTATATATGTGTATACGTACACTCAAAGTGTGTTTAAAAAACAAACAAACAAACAAACAAAAACAACACCTCAACTGTAAATTAAAGGATTATGAAAGGTGGTGGTTTTCATTTTCATTGTAGTTTTTAATCTTTTTTGTGCTTTTCTTCTTTTTGTTTGGTGGTTGTTTTACAGTTAAAGAATCTGAGTTTAGAAGAATTACAGATGCGATTAAAGGCTTTGGACCCTATGATGGAACGAGAAATTGAGGAGCTTCGTCAGAGGTACACTGCAAAGAGGCAACCTATCCTAGATGCGATGGATGCAAAGAAACGGAGGCAACAAAATTTCTGAGTTTGTTTTACTTTCAGAGATAATACTATGAATCAGTGTGGACACTGGTAACTTTGTAAGTCTGAAGGAATTCGATTATGAGAGTTTTCAGAAACCCAATCTTTTGAGTTTTCCTTCACAAGCAATGACAATTGGAGCAGCGAAAGAACATACATGCTGTTCTGCACAGGCAGTGAAACACATTACCACCTGTTTATATTTTCAAATGTTTAATGTAATAGAAGTTTAACCTGTTACTTCCCAATCTTTTTCAGGTGTACAGTGGTAACTTGGTGTTGTACATTAGGAGTTGTGTTTTGGAGCACCTGGAACGATTTCTTGATTGTGCAACACTACAGAGCCTTATGTTGCAATATATTTTTCCTCCCACTTAGTAGCATATTTATTATGTAATCTTTGGTTATCCTATTTATTTTATGCCTGTTTTCTTTTTTATTAGGAAGTACGAGGACAGTATTGTGGAGAGCAGAGCCGGATTAGATAAAATTGGTATTGTAGTATAATGAAAAGAAGCTCACCACTATATTGTCTTTTAGAACTCCAATTTCAGCAAGCATCCCAATTCAGGACAGCACTTGAACATGTATCCAGCCCATTCGTATCAGTAGGATTTAAGCATAAAATAAGTAATAGGCACATGTTTTTCTGCTCTCCTGAACCAGGGACTGTGGCTGTAGTTGAGCAATACAGTTGTTACGCTACAGAGCATTCTTTTAGAGAGTATTTCTATAATTTTTACACACACTGAATGATCTCTCATTAAACAAGAAAACAAGTGCCTAATCAATTTTCATTTTTCTGTTATTAAGGAGAAGCAATACTTGCAGTCACTCCTTCAGTGTAAATTTCCAATTGCTATTGCAATTCTGACCAGTATAAACCTCTATTTTGCACCATAGTTTTATAATGAAGTAACAGCTACACTTTCTAGATATGTTTTCTGGTTCATTTAATTTTTTATCACTGTTTTGAGGGGAGAGGGGAGTTATTAGTGGTTTGAGTTTGGTTTGAGTTGGTTTCACGTTATAGATACGAAGGGATAGTGATTTAAAAGCCAAAGAAAAATCAATTGAATACTTGTATATATAATAAGTGCTGAAAAGAAGCAACATTTTGCAGTCCTCTGAGGGTTTTGTCCTGCAATTGCTAAACATTCAAAACTCCTGTGGTCTTCTGTGGTAGATTTTGGGGAATCAGAAATGCAGGACCAAGCTCTTAATATCTTTTTACAAGTTCTTCTGTCTGGTTTATATTGTGGGATATCTAGTAGATAGAATTTACAACATTGCAGGAAGTATTTCAGACTTAGCAGAAAATGTGATCCACTTTCTGAACAATCTACTGTGTTCTATTGATATCTTTACTATTGTTGCCTTTTGTGTAAATAACTTTACTGTGATAGTCATACTTCTTTAAACAATACAGCTGAAAAGATCTTTACATTCAACCTTCAGCTGTTAAACTTTTAATGGTGACTACTGTATGGGCATCTTCTGTTAAATGTTTTCTGGAAGTTAGTAATCATCTCATACCTCTTAACATTTACCATCATCATATGTGGACCATTTAGATGGAACAGTGCAGATTTTGGAAACGGTGCATTATATCATAAAGCTTGTGCAAAAGGAAAACAAAAGTTTTTACATGATCAGCCTACTACAGCCGTGCTGGGACCAGTACTTTGGTTTGAGCTGTATACAGCCATTGTTGTCATTGTCATTCTGTGTTTGTGTTTGCGTGCACGCCACGCTCTAACATGTAAACCCTAGAGTCAAATAAATTTTAATTGTGATTGTTAGAACAACATTACCCTCAACTCTCTCCATATTTCTTAAAGTAATGACCATCCCTTATGAAAAAGCAAGAACACAGAAGATCCATAAAAATTACTTCAGGCAAGATAAATGCACCTGATAGTCTTATGCCTCACATTTATACAATGAAATGATGTAAAGTAAAAAATGGTATAATCATATCACTGTGTCACTAGATTATAATCATAATGCAGCAAAAAATAACAGCACCAACCTCCCCCTATTAGTGTGGTTCTTATTTATTTAAAATGAATTTCTAATTCTTGAACTTTCTATTCTCAAAAGCTCAAAGGTATGTGAGCGTACATATATTTGTGTAGGTATACACACATATATATGCATATCTGTGTATATAAGAAAAAATATAAAACAGATTTAAACCATCAGGAGAGGAGCCTAGCTTGCCTTTTCTTGATGTGCCTTTTAAGCAAAGTGTCATTGTCCAGACACTTTTGCTTGCATCATTAGCAGCTTTCTTTTCCCTTACTCTCTTAAACTTTTCCTACCAAAAATAAGACTTTGATTTTGAATAATGTGGCTTTACAGTGTAATAGACAATGTAATGAAATGATCACAGTTTTCATATTTTGTGTATTCTGAAAACTTTACTAATGCAGTGCACTAAATATGAATTGCCTATCCAGAGGGACTCCAGTAAAAGGCCGTTTTAGACTAGAGCTGTTGCAGTCTGACATCTGAAAGGTATCAGAAGATAAAGGGCATCCTTTCTTCACTCCTGATCTGTCTGCATAGAAACAACTCGAATAAATTTTGTGCACATGCATGCACACAGATATGGATTATACATGCAGGAGAAAAATCTGAAAGCCATGGAATAAAATAAAAATGTAAACAAGCTACTTAAAAAGGGCGAAAAATAGTTTCTGAGATACTGTAAACTGGGTAGATATAGGATGTTTGTGACCAAAGAATACTTTCACCAATTAATATGAAATTAGTAATGTTGCCCTTCTGATATGGTGCATGCTGCAGTCAGTGTAAGAGCTGTCTTTGGCTTCAGAAGCCAGTGTATCAGGCTCTAAATAATGTGCAAGCGTAACATATAGAAATAGGTTTTATACTGAGAGATGGATACAACTTATTTTTTCTTTCTTCTGTTTATATAAATGAATCAAATCATCCATGTTGATGACTACACACCTCTACTGGAGGATGAGCATCTCTGTAAAGGAAAGCTGATAGTACAATAAATAAGACATTTTAAAAGCAAGCCTCGCAGGAAATCTGATAGAACTACTGACAAGTTAACCTTCAGTAAGATTTTAACCAAGCAATTTCTTGTTTGCTTCTGACTTTGTACGTTTAGGTTTAGTAAGTAAAAAAAATAAATTTGAAAAATCATTACTTATTACTAAACATTTGTAATAAAAGCTAATTTTTCATGTATAATTGTCGTCTTGTTGTTCATTCTAACTGAAGCTAAATTATGTTAATAGTAACCATTAATATTCATTTCCATAGCCATCTCTCATGCTTTTATTTCCTTTCTATAATACTGTGAGCCCAACTGTGAGTGCAGAAAACCTCATCTCTCAAAGTCAGCTCTGGAAAGGATTTTTCCAGCTCAAGACATTGCTGCAAGCTCTAGGAGTCTGAAGATCTCAATGGAAGAGCATCAGGGCAGTCTGAGGACAGAAATCCGCAGTGCTTTGTGGAAGTCCCTCTCTCTGCAATCTCAGGTTGCTAAAGGCCTAATCCGGAAAGAGCTCAGCACCACCCCAATATGTTGGAAGTCTTCATAGACATCCTTTACTTGGAGGTACTAGCGGACATTAGCAGCTTTAGGTGCTCCTCTGATTTTATAGTGTAATGAGAACAGCAATAGGTAATGGATAGGCTTAACTAGGAAAAGCGAATACATTTAATGTCTCAAATTTGATTCCATAGCCCATTTCTTTTCTGATTTTTTAAAAATCATTCTCTAAGAATTTGCCCACAAAGACACTTTAGTAAAAGGGACTCATGAACAAAACTCCTTAGTGAACCATGGTATATTTGAAGTGACAAAATTCTACTGCTAATCTGAATTAATCTGACAGTTATTGGACATTATAATTATTTACTGTTTATTTACAGTAAGTAACAGCTTGCCTGTATTTGCCCAGGTATATTGGGGTGAGAGTGCACAGTGGCTCAGACTGCTTCTCCGTCCAGTGTGTTGAACTTCCAAATATAAATACGGCTCATGATGAGTGAATCTGTGCACAAGTACATGAGAGCGCCTTAGTCACCATTGAGAGGCACTGGTGCTTCCAAGCAGAATGTATACTGTACAACTTCTGTAAAGCACTTTGTGTGCATGCTGTTTTATCAATGTGATATGATGAGGGTTACATTTTTAAGTGTATACGGGATTATAAAACTAATTAAAAAAACCTTATGACGTGAGGAAGTCTTTATTTCTTTGCATTCATAAATATTAAGGGCTCCAGCTTACTGTGGCATTTCTTTCTGGACTTCCAAAGGCAATGATGGATGTTCTATAATATACAGCTGGCTGGGAAATTGGCTTTGGGATATTTCTATACCAGGCTGTGCTGCAGCAGTGTCATGTCCACTATTGCCAATGAAAGCCTTGGAGAAGACAGGTCCTAGATAGTGCATGGTGTTTCTCACTGTGATGTTGTGCCAGGTGAAGTAATGGCTTAATCTTTTTGAGGAAAGGCAAAATGACATTGATGGTTCAGTGTGAAGTCATTAAGTTGCACTTGGGGACCTGCCCTGTTAAGTTTGTTTTAAAATACCTTTTCACAAAATGTATTTCTCCTCTCTGTTTAGTGTATCCTTTATGGAAAGGGACTACCATTTACACGGTGTGCCCTCATCCTTTTGTTTGTTTTGTTTTAATTTGTTAGGGTTTTTAAAGAACACTTGAAAATACCCCGTGTTTTGCTGCTTCTCTTCCCCCTGCTCAGGAAGATGAATGTGGGCATTACTTTTAAGAGCATCCCCTGAGCCAAGTGTTCTTGGGACATTGTGCACAAATGCAAATGTCAGCAACAGTTTTTATTCTCCTCTTTTACTCAGAGATCACTGAAGTAAAGTCTCAGCTGTCCTGTTTTCCCTTCATTTGAAAATGTAGGATGTTCAGATTCTAACCAAATCTTTCTCTTTCAGAATATTTGTTAGTCTCAGACAGACTAGTTACTAGGTACTCTTTTCCATTGCTTGCTTCACAGATTCCTCAGGATAGATTCATGCTTAGTTTCACTAGGCCTTAGAGAGTCTTCTAGGTTAGAGAAGAGCTGTATTTGTCACAGTAACAGGAAGAAAGAAATCATTAAAAAAAATTCTTCAGGGAGAAAAGAAAAAGCATATGGCATTTGCACCTGGCCCAGTTGCTTATAAGGCTAACTATGGACGTGAGGAAAAAAAGTGTTGGCTGACAAAAGCAAATCAGGTAGCCATCTATGTAACTTACTGTTCTACGTCGCTGTTTCACATCTGATTTTCTTCCATTCATGTTTATTGTCTTTTATGTTTGTGCTTTATTTATTCAGTTGCCACTTCTAAAGATAGAAGTTTTATTTTTTTTTAATTTTATAAATGGAAACATACCATAACAGTGCCAAGCAAATAAACATGGGAAAAAAAACCCAGTCAAAGTCACTTGAAAGGGTGGTGTTTTCTCCTCCTTTCCTCCCGCACTCCCTTCTGGGGTCACGGAGGGTTTTGACTGCAGATGATGTTTGTCTCCGCATGGAGAGACTTACCATGCTCTAACCCTGGGCAGGTGTGGATGGAGGTGGTTTTATCAAGAAGGCTGAACAAGCTGTACACGTATTCAGGAGGTTGTGTAAGTGTTGTGCCCTGCTGGGAACCACTGTCCCCCTCCTACCCTCCTCCTCCTCTCCCTTGCCTGCTGTAGTGGAGGCACTGAGGCTCCTGCAAAGTGTGAGGAAGCAACGTGAAGCAGTGGGTACCGCTTTGCCGCCGAGAGACGACTTAGCGTGAATCTGGAAGCTGTTGATCAGTATCAGGCTAGCACTATGCTCAAACCAATGCCTGCGGTCTAGGAAGCCTTGCAAGAGCCAGCTCCTTATCTCGGGGACAAGGCCAGGCCGCAGTGGCAAATGGCTTTTGATGCAACTTTGCTTTGTTGACAGAACTGCAGCATGGCCATAGCCCCCGATGCAGATGCAGGCATGCCCACACCAAGGTATCTGAAAATCATGTTTAACCCTCGGAAAGGAAAAAGTTCCTTGTGTCCATTTTTATATTGATATACAAAACCTGTTTAGTGGTCCTTAGGAAATTGCCTCAGTGCAGTGGAAGAGCCTGTGTAATGGCATCAGCTAACGATCGCTCTGTGCCCCACGCCAGGGCATTTCTTAGTCCAGTAGCGCTGTCCCTTGGCCTCCCAAGCTGGTACTGTAGGCACTGGGCTTAGCTTTGATGGAAGTGATGGTGGGAGCAGGAAGTTTTCATGTGCTGTAGGCAAACAGCCGGAGTTCTCGCCTGGTGCTGGTACTTGTTCAGCGCAAACAGGCCTTTCTAAAGGCCACAGAAAATTCAGAGGGGATAAACTGGGCAGTAAGCAGGAGCTGCCTACAGCCGGCCAGCAGGAAAGCATTGGAAAGAAACTAATCTGATGCTGGGCTCAAATGCTGGTTTTCTGTCTGTCACCGTGGGGGAAAACGTTAATGGTATTTACTCATGCACTGCAAACCCCAGCAACCTTCAAAATTTTTTTCTTTAGGTGTCACAACTTCAGAAATCAAATTTGTAAATATACACGGCCACATGCTAGTGTACCTGGATATATTTTTCTCTGTCAAATTAATTAAACTGTATGTTCTTTACTAAAGACCTGGACTCTTCTCTCTGCGGATATTTCTTCTGAGGACAGATATTTTATATTACAGTATCTCTCCCTAGCCAGCCCCTAGAGAGAAATGTAGTCCTCCTAGTCCTGTGTCTTCCCCTCAGGGACAGTATTTGGAGCTGACCAGTATAATCTGTCTTTCGCTGTACACAGGTGCGCACAGGCACACACACAAACATGCCTCCTCTGCCTCTTATCTGTCCTTTCATTCCCTTGGTGTCACTGAAAGGACTGATGCCTGGGAAGATGGCCATGGCCCTCAGATGTTTATAACACTAATTTTTCCCCTCTTCAGATCTTTCTGCTGCTTTGCACTCCTCCTGGGCTTCCAAAGCCCGCATGGTTACTGTTAAGGAAAAACTCACAGCCAATACATCAAAGAGGGAGACCAAAAGCTTTTGATTTGATTTATCTGACACTAAGCCTTTAGTGTGATGCATCAATTGATATTTCATTTTTATTACAGTACAATGGGGTATACAGGCTTAACAGCAAGAGGTGTCCTTTTGATCTCTCATCGCACGTGAAAACAGGTGTCATAGTCCAGAGATTATGGAGGTCAGAGATTATTTGAAGAAGGATTAAGTAGAGTTACCATTTTTCCTAGCAACCATATCCAAAAGCATGAGATTCTTTTTAAAATGCAGGCCTTCTTTCAGTCTGTAGATAAGTTGTATTTGTTTGTCATCTACCAATTTTCCCTGCTGAGACTATGGAAGAAGACTAGAATTTTTTGAAGTGTTTTGTATTAAAAAATGCAGAAACAAATCTAACTGTATTTATAAATACAATTAATAAAACAACTTTTTCTGAGTCCCCTAAAATCCAGGAAAAGTTTTGTTTTGTTTTTCCTGTTAGTTGACCTTTACAGACTAAAGTTGAGACCATCCAGAAAATAATGGGGTGACTGTATTAATGTTCAACACTGCACTGATTTATATACACGTATAATTGCTTAATCCAAACCTGATTTACCTCCAAAAAGTGAACAGAATTCTCTAATGCAGTAAGGACTGGTTCAGTATTTCAATAAATATCGCTGAAATACTGCTCTGACTCATTCCAAGAGCCTCTCATCCTGTTAGAAACTCTAAAACAACCAAAAGTAATTTGGTAACCCACTATGGCTATGTGCTAGAAAATGTTGATAGACTATATAGCTGTTGTATTTTTTCAGCAGCCTATCCTGCAAAGGAAGCACATCCACCACTGATTGCTCAGCTTTTATAGAAATACATTAGCTTTTCGGGCTGTTTATATTCCACAATGTAATGTCACTGAAATCAATGGCAACAGCGTTGTATTGGATTCGATAAACCTCTTTCTCCTAGTTAGTGTAATTATAATCTTTTGTTGACACCCAGATGTTTAAACAGCCCCCAAATATGTAATTATTGAGATAAATAAGGAATTGAGGATTTCTGGGGTCATAGAACCAGCAGTACAGTAGCCCTGCATCCCAAAAATTAATGCAGATTTATTCCAAGAGTAGGTATAAGTTTGAAGCCTTTTAAAGGTGGTTAACATTGATTTATTCAGCCCATCAACTGACACGATTTTGATATATCTCGTAGCACTTATCTGCAGTTACTGCCTCCACAAAAAGCACAACAGTCAGGTCCTATCTTGCAGCTGAAGTAGGAGGAAGTCTTAGTGGCAGAGTGTTTGTTTTATAGACAGATGCTGAACTAAAGTGTTTAGTTCAGCCCTTCGCTCTGGAACAAGGAATGACGATTCAGTCATATTTAAGAAGAGATTACTGCTGTGTTTCTGAGCCGCCTTCCAGCTTCTGTCCTGATCAATAGAGATGAGGCTGCTCAGGGCTGAATGTGCGCTGTCCTGCCGACCCAAACAGCTGCTGCGTCTCCTCATCACAGCAAGTGCCAGAAGCTGCATGGCCTTACTTTCCCAATATTTGCTTACTCACCTTCCCCCAGAATACCATGAGGCCGCCAACTTCACGTTTAGAGCTCCCTGTTGCTGACCTGAGTGAGGGGAGGGTATGCCTAACACCCCTGGCTGTGCTTAAAGATTTGGGACTCTCAACTTTGGGAAGCTGGCCTCTGTTGTTTGGTCCAGACCTCTAAATAAAACCATGCAAGACATGGCTGTCCTGTGCACTTTGTAAGCAAAGAATCTGAACACTCTTCCAGCTGCAGCTTTGCTTTCCGTTCAGGTTTATTATTCTTCTTTTCTGGACTGTACAGGATTGATGTTTTATTTCAAAAGCCCAGAATCCAAGTAGACTAATCTTTTATTCACCATGGCTTTTTTCTCACCTTCTCTAGCAGGATGGAGAGATGCATTTTGTGCTTTCTCAGGAAGGAAAACTGTCAGATATCCCAGATATCTTGTTTCGGGAAACATTAACTGTCTGTCAAAGCATGTAGCCTTTTTCTTCTATATTCTTGGTGTCTCTGTGTCTAGACTGACCTCTCTCTGAATCTAAAGGGATTCTTAAGAAAATCAAATGCACCTAGAAACACCTGCCACCTCCTGTTCCCAGCATGACTCCCATCTCCTGGCATGCTGAATGGCTTCAGTGCTTTGAGGCTCCTGCCAAGTGTGAGGAAGCACATTCGTATTTTTGTGTGCTGGTGGATGGGCCAGTGCTGTGTAACAACTCACATGAAGAGGTGTCCTTTGTGCTCTCCAGCACTGCCCTGGTACCACTGGTGAGAGCTCCAGTATGGTTCCAGTTTATTGTGCTTGGGGAACATGAGAGCCAGCAACGGGGCTGCCCTCACTGACAGAAGTATAAGGAAGGCTTGGTGCATTTTTGCCACCAAAAGCATAACCAAAATTGCCCTATATTTATAAAGCATTTCCAGTACCACAGCTGAGAAGTCCCATGCAAAACACAACTGTCAAACCTGATAGCTCACCTGCCAGGCTGAATATGAAAGGACTGGAGAAGGAGCTGCATCCTGACTTTGGCCGTTTGAGATGTTCCTGCTGTGGGGGCCTGCCTTGCCTCTCCACTGACTGTGCAAGAGAGGAGGAGATGCATAAGGGGGAAATGGATGGGTATGACCCACTCTTCCTGCAGGTGCTTGCGTGTGGCACCAGCCTCTTTCCAGGTTTCAGCTGTCGTCTTTAAAGCATGCTCCCACAGGGAATACTGAGAGCCACTTCGCCAGAGGAAAATACGTCCAGGGCTTCTTCCTTTGGGTTTTCAGGGTAGGGATCAAAATGTTAAAAAAGGATCATACTAACAGCAACAGTAGGAAGCTGTGCCTTGGTATGGAAAGAAGAAAGAAAGAAACAACATAGAGAACGGATTTTTCACAAAAGTAAACCACATTTTTGATGTGTTATCTTTTGCCATACGTGGAAAACCTAATATATGGAGGTGCTAGCCCTTGATCCGGAGTGCCTGGGCACTGGTGCAATAGAAATAAATTAGAATTTACTTGGTAATTAAATGGCTGGTCATTAAAGGGGCTATGCTAGGGTGTCGATGTTCAGAACATTTCCTAGAATGGGACAGAACATGAATTTCAAAAATAGCATAGTAATTTAAAAGGACAATTTCCACTGAAAGTCGGTGGGATTGACATTTCTAAGTCAGGAACTCCAGCCACTCCTTTTGCTATGTTATGGCCCCACCACATTACCCGTTCATCATCTGTCATGGGGGCTGCAGGAACAGCCATGTCAGGATATGGCAAACAGGTAGAGAGGTCCAGGACTTAAGAGGGGCAGAGCAGTGGCTGCCGGTAAGCAAACCATGGACAGAGCAGTGGCTGCCGGTAAGCAAACCGTGATGTTTAAGTACCACTCATCTTCCAAATGTGATTAAAATTTTTCTTTGAAGGTCAAAAGTGTAATCAGTGGAATAGTCTGCTCAGAACTACACAGACTTGTGCACCACGCAGAGCGCCTGCGTGTGTGGTGACCACAAGCAGATGTTGGACCGTGCATCTGAAAGTGGGCAGCTCTCTTAGGGTGCTTCAGATGTATAGAAGAAATTGTCAGATTTATAGCAGACTTTTTCCAATCCCCCAAAAACTTAGTCCTGTTTATTTCTGAACAGGGATCAGTGAGAAGCCAAACCCCATTGATACCCTGAAAGAAAAAAAAGAGTGGGATGTGCTGATGTTTCTTCCACACTTCTGTGAAGCCGAAGTGTTGGGTTTGTGCCACTGCCTCCTATAGCCAGATGCATGCATTTATCCAAGTGAGGACTTACATGATTTAGGGTTGTGTGTAAAGGGTGAGGCAATGTCAGGCAAACAAATTTCTGCAGTGTCCAGTGGGAGCTCAGTTTGAGTCTCAACACCTGTGAGATGATTCTCCACCCTCTGTACTAGCAGGAGAAATAAATACCAGAGACAGACCTTTGCCAGCAGTGTCACGCTATCTTGGGAAACACTTTCTGGACTGTTTGGAGGTTGCCTCTTCCAGTTGATGACCCATAATTTTATATATGAGAGGTGAAGAGATCCACAATCCTTAATGAAGGTATATTTCTTAACAAAC
Source organism: Ciconia boyciana (assembly GCF_034638445.1). Lineage (NCBI taxonomy): Eukaryota > Metazoa > Chordata > Aves > Ciconiiformes > Ciconiidae > Ciconia > Ciconia boyciana. The sequence goes on from NC_132935.1 coordinate 24,915,898, forward strand.
TCAGCGATTGCTCTGAAGGCACAGACATTACAGCTGTCTCTGGATCAGCTAAGCAGAGAACTTTGCTTTGAATAATGTATTGCCTATTGTTGCATTGTTAACCCAGTAAATTATTCTCAGGTGAGAAGCATAATCTTATTTTTTTTCTTTTTTTTTAAAGGAAAAAGGCAGAATCAGTAAAAGATGCTTCAGAAACTGGATGGGAATATTATTCTAGCCCTGTCTAAGTAGTAGGCAACTTGAAAATAAATTACAGGAGATCAAATTAATTTCTGGTGTAACTTAATGGGAAGCCAGGTGCATAAATTGGAAAAAAAAAAGAAATAACATGATGAGAAAAGAATAGTTCTGGCACAACACCTCACCAAGGGATATAAGTGGTGACTGTGGGTTGAATGTTGTTTGAAAGTACCATCAAAAGTAGATTAAAGTCAGGAGTATTGTGAGAGGAAACAGATAACTAGCACAGCAAGAGCAGTTACTCCAGGGGCTTTCTGCTGCTTATATGTGCACAGCTGGGCCCTCTAAGGATGGGGGTTGTTTTGGAAGAGATGAAAGGTCATGTCAAGTTGATTTAGTGCCTACAAGTGCTATTGGTATGTTGCTTAGTCCCCAGTCTGTGAGGTAGAGAACAAGAAGCTTGTGCTCAACTGAAAAATGTGGGTGTCCCCCCCCTAATTAAGAGCATTCCTAAAAATAGAAATCTAGCCTGATGTATATGTTCAAAAGAAACCTATCTTCACAATGAGATCCAGGCTTCTCTTTGATTATAACATATACTCAGAATATTCTGAAACTTAAATCAATTCTTAATCCCTGGTGAAATACACTTTTTTATGCATTTAATTTCCATTTTGTGGCACAAAGCTGAGTTCTTGTGTGTTATACACTACTGGGACAAGAAATGTAGTACAAAGAGCACCAGATACAGTAGTTCCCTGCAGTCTCATATAGTCCTGTACAAAAAGGTACAAATACTGGAGGTATTAAAGTTGGAAAATTAAATGCAAAATTCTTTGTTTTTAAGTTTGCAATGTGAAGTAGCTCATGCTATATATAGTAAGTGAGGAAAAAACAGTCTGCTTTCAAAATGGATAAAATAGTCTGCAGGGAAAGAGAGAATTAGCAACTGATGCAAGTAAGTGAATAATAAACCAGGCAATAATACAAAATCTGAACATACATAAAAAGCTTAATCACAATCTATATATAGATTTTACATCTCAGGAAAATAGTGTAACATATTGCTTCTCAAGGACATCTCCAACTCTCATAATAGCCTAGATTTGTACTAGAAATCAAGATTCTCTAACAATTTATTCCTGGCAATAAAGTAAGTTGCCTTGTTTGAAATATTACCATAATCCTCATTCAAGCACTTCAAAGCTCTCAGCCGAAAGAGAGCAGGAGCAGCGTTTTCACTGGTGCCAGGAAGGTGACCATCACAAGGCAGGAGGAGCACATGCCAAGTGCAATGTTTTTCATTAAACAGCACATCCATAGTAAGCAGATTTCCGACCACAACAATTTTCAAGTTTCAAACACTGGAGAAAGCAGCCAATTAGGCCTCTCATCCTTCATTTCTGACCCACTGTTTTATAGAAGTGAAGATGCCCTGCTCTTATGAAACAGTGATTTAAGAAGTCTAGTAAAAGTACTGACTACTCAAAAAGTACACCACCTCCTCTCCTCATTGAGGCTTTGGAGAGGTTGAATTTTTCCTTCAAAGTGTAAACATTTTCCTGTAACTTTTGTTTAATGAGAGATGAGGACTCTCAGCACTTACTGGACCGAGCCCTAGAGTAGATGTTACTTCATAAAATGGCAGGAAGGGTGTGCCTCATTCTTCCTTACCTACATATTTTGGGAGAGCTAAGACAACATTACTGAAATCGAAACAATTGTTACCCTCCTCAGTGAAAAATTCTGTTAGTCATAAGCAAATATTAAAACTGCTGTACAAAGCGATAGACTACTGTACAACGCCGGCTCAAACAGATTAAATCTAAGCAGAAGTAATGCAGAAAAAAAGGCTACATTCCCTAGGATGGTCAGGGCAACACGACTTGCAAAAAGAAAACTAAAAGGAAGCTTGGCAGGTATAATCCCATGAAAATAAGCATGTAAGGGCATATGGTTGCTGTCTATAAATATATCATGCATGCAAACACTAAGAGGAAAATTAAATATTTAAGCTAAAGAACAGTGGTGGCATGAGAAAAAACTGATATAAAGCAGCCATTAATAAAATTATGCTAAAAGTTGCACAAGCCTTGGAGAGCAGTGCAGCTCTGGAATGCTCTTCCAGAGGAGGGGGGAGCAAAAATCTGACTACTTTTAACATGGAGTTAGTTAAGTTTATGAAGGGAATTCCTGTGTACTGTGTAAAGTCATTGTCATGATAATAAGAACATATTAAATTTCAGTACTTTATTTATTTAGTGTCTTTGATCCAAAGCACTTCTATAAAAAAGCAATAATGAAAATTCTTTTCAACCAATACAATAAAAGTCATAATTCCTTGGGGCATTTCATTTTCTTTAGTAAAACGCAATTTGGACACGTTCCATTCAATATTTGCAGAAATGACAGAGCATCAACCCTACGAATAATAATAAATCTAGAACATAAGATAAGCTATAGGTTATTGAAATGATGTGTTGCAAAGTTTGGATCCAACCTTTGCAATGCTAAACTAGCAACAGCTGAGGGAATTTGTGACTCTTTGGCAAGTTTACAGGTATCTTCAAATAACTGCCCTGCAAGTCATTTGTTTGCAACTCTGTGAATCTACTGCTTATGAAACCGAGACAAAACCACTGCTTGGAGCTGGATTCTCTGAAGGCCCCCAACCAACAGACCTAGTGAGAACTTGCAATGTGCTTGACATCAGTGGGAGAGTTTGCCACCCTTGCAGCACGTAACCCGACTGGAGTGTATGTGCTGCGCAAGCCCATCTCTTCCTTCCCTTATTTCTTTCATGGTATTTCAATCCAACAGGCAACCTAGTGCTGTGCCGTGTTTTGGATGGGTGATTGTAGGTGTATGATAGTTTACGCATGTGCCATACAAAGCAGGGACAAGACTATTGAATTTATGCCTGTGACCCAGCAGAGAACCTGAACCAGACCTCCAGAAGTGAAAACCTTAGCAAAATGTTTCAAGTTTGGACACCTAATTTTGGTTATCTAAGTCTACCTTCAGGGCCATGTATATGGCTCTTCAGTTTTCAGGGACAGTAAGCAATGTCTTGCCTATTGACTTTATAGCTTGGCAGGCTATGTTGAAATCTCCAAGAGTTTTATTTGGTAAGGTTAGAAAGGACCCGCTTCCTTCACACTTCATGGCCTAAATCAACTCCTAACTGATGGGAGGGGAGGGTGTTCAAAGGAAATGATGTGGGACGATAAGTTATTTCACACTGTGTATTCCGTGATAGATCACTGGGCATACAGGAATCTGATCCTGGGTGCTCAGTTTTCTGATTTTAGGTGGAGCTAATACAGCAACAACGTAAAAGATCCAGACCAGACAGCAACATCTAATAGCCTAAAAAGGTGAATTACTGATTCATACCATATTTGCTTTATTTTGCCAGTTGGGCCACTCCTTGTTGTGGTATACAAACACAGGCTTCCAAACTTGACAATTTTAGCTTTAGTATTTTAATTTCTTTTCTAACCAGTTTGAATTTACTTTCTGAACCTCTCTAGTCTTCACAAGTAAAGCAAAAAAATTTTAAAAAATAATTAATTGGAACATTATATGTAATAAATGGGATGGAAAAGCAGCAGGATCTGCCCAGTGAGTGCCAGTAGTTTGCACAGATCCCTAGAAGTATAAAGAGAGGGAAGCAGTGGCTTCTGCCTGTTGGCTACAAGTATTTGATCTCTGTACAATTGCATAAGGGAAGAGGCTGAGCACTCAAAAAATAAGTTTATGCAGATTCATGATTACTCTTGAAAACGCAGATGATCTGCTCTCTCACATCTTTTTTTTCTTTAAAAAAAAGTACAGGCTAGCCCTTAAAAGGATTTAAATCGACTACGTCACAGAAGCAGGTAGGAGGATCTGCCCACAGTGAGTGCAGTATTAAGCTCTTTTTTTTTTATCTTTTCCTTTCTTAGGCCCTTATACTCTTCCTTAGCTGTAAGTTGTCAGCTCCTTTCTGTGGGAAAATGTGACTTACAGGTTTTTTTTTTTTTCCTTAGAGTTTCCTTGGCAGAAAGCTTAATGGAATTGTCTGCCATCAACACCTGCTTTCAAGCTTTCCTGATAAAATTAGATTTTATATCTCAGCATCACATATGGCATCTTTATAATTAGTCTTTTTGCAGTATATGAATGTCAGTTCCTAAAATGCTGCCTGTACTGTTCATGTGGGAATATTTCGCTTCATTAAACAAATCCAAGTTTTTCATTGGAGCTTCTAATTGTTGAAAACCCATGTTTTTGTGTGTCTAATCTCAGAACCATTTTGATGGACTGAAATACGGCATATCTTCAGCTTCACTGGAACCGAGCTGTGTGCAGATCACTTCTGGAAATGGGAACCTGAGATGTCTTCATGGACCTCCATACCTAGAGTCACTTGCGGAAATGTAGTCTTTGAATATGTAGCTATCTGAAAATGAGGGGTGGGCTTCTTCAGAGGGCTCAGTATTGACCTAATCTTGGAAGCAGAGGTAGGTCTATGCTTAGGAGCTTCTGAAAAATATTACCATATATAACATTTCAGAACAAGAACACCCAGTTTTTAACACACATGCTCAAGAGTAAGCAAACTTCCATTGAAACGTGAAGCTCAGAGGTGTTTTCAGACATGTGATGATCGGAATTACCGGTCAGAAAGATAGGAAAAAGTGTTCCCATGTCAGTGATTCACAGGTGATTGTTTTAAACTGTTGTAAAATGCATGGGAAGTCCTACACTAGTACAGATACCAGTATAGGTGATAGGTGATTTTTTCATTACTCACGTCACAGCTGAGAATTTTTATTCCACTTGGCTACGTTCATTTCTCTGCTCAGATGAGGAAATGCACAAAGCAACAGATCATCACTATACTGCTAGCACTAATGTCATGGAAGTGGTAACATTTGTATGGAAAAGTCAGCATTTAGTACCTATGCAACAGGATGAAAATGTGCAAACTGTCAACTTGTAATAGAAATATCTTTAGTTTCTCAAGTGCAAAGTTAGTGCAGTGTCAGCAACACTATCCTCTAGGAAAAAAGAAGACAGATAGGAAAACATTTATAAACATAGCTCTTGATAGCTCTCATGCAAACTGCTGTCAAACTTGTACACTAATGCAGTGAATCATTCAGGCTCAGCTCACTGGGGGTACTCCGGCTCATATTGGTAAGACTGGCCATAAGGGATTTAACTTTATAAGCATAGTAGTCCCTTAAGTTGACCGACGGAACTTCTTTCATGCCATCACCAAAATCACAGCTTCTCATGGCACTCTCTAACTGCTTCTGACGCCTATAAAAGTGGGAGAATTTATTGAAGATCAGTGTAATGGGAAGCACTACCACTAGGATACCAGCTAGGATGCATGCAGACGCCGTCAACTTGCCAGCAGTGCTCCCTGGCACAACATCCCCGTAGCCAACTGTGGTCATGCTAACGGTAGCCCACCACCAACAAGCAGGGATGGTGGCTAACCCCTCATTCTCTTCTTTCTCAATGGTGTAAGCCACTACTGAGAAAATGGAGATGCCAACAGAGAGGTAAAGTAAAAGAAGCCCCACTTCTCTGTAGCTATACTTCAGGGTGGCTCCAAGAGACCTGAGACCTGTGGAGTGTCTAGCAAGCTTTAAGATGCGAAAGATCCTCATGAGTCTCAGGACTTGTGCAACCCTGCCTAAATTTGCTAAAGTTGGACTACTTTCCACCACCAAGTTGACAATTAAGGTAATATAAAATGGAAGGATAGACATTAGGTCAATCAAATTCAGGGCATGCTTGAAAAATTTTAAAAAGTCAGGAGCTACTGCAAATCTCGCCACCAGTTCAAAAGTGAACCATGCAATACCAAAATGTTCCACGATTTCAAAGCGAGGGTCTTCCTCGGGGTTCCCGTTGCTGTCAACAATCTGAAAGTCTGGGAGGCTGTTCAGGCACATGGTCACGATGGAGCCCAACACCACCACTATTGAAAGGACACTGAAGATTCGGCTTAAGACTGAGTAGCCAGGATTATCCAAAGCGAGCCAGAGCTGCCTCCTGATGTTTCCAAAGGGTTGTTTGTCAAATTTAGAGGCATCGTTGTAGAATGCCAAAATCTCATCAAAGGAAGATGTGGTACTTTCCTGGTCGCTTTGTTCCTCCCATTTCTCTTGGTCTGGCTCCATTTTCCTCCCATGGTAGCTGTAACTGCAGCAGGAGTCTATAAAGAATTCATTGATTCCCCAGTATTCAATCTCCTGGCTGAAAGAAAACACGCAGAGTTCACCCATCACATGGAGCTTGCCAGTGTTATAAAAATGTAGCACGTAAGGAAAGAGCTCGGGGTTCCTGTCAAAATAAAATTCGTTCTTGGTGTCGTCGTAGTCATCGCAGAGCTCCAGTATCGACTCCTTTGAGTGGCAGCTCAGCAGTTTGCCCAGCCTGGTCTCAGGGAACCTTAATAATGTGTTGGATCTCATCTTTTTCTTAAAGCCTCCAACGTTGATGCTGATCTCATTGTCTTCAAAATTCGCTTCAGATAAAGCCTTCAGACTCTGCCCTGTCATAGTGAGCTCCTGCCAAAGGTGTATAGAGAATGAAAACCTAGGATGCAATTGCACAGAAAATCAGCAGAATGAGCAAATCTACAGCATGTTCACCTATTGATGCTTTCTTTCTTTCTTTCTCTTTCTTTCTTTCTTTCTTTCTTTCTTTCTTTCTTTCTTTCTTTCTTTCTTTCTTTTTTCTTGCTTTCTTCTCTTTCTTTTTCTTTCTCTCTCTTTCTCTTTCTTTGTCTTTCTTCCCTCTTTTCCCCTTTTTCTCCCTTTTTCCCTTTTCTCCCCTTTTCCCCTTTTTCCCCCTTTCTTTCTCCCACCTCCAACTGAAGACACTGAGGGCGGCTCCTTTGTTCCGGCTGCAGCCTCCCATCCCTCCCCGTCCCCTTCACCTGGGCTGCGGCTGTCGCTCCTACGAACCCCCCATCACACACGGCCTTTGTGCGACCGGGTCCGCGCGGACCTTTCCCTCCCACCCGCCGCGCTCCGGCCCCGCCAGACGAGGACCCCCCCGGCCGCCGCCGCCCCGGGCCCCGCTCCCCCCGCGCCGCTCGCCAGCCGCGCCTCCTCCGAGGGGCCGGAGCCCCGCGCCGCCGCCCCCGCCCGGGGCCCCGCTCTGTCCCGGGGGCGCTGCCGCCCCCCGCCGGCTCGGGCCGCCGCCGCGGGGGAGCCGCCCCGCCCCGCTCCGCTCCGCTCCGCGCCCCGCCGCGCCTGCCCTACCTGCTCTCTCAGCGGCCGCGGCCCCCCGCCGGCGCGCCCTGCTGCCCCCGGCCCCGGCCCGCCATCGCCGCCGCCCGCGGGGGCCGCCAGGGCTCGCCTCGCTGCCGTTGCCGGGGCCGCCCCGCTCCGGTGGGGGTGCCGGTGCCGGTGCCGGTGCCGGTGCCGGTGGCGGGGAGGGCGGCCCCGCCGGCCGCGCGGTGCTGAAGGGACAGCGGCCGCGCGCCGCCCCGCTCAGCGGCGGGAGGCGGCGGCACGCGCGCTCGTCATGGCGACGACCCCCGCGGCTGCCGCCCGCCCCCGCCGCTCCCACCTTCCCCCGACCCGACCCCGCCGGGCGATCGGGGCTGCCGCCGCGGGACGGGGGCGCGGAGCCGGGCGGCGGCGCGGCGGGCGGGTGGGTGGGCGGCCGGCGGAGGGCTGGCGGCCGCGCTGCCCGGCTGAGGAGGGGCGGCCCGGCGGACCCGGTGTTCCGGCGGTGCCTCCGCTCGCTCGCGCTCCCTCCTGCCCCCGCGCACCCGCGCTGCGCGGGGACGGCAGCGGCGCCGCGAACTCGGGTTTCCTCCCCCCGCGATCCTGCCTCACGCCGGCTCCGAGCGCACAACTTCCCGAGGGGGGACGCCCGCCCACGCCCGCGCTGGCGCTGGGCACCCCAGGACCCTCTCCCGAGGGGGGCCGCCCGCCCACGGCCACTCACCCCCCCGCCGCTCTTGCCCCCTCACCCTCCCGGCGGGCGCCACGGGAGCCCGGGCAGGGCCCCGGGAAGGGGCCGGGGGAGGGGGTGCCGCTGCCCCCCCCGCCCACGCACAAGCGGGTCCTGCCGCGGCCCCCCACGCTGCGCCCACGCTGTGGCGCCTGGGCAGCGTCCCTGCGGGAAAAGGCGAAAGGTGGGGGCAATTGCTCGTCAGAGCAATTCGGCGTGAGGAAAGCGGGGCTGCGTGTGGAGGCTGCCCGCCGCCCCCTCAGACGCCGGCGAGGAACCTCCGACCTCCCCACACAACCCTGCCCACCGATTTCGGGGGGAATAATCCCGTAGGATCATGCCTCGAGGCGAGGGGCCTGACCTCCCTGCACGGCTGCTCCTGGCGGGGCAGAGTTTTAGTGCTGGTATGTGGAATAATGTCTAATTACGTGGTCACGGATGGCAGCATCTCTGCCCACACTGGAGGAGGCTGTGAAGAAATCTCCCTCCTCTTGCTGAGCCCGGCATGAGGCCAAGTTTCCCCGGGGAGAAGCCTGGTCCTGGCAGCTATGGTCCTGTCCCTGCGTGCAGGAGCCGGCTGTGCACCTGACCCACCCTGAGCAGGTAGCTGGCTGTGCAGAGCGCCGATGCTCCGAGACAGGTGCTTTGTACCAGGCTAACCCACATCGTCTCCCGCCAGCTGCCTCGTGACCACCTCTCACTCATGATCCCATGCATCTGGAGTTCGGCTCCTGGAAATGGATTGCTGTCAACGCTTTGCAGGATTAGGGGATGCAGGGGGACAATGCCCCCTCACACGCTTCCCCCAGTCCGGGCAGAGCCTCAAGCACTCCAGCCCTATACATCGCCCTCGCCTTGTTCCTCAAACCCTTGGAAGCGGAGAGAGGTTATACATCCCAGCTCCGGCAGCACATGAGCCCTATTTACAAGGGACCCCCCCGATATTAAAGAAGAGCCCTGTAAGAGCCCAGGCAACTGAGTGCAGGCATGGAGTGGGGCAAGTAAGTCCTGGTGCATGCTAGTGGCTGGGTCTCCAGCTTTCCTACCTGGGGTGTTGTGATCACCCCACCGCGTCCCACCGATGCTGGTACTGTGTGTGTCTGGAGCCCTGGCACCTCTGGGGACATTCCCACGGCCGAGTGCGTGGGCCCATAGTACCCTCAGCCTCCCAGGGATGATGCTTCTTACAGGCACTGCCCTTGCTCGCCTTTTCTAGGCTGGTGCTTGCTCCTGCTTTGCTCTCCTGCTGGTGAGTTTACGGCTGCCTCTTGCTTCCCTTTCCCCCTGCGGGCCTCCAGCGTGTCCCTCCCTTTCCCACAGATGCCCTGGGTCAGGGCCCTGGGTCCCAGCGTGCTTCACTGCATGTCCAGTGGCATCTCATGGGACATTGAAACCACACTGAATTACGCATGCCAGGCTGCCCTCCTGGCCAGGAAAAGTGCTGCTGCCTTTCAGTTCAGTCCCCCCAGCTCTTCCCCTCCTGGGAAGGGGCACACAGGAGACAGAGACTGCACATAGTGGGGGGCAGACTTCACAAATGCAGTGGCGACTTGCACATATTCCTGTAACAACGGCTTTTCACCTCCAGAGAGGCAGCTCTCCTGCTTCCCCGCAGCAGCACAGTTGTTAGGTTAGTTTGTGACAACCTCCTCCACTCAGGGCGCTGCTGGCGAACCACTCACTGGGGAGCTCTGATTATACTGGCTTTTAATGCCTGGGGCAAGGGATGGCAGGACACGGGACTGGGAACCACCACCTTGGGATTTCTGAGTTGGATGCTCCCCCATGTTCCCTGAGGCTTGGATAAATCACAAAACTTCTCTGCTGTCATTTCCCACTCACCATTAGGAGAACAAAAATAACTCATACTCCTTAGTGATGTTGCAAGGAATAGTGAGCTGCTGCTGGTAGTGCATTCGAGTGATGTCTGTGTGTTTTCACCAGCTGTGCGCCATCCTAGGTATCTACTGGGGGCTTTAAACATATTGAATCATCTTCAGCAAATTTGTAAAAAAAATTATTTTTCATTACTTTTCTTTCTTATTCTTAAATGAGCTATTTTTTTCCCTAATGCTGCTGTGGAAGAAACTAAGTGGAGATATGTTTAGAGGATTTTCAAGCTTTTATACATTGTTCTTGACTTCTAAGCCACTTGGCTAAGAAAAACGATTATAGGCAACCTCATACTCATTTTGGGAAATGTATTTATCCATCTCTGTTCTTATCTTTACCCTGGAAAAATCACTGGTCACTTTTCTAACCTGTATTTTCTCATTAAAAGTCACAGTGAAGTTTATGCAGATATACTGGAGATAAACAGCAAAGTAGTATTACTGTGTAAGGATATAATTCCCCCTAGTCTAATATAACTGCTCCTGTAATTAGGGCTAATTGGCTCAGCTGGAGCATTTTGCTAATAAGGCTAAAATGCTTCCAGCACCCAAGGTGGTAATCCAAAATTCATCTGAATGTTTCTGCAAGGTGTGCACTCTGCTCCACAGACACGCAAGCAGGGATCTTGTTGCTGACCTAGTGCTTTTGCCTTTCCCAACAGTAAGTACAGGATGAATTGTTGTGGACACACTATCACTGGTGGAATCCAAGGCAAAAGATCTGCTTTGATATGTCAAAAGGAATCAGATATGGCATTTTTGCACAAAATGAGCTTGTGATGTGTCAGATAAGAGCAAATTTTGGGATGCACTAGTAATAAATCAAATAAATATAAAACAACATTTTGTCTCCACTGCAATGTGGATGCTTCTTGGACTGGGGAGGATGAAAGAGGAGTGCCTAGGTGGGGCTGGGATGGAAATGTAAGAAAGCGTGAAAGAATTGCCTGTTGGAGTGGGGAGATAAATGGGTGATTCATATCACCCTAGGGCAATATTACAAAAGCTCAACTAACTTTGGTTCTGCTGGTTATAGTTGTTGACTCTGAGACTGTGTGAGAGAGACAGGGTTTGTTTTATTGGTACACGTGGTACTATGTTATTTAAGGAATAGTAGAAGGTGCCAGCGCTGTGTATGTACAGGTGCCCATCAGGGCCAGTCTAGGTCTGGAGACATACTAACCACAGTGTGTTTGACTATACACCCTGCTTTGGGCTTGTGGTGACCTGAACTGTGATGGAATGTGGAATTATTGCCATGCTAGTGACTGACTGGGTGTAGGAAGCTGCTGCTGAAGAAGCCATGTCCTTGGACAACATCTCCTGTCTGGTCCCTGTTGGCTGTCCCACCACTACAGCAGCTGTACTACCCTGCAGTGAATTTAATGCTGATGAGGACATGTGGCACTCTGTTCCGCAGGCACGGATATCTTAGATGTACTGTCAGCTTTGGAAGAAGTGAAACTGCTGCGATGACTACTGCTTCTATAGTGTTAATGAGATATTGAATAAGGTCTAAAGGAAGATATGGGACCTAAGTCAGTGGTGTTATCAGCACTTCCACTGAGTGGTAGATAGATTCGATTTGGACTTGAGGACACAACCATCTATTAGGCTGAAGGTGGAACTTCAGTCTGAACTTAGTACTTACTGGAAAGTCCCCCTCTGGCCCTGGAGCCAGATTCAAATGTACATTCTTGTTGACCATTTCCTTTTGCATCAGATGGATTGGAAAATCCCGGGGTCTTAATGTGTTGGTTTAAGAGCAATAGGTATGATCTGTTTTTCTTTGCAAAGCCTCACAGGTGACTGGGAATGAAGCTGAGATCCTTTTGTGACAGCATTCCTACTGCCACAACTATTGACTATGGCCAGCTGGTGAATATGTTTAAAAGAAATAAAAATAGTTTTGCACATAATGCTCATTTAAATACTGGAAAAGGACTGTTGCAGAATATTGCCAAGTCTAAAAGAATGAATAAGTTGAAAATGGATTAAACAAATTCATAAAGGCTATGTCCCTCTCTGGATATTTATCCAAATTATCTGAGTACAGCCTGAATTTGAGAAAACCCCTGACTGACAGAAAGCATTGCAGAGGAGGAACCCTTCTAAACATGCTTTGTTCTTAGCCCCTCACATCAGTGAGCTTGCCGTTCTCATGACTTTTGGTTCTTGGCAGTCTACAGCCACCTTTTTCTAACTGGAAGTTTAAAGAAAGCTGATATGAGCCCCGCTGCATGATCTTTCAGCTGTTGTCAAACCTCCCATAACCACAGGCAGAAAAGAAGTGCCATTTGTTTATGAATCTGCTGGTTCTGCAGGTGTCCTGACTGACATGCCTGCTTTTCTTAGGAGGCAAAGGCTTTGCACAAGCTCTTGTGGCATTTGTAGTATAAAACTGGGGAGGGAAGCAAGTCAAACACTTTCCTAAGCTAGAAGTTTACCAGGCAGTGATAGTGACGTCTGAAAACAGACCTCCACTATGATGGAGTGGAACTCCAGTGGACCACAGAAAGGCCACCTGGCAGCTAAAGAAACTGAACTGAACATGAACTGAACATTTCATTTTGGCTGACAGTGCCTCAACAGAGTGACAAATATTGATCTTTTGTGGTGCACTGATTGCATGAGCAATGAAGTTTTACTGTGATGACTCTGCAGTATTATGCCTTTTGCTGTGAGTTGACCTGCTTAGTCACTGTTGTGTCTGCTCCACCTGATTCTTGACTATGAGGGACATATGATAATATTTGCTTTTGCAAGTGCTGTGGGGAGCATTGTCTTCCTTAATTAAATCACCATATCCCAGAACCACGGAGTGCAAGGCAAAAAACTATCATTAGATAATTGTGACTTTCTTCTAGTATAGATTGTAGAGTTTCAACCTTCTGTCCCCTGCTGAAAACTGATGTCTGAGATGGGTTAAATGAACCACACCTACAGACCCTACTGGCAATATATTAGAGGAACCTGCAGTGAGTAGGTTTACATGAGGATGTTACTTGGAATTGAAGTGACCCTCTTGATCAGCTCCGCTACCTTGATATCGTTTACACTGAGTCTGAGAACTATATTCCCTTTGGATGAAACCAACCCAAAAGCTGAGCTGCAGGAGTAAGCATTGCCAGTAGCAACAAGCAATGGGAAAGAAGGGGTTTCAGAACTGCGGTTTTGGATGTAAGATGATGACCTAATACAGTTCAGTTGTCACTTTCCCAGTGGCACTGGTGCAGTCAGCACTGGGCATGACCTCTTTGATGCCTGAATGGAGATGGGGAGAAAGAAGATCTTGCTTGGATCCGGGTTATACCTATTAGTTTTAAATTATGACTAAAAAGCCCAGTTCTGTGCTGCCAGTCAGCTGGCTTGGAGCATTTGAAGGCTATCTCACTTGCATTTGGAACCTACCCATGTGTTTCTTCCCTTACACTTCTCACACTTCTATGTAGCTAGAAAACAAAGCCATGGGAAATCCAGCTACAGCATAGCTCCTCTGGGCAGATCCCCAGATTTGATATATTCTCAGCTGATTTGCTCTCACTGAGAACACGGCTCATGCTTAGATGGTGCAGCGTGTTTTGTCTCCCATTTTTCTTCTATGCACTTTTAAAGAAGATGGGGAAGATGCTACTTGTTCTAAGCAAGTGAGAAAAAGTTCACCCAAAGCTAATCTGGACCCTTTATTCTAAAAAGAATAATTGACATAATTTCTTGTTTGCATAGATATATATATCTGTGGCACAAGAATTTCCATCTTAAATAAAGAAAACAAGTTGAACACAAGCAGGAAGAGCCATCCTTACTTGGAAACATTTTACTCAAAAAGCATGAATATGAGAAACCCCCTCCTAACTTACATCTATTTCAGTCTGAGAGGAAAACTGATTTTGATTACGAAACCAGCATGTAGAAGGGCAGGAGAATCTCTCGAGCTGGTTGACCCAAGCTCACATACTGTCCTAACTTCCTGGAACAGCAAAGGGCCATGCAATACTTTACACAGGTTAGTAAGCTTTGGGTCAGAGTTGTTCAGTGTTGCGATGATGGGCCAGCTCTAGTGTTGCCACCATTGCCTGCCACATGGATCAGTATTATCTCCTTCTTTCTTGGCACTTCTTGACTTTTTTGGGGGAGTTTGGAGTTAGGAGACCCTTAGCTAATCCTGTGTTTCAATAAACAGTAATGACCTTGAAATTGTGCTGGTAACAGCCAGAAGAGACCGCTTCTGCTTTCAAACACATTTTCTTAATCCAATGACTCCCCCTCCCAACTCTTCAGATGAGTTTCTGATGGGTGTCCAGTTCTTCTCATCCATGTAGTCACACCATACAGCATATACCCTGCCATGAGACCTGCCCCACTGCCCTTCACACCCTCCCTGTTAGCACAGACCTCACCAGCACACTCTGCCCTGCCTGGCCTGCCTCAGGTGCTACCTGAGAGTCCTCTGCAGAAGGGTCCAGCCAGGCAGCCTGCCCTTGCCTTTTGTTGCCCAGCCTTGTCACTAGAGATATTGGCAAGGACGGACCGATCATTTCATGGCCAGCATCCACACAGTGTGAGGCTAGTCTGCAGCGGGCCAGGCAGAGTTTGGAATCATAAACATCTTTGCTTAACCTTAAAAAAAAATAGGGGAGCATAAGAGAATGTTACACTTTATCTGTCCAAATGTATTTATTTTACAACTGAAAACCTTAAAGCCCAGCTAGATCAATGAATGAGATGATAGAATAAATAAACAAAGGAAATGGAAGGCAGGCATACCAGCAACATTCCCTGCACCTCCCAAAGGTGTTTCTGCAGGGAGAGAGCAGAAGATGCACTATCTGCTTTCCATGCCTGGGTTGCCACTGCACCCCTCACTGGCTACCCAGACAGCTTGATGCTGCAATATCTGGTGTCTGCAGCCATATTCTAGCTTGAGAGAAAGCTCTACTGGATCTTTGGCTGAGGTCACAGAGACTTGAGTGGAAAGATTTCAGGGAGCTAACATAAGTATGAAGACCCAGCTCTGATCATAGAGGACCATCAGAGGCTCCAGTCCCTTCTGCCTCCCAGTATTTGTGCAGCTCAGCACAGATTCAGAAGCTACTGCTTCCTGCCTCCTAAACATAAGTCTCAGCTTCTTAAATATTAAATACCAGCATTGTCTGATTTTTATGAAGCCACCTAACATCAAATCCTTTGTTTGATCTTCATATTGCTTGTGAAGGACTTAGCTGTTGCACTGGGGCCTCCAGTGTTCACAGTTCTTCAGTCTCCGCTTTATTTGCACCAGTTGCTCCACCAAGAGAAAAGCAAAGTTTGCCTCTGAAGTCAGCTTGAATGTGAAGAAGCTTAAGGGTCCTGGATGACTAAAGAAACAGCACGGGCCTGAAAAGGAATGGTCTCAAATTGGCAGCACAGGTACTGCCAGCATCACTGCCTAGCATCGCCGAAGGGGAGTGAGTGAAAGGCACATCCCACCTAGCCAGTTTCCTGAAGCTTCCCAAAACAGGTGCTGTGAGTACTGTCTCCCAGTTTGTGTAGACCATTCACCATTGCCTCATAAACCACCATATGCAGAGTTTGCCAGCTGGAAATTTAAGATAATTCTATCTCCCCTTGAGATGTTTGTAGCAAACAGCCTGGAAGGGCACTGTCTGGGAGATACATGACCATTACACGCAGCCAACAAAATATGTTTCTGTAATGGTATCGCCTCCAACAATGTCTCCTTTTTCTTGTAACAAACTAAAGCACAAAGAGAAAGATTTTGTGCCACGCAGAGCCTTACTGTGATTGCTATAGGTATTTTTTTTAAAAATCTGCTTAGTGGAAAACAATCAACTTTAACTATTTATTCTTTAATAACTGCCCACACAGCAAAAAGAATTTAAAAACTTTTTCATAGCCTGCATATTCCTTGTGTCCCATTTTCTGAATGGGAGAGCATGCCCCACCCTTTCGAAAATGCTAGCAAACTGTTTGCAGCAACAGTCCATCTCTAAGTCATTCACTGTAACTTTGCAATGGTAGTACCTTTCCTGAAATGTATCTCCAAGGCAGTCTGGGCTGTAATTTATCCTAAAGGTCAGACTTGCCTATCTGAGGGTCTGATTGAAAGTATGCACATTCTTATATGCCTTATATTCTGGTTGTTAAGAGATCTCTCACTAGTGGATGAAGGATCAAGAAACTATTTCCTTTGGATTTGATTCACCTTGATATTTTTGGATTATATTTAAAACAAGAACAAGCCAATTAAAAAAAAAGGGATCACTAAAAAGATTCTAATTAATGTTTCCCACCACTGTCATGGAACAAAAGGTTTTAAAGTTTCTGAAACATGTTGGGACATCAGTGCTCAGTTTCTATACACAATGCAGAAAGTCCAAAACATCATGGGAAACCTTATTCTGAAGGGATGCCAGTCCAGATCTATGCTCTGAAGAGTTTCATATGGTTCAGATCAGTTTATCAAAAAAGCCTCTGAACTGTTTTATCTTTAGCTAACATGATTTTAAACTTCAAAATTTTTAACCTCAATTCAACAGAGCACTTAACAATATGCTTAATTATAACAACCTCTGATTTTCAGAATCATGCTTTTCTTTGCTCTCCTGGAGTTTGTTATTCCTATAATAAAGAGTAAGAGGAAATAATGAAGTAATTTTTTTCAAGACTGTGTACTATGGAATTATGAGAATACAGCAGAAGCTTAAATTTCACCATTCGGCTCGCTAACTGATTCATTCAATATAAAGTTGAGTGAGGGCCAGCATGTTGTAAGCAACAGGAAAACCTGAATTCTGTCTTATTTGTTTTTCTTTTCAAACTGCTGCTTTGTGGAGCAATTCCGAACTTTGCTGCAGTCGGAATATTACACTAACCAGCTGCTGAACAAAGACTTCACTGAATCTAGGTCAGGTCTAATTTGTGAAGCTTGCAGAGTTAGTCTCTATGGCAGCTTTCTGAAAGGTACAGATGGAGAATCCATGAACTGTGGGAACAGAATTATGGGGCTTCTTCTCACCATCAGTTTTAATGCAATTTGGTTTATTTCCTTTTCCAGGAGTTCCTTTTTCTCAGAGTTCCTAGTAAAAGAGAGATTAAATGTGACAGCCACATCTGTTTTAGGACATTCCCGTGGAGATATCAGATTGGTAGCTGACTCAAGCGATGTCAAAAGTGAATGTTTCTGGTCTGAGCAGGTGGTCTACGAACATTATGAAAAATCTGTAGCCTTTTATAGTGACTTTCAGCTCAGGATCTCAAAGCACTCTCTAAATATCAGTTGATCAAGCCTTACAACATCCCTGTGAGGTGATCATTTTGTAATTGAAGGGAGTGGGTTTTATGGGTCACAAGTTTGCCGCTGGCTGTGAAATCCTATTTGTGACTCACACAATCTGCCACAAGTAGAGCAGACGTATTGCTGCTGTGTCTGGAAATAATAGCTGTTTGAGATGCAGCGGTGCTTGTGCCACTGTGTCCTGGTTTCAGCTGAGATAGAGTTAATTTTCTTTATAGTGGCTGGTGTGGGGCTATGTTTTGGATTTGTGCTGAAAACAGTGTTGATAATACAGAGATGTTCTAGTTGTTGCTGCACTAGTCAAGGACTTTTCAGCTTCCCATGCTCTGCCAGGTGCACAAGAAGCTGGGAGGGCGCACAGCCAGGATAGTTGATCCAAACTGACCAAAGGGCTATTCCATACCACATGACGTCATGCTCAGTATATAAAGCTGGGGAAGAAGAAGGAAGGGGGGGATGTTTGGAGTGATGGCGTTTGTCTTCCCAAGTAACCACTACGCGTGATGGAGCCCTGCTTTCCTGGAGATGGCTGAACACCTGCCTGCCCATGGGAAGTAGTGAAGGAATTCCTTGCTTTGCTTTGCTTGCGTGCGCAGCTTTTGCTTTACCTATTAAACTGTCTTTATCTCAGCCCTCGAGTTTTCTTACTTTTGCTCTTCTGATTCTCTCTCCCATCCCACCGGGGGGGAATGAGCGAGCAGCTGGGTGGTGCTTAGTTGCTGGCTGGGGCTAAACCACGACACACTGGTACACGGGTTCTTCTTCCCTTCTGATCTGCTCCACTGCCCCTTGTTCTCTCGTTCTCATTTCCCGGTGCCCCCTGCTAAGTGCACACACTAGCCATGCTTTCTTTTGGATGTCCACCTTGTGCCGTATTTTCCAGAGAGAGCTTGACATAGACGCATGCTTTGCAGATTGTTTCTCTGCAGTTCCTGGGACAAAATGTGTGCTAAGATGTACTTCAGCCAGCCTTCTCCCAGGTGTAGCAGTGGGGAAAACAGCAGTGCAACTCTGCTCTCTGTTCTCAGTATTGTTGGGGTTAATTTAAAGGGTTAACTTAGCATCACAGGGGCCACGTCAATAGAAAGAGAACATCTGACTAAGCAATGTCTCAATAGACAGAGAACGTATGACTGAGCTATGTCCTGCAGTCAGCAGAAGAAGCTGCCTTGTAAAGCAGTCCTGTCTGCCCTACAGATGGACTGGAGCATCAGGTTCACCAAGGGCATGTTTGCTTCAGTGAATATTACTTTTGTATTTCACAAGAAACCATGAACAGGCTTATTTCAGAAGTGTCATAACATGATAAGTATTATACGTGTGTGTGCATCTACGTATATGTGTGTAGGCACTGCTTATATGGTAACCACCAACACTTTTTAGCCTTTAGGACAGGACTTTGGTACAAAATTAATCTTTTATGATTTTTTTTTTGTTTGTTCTATAGCTGTAGAGGCTATTTATGTCGAGCACACCTTGACTTGCATTGAAGGTACTTAAAATTCAGCCATAACTCTAATTGCAACCGTTTGGGACATAGCTGTTCAGGACCTCCAAGGATTGTATAATTTCCTTCGGTAAAACATGGGATGGGGAGCATGAAGGAAGATCAGTATTTCCAGATGAAAATACACCCAGTTGCTTGGATAAAGACATGCGACTTCGTTGCCCATGTGATAACACTCAGGTTATAAATATCAACTTTTGACAATGTTGACCCACAATCCATGATGCTGGCTGGTAAATCCTGTTCTGTTGTTTTAAGCATTCTGTGAAGTATGGTTGCCATCCAAGGCTGAAAGGAGAGTCCCCACCAGTGTTAGTCTGGAACTTGTACTGTATATTATACCTCTTAGCATAATAAGGCTAATAATACCAACTCTATCCCCAGCCAATATTTACAGCACAAAGAAATCCTTAAATGTAAAGATATTTGAGGGTTTTATGCTATTACACCAGAGGAGAACTTGATGTCAGATTTTCAAGTGGTTATAATTTTTAAATTTGCTTTGTAAAGGACTTTACCTTCCCATCTCCATAGCACTCAGCACATCTGGATCTCCACCCTGATTGGGACCTCTGGATATTGCCGTAATATAAACATTAAACAAATGTAATTATTGATAAGAAGTGGGAAGATTATTTCTTGTGTTGATTTGTGGTTTAAAAGACTTCCATGGACATGTGTTGCTCCTAATATGCAGCTACCACTAGATTAATACAATGACCAGTGTGTGAGGATAGTGTCACTGAATTTGAGAAGTTGAGGATTCTTTCCAATGGCTGAACCAAAGTGACTGAGTTCAGCTTTTGGTCCATCTGCATTTTGGCTATACCACAACATGCTACAGATGTCTTAGCAAAAACCATTGAATGATCAGATGGAATTGAAAACAATCTGGGAGAAATTGGGGATTTTAATGGGGGAGAGGAAGCAATCAGGAAGTACACTACTGTAATAGTTTGTTCTGTACCCCAAAATGGGGAGCAAGGAGAATAGTTTCTTGGAGATGAAAACGTGTAATAGCAGGCAAATCTTTGTACACTCAGAGCATCCAGTTCTCAACACAGCAAAGAGTAACCTAGAAACATATGTGGTGAGCAAAACCACTCATAAATCTTAAGAGATTATGTATTCCTAATGTGAGACTTCAGACTGATCTATTTTGTTAAGTGCCAAACTTCAGCATGATTCAATCAAGTTTTGCTTAATCTGAATTTATTTACTCTTGGTGATGATGATTCATTGAACATGTCTGTAGTCCAGTCTGTTGAACTAATTTATCAGGGATTTTGATGGACTGGTGATTTGTCTTCTCCGAACATTTCATGGTTTATTTATTTATATCATCTGGATTGTGTAGAACAAGAACTGCAGTTCTGCTAAGAATTAAACATTCCTCAGTGACGCCTTTAGTAACAGGAAACACTCTCTAGATAGGTATTCTTGTTGCAATGTAGCCAAACTACTAAGCCAGGAAAACTTCTCTTATCTACAGGTCTAATTCCCCTAACTAAATTCCTGTGTTAACTTGGGTAGATTTGTATCAGAAACACAATGTGGCAAAGATGGAGGGACAACAGTGGTGAGGTTTCTCTGTGCAGGACACGGGGCTTTCCTGGAGGCTGGCCCAAGAGTATAGGTCATCCCAAGAAGAAATAAGATATGAGGGGTTTGCTTACATAGCCAAATTAACATGCAAGTGCTGTGCAGAGAGGCATTCTCACACTAGCTGTCCTCTGGCTCTTACGGATAATGATAGTATGAGCCAGGCCAGGCTGGACTTCAGCATAAGTTGGCAACTTATATACATTCCTAGAACTGTACTTGAAATGCAGTTCTCTGCTGAGATCCATATCACTATGACCACACTGCTGTGGCTACTTGTTAAAGCTAACTTCAGAACAAACAGCTACAAGAGGCTGGTATGCCTACCTTCAATGCAGGTACGTTGCTTTGGCCTTCTCTTTTCCAAGGGAATATATCTCATCAGGTGGTTTTCAGAGAGACTTCCAACTCTCTACCTGTGAAGGAATTAAAGCATAAACACACGGAAGACGCAAACTATTTCCCAGAGTGGAAGGTGCTGATTTTCCGTACACACGGGTGCAGAATAAGAATCCTCTCTCTTTGAAAGGAGTGCAATCTGCTAGGTCTGAGCTCCCCAGTACAAGAGACATGGACATAACTAAAGTGAATCCAGTGAAGGGCCGTTGAGATGTTTAAGGGACTGGAGCATCTGACATATGAGGAGAGGCGGCGAGAGCTGTGGATGTTCAGCCTGGAAAAGAAAAGGCTCCAGGGGATCTCAGTACTGTGTATAAAACACCTGATCAGGTAAAGGGATGCAAAGAAGATGGAGTCAGACTCTTCTCAGTGGTGCCCTGTGACAGGACTAGAAGCAATGGGCACAAACTGAAATACAGAAAATTCCACTAAAACATAAGAAAAAACCTTCTTCAATGCAAAGGTGATTGATCACTGGCACAGGCTGCGCAAAGAGGTTGTGGAGTCTCCATCCTTGGAGATATTCAAAACCCGACTGGACACAATCATGGGCAACACCTGTAACTGACCCTGCTTTGGGTAGGGGATTGACTAGAGGCTCCCCAGAGGTGCCTGCCAGCCTCAGCCATTCTACCATTCCATCAGATTAAATTAAAGAATCTCAAGTATTTGTTAGTGCAGATCTTCCTGATGATAGTGGTGAGCAGAGCATTTCAATGTATCAAGTAGATGTTAACCCTCTTGACTCTTAGGCACATGATGTTCTTTTGGTGAGCAGCCAAACAGTGGATAGAAATTAGAGATCAAGCACCATTAATGTAGCAATAGTACTAGAACATGTGTGGTAGTAAATGTGTGCACAGGTATGTAGCATGAATATCAGTTGAGGGTGTAAGAAGAAGTAGGGATGTGATTCAAATACCAATTAGATGTGCTTTATTTGCTACTATTCAAGGACCGGTGTTCCTGCCATACCACTGGGCTTGATCCATGGCATCAGATTTTGGTCCCTTTGCTTATTGTTGCTGTTTCATGGGCTACATCAGCCCTGAACTTGGCTCAAAGCCTTCCTTAAGAGTTATCTCATTTAGGGATTTTGCCTAGTCGTTAGAACAAAGAAATTGTAAAAATCTGATGGTACATGGATTTATGCCATAAGTCACTGGAGTTGTAAGTAGCAATAATCAGGCAAAAACTTGTCCTTTTTCCCTCTGATACTTTCTTCTGACTTCCCAGTGTACTGACTTGCTTTGTAGGTTAGCTAGCCCTAAACAGAAAAACAATCAGTTCATATCTGAGGACGGTGAAATGCATCTGACATATCCCAAACACATTTGGCATGTTTAAACACATCCTTTCAGCTTGTCTTCTTTCACACAGCTTCTGAGTTATGTTAATAATAATATCATTTATTTTGGATGATTGATTCTGTGATTCTTGCTTCTACATCCAAAATGCAATACTTCCAGCCTTGGCTTCTTTTCTTCTGCAGGGAAATGCATTAGACTTCTTCAATTATTCTAGATATTTAGAGCTGGAAGACCAAGACCCATTTGTATACAGGTCTAAAGTTATTAAACAACCAGAGGTACTTCAGATCTAATTGCTTTATTAATGCCTCTATGTTGACTTTGACTGAGGTAAGAGATTTACATTGCCAAGAAGATGAAATGAATT
This sequence comes from Ciconia boyciana, assembly GCF_034638445.1. Classification (NCBI taxonomy): domain Eukaryota; kingdom Metazoa; phylum Chordata; class Aves; order Ciconiiformes; family Ciconiidae; genus Ciconia; species Ciconia boyciana. Next base: position 24,938,423 of record NC_132935.1, read on the forward strand.
GGGCCATAATGTATAGACAGATGTATTAGATCATTTGTGAATTAACATGGGAAAACAGATATATTTAAATGATAAAAATTATTTGTATAACACTACTGTTACTTGCTGGTGTTACTTATCTGAAAATAATTCTACAGGAATCAGCGTAACTGGAAGTATATAAAACCCGTGGAAGATCACAACGGAGATCTAGTCTTTCAGTCTTACTTTAGATTCAGAAATCAGCACAGGGACTATGCACAGTTTCAGGAAGAAGGTATTTACCTTTTCTACCCAGTTGAGATCCACAGTGTCCCTTATTTGTCCCTAAAATCTATGGAGACAAATGTAGCCAAGTGACCCTCTTTTAACAATATTACTTTATTTTTTTATATCTGGAGGATAGCCAGTATGCTGGTATACCTATAAAATTAGCCAAACCTGAGGGAAAGAAGCTGGAGTGACAGAAGGAGATGTAAATTTGTTTGAAGAGTATCTTTTTCAAGAAAAGAAGATGTACCACTGTTTTCCTGTGGAATGCATGAGTCATGTCTGAAGATATGCAAATGCAAAAACCATCTGATGATAACAGCGTATCAGTATTAGCAGCTCTGCCAGTGTCTCTCCACGCACCCGCTGAACCGTGCTGAGGATACAAAAGTTCCAGTTCTGCTGTTTACCCAGCTGTGAATCAGCTGGTTCCACATGAGGAATTTGTCTTTCCAGTTTGCTTTTGTAAAAATGTAAGAAATTACTTGAAACAGTAAAAAAAAAAAAAAACAAAAAAACCCCACCATAAGAAAAGAGCATAATAATTGCCAAGCCAGGCTCAGCAATGCCAGAACTAAAGTTGCCATAATTAGGGTCATACATAACACAACATAACACAAGGTCCATTGTGTGCATTATCTTCCAATTTCTAATTGCATGACCACAGACTGGTGGTTTTTTTGCCTTTTTTTTTCCTCACTGCAAAGGATGGACCTGCTGTGGGATGAATCATGGTTACCTCATTGCAGAAACTGTGGAATTTGGAGAGTGATGGCAGAGGATTTCAAGATAGGAAAGGATTGTACTGTGGTTTGGGAAACTGAGTGTTGTCCTGGTATTGGATTTTGTTGCTATTATGGATTTTGTTGTTATTCTCCTGAACATCATTCCTATGTAATGCTGGACTAGTCACTTAACTCAAAACTTTTCACAGATGGTAACTGATTTTCTGGAAACCCTGACAACTGGAATCTGATATCGGATATGCTGAATACTCACTATTATGGGAACTGTGCTTTGAAGATATGTTTTAGATGACGAAAAAACCTGTTCTTAAGCATCTCAAATGAGAAACCAAAGCCTATGGTTTCTTTTGGCAATTTTGACTCAATGACCATGAGTAAATGTAGAGGGTAATACTTCCTTCTCATCTTCAGGAGCCCTGGGAAGATAAATTGTCAGTGTTTGTAGAACACCAGGATCCTGCAGAAGAGAAGACCATAAAATGCCTTTTTTGGGAATAAGTAGCAGTGTTTCAGCACTGTGTCAGATGATAGGTGCCATACCTAGAATAACAGGGTAAGATTTTTCAAATATTGATGCTGCTATTTTTGTGTAGTCAGTTAGCAGAGAACCATAGCAAAGGCTTTGAAAGTTCATTTAATCCACTCCCCTGCCTGAAAGCAGGATCAGCTATTCCTGTTAGATACTTGTCTAAGCTCCAGTGACAGAATTTTCATGATTGCCCATGGCTTTACTTTCCCTACCATTAAAAAGTCTTTCCCAGTAGCTAGATGAAATCTCTTTGCTGCACTGCTTTCCTAGTCCTCAGGGGAGAGGGAGAAAGGTTTATCTCTGGGAGTGCCTCATAGTGCACACATAAAGGGTGCAGAACCTTTATTTCCAAAGAGATTTAAAAATTGCCCCAGACAAATGGTCTGCAACAGGACAGGCTGGGGGTTGACTGCCTGGAGAGCAGCTTGGCAGAAGAGGACCTGGTGGTCCTGGTGGACGGTAGGCTGGCCGTGAGGCAGCAATGTGCCCTTGCAGCAGAGAAGGCCAACAGCCTCCAGGGATGCCTTAGGTAGAGCGTTGCCAGCAGGTTGAGGGAGGTGATCCTTCCCCTCTGCTCAGCACCGGTGAGACATGGCTGGAGTGCTGGGTCCAGTGTTGGACTCCCCAGTACAAGAGAGGTATGGGTATAATGGAGCTGGTCCAGTGAAGGGCCATTAAGATGCCTAAAGGACTCAAGCATCTGACATATGAGAACAGGCCGTGAGAGCTGGGGCTGTTCAACCTGGAGAAGGAGTCTCATCAATGTGTATAAATACCTGAGGGAGGGAGGTGTAAAGAACATGGGGCCAGACTCTTCTCCATGGTGCCCACTGACAGGACTAGAGGCAAGGGGCACAAACCAAAGCACGGGAGATTCCGCTAAAACATAAGAAGAAACTTTTTCAATGCAAGGGTGCTCAAACACTGGCACAGGCTGCCCAGAGAGGTTGTGGAGTCTCAGTCCCTGGAGATATTCAAAACTCTGCTAGACACAATCATGGGCAACGTGACCTTGTTTTGGGCAGGGGATTGACTAGACGATCTCCAGGGGTGCCTGCCAGCCTCAGCTATTGTGTGATCCAGTGCCTCTAGGAGCTGTATGTAGAAAGAATGAGCCTGGCATTTACCTCCTGCATATTGAAGATATTGTGTAACTATTCTTTGCACTAAAATTGGAGATGGCTGTCTCACTCCTGGGCTGTCTGTACAATAAGGGGAATCAAAGTAGAAATACTTAATGTTTGAATACCTTTTATGATTCTGTATGGTGAGAGTTCTCCCTTGCTCATGAGGCTCTGGAGTTCGGGTGCCTTCCCAGCTGTCTGTAGTAAAGCGTAATTGTTTTTTTTTTGAAATTCATTTCCATCCTTGTGTAGTTTTTCAAAAATGTTGAATATTGCCTAAGTAAAGAAATACAGCTTATTTCCAAGTCTAATGCTTCCCTCACCAGTGATATATTAAAATGCTCCTCACTTTCACTTTTGTCCTTATCTTCTCCAGACAGCTGGGAAGCCAGTTCCCAGTGTCTTATGCTTGAAAACATGATTTTCAATAGATTTCTTTTCTCCTTCCCTTCAGCCGAAAGCATGAGATCTCATTTTATAATGCATTATAGCTGCTTGTCTGGGGAACGGAGTTATCTAAATGAAGGGTAGTTTTCCAGTACATTCTGGACATTCTCATGGTGCACAGAAGAGGTTTAACATCTTAAAACAATGATCCTGTAAGATATTAGTGCTAGATTAACCTACCCCATAATCAAAACGAGACCTCAAAATTCCCTTGCCCTTTCCTCTTCACCCTTAGATTGCCTAAATTTCTGAGCCATCTGCACGTCTGTCAGCCAAGTTCCTCTTAATCATCAGCTTCTAGTCCTGCCTCCAGAGCCATGCAAATCTGTATTGTGCTGAGCAGTCAGCTTTGAATTCACAATCCACTCTGCCACCCTGCTTTTTTCTTCTGCTGAATGTTTCTCAGATTCCCTGCGCCTCCTCCCTTCTCCCCAAGAAGAGACTGAGTGGACGCCTTCCTCTTGCTCAGTAACTCCGCTGCTAGAGCAGTTGCTCCTGACTGCTGAAGCGTTTTCTCTTGGGACTGTAAGCCAGACCTGTGACCTCCCTCGAGACGAGAACATAATTTTCATTCCTCATCCTGTAACCTAGTAAACCCTTGAGGGGAGTAAAAGCATGAATGGGAGGGTTGGTAACCACCGCTCCCTCTGCGAGGCTGTGTGGTTAGGACACTCTTTGGGTAGCTGGGAGATGTGGGCTCAAATTCAGCCTGGTGAAAGAGGCAGAGAGCTCAGGTCTCCCTTGTTCCCAGTGAATACTGCAGCCCCTGAGCTGTGAAGTGTCCCTGATCTGAACCTGTCTTTTTCCTAGGTGGCACCTGCTAGCAGGTCACTCACTTTAGTTCCTTGGCCGCTCTCTTACCTTTGTGTTTTCATTATCTGTCCCCTGGTTTTATGATTTTTTTTCCTTCCCAGACAACTGTGCTGTGAAGGCAGTTTAGGGGGGGGAGAGAGGCGCATCTCTTCTTAGGATTTTATAACAGATGAGATGTATTAGCAGACAACCCCTTTTATCTGGACTGCAGTCACCCTGGCTGCCATTGCCCTGTATATCGATTCAGTCCATCCTCTCAGAGACAAAAACCTGTTTCCTAGAGCCCATTCTCTAATGTGTTTTTATGCAGTCTAGTTATAAGGGATTCAGAGGAAGAAATGTCAGACCCCTCGGCAGGTAGCTGTTTCACAGGGCAATACGACTCACCCTGTCACTGAGCCAGCCTATATTTCTTTTAGCTTGTTTCTGCCCCTTGTTCCTCCCCACTCCATAAATCAGTCCTCCTCCTCCTTTGTGGTGTTTACACTGTCCAAATAGATAGAGGTCCCCAGGGTGGTTCCTCACCTCCAGCAGATTGTCTCAACATTAACGCCTGAGCACAGTCTGCTCTCTTTGCTCAGCTGTCATGCAGCCAAACTCATCTCATTGACTTAATTCCTCATAAATCAATAGGTCCAGATACTTACCCTCTCACTTCCTTTGGGATGAGTCTGCTCCAGAAGCTCACAGCCAGTTTGTTGGTCTCTGCCGTTATTAGGACCTTCTGTCTCCCTTCTTTAAGCACAATTCTCCACTTCATATCTGCATTTGAGGTTGAGCTTCCTCCTGCAGACTATTGCCTCGTGCCCATCCACTTGGCTGTTGTTTTGTTATTTCCAGCCTGTCTAGGTTTCTTTACGTTTTGTGTCTGTCCCCATTGGTTTACACAACACCTCTCTAACTCATAGGAGTCGTTACATCAAATATAAATTGAATGAATGTGGTGTTTACTGCTTCCTTCCAGATCATTAATAGACATTAAATAAAACCAGATTTAAAGCAGATTTCTATCCCTCCTTTCCTCCCCTCCCCACACCCAATCCATGCCCCAGATATTCTCCCATTGGCTCTTTATGTTCATGTTTATCTTTTGTTCATCTTTGTTTATGGACTCACAGCCTGTGTTCAATCTCTGTGACAGTGCTCATTTCCCAGCCAACTTGCATTCATTTTTCAAGTCATGTTTTGTAGCTGAGGCTTTTCTCAGGACTGGCTGTAGGCTGCTTCTTCATTCCCTTCATCTGCTGGTTTTGTAAATCAATAAGAAAGGAGTGATCACGTTTGTTTGGCAAGATTTAGTCTTTACTGACTCTTTGGGATGACTTTCCTGCTGGTGCTAAGCAAATGCACCATCATTGGTGATGGGGGATGTGCGCCCTTTTGCACCAGCAATGAAATTTCCCTGTGCTCTTCACTGCTTATTGAATGTATTAATCCCATTGTATTTATTAATCCAGTTCTTTAACAATGTAAAATATGGGTCATGATGGCCAGCTGCTTGTTATTCCATGCTGGCTCCTACCAGCAAATACTTTATCCATCTGCTTAGGAAGATCTCAAATTTGTAGCAAGAGGAAAGAGGTTGCCATTGACAAATTCAGAGAAACAAATTGTGACTGATCTAGGAGGGTGGAGGCAGGAGGGAGATTCACGTGGTTAAAATGTCATCTCCAGCAGAGCCAACATCCCTCCCACATTGCAGTAGGACCTGTAATATGACTGCAGCAACCTGCTCTCTGAAGGCAGGATCAGGTAACAGGAGCTCTTGTACCCCATAATTTATTGTTGGTACTCCACAACACGCTGCTGCCGTGGCTCAGCTGTACAGGTTGGTGCAGAGAAGGCACCGAGGGGAATCACTAAGATCTTGCAGGAAAGACAGGCACATGGGGATTAGCATCACTGAGGCCTGATGAGGTTATGAGGAGAAACACTGTGTGGGGTTTCCATTCCACTGTTAGGCATTTTGGTTCATTTCTCTGAAGTCCATCAGTGCTGAGAAATGCAAGTGAAAAAAATCTTTTATTTCCACAAGAAATATAGCCCGCTGTCTTGCCAATCTCTTCTTGCCCCTTATCTTAGGGGCAGAATTCAAGCCTTTTGGCACAAAGGAACAATAAAACAATCCTGGCCAACCTGATCAGTGGTAGTCTCAGCCCATTAGTGGGCTACCTGCTGCAAGTGTTTGCTGGGTAGGCTTTGGGACAGAGGATTTGCAAACAGGTCTTTCAAGGTGAGCATGGTACATGGATGTTTATGAATCTTGAATAAGAAAAACTGATAGGTAGTACAGACAAAAGCTTGAACTTCTAGACCAGGGGAATCAATGGAGGGATTCAGAAAGGGCAATGTGAGCAAAGGTATAGGGCAATGCTGAGCATGGGGGTAGGTGGTATGACCTATTGTTTGATCCAGCAGAGAGCTGGGTAGGAAGCAGGCCCAGTGACCATAGTCCAGGCAGGATATGATAGCCGGAATTTTTTGGTGGGCATGCTCAGTGACCAAGGGGAGGGTGCAGGACCCAAGGAAGGGTTCTGTGCCTACAGCTCAGTCAGTAACTTAAATGTGTTCAGGCTGAATCTCTGGCACTGAAGCTAACTGGCACAGGAGGGGCCTCAAGTTCGCTTAGCTTCCAAAAAAGGATGGCTGCATGCAAAGCCTAACTTGAGCTACATCTCAAATCATGCCTTCAAACTGTTTAGGAGTGTTTGTTGGTACAGACCCAGGGCATGACAAGGGTTGTTCTTACAACCTTACAGTTACTGTGATTGAGTTCAGTGCCTACGAACAGTCTCTGGTACTTTTCAATTTACGTACACAGATGATGCTTTATACACAGCAAGGGACAAGACAAAGTGTAGGCCAGGGTTTGGAGCAAAGGCCAATCTCCAGTTGCTATGGACTCCATCATTCACAGACACACACATGTGCCCCCCCCATCCCCTATGGCACACTATGGATCCCCAGTAAGGTCAGACACAGAGCCTAACCAGCAACTAACTTTTGCATCCTCTTGTCTCTGGTTGCCTCATGCACAGAGACATGCACACACACATGTGCACTTGCACACACACACAAATGGGTCTCCCAGTTGACTCTGAGACCCCATGCTCTCTCCAGGAGTTGGCCTGGATCTCTTGGTGCCTCCAGCAGTCAGTTCCTCCAGTGGTCTCACTCACAGACATGCACAAACCCCACCCAGGCTTATGACCACTTTGATACTCAGCTCCCAGGCCACTTCTACCCACTGGCTAGTCTGGCTTGATATTCGCTAGCAATGACACACTGATGTACAAACCCTTACTCGCTCAGGTTGCTGGCACCCCAGGCACATGGGCCCTTATAACTTGTGGTCCAAATCCAGTTGCTGGCACTTGGACCTCCATACACACTCATGCATGCAGAAAAGAGTCTCCTCACTCAGGAAAATAGAGATGGTGGTTAATGAGAAGAGAGGACAGACTGCGCTGGTCAGGTGCAGGGCATGGCCCAGCAAACATACTGACCACCCACCTGTTTACATGCAACCAGCCCCTTTTATTTCCTTATCCCTCTCTTTTCTCATGCTTGTTCCTCCAAAACGATCTTGATCCATCGCTTTTTCCATCTATGGTCCTTCTAATCATCCCATAATAAGTCCCATACCTTCTCCCTCAGCCTGGAAGGTGCTCTGGAGAGCCTTTCCATTGACTCACCTTGCTGGGTGTCACCCCTGGCCCATGGGGCTGATTGTGCCTCAGTGACAGCCCATGGAAGGTTTTGGTCAGGGGCTCTGTTTCTCTGATAACAAATCTTAACAGGCATAAAGCAGTATCAGAATTCCCTGATAAAGGCCACATTTTAGAAATAAAATACAGAAAAAATATCAGGAAAATGTGAAGGAGAGTATGATGCAAAAACTTACAAAAAAGTCAAAACCTGATTACTGATGATCTGTACTGACCAAGACAGAAGGATGGTTTCCAAGGGAGATATTAAAGGTCTCCTGTTGGACTCTCCCCAAAAGCTTGATGTCTAGCAGTCATGTCGGCAGGACAGGTTGTGATGTAGAAGTCAGCTCTACATCATTTCCTCAAAGACAGCAAGTGACTGGGTGCTTCTGGGTGAAATCAGAAGTGCCTGTCTAAACTCCAGCATGGTGTGTTCCACTTAACCCACAAGTAACAATACACTTCCCTTATGTCTGGATTGTTGGGACGAGGATATAATTTTAAAAGTTGCTCAGAGAAAAGCAGACAAGTGTTGGCACTCTGATCCTCTGTCATTGCTTTATGGCTAGGCACTCAGGTTGGCAGTGAACAGGTCTAGTACATCAGGTTTTATGCCTCTTCCTCTGCAGCCACGTGAGGAGAACAGGTAGTGGACCAGTCACCTTGTGAAGCACTTTTTGGAAATGTTGGCAAGGAAGCTGCCAGGATGCACATGCTCGGAGATGAATAAAAAGAGCATTTCCTTATCTTGCCTTGCACCATTGAATGCATGGGTGGTTTGGTTCTTGTCACTTGAGTGGGGGAGCAGAAAGATCATGGACCTCTCATTGCTTTGTTCACAGGTGTCACTGTAATGCTGGAGATACTGGTTATTATGGATGAGATCTGGATCTCTTGGCCTTAACAGAAGCCTCATTGTAGAGCCCCATGCTTTCTGTAAGGACACTTCAAATGATAAGGGCTACAGTCTGAAGATACTGCTTTTGTGAATTAAGGTTACTGGTGATTTTGTCAGCCTTATGTAAAAAGCACGTAACCAAGACTGCTGTAGCTGCAGATCCACCAACTGAGGAATGAGAAGATCAGTTTTTGCTCTTTGGCATAGATAGCATAGATGTTGCACAGAGATCCTGGTTCTTGGATTACATGGGAATAACAGTGCAGAAAAAATCACATTTCCATTACTTTTAGGGAGGAGATTTTCAGCTTTATTCTCCACCTAAGCCTGTGGCAGGAGTAAGCGTATGTCTTCCAGTGAATCCTTTAGGAGCTAAAAGCATTAAATGGTATTAAGCTTCTCCAACTTAGTTTGAAGCCAGAGTACAAAAGAAGATTAGAAGCCACTAACTAGTCCCTGCTGTCCCTGCTCCTCAGTCTTACTAAGTAGTCTCAGCTGCTATGGAGGATCTGGACTTTTCCATTCACAAGTGAAAAATGTTCTCAAGGACCATGCTTATAAAGGCACAAAGCATCAATTGCACCAAGCCACGTAGCCTAAGCACTATGTTTAAATGGGTAAAGCCACCCATGGTCTGAATGACATCTGCAAACGTTCAGCCAACATGGTGATTCTAACGAGAGGGTCCCCCGTGCAGAGACACAGCATTAGTGAGCTGCCAGTGCAATTCCCAGCCCCACACACTGTGCCGAAACCACATGTGCAGTAATGACACCAGACTTGGACGGCTTGGTGCGGAAAGTTATGGCCAGCTCTGGTCTCTGGAGAGAGGAAAAGGGAAGGGTTTAGAGTGACTTTGCACCTGTGAAACAATGTGCTGCTATTACAATGCCCAGCACCAGCCAGTCTTTGCTCCAGGGAGGCCTGGAGTGCTTTAGAAAGCTTTTTGCAACAGCTATGGTCGCTATAAACACAAACGGAGAAAGCAGCTATTAAAAGATTTTTGAAAGGCTCTCTGTTGGTTTCTGCTCTCTCTAGCTGCCTTTGGAAAGGTTAAGGGTGCAGTGAATGCCAAATGACAAGCTTTGCAGTCCCCAGCACTCCTGAGACCTGAAAGAAATCTGCTGGTAATCGTTTCAAGCTAATGATTCCCTGCAGGTTGATTGGTGCTTATGTGCTGAGGGGTGAGAGGCTGTAGTTACAGAAGTTATGAAAACAAATTGCCTCTGTGTTAAGGAATGCCAAGCCGCCTGCTCAGTCTAACCCACTTCTACATTTTTTATTTTAATGTCTGTTTGCAAACTCTGAGTTTGGGCTCTGCTGATTAAATAGACCCCTGCTAGGATTTACTGGGATAAATCCCTGAACCACAGTAGGGCATTGATAGCAGGATACTGTCTCTCGCAGTTAAATTAAGGGGGACTTCAATGTGTTGCATTTAATGCAAATCACATTGGCTATTAGGTTCTTGGGAACTTCCTTCTCTTGGAAAAACAGAAAAAAAGATGATATTTTCAACAGATGGGAGTTCTGTTTAGTCCCCGCCTGTGACTAATCAACTGCCCCTCAAAGGTATTAGGCTTGGGTTGGAGCTGGAAAATCACCTGGTCTCCAGAAAAGCCAGCAAGGAGACTTCCTTCTGGGGCTGGATTCTCCAAAGGACTTGGATACACGGGTCCTGTCTGCGTGGATCTGTAGGAGCCAGAGCAAAAAATGTGATTTGCAAACACCTCAGCTCAGTAATTCTCTAATTCTGGAGACATCTGAGGTTCCTGGGGAAAGGTGAAAGGCAGGCAAACGCCTGCTGGAACTTAGCATTAGGTTCCTAAAACCAGAGGGGATGCCCAGCCCTGTTGTGCAGTGTCTTTGCAGAGCATTAACCATGTGTGCCTGCCTGGACAGCAGTGCAGGCAGACACAGGCAGGTCAGAGGCTAGCAGCTTTGAGCTACCTGGCACATTGGGCCAGGCACTGCCTATAGCTGTCCAGTAGGACAAACTGAACCAGGATGTCCTAACCCCAAAATCCTGAGGTTAAGACATTTTGCTTAGGGTGCAGGCCAGAGTAGTGTCTTTAGGTGAAGGTGGGTGAGATGTAGACCGTTCCCCTGTGTTGGGTTGCTGCTTGGCTGCCTTGGGCAGTGAGCCACAGCCACACAGTGTGCCACCAAACAGTGCTGTCCTGCAGCGCTGTGTCTCCTGCAGGCTCCTCGCCGGTTCACCAGGGAAGCCGGGGCCAGGAGCCCTGCAGCAGTGCCAGGCTCTCAGCTGAGATGCCTGCTGTACAGTGAGCACAGTGAGACTGTCACCTCCTGGGGCAATCCAGTTCGTTGGAGGCAGAAAGGTGAGCTGGCTCCTGATTTAGAGTTGGTGTTAAACAGGTATGCGTGAATAAAAGTGAGGTCTGAAAGAAGACAGGGGGATCCTCTGATAGGGGACTGTTCTTCAGGGTGTTGTACAGAGAGTTAAGCTTAGCAGCCTACCCAGACCAGGCAGAGGAGAAAAAAACTGCTCCAGGGAAGGGATTCCTGCACCCCCACGCAGCCTAATGACTAGCAGTGCACTGGGCACAAGGTGTTTTGCAGAAGCACCTTTGCCAGAAAGACCAGGTCCTGCCTGAAGGAAGACATTAGATTGGGAAGTCTAATTCAATGACAAATCCTGTGCTCATGTGGCCATCTGCCCTTGGCTGAGCAGAATGCACCTTGATGTTAGTAATGGGGATGCACCCAGTTAACTCCAAAAGGCAGAGTGGGAGCAGGTGGACCTGCAGGAGATCCAACACCAGAAGCTCAGGCAGGCTAGCAAAGGAGCAAGGTGAGCTGCACAGAAACTCCACTTGTTCATGGTAGCAGGCCCAGGGAGGTGGCGTTGGGTCTGTGAATCCTGTAAGCCAGGGACTGGGATGAGAACTAGACCTGGGACTGCCCAGCACCCACTGCAGCAGGTATAAAGGGAGATGCTCTGCTGTCTTGGTACATATGTGGAAGTAGATACCCAAAAAGTATGAAGTGAATGTATAAAGACTCAGGTCTTATCTCTGACCGTGGCTCGTCCTCTTCACCCCCTGTACCAACATGAGGAAAAGGTGTCATTTCAACCTTCAAGGATCAGTACTGGCCACTCCCCAGCTTGCTGGGGAGCTGTCAGGGAGCTGTCAAGCTGGGCAGAAAAGGACGGATTTGGATTTTCCTCTAACTCTCCCTGTAGAGCTGAGAGGAAAAGTTACTCGCAGACCTTCAGTCCCTGCTGCAGCCCCGGTGATTGTGGCAGGGATTGCCCAAGTGTCCAATGCACGTTGTGTCAAACCTGCATAGAAAACCCTCTGCAGCAGACCTGCCTGACATTGGCTATGGGATGCCACTGCAGGCACTGATGGGGTATATGTTTAGTAGTGGCCTTGGTTCAAGCATTCATATGCCTGTGCCATCCACATATTCAAAGGCAGAAGAGATCCAAGTGCTCTCCACTGATCACATAAAACTCACACGTGCAAATGGGCATCTGTCCAACCTACCTACATGGCAAGAGATCTGGGCCTCAAACACAGCGTTAGGTCCAGCCTTGGCAGGCAATATAGACATAATACCTAGAATTCCAGCTGCCTTCTGAAACAAGGATTCATTTTGTCAGTCTTATTTTTGATGGTCCATCAGTAGAAGTGCTATTCCCATTATTATTTCTAACATTACGTTTTTCATCATCACCAGCCCATGTATTAGTTCTAAAACAGTCACACAAGCCCTGAATTTTTTCCATCATGTGCAGGCACTGAAATCATTCTGTAAACGCCTCAGCAAATAGGACACAAGCTTCTCTGGGAACCTGTGCATTTTATGTAAGATGAGTATGTGATCATTTTGAACTCAAAGGCTATTTTTGTGATGTGGGGGAGAGAAAGGCAGTTAAAGCCTGGATGATTTCAGAGGCATGCTGAGCTTTACCAAGGGAGGTGAACTCTTCTCCTCTCTGGAGCTTGAGTCTTTCAGTGCAATTGCTGCTACATTTTCTGACAAAGCCAGCTTTGGGGAAACACTTGTTATTATCCGCTGAGGGAAGAGACATGCATGAGATACCTACAAACAAGAACACATTCTTTTCCTGAAGAATTTAAACTGATCAGAGTGGGAAGCAAAGTCTTGAACACAGTATTATTATTCAATCTGTCCACATGAAACCTGCTTTTTCAGAATCAGCAGTACCTTCACAAATCTTGTAATAGGAAACTGCTGCTTAAAATAATGTAACACAGACCAACAAGCCAATTGAAGGCAAGAACAGTAGATTGCCTACACATTCATGGTTTTCTTTAAAAATTACAAATCGATTACACCCCTCTCTGAGAAATATTCCTACCTATTGCAATACTCTGTTCAGCTATATCTAGCTGTAAGCTTCCAAGTCAAATAAGCTAGTAAGTGCATACACATTTATGTTTCTCTTGGTAATCATGACCTTTCCGTAGCATTCTGCAGGCAAATGCTCTAGCTGTCAGTGATATAATACAGATGCAAGTTTCTCTGTCAAATAAAGCTGTGCACTAGACATGCAATCTCACTGCTCTTGAAATAAAATCAACATGGAAATATTTTTATTTCTACAGTAACTTAAACTAGCAGAAAAATTGCAACTGACTATAATCCCCAAGCAACTAAATGGTATGCATTTTGGAACTTGCTTCTCTAATAAATTGACTACTACAATCAATATGGTCTGCATCATCGTCATGAAAAGAGTGCTTTCTTCCCATCCATACAATAAGGCACATAATCACCTCTGCAGGCCAAGAAATCCTTCGGCAAATATACAAACAAAGAAATATAACAACAGAGGCTCACAACAAACATCTGAACAATTTCTATCAGTGATGTTTTTGATGGTATCTGCCACCTCATTTTAGGTTTCATTAAGTGATATGTATCACTGGCCAATCAAAACTTACAGTTAGCCATTCGAGGAACATTTCTCTGCCTATTACACTTGTTAGGAGATGAGGCAATTTTTTTAGCAACGCAATTCATAGATGCAGGGGATTTTTAGGCCAGGAAGGGACTACCAGCTGAGCCCGACCTCCTGTGTATCTCCAGCTTTTCAATTACTTCCCGTTGCTTCTGAGTCCAACAACTATTACTAAAGTTTAGCTTGCAGAAAGGCATTCAGACTTGAACAGGGGACATTATGAGAAAATTATGGAAAATCCATCCCTTCCAATTTTTTTCCCAATGGTTAATTGTTCTTACTGCTAAGGATTTGTGCTTTATTTCCAATGTGAATTCATTTGGCTTCATCTCCCATCCATGGTTCTCATTATGCTTTTCTCCATGAAAACTAAATGCCCCTTCAAATTGGGTATTTTCTCCCATTAACGTGCTTGCAAATTAGTTCTTTGTCTTATTCCTTTAAACCAGGCTGATCTCTTTAAGTCTCCCAATATAAGGCACTTCCTGTGGCCCTCCAATATTTTGGTGTCTCTTTGCATCTTCTTCAGTTTCCCAGAAGCCTTCTAAAAAACTTGAGAAAGAAAATGCTGATGATACACAGTACCACAGTACGGTGCCCACGCTCGGTGGCAGACTTCAGTTAGTTTTACTCACCATCAATTCCTCTACAATATTGCACTGGGAATTTCTGGTAAGGTATTTGTTTACTGGGACCTAGTCTGAATCACTAATCCCAGGCTAGGATCCCTCCTCTCTGCAAAGATTTGGTCTCCATTCCTTGTTCAGCAGGATATAATGTAGAATTTACCTGTATTAAAGGGTATTTAGATAGAATGAGCACAGACTCTCAGTCCTGCATAACTGTCCAGCCCCCACAATTATTTACCTTTCTATTACCAAATATCTTATTAGCAATGATTTTATGCTTCCAGATCAACGGTGAAGTTATCAAACAGTGCCAGGCTCAGCACCTGGCCTGACAGGGCCTTAATAAAGCCAGCCTGATTTGATAATGGCTGTCACTATGATACGTCGGTTCCTCATCAGCTTAGTGTTCATTTTATTGATATTTTCTAACGCTGTCATCAGAACATTGTGTAACACTAGATCTAGTACCTTGCCAAGGTGGAAGTGTATTATTTATACAGATTGCCATTACCAGCTGAAGATGATGAAAAATAAAGTGGGGCTGTTGGAAAAGAACTGCTCTTTACCTACGTATAGTTGTGAACTTGCTGAATAAACCTTGATCAGACCTAGAAATTTAAAGTGTAACATCCCTTCACTCTGTAGAGAGAATAACTGCTCAGTGTGTATCTTGGTGGTATGGTCCCAATCATGAGCTCATGGCCACCAGCAGTTCCCAGAGCCTGCTGAGGGCTCAGCTTCTCCCTCCACGGCCTGTCCGAGAGCAGCTGCACCTTCCATCACGCTCCTGATGTTCATCCCACTCCCCTTCAGCAGGCTGGAGAGGTGGTGCCACTGGCGAGGAGGCTTTTATTTACATTCATTTCAGTTTAAGAAGAGGAAGCAAGGGGTTTTAGGCCAGCCTAATATTGTCCTCCAAGTGCCTGTTTAGCCCCAGGATGGTACTTTCTCATCTGTGGTTGCCTTTTGTGCAAGTCACTGTGAGCGTCCCCTGTGAAATGCCCTCTCCTCTCCCAGGAGCCAGGGAGCCTTAGACGGGCTATGGTAGCCCCATATGTGCCCATTTGGTGACCTTCTCCATCGTTCCACAATGATCCTCTGCAATTGGAAAAACCTTATCTGGCTACGTGAACCAGCTTTAAGTTAACTTCAGAGTGCCAGATCAGCTCTGATAGTGCCAGTGGAGCTGGAATTTGCTGTGTAGCACTTGGCTGGCAATTGCAACAAACCTTTGAGTGGCCAAAAAAAAAAACCTATGTGGGTTGCAAAGCACGTGAAGACCCTTTTATTCTCTTTGCAACTTCTCCTCCAGATTTGATGATTTTTCCTTGATGGCAGGGCTCTGCTCTTTTCCTTTGTAACTGAAGAAGCTTATTGCTAGTTTGTGGGTTTCTGAAGAAGTGTCACCCTTTATTGCTCATGTGCAGCAATGATATTAAAAATAAACCAGCCAGTTGTCATAGATCAGCAACACGCATATGAATTAGAAACAGACAGTAAGCAATATCTGGGAAAATCCATATCATCAAAAGCTTAGAGTGTTGTAGTCTAGTTCAGTTAGGTCACAGGTGAAGCTTTTTGAAAATAGGATCAATAAATAGGTTTGTATGAACTGTGAGCGTATTTTTAGTGAAACACATTTTAACTCAGATTTAACCATTTTCCTGTAGAATCTGCAGCCTGAGTCCCGCCACGCTGAGTTACTGCGGGAAAGGCAGGAGAGGAAATTGAGCAGAAATGAGCTATAAACAGAAATGAAACTAATTCAATTATTCTAAGTCCCGAGCCTGAACATAAAATGGGTGCCATTAAAATATGGAAATTTTACACCATGGTCATTTCTCTTTCTCTTGGCAAAGTCTGGGGAATTCAAAATATTCCCCCCTCATAGAAAGTTCGAAAGAACTGATGCTGACAGTGAATATTCAGCATTGAATGCTGTCTTCTGTAGAGGATGAGATACCCTCATGATGACAATACAGGCTATTTATATACGTATAAAGCAATGTGGTACCTATTCTGAGAGCTCAGCTCTGTGCAGAAGGACTCTGGTGCTGAGAGCTTTTCTTCAACTGTGAATGTGATGTGAGGGCTGTGGGAAAGGCTTGGAGGGGTTGCAACAGGATCTTATCTTATGTCAATGCATCTTAATGGTGTATCTGCTCAAATGAGTTGTGCAACCCATGAAGTGAAGGTTTGTTTTCCTCACCCATATGACAACCAGATTGCCAAGGGAAGTTATCTACTAGTAAAATAAATACCTAGAATAAGGGGCAGTTGGTGACCAAACTGTGATTCTGTGAGTAAAGTATGTGTTGCTCCACATTCTGGGCTAGTGGCAAAGTTACTCCCTGCCATGGAAAAACTCAGCGTATGAGATAGTGCTGCCAACACCGATTTTAACACAAGTCTCATCATGTTTCTGTTTTTTTTTTCTTAGAGCTGCAGGAAAAGTAATTGAGTGAGAATCTTAGGTTTTATTTCAAAAAGGAAGGACAGCAGAGGAAAAACTCACAACGTGATGCACATGCATCTTAATGCCTCAGAAGGCAGACCAAAAAAACCCAAAAAAACCAAACAGTGAAGGGATTGATTGATCTGCTAAAAATTTCCTACTTAAACTAATTTCATTATTTCTATTTATAGGCATATCTCCTGAGTGTTTGACAGCTTTGGGCAATTCAGATGCTGCAGCAAGAAACCAAATGGAAAGCAACAGGGGAACCTGAGTTAGTAAGCTACCTTGTCATGGGCATTCCTACCAGCCCAGGTAAAAGAGCAGTTTGGCTGTGTTTGGACACTGGTTTGAAGCTAGCATCTGTGTTTATGGACACTCGGGGAGCAGCTCCGTGCCAGCTGGATGCAAGCCAGGGTGCGGCTGCTTTGGCTGTGGCCCTTGGCTGGAGCCAAACCCAGCCAAACCCGGCTCCTCCTTGCGCTGGCCCTGGTGCACGTGTGGTGTGCTGGGGGCTTGTGTAAGACCTTGGGCCTTGAAAAATGTGAGATTGGGAAAGGGCTGAGGGGACAGGCTGGGGTTACAGAGTCTCTTGGAGCTTTCCTTGCGTGTAAAGGGCCAGAGACTCCTTGCAGGCTTACCTGGCTCTGCAGAGCTGCTCCTGCAGGATGAGCTTGGGCAGAGGGCACCAGCCCCCTCCACCGGCAGTGGGCCACAGGCAGTATGTCTGGCCTGGGGACACATGAGCTGCTTGATCCACAGGTAGTGACTGCACTGGGTCTCCCTGTGACAGCTGGTGGTGGTCCCGCCTGCCCCTCGGGCACATCGCTACACCTCTAGTGCCCATCTCCATGGCCCCTGGACTGCACGGTCCTGCTGGGGCCAGAGAGGATGCTTGTCTGTGAGAAGGGGAAAGGGGGGCTGCTGGGTGAGTGTTCCCCCTTTTCCACTCAGGGGGCACAGAGACACCGGCTGTGGGATCCCTCTTCAGGCATGAAATGTGGCGAAGGAAAGGGATGGCTACAAACAGGCCTCAGCCAGTTTGGGTAAGGAAATGAACTCATGGTCAGTAACAATATCAAAAGGACAGTAGAAAAATTACAGCTGTAAGCCTGGAATACAACACAAACACAAAATAAACCTTAAAAGTCCCCAGAGAGAACTGCAGAGGTGCCTCCACCCTTTTAGGTTGTCAGCAAACATCTCAATGGCAAAGCGAGTGGAAGGCATCGAAATGCACTCAAAACCCTGCATCCCTTCAGGCTCATAATGTACGCACCTCGTAACTCAAGAAATGCAGGCACCAGCTCAACAGGCGGACAACACTTTTTAACCTCTTTCTAGGTGATCTTTTTTTTTCAATAGGAGAAAAGAGGCGATTGGACTAATATATTACTAGGGTTCATTAATTTGTCTCCTCAAATGGCAAGATGATTCACAAACTCATACTCCGTTGTTTTCCAAGTCGAATAATAGATTTAAAATTTTCCTTTCACAAACAAAATTCATGGGGGCAAAATTTGACAGTTGCTGCTGGCAAGTCTCTTCCAATGAAAATAGGTGTCCTTCACATGCTGAAACCCTGTGCAGAGCCAGAATCTGTAAGCAGAGTGCCTTGCGCTTCTAAGTCTTTCTGAACAGGGGCCGAGATCACTAAATCTGTAACATAAGGACCGTGTTCTGAATTACAGCACAGTGAATAATTGGCAGTGACTGACTTGCCTAGTGAACGTTACTGGCCTTCCAAGTAGACTTGCCCCAACATTCCTAAATGCGTTCAATGTGAGCTGCTCATGCACAGATGTCTGTGCATCGCTCTGGCTTTGCTAGCTCGGTTGGAAGCAATTAATGATGTTAGCGTTTGATGCTCAAAATTCAGGCTGGAGAAGTCTCAGGAGTTCCTTTCCTCCCTCAGAGCGAATGGTTTGTTTTGTTTCAGAGCCCCAGTTAAAGGAAGCATTCAAGCATGTGCTGATCGATGGACGGGGCTGGAAGCAGGCTCCCAGGATAGATGTGTGCAAAGCGGAGTTCTTTGTTTTTTCCTGTAGCGTTTGCTGACGCTGCCCCATCCTGGCTCACAAGCCTGCAAGTACACTCATCGGCCAAACTCAGTTGCTCCAGGCAACTTCCTTACCAAATTTGCCAAAGATTCATGTTCCAAAAATCTCATCTTTCTGTTCTGAATAAAGGATGTTTATAGTCCTCATTACTGTGGAATAATTTGAAAAATGTATAAAACATGTCAGTGCTGTCTTTAAGTCTTTGTTTTTGACAAGTGGAGCTCATTTGAGACTCTAAATGCTCAGAAGGCCATGGATAGATTCCTGACTCCCTGCTCAAACAAGCTTCGAATCAAGATCTGCGTGTCTTGGACTACATCTCCACTGTCTTGTAACGGCAGTCTCAGGACCCCCATCAAGAGGGGATGCGCCAGCCACCCTTACTCCTACCCTCTTTGGCACGATCAGAGGTACAGCCCACACACATGCTCCAGAGGACACGGGAATACGTGTCCAAACACAGCCACATGATGACCCACCAACAGGCAGTCTTGCAGAAGCAACCAGCCAGTAGTCACTGCGGCAGCCAAGTGACTCGGAGATGCACAGGCTGCTGAGCCCATCGTCATTCAGAGCTATGTAGACATGGACTATGAGATTAAATGCCAAAATCACGGGGAAGACAGATGAGGATTTGAGCCCACAGTCTACTGAGAGAATGTAGCAAAGCACTTAAGCAAAGCAACAGTCCAGCAAAGCACTTAGCATGCACTTAACTTTAAGCCTGTAAGTAATTCATTTTTGAATATTCATAACTATAAGGAATCAAAAGAAGAAAAGCTGTCCTATATTACTTCAGTGAGCAGATTCATAAGCCTGCAGTATAATGTTCTGAGGATGGCCATATATTTTCCTTCCTCATTGAGTGAAAGAGACCTTCCAAAGTTTTGAAAAGGTCCTGTTGATAATTATTAGATTCATTGGTAGTTACTGAGAAGGAAGGTAAAATAACGATTGGATCTTTATTCCTCAAAATCCGCCACGTAAACAGCCACTCTCCTTCCCCAGTGCTCTTACCAATGCTCCCTTGTAATACTGCATACCACAAGTCTGTTAATGTATAATACTGAAAGAAACTCTAGCACTGTGCAGTGTACAATCCATCCTTGTATATTTAAGCTGTATGAGTCACAGTGCATTTAGAGATCTCCTTCCATGTAAGTGTGATCTATTTACAAGCATGCGTAGGTTTTCAGAGTTTCACAATAGCTGGCAGAAGAGCATAACTTATCTAAAAACTCACATTTTGTTCTGGCCTGTTTGCTAGTCATGTGAGTGTAGCTATTTTTTTTGAAAATACAGCGCCTGACTCCAAATTCAAAATAAAACTTCGATTCTGCTCTGAGGTGCTTCGTTTCCAAGAAACTTTCTCTGACAGGCCTTTGACATTCAACACCGGGTGTTTTAATGCAGGATAAACATGAATTTCATCCTTGTGTTTCTTGTAGAATCTGGTATCTCCATGTACTGTGCATATTTCAGAAGTCTAGGACATTCAGGCAAATAAAAGCCACTGGATTGTGCCTAACACAAAGCTGGTACAGAATATAACTTTTACGAGCCTCACAAGATTAATTTAGACTCAGAAATCTTTATTATTCTCATTCCTTTGTTGAAAGTAATAACTGAAACCACAAACTACCATCAGAAGAACCACCCAAGCAGTGAGTTGGTCACTGGCAGATCTTTTATATTAGACCACTGGGGCTAAATTCCATTTGCCTTTCTGCGCCTGATGTTCCTATTGACTAGCTCCAGGCAGCTGCCTGCTTACTGCCTTATTTAGGTCCTGTGAATCACTCTCTGAGGCTCCCCCACTGCCATCAGGAGATAGGTGAAATTTAGGCTCCAGGTTTTTCTACACCTACTCAAAGACGAGGACAAGTTCAGTGCAGCTGTGCGTGAGTGTGGGGCTAGGTCCTCACAGCTGCTGGCTCCCTCTTCACTGACCTGTTTGCACCTACCCTTTCTTGCAGGTTCTCCATCTGTGTGTCGTAGCAGTGATGTTCCCTTGGATAACAACAGCAGGTGAAGGCCTCCCTTTTTGCCTTTTCCTCCTGAATTGTATCAGATTGTGTAAAGCAGTGAGCTAAATTAGGCATATGGAAATTCTCGGGGCATATGGAAATAAAAGAGATTTGTGTTGCTTTGTGAAACATTTTGAGATGTGTTGCTGGAGCATGCTATATACAAGCTAGGTGCTATTATCATTATCAATAACTGGCGATTCAGCCCAGAATATACATTCAACAAAAGTAGCACTGTGCAGAAAAGTGGAGCTCTCACTTTTGAAGGCTTTGCAGATCACATTTACATTCACAAGAGGTGCCCCTAGAATATAGGTACCCCATAGATTGAGATTAGCATTAAGTAAAGAATAACAAAATAAAGAACTGCAATGGAGCATCTGCAGTCATCTCTCTATGCAGTAGTGGACAGGCTGTATGGTGCAACTCAGCTATAGTCACTGATTATTCACACCAGGTACCTGACTGGACACACTAGGTACTGCTTAGACCCCACTTCTGGCTGTATTTCTGGGGTGTAGGAGGACACAGTAATCATTTGTAGGCAGCTCTTGTCTAAGTACAGAAGGGGGACACAGCTTGGGTGTGTACCTGGACCAAGATGCTCAAAAGCACTCACAAGTCCAGGACTTCACACACAATCTGTGTAATTTTTTTATCAAAAGAAGCAATTTCTGCCCTGGGGTGCATGCTCACACCTCATACTTTGGAGTTTGCTCCTGTGTATCTGATCGCATAATTTAAAAGCAGCACAAATTTGCCAAATGAGAAACCATAAAGAATCCCTCTCCTGGGGCAGCAGTCTCAAAAATCCCATGAAACGGCTCTGTGAAAGCCTCCTGCAGCCAACTTTGCAGATAGTCCCTCTCTGTGGTTTCAGGCAAGTAAGAGCTGTACAGTTCTCACCCTGTTGAAGTAAATAGCAAATACCTCAATGACTAAGTGCAGCCAAGATGTCACCCAGGAATTTAAGTGCTGCAGCGCTATAGCTTCCTTTCCTGACAACTGGAAGAGATGGACAACAGCTTGCTTGGGCATATTTAAAACCAAACTGTTGAAAGGGAATGTAAGAGAATTGCTAAGACCCTTTGGGCATGTTCCTTATTTGTGCTATAAAACCTGACACAGAAAAGCAGGAGGATTTTTTCCTGAAGGTTAATGCTCTTTCCTTCATACCCAGCAATAGCACTGTGCTGTACTGCTTGGAGGGGCAGCTCCAGGGAGTACCTCAGTCATATTTTGCCAGGAATAGGAAGGCTGATTTCACTGCTGCTGTTGGAATTGCTCCCTCCCTGCACACTGTTGAATCATTTGTGCTGATGGGGACATATTTTGGGGTATGCCTCCTCTTGTACAGAGATGTCTTTTGCTTTTTGGGAAGGATCACCTATGCCATATGACAGGTACTTACAATTGGGGGTAAAGTGACCTGGAGCCTCCATTCAGGTTCTTCCTGCAAACCACATTTCTAGTTGATCTGCTTGAGCATTTCATCAGGAGGACGAAACTGTTCTGTACTTTGCTTCCCTGATATTTTTCAGAGAGTCTCTGTTAAAGTTTCTGAGACTGAGGATGTTTCTCAGACAGGACAGAGCTTACCTACATACAGACCTTTATAGTTGCTGGTGGTGCTACCACCTCCTCTGGGTTGTGAAGAAGTGCTTTGGTTAGAGTGGGATGAAGGAAAATTCCCTCTCCTTCTCATGAGCACATGTGACCCTGGGGAGTGAGATTTAACCACAGGAATTAGAAAAGGATTTTCTGAGACTGCCTTGTTTGGCTTAGAGGCATGTCACTGGGACAACTCCATGGCTAAGGTATTGGAGTGACTGCGGCAAGGCCATCACATTCAAGTGATGCTGAACAGAGGAAACATTGGCAGGGCTACGGTGTCCTGGCTCGCATTTATGTACTGCAGTCAATCTTGGGGTTATGCAAACACGCATCTTGTTTCTCTAGAGAAATGTACGCAGGCCAAACCTCCTCAGGCCCCAGCTAGGTGAGAACATTGTTATATCTGAATCTTGAGCAAAACTTGATAACATACCTTAAATCTTTTCCTTTGCCGTGCCACTTTTCAAAACAGATCTTACCAGGTAGATACAAGCAGACACATTTTTACTATTGAGGAGAATTTAACATTGGAGCAATTTATTTAGGGATGTGTCTCTCTTGGTCAAGTCTGTATATGGATGTGTTCAACAATAAGTTTGAGACATGATGCAGAGATCAGCCCCTGAGATCTTCTGTGTCACATGAAATCCAGCTACATGATTTTCATGTATCCTTCCATCCTTAGACTCTACATCTATGTCTTCCTTGCCCCAGAGAGAAAGAAGGCTTGAACATGTGAATGGCATGCCTGTTGGCACGTACACACTGTGGATAAATGGGTTGGGGCCTGAGAGAGACAGAACCTTTTATACTTCTGTGTCTGACTTGATTTTTTATACATTTTCCTTGTATGTTATATACTTCTCTTTTCCCTCTCCTGTGTGCTCATTGCACACCAAAAGTGCTTTTCTTTACTTTCCTTGATTTTGAGAATTTTTGTATGGACATGAAAATTTTGCAATATTTGAGTAAGATTTGGGTCATTTTTGCAAAAAAGTAGATCTAGACCAAATCTACTTATTTCCATTCAGATAGCCGAGCATATAATTCATATGAGTAAGATTCAAATGCAGCTCATAATAAGACTGAGTGTATGGCAGGGAAGGGGATAGTCTCCTTTAGGTGGCCTCTTTAGTTTGGACTAGATTCCCCATTTTAGTACTGCGAGTCATTTTATCATGTGAGTTTTGTTGTGTCATTAGAGGTGGTCCAAAACCAGAGTATCTGACCTGAGAAAAATTTGTAAAATATTGGCTTGGGCCAAATTGGCCTGAAAACTCTTTTCCTGTCTTTCCTACTTATGTTCAGGAGCTGCAGCAGTCCCACCCTCCTATCTTGCCCTGTAGACAGAAACACTGGGGCTTGTCTCAGTCCTCCCAGGACTTGGCTCTGCAGCTGGGAATCAGGCATCTCCACCTGAGGCTCTGCGGGATGCCAGCATCCCTGCCCTGACCCAGGGAGCCAAGACCTGGCCAGAGCCAGAGCTTGCAAGCTTCTCGCTTTTTGGAGTTGTTGGGTCTCCAGACTCAGGGCGTGCTGCCTGGCATCCCTCCTTCAGCCCCGCAGACCAGGGCTGGCTGCCAGACGCCCTGATGCCGGGGCTATCCTGCCTACGAGCCGAAGTCCTGACAGCCAAGAACCTACGGCAGATCCGGCCGGCTGGGCTGGCCCGGCGTCACGGACCCAGAGAGAAGGGCCCTGGTTTTGCATATCCTGCCCAGAATCCAGGCAGGGCTGTGCTTATTTAATTTGGTGAAAGCTTGAATGAACAAGAGATTTTCCAAATAAAAACATTGCAGGAGTAGAAACAAAAGATTTTCCCATTAAGTATAGTTTTGTCAGAAAATTCCTTGCCATGTTTCCTGTGACTACAGGTAGCCTCAAGAGCTAGCAAGATGCTTCTTTTCAAAGAATGCACATAGAGTCTAAGATATGAAGCAATGAGCCCTCCTCACTGCTGTTTCCTATTAGCCACTACAGCGATCTGTATTACCTTTCTCACCTCCTGCAGATTTCTGAAAGATAAACTAATCCCATCATGATGGAGCCTGACCAGTCCAGGCCAGATGCCCTTAAGAGCAAGGAGTTGCTCTAAGGATCCCTTCTGATCCTGAAAGGTTTGTAATAGAAATCTTTTGTAATTGTGCTAATCTTCAAAGAAGCGATGTGAAAATTCATGATGGGAACGACAAGCCACAAGAGTTGATATTTAAAAAAAAATATGTCATTTGCCAGGACTGCCAGCTGCTGGCCAGACACTGAATTAGCTGCCTTCCTCAAACAGAGATATCCCCCATCTGCTGAATAAACACTCCTTATGCACATTTTCACAGCTGAGGTTTGAACCAAGAGCCTTGTGGTCTGCAGACAGCAGCTCCACAAAGACAGCCAAAAAGTTTCTTGCTCTGGACTAGACAGGCAGGAAGCTAAAGCCTTTCTCAGCTGGAAGCATTCTTTGCCTATCTCACAACATCCCTTCCAATCATATAAAAATCTTTGAAGGAGAACATCTCCCTGCAATCCTTCACAGAGTGAATCCACTCAGGCAAGGCATATTTTTGGGAAGGAGCCAGCTTTGCTTGGTGGTCCTGGCTTTTGGCATCCACCATGACTCAGTAGGGAAGAGAGAATAAATAAAATGCTATTAAGAGGTACAACAATGTTACCAAATGGGATTGTGCCTTTCCCAATTAGAGTTGTTTTTCCTATCTCCATATGTTGCATATTACAGAGCCCTTTTGTTGGTAAACATATCCATGGCTCCCTGCAGGGGTGCCAGGGCCACTCACCAGCAACTTGGAGACTGAAATTGTGCATGAAGTCCGATATGCCATGCAAAGATGGTCTTGTTTCCATGTGTAGTCTACTATAACACAGAGAGGCTCTGAGAAGCTGGAAGCTGCTGGCAGTTGGCACAACGATCTTTCCACAGGTACCTCTCCCTAAAAGAAGGAGGAAGGTTGGGAGTAGGCTTAGTGATTTTTGTTTCTTTGTATGGTGGATCTACAGTAATAATAAAGCAGCTAACACATTTCCATTGCTCCCTTCCGCCTGGGAATCTCTGAGACCTTAGTAAGGACTACAGTAACATCACATTTGTGAGTCAGGCAATTTCATTGCAGCTTGTAGTTGAGATATGAAGAAGCAAAGTGATTTTTCCCAGCACTTGGACACAGGAGCTGGTAACATGGGCTTAACAACTCACTGTGCATCAGCTGGGCTGTGTCTGTGTTTCCGCTCTCAGCCCACGGCAGATCCAACTTAACTGTCTTTCTCTGTGGATCAAGTGAAGTTGTTACCTAGCCTTTAGTGGCAGACTTAGAGGTAATAAACACATGTACAGACAGTTACCATGGCTTAGCCGTTGCATGATTATCTGCTATATCATGGTAACTTGCTTTTGTGTCTAAGCTTTGAAATCACCTGGCACGTTGTTGGCAGAACAGGCAATAAAATTCCCAAATCCTGGTCCTCGTAGCTGTGCTTTAAGCACTGGCCTGTCAGTTCATTTAATGCTGCAGCAAACCAGGCACAGCTTCATAACAAAGCTTGAGCATGAACCACAGGAGACTGAATTTTCTAGAGTAGGTACAGTATGAGCTTTGAAATAGGATCTGTTTCTGACTCCAGCTGTTATTTCGTTAGCCTTTCCTGGCTAACCAAACAAAAGCTGATGGGCACCGGAAAATTTCTTTGTCGTCTATTTCTCCATTAATTGCTCTGAAAGTGTGTGATTCAAGAGTGATGTAAATCATCATTGCCACCTCACTCTATTTATCTGTTTCTTCAGCATGCTCTCATGGTAACCAGCAACTACTGTATTTAAAGAATGCACTGTACCACACCTACTCGGTACAGCGCTTTGCTATGGAAGAGTGAGAAAAAGAGAGAAAGAAAGAGAAAGAGGTGGAGGTAAAAAAAAAAAAAAGAAGGTGGAACCTCATGTCCTTTATCAGAAGAAGGGAAAGATTAGATTTATTTCTGGAGTGACTATGAATACCAGATCAGCTAACTGCAGTTTAGGAGGTCTTTCTATACAGTCTACCCAGTCCCAGTTATTTTAATTCTGTGTTGCCAGCTGGCCTCTGCAGAAATCTATTCAGGGTTCAATTCTAAACAGTAATGTTTGGGAAAAGTACAATCTAAAACAGACAGATCTGTATGTGTTTAGGTTTTGCTTTCTTTCCACTTTTAAATATTAAAAATTGACTCCAGCTGTGGGGTAAAGTAACGCCCAACCTATAAAGACACTGACAAATAAATCACAATGCAATTTGCTGTGCATTTTCTGAGGTCTAAACACCAGCTCTTGAAAGGAATTTTCCATGATTACATCTTGGGAAGATATCTTCACTACCAACAACTCATTTGACTTTTATACTTCTTAAAAGTCATTGCATTCCAGCAGGGCCAGACCCTGCCATTAGTTCTCTGGCAGATATCTCAGGAGTTAACTGAGCTATCTGACGTTACTTAGGACATATGCAAAGCTTCACTATCCCTATCTAGCATGTTGTTAACCAGAATAGCTACCTTGTGGTTTTATGATCCACTTTTTACAAGGGTAAGTTGCTGATCGACTGTTCAGCCCCCTCAGCTGATCAATTCTGCTTGGGTCCACTTGTTGCTGTGTCAAGTTTAGGCAGCCTTGCCTGAAGTTAAAGCTTTTATTACTGTTCATCTCAAAATCACTGAATAGCAGAAGGTTTCCCACTTCATCAGGGTGCAGCCTAGAGAAGTCAGGTTTAGCTCCTGAATTCTGATCCGGCTCACCCTGGCTCATTTTGTGGCCCGCAGCAATCACTCCTGCCTGTCCTACATTTCCTCCTCAAAAAGGGCTAAATATTATGTGTTCGAGAAAGGAAGAAGAAGATGGAAATTCCATCCTAAAGGCACCACACTTCTTTTTTTCAGGGAGCAGCCATTAATCCACAGAGTCCCCTTCATCTGCACAGCCTGGGTAATAATCTAGAAATATCTCCGATGTTGATATCATATTTTTAAAATTATAAATTAACTTACAATTGAAAAAAGCTGGCTTTGAACCAAAACCCCTTGAACTATCCTATTTCAATTATTTACAAAACATTAAAAAAAGAAAGTTTCTGGCCATTGCCCTGTTCCTGCCAAAAGTTGCAATGTAAACTTTTCTTGTGGGGAAAAATAATTAAAGCAAAAATTCCTGACCAACTCTGCTCTGCATGGCATTTCACTGGCGCTTACTTCAGATCCGCAAGTTGGTCTCCCCTTCAGAGCTGGCCTGCGGAAAGCCTGTCCCCACCAGGGAGGGGATTTAAGAGGTTCCTGCTGTTCCCTGCCTCCAGCTACGCTACTGCTGCCTCTGTGGCACTGGCTCAGTGTTTTGTGTAGTTTTGTTCTGAACCAGATCAATGAAAAATAAAAGGAAAAGGCTCTGCTAAAGTATGCTTTTGTTTCTACCGGATCAGTTCCCTGATCCAGCCAAAGTTTTGCATTTTCCTAATGAGAGGAAAGGGGAAAAAATGCTGGTGGAGACGCTTGGAGCCTCCTGCACATCTGCCTGGTCACTGGAGGAACCCTAAAGTACAACTTCACTTTTAAAAGACATCACTGGGCCCACAAACAAGTTGTTCTTGTCCCAACAGCTTTGCCCTCCCTGTTCGAACACCCACACATAGGTTCACTCGTGGGCAGTGTCAGACCATTCTTCAGAGCATCACCCTTCCCAAGTTCAGCTGAATCTTTTTGTTGGGGTTACAGGACCTTCTTGCCCTCAGGAGGAGTGCACTCAAGAGCTCCTCGTCATCCGGAAATCCAAAAAGGAGAAACAAGGGCATGTTCTTAAGCTGAATAGAAGCTATAACATAAGAATGAGGTAACTATGAGAAAGACTTAAAAGCCCCAAAGCTGTTACCAACAGCAAGAGTTGCAAAAAAATCCAACCAAACCAAAAAGGCTTCAGTGAATGCAGCTGATGTAGAAGGTGAAGAAATCCTACCCAAAAGGCTAGAAAATAAGAAGTTTTAAGCAGATGCACAATGTAATTAATGGTAACAAGGGGGCAGTGCCTTAGGACAAAGCAGAGGGGAATATATGAAGTTTATTGCAGTGGGTTAGACGTTTCATGCAGGAGGGCCTAATAAAACTTGGATAGTCAAAGAACTACCAAAAGAAATCTCTGACCAGAAGCAATTGACTTTGAATTGTGGCAATATTGCAGAGTTAAGATAGATAAAAATACCTGCCTTTAAAAGGGGTGAGGGGTGGAGAAAGGGTCTGGAAATTTATAACTTAGACAGCTTTGCAATGATTTCAAGTTATTCAAATAAATGCATTTATTTAGGAGCACCTAAGTGGAAAAAATATGATAAGAAACAGGAACATGGAATTGTCAAGAACTGATCACGTCAAAGTAATCTACTTTCCCTCTTTGAAAAGAAATGGACATCATGGAAAGGGGGAAGTAGATGTGATCTATTTTGACTTTAGTCAGATTTTCGACATTTTTCTATATATGATGTTCTCATGCAGAAACTTGGCAGTCTGGTCTAGCTGAAACTGCTATAGGGAAGATGCACAAATACTTGGAAAATGTAATTAAAAAGGTACTCAAAAAGTAGTTCTCAAGAATTTGCTGACAAATAGAAAAATTTGCATGCATGAGGTTTCATAGAAATCTGTCTTAGGCTTGGTACTGTTCTGTATTTTCATGAATGACTTGAATGATGGAAGAGCAAATGTGCTTGTGAAATTCACACATGACACCCTGCTGGCAGGCTCTTTGGGGGCCAGGAGAAGAATCTAAAATGATCTTGATAAATTTATGAAATGGTCTGAAAGCAATTAGGTGAAATTCAATAAAGGCAAGTACAAAGTCCTAGACTCGGGAAGGGAAAAATCTATCACACAAAGACAAAATAAATGCAGGAATGTCTCTTTCTAAAAATAAGGCAATTTTTGAAGCAGAAAGGACTCAAAATTGCAGTCCAATTTTCATGAATCCTGAGGGCAACGAGAGTGTCAGGTAATGAATGGGCACTCCTCTAAGACGTTAGCCTTAACTTTTCACCTACATGAAAGGTCACAGAAGTTCTCACATTTCCATTTCCTAAAAGACAGGGAAGGGGCAATAGGCTGGCTTTGTTCTCCCCCGCTGCTGGGACTCTTCCTTAATGTGCTACTGCTATAAGTTAAGGTGTATCTGGAAACCCCAGGAGGAAAGAATGAGGAAAAAATATATGCCTTTTATTTTCTTCCTAAATATCAGTACATCAATATCAATATCAAGAGCCTCTCTATTTTCCTCGCTGATCATATCCTGCCTGGCCACATGGAGTTAAATCAAAGCAGGCTGTTAGTGAGAAACTAGCTGGAAATGAAGCAATGTAAAGCCGTAAGTAAGTACAAAGCTATAAGGTCCCATTATGGAGAATACCAAGAGTCCCAGACAAAGTGACGGGAATCGATCGATGAGGAAATGGCCCTTCCCGTGGCTCTGAGTGTGCGTGAGGTTTGTTACCGGAGGGAGATTTTGTTTCCCGGTGGGGAGGCACGATGGCCACCACAAGAAATCTTTGTCAAATGTCAGCTCTCTGACGGGTTATTCTGCCCCGGTCCCAGCGTGGGGTCAAAGGAGATGGACAGGCGAGGAGGACGCTGGTGTGGAAGGCAATGTGGGCAGGGGCATCTGGAAAGAGCCGCTGCAGGACAGGCACCCACCTGGGAGCTGGTGCTCCCACTCTCCTCCGCTGCTCTGCAGCCCTGAGAGGATGAAGAGATGAAGCTTCGTTTTAATGGTGTTAATGGTCTCGACTCCCTCAGGCCTGTTTAGAGTGACAGCATTTTACATATCCTTACTTACCCAGAGCAAGGCTAACTTGGCTTTTAGAGCGGTTGTCACTAACAGGGCTCCTCTGGTCAGCACGGTGGGTTGGTTCACCGGCGGGTGACACGGGAGGCTTTCCCCGCAGAGCGGGATGTGCTGCCTACGCCTTCCTCCGCTCCCTGGGGAGTGGGTGACCTCTGCCTCCCCCTCTTTGTGAGGTGGGGCTCTGCATCTGCTGTAGTTTTAAAAAAAAGCATTCCAGTGGATATAAAGGGCGTAGGCATGTCAGAGACCTTGGGAGTTAAGTGGGTGTAGAAGAGAGCGTGTATGTCCTACACAAACCGGCTGAAGACTGTGCAGAAAGAGAGAAAGGGAGAGACAGTGCAGCACTGGAAAAACTGAGCAAGTGACAAATGTTCTCCCGCTTAATAAATGAGTAAGCAATAAAAGAAAATAAATACAAATTCACTGTTTTAACTCAGAGCCAGCTCTTGCTGTTTTCAGCGTGCAGGCTGTTCCTGGGCACCGCAGCCTTTGCCATCATGCAGTTTTAATGATGTCCCTGCAGGCACACAGACAAATTCTGAGGAGATGAGTGGCTTTATCCAGGCGGACATGTGGGTTGCTACTGTCTCCTTTGTAAGCTTTAAGAAATTGGTGGCAATTTTGCAAACAAGCTAAAGATCTCAATATTAATATGCCACTTAGAGCCACTCAGTAAGAAATGCCCGCTCTTCCAAGGATGGCAATTAATTAAAATAAAAGCTTCGATCAAAAGCCCAAACAATCTCAGTATTAAATCCAACTACTCTGCAACAAATGGCACTTTTTTCTCCTTGTCATTATGCTGTAATGGCAAAACTGAGACAATATTTTACGTTTTATTAATTTCTCTGGGTTTGATTACATTATCAGTCCCTTAAAGGCTATCAACTGCCACCCAGAGAGAACCAGGCTCATGACAACATGACCAGCTGATATAAATAAATTGTGGCTGTGCTGTGAGAAGTGATGGTGTTAAAACAGTATTTGCTGTCTGAAGAGAGATGCTTGTTGCAGAGGAAACTCATTTCTGTGCAGAGATGTTTAAATGTAATTCAAGCACTTAGGATTTTGCGGCTGGGTGATTTTCACGCTGTGTGTATTTACCTTCTCTCCTGCTGATACCAGCTGAAGAAGATCATTGCTGTCAGCTCTGAAATATTGAAGTGCCTCTGGAGAGGGAAACATTGCCTGTGGTTCCTGTGTTTGCTGCCAGCCTCCCATGGCCCTGTGCTCCAGCATGGCAGGTAACGGGAACACCTGCACCTATGGTCGGGCTTTCCTCGCTGCCAGCAAGCATTGCAGGGGTGGAGCTGAGGGTGTCGAGCAAGGACCACAAGGCGGTAGCGATGCGTGTAGCCTGGCGAAGAGACACTGTGGATTCATATGACATATAAAGGGAATACATTTTACTTGCAGTTGTGGGTAGGACAGCACTGCAAAGCAAATACCAACCTTTCTTCTTATAGCATCCTTTTCTATGTCCAGGTTTTCTGGGTTTCCACCATAAACACAAATATATTGCCCCTCCCAGCTGCAAAATGTGAGAAATCCAAGTGTAGGCGTCAAGTGAAGCCTATCAAACGCTATGGGATTTAGGTTTCCTAAAGTCTCCATCTGAGATCATGTTTGTATTCAAGGACCATGCTGTCCCTGGTGATACGGCACTTCAGGCTGTTGTGCCTTTGCTTGCCAACACTAAAAGAAGAAGAAGGATAAATTAATCTCTGATGTGCTGAGGATGAGTTCAGTGATCCACCTAGCCTGGAAGGAGTTTACGAAAAGGCTCAGTTCTACAAAAGTTTATTGCTACATTACAGTGACATTGTTCTGACAGAAAATGGTGGCTTCTATCAATTAGCAAAGAAAGAGAAAAACGTCCTAAACCAGGCTCTTAACTATAGATTGTCCTCTATCTTTTGAGGACCAAGTAATTACAACAGCTTCTGCTTTTATTTACTCAGGTGTAAGTCAGTTGCAGTCAATGGAGTTTTATGTAAGAAAAAATGTCACGAGTGAGACCAAACAGGTCAGATAATCCCTTGCTCTCCCTGCTGACAGGGTGAGGTCAGCGCTTGCTTTAGCCCTTGCACCATACCAAATGCAAAGCATTATTATTATTATTATTACTATAACCTTTTTTTCCTCCTGCAAAGTGCATCCACGTGGCAGGATGCTGAGTACATCAAAGTTATTTTCAGTGTTCCTTTCCTCCTCTGTGCTCTCCTGTCTCTGCTCCTCTGTTCCTCACCACACTGCCCTGAGAGCACTTTTTGTCAAGTGTAAATGTGGAATTGTATGTGAAGCTGAGACTTTGTGATTTTGAAGTATCTGCTTTTGCCTGTAGGAAGTCATTAAGTACCACTGGTTGGCTAGAGAGCCAGGGGGAATGTCAGTATTTGTTGGTGTGTACCTTATAAATCTGAAAGTAACTCAGAGCTGTGAGACTGTGTAAGTACCTACACTACAGAGGCGAATGTTGCTGCTGAGATCCCTGCTCTCCCTTGCTCTGTTCACCCTGGAGGTACCTCTTGCAACTTTCCACTCCTCAGCATGGACAGACATCCTATTCAGGATCCAGCTGTGCTGATGGAAAAGATGATGCTGGCAGGTGTCCACGTTCTTCATCCCCACAGCTTGCTCGTGGGGACGCAGGTGGAAGGTTAGGCTCCTCACTGAGCCTAACCCCAGCATTGGCTCAGGCCAACAATTTTAACTGTTTTAAGTCACCCAGGATGATTTGGACTGTAGGAGTCACCCAGGATGATTTGGATTTGCCTGCTTGGAGGGACGGGGATGCTCACATCCCCTGTGGTGCTAACAGAGGGGAAGACAGCAATCACAGCTGCACCCAGAAAGGCAGGCTGCAACCTTAAACCTGAACAAGTGCACTGGCTTAATGGAATCCATTTAAAGCTGCCATAATTAAGTTGATGCATCTCTGTACATGCAGAATAGGTGTGAAGTCTCACCTGGGATTGTTACAGTTGCATTAAATTGGATTTGAAGCACATGAGAAAAGAGCTTGCACCTTCCTCGTACTGGCACCTTTGGACACTTTTGCAATACTACCAACTGAGCCCAATGTTAAGGTTGTTTGTTGGCCTTGCAACTGGAAAGAGGCACCAGTGGGATGGTTTACACTGGGAAATTACATCATGTTAGAACATGTTGCTCGGGACTCCTGGTGACTACCACAGTGTAATTTCCCGTCATAAACAAGGCCTGTGAGACAGCTGTTGGGAGGCCGAGCATCAGCGGACTGGGCTGATGCTGCTCCCGTCTGAGCTCCTTGGGCAGCAGGTGACTCAGCCGCATGCTATAGGCGCTGCAGCCGGGGCAGGGCTGAGCCCCAGCCCTCAGCATCATTCCAATGGCATGGTGCAGGCACGCTGTGTAGTTTTGCTTACTGGCTATAAGCTCCAACAAGCTTTTTTTTGTTTGTTTTGTTTTTTGTTTTTTTTTTTTTTTTTAATGATCTTCAGAGAACTAGATCATGATTTTTTTTTGGTCTCAAAACAAGCAAAATCTCCCCTCTTCCCCCAATAACTTTGGCAGGCTGCAACCAAGATCAGAATAGGAAAGTGTCAATTAACAGGCTGTGTATGCTCAGTTCCGCGACTGAATGGGCAGTCAGTGCTTTTAGGCAAGGATAAATATGGCAAAACATTGCACAGGCTTTGAGGCTCCACTATTTAAAATTCACTACTCAAAAAGCAAGGGTTCATTAGCTCCCTGCTATTAGGCAACTACAAAGAAAGAAAAAATAGCACCTACAAGAACTATTAATTTAAAATTTAAATGGGAAGCTATGGTTTAATGATATGCAAGGAAAGGTTAAATCCAAAGGATAGTTGGTTGTATTTCAGATTAGGTTAATTATTCCCAGGTCATGCCAAAGTGTTCAGTACTCTGTTCATATCTCTTCAGTCACCCTGTGCACATGCTGCATCGCTTTACACAGGGCTTTGGTGAGGGGTGGTGGTCGTGGGACTTCTCACACCAGATTCTTAAGCAAACTTGAAGTAACATGTTATTTTTGCATACTGTAGTGTGTGCATATTTTATAGGGTGAAGTAGAAGATTTTTACATCAAGATAAGGGTAACTGTAAGCAGAAAAAGCTATAAAACTAACCCAGGGGGAAAAAAAAAAAAAGAAAAGAAAAAGTCTTCAGCCAGATCAGCTTGTGTCTCCGATTTTCCACAGGGCTGCAGGACTGCAAGAGCTGAAATGAGAGGAGGGAAGGAGCGTGCAGCCAAGGTGGGGGCAAGAGGTATCGAGAGAAAAGGAAAATCTCTTCCAGTAGCAGTCCCTGTTAGATTGCTGTTAAGTCATCTGTGAAACCGCAGGACCAGTCATATCTTTTAGGATCGACTTTTGCTCAAGGACAAAGTTTGGAAAATTGCGAGATGAGCAGAGGAAATCTGGATTATCTTTGGAACAGAGAAAGTTCAAACATTGAAAGGTGGTAAATCAGGGGCAGTCCTTGACATCTGAGACAGCAGGAAGTCCACTTTGGACGCAGGGCTCTCTTTTGGTGCAGCACAACGCTTGGGCTTGCTTTATACACATCTCTGTTATTTAACTGTACATTGCAGCACTAAAGGTCCTGTGGAAAGCAGACAGTGATTTCAGAGCCTTCGGTGGCTGGATAGAGTGCCTTGAAGTGATTAGCTTTTCAAGAGGAGATGTACAAAGCTCCTACAAAGCCAGGTCCCCATATAGTATTGCTATATGAACTACCCAAATGAAAGCCTATGAAACCTCTAGTCAGTTGAAAAGTCTTTGTCTATCGTTATTCTCCACTGGATAAACAGAAAGCATAAACCATGGGTAAGAGTTTAGGCCTTGAGGAACACAAGACTTGAGCCATCCCTAGAGGAGCTTTCTCTTTACTTAATTTAAAACCACCTCCCTTTCAATTCCTGTGTATTTTTTCCCTTCTGGTTAGTATCGCACACAATTTTACTGAGAAGCAGCTCACAGTGAACCACTTCAAAGCACTGCTACATTTGCAAAGGAAGGAATTTCTCTCTGACAGTTCAGCAGCACCAGCATGTGCTGGAAAATAAGCATGCACCACCAGACAGTATGCTACACATGGGGAATCCTAAACAAACAAACTGCTTATAATATGACCGCACGCAGAGATCTAACATGATTTCGAAGTAGCTGCTTTCAGTACCTTGGAGCATTGAACCAAACTGCACAGAGCAAATAGAAGTTGCTGTTGGTCTCCATGTGAAAATCATTATTAGGGGAAAGAATTATCATTTTGTCATGTTTGTACAGTGGAGTCTTGCTCTGTGCTGGAGAATTGTAGGTGCTACCAGAATGCTAATTTTTAACCATAACAGACACCAAATACACCCTTCTTTGTGGAAAATGTGGGGATTAGACAAATCTGTATTCACATCTTCAGACAACATAAGATTGAGCTACTGGAACTGAACTAATTTATTACAAAAGCTTGATACTTGCAACATGCTATTTAAAATCACTGATGTATCTACACACGGAACACTTGCAGCCACATACTTGAGGCTGATGGGTGACCTACAAAAACTAAAATGCCTGGCAAATATGTTTTCTATTGAAATTTTTCAAATGAAAAATTTGCTTTTCTTCATTCTCTTTTGTCTTTTCTGTGGCAAGATGTTCATTGCTGGACAATTTTCAAATGTTCATTTGGAAACCTGAGACTGAGTTGTGCTTTTTAGTAGGTCTAATTAAAAAAAAAGCACCATTGCAAAAAAATAAATATCTATTTTCTATGCAGCTTTATCAGTGCTATGACTGCTACTGGTAGGAAATTCACATTCAGTGATAGGTAAGGCAAAAATAGCTAAAGGTTATTTTAGCCCACTTTGACCTGAATATCTGTGCAGTGCTACAAAACCAATTAAAGAGCCCAACCCAGCAGCCCGCCGCCCCGATCCCCATTCCCTGCACCGTGCAGCCCTGCAGCGTGCCGGGCAGCCTCTCCAGCAGGCTGTAGCAGAAGCTGCTGCACAGCAATCCCAGCTGAAAGCTGAAAGACAGCGTGTCCCAAATCCCTTTTCCCTCCTGCCCCCAGGGATGGGCATGTGTATCTGGACTGGGGAGGGCTGTGACATTGGCATGGTACCTCCCTGTCAATTGGGATTTCTCATCTCCCAAGCTAACCCTGCAATCCTTTTAGCAAGCAATTAGAACTTTTTTTCTTCTTCCTTTTAGGAGTCTTTGCCTACATTTGGATTCTCAAAAGTGGCAAACTCAGGAGCTGTACAGGTTAAATAAATGCAATCTCAGAAGTCCACCACAGGCTTAACGGCATAATCCCTACTTTGCCATTCCCATATCCAGGACAGAGGGGAAAAGGGAGGATGTACACATACAAAAGATTAATCCTGAGGATAACACAAAAATAGAAAAGACAGGGGGATGAGGCAAGACTTTACAGAAATGGCAAACACAGCTTGCATCCAATGTAAAAAGTTAAGGGAAACCTGTTATAGCCTTCAAACTCCAAAATACCATTTCTCACAGAGAATCTAAATCACCCTCGAGGAAAAAGGGAAAAAATAAAACCTCCTGAAGATGTCAAAGACCTAAAATCCCCTCTGGCTTACAGTTTGTATCTGTATCTCAGCTATTTATAAAGCCAATCTCCACGGTTTCTGTCATACATTTCAGTTACACATGTCCTGAGCTAGCAAACTAGTGGATACAAACCTGATCTATATAACCATGGCAATAAGTGAAGATATCTGTGCACACCCTAAACCATGCTTATTTAAATAACAAGAATTGCTGCATTTGATTTATAAAGAGATGAGTAGGTTTCTGCATGAAACTCTGCTAATAGTTGAAAAAACCTGTTCTGCTATGGACTGGAAATGGGCTCTCCCCACCCACACAGGCA
Organism: Ciconia boyciana; assembly: GCF_034638445.1. NCBI lineage: Eukaryota > Metazoa > Chordata > Aves > Ciconiiformes > Ciconiidae > Ciconia > Ciconia boyciana. Next base: position 24,975,433 of record NC_132935.1, read on the forward strand.
TCTGGGATTTGATCACTGACCTTTAGGAGAAACCCACAAAACCTATTCCGCTTAGGAGAGTATATTATAGGGCAAAGGAAAACCTTGCACGCTTGAGATTTGGGTGGAATCCATTTATTCCACATGTGCAAAGATTGGACGAGGAATTGGAGGATCCGCAACAAGCAAACTGAAACCTCTCCATGTGTTACACACATAAGCCACTCTTGATTGAAATCCTGTAAATCTTTTCCTTATATAATATGTTTCCTTGTCTGGTAAAGCTTGATTTCAATTTATACTGCTCTTTTTTTCTTTCCATCATGTTCAAAACTATCATAAACAGTCTGTAAACTCTGTATCACAAATGGCTTTCTAATAATAAAAAAGGTATTTTCAAAAGAAAGATCAGTTCCTCATGTCTAAGTTGAAAAAGGGACACTGTCACGCAGTCCGAGGTAAAAAAAAAAGATCTATTCATCTTAAAATTATTATAATATGGTAAAAAATATAATAAATATAGGAAGGAATGTTCTACAGACTCTAAATAAGGAACCAAATTTCTGGCAAGAAAATAAATACTTTCCCCAAAGGAAGTTAAAACTCATGGAGCATCCCTGATGGAGGTATTTTCTATATGAATTGTTTTTAAGAACTTGAATACATATTCTAACCATCTAGGTCTAGAAAAACCTCAAATCACAGGCAAAATATGTATTTTCTCCACTAACGCAGTTAGCTTCATACTTAAAATTCATCACTTGCCTGAAGAAAACGTAACACCCCCTCCTCCAGAGATACCCTTGCAAAATCCTGTTTACTTATACCATGATAGTATTCCTCACCAAAGCAAACATCTGCACTTCTGCAGCAAATGCTTCAGGGATCTCTGCTTGCTCTTTCAGGAAACATCTGTGTCAATGCACCTCAGTGAAGATGTTCTCTGTGAAAGAAATCTATCACCATGTTCTTGATTTATTATTATTTACTGTTGTGCTGTCCAAATAATCCAAAGAGTTTATCTCCATCTCTGAAGATCTGTACAGGTTTTGTTTGCTTGGATGGTTTTACAAGGATGAAAGCAGCATTTCCGAAACACTGTAGTGAGTATTGCTGTAGTTAAAGCAAAAAACATTGGACTTTGATCTTTGGCATTTATAAAAGCTAGTTTATAATCAGGATATCTTATCTGTTCTTAGAAGGCAAAATGGTACATTTATGAAAACAGAACTTCTAAGGAAATAAACCTATGGAATCTTAATTTAAAACGCAAAGGCATAAAAAGATTTTGTCCTTTGTAATGTGAAGAAAGCTTGTTTCCAATTCCCCAAATATTTTAACAAGCAATACTGTGTATATACAAGCTTTGTGATATCAATTGACTGGTTATTAAACATATTTGAGCTCTTCCCCTGCTCCCAGCACACTCACACACACACAAACATATGTGATATTCATGTTAACAATTTATTTCTTGGAGGGAAGAAACCAGTGCTTTCTCAGTCCAGTTATCCTGGAGGTTGCCTCAGGTTATTTTAGTTTTTATGTTTAATATTGCAGGGATTTTATGGATTTACCAAAGTACCATAATTTTTATTTTTAAATCACTTTTTTTTCTCAAACAGATCCAATCCAGGTCGGACCTTATCATACTCTGTTTCAGTTCACTGCCACCATATGTAAGTGTTGTCAAGGCTGTAATACATAAAGTATCTGGCTCCAGGGCTGGTTTCACTGTGGTTTTGGAATACAGATTTTATAATATGCAGTTTCCTTCCTCTGAAGTCAATGGGCTATTCAGTGGAATAAGGTTTCTGAGGCACAGGTCAGATCTTCAAAGGCACATAGGCACCCAAATCCTGTTTAAGGATATTCCACTGATTTGAAGTGACGTGCCTGCCTTATCCCCTTCGAAGCTGGGGGGATTCCCCAAACCATAGCTAGAGCCAGGTTAAACAGGCACTCAGGCAATTCCCAGACAATCTCATGACTACTTGTCCCCTGGCCTTACTGCTAGGCCACTAACATAAGACACAGGCGGGATGTGCGCTTCTTTAGGTGAGACTCAATTGATTGCAAACAGAGCCATCCTCAGGTTGCTCCAGCTCATGCCGTGGATGAGACTGAATGACCTGATGGATTTTTTGCCCTTGGATTGCTTGAGTTTCCATGATGTTACTGCATACACACGTGCAGTAAGCTTGCTGCGCAGATGGTCTGCATACATGTGCCTCTGGTATGGACATCTGAGGCTTCTGGGACGCACCAGGCTGGCTGAGCAGGAGCAAAGCAGCTGAATAGCACGTAGGCAACGGCATTGATAGTGTCCAGAAGCACTGTGCTTTTTGTGTCTTCCCTATGAACGTGTGACCTCTGAAGCTGCCCCAGAGCATCAGATCTGCTGTGTTGGTGCATGGTGACAACAGCACGTGCCTGCAGCAGAATTTATCTGCTGCAGCACAGTAGCCACGGCTGCAAAGTCTGGAGGGGTTCCAGTGCACTTGGAGCTATTGTACTGGACCTTCAACCAAAGCTGCTGTACGCCCAGAAACTCAGCCAAACACAGAGAAATCCTCAAAATGAAATTAAATCTCCAAGAGAGAAAAAGAGGACATGTACTGGAAAACTCAGCTGTATGGCATTTTGACTCCCACCTCCAGAGGAACATCACCTTGCTTGGCTGTCCCTGGGGCTCTGGCTATCTTATTTGGACTCATACTTTCTGATAGATCAATGTTCTCTGACTTCTTGGGATGTGTGTGGACAGTGGCAGATTCAGGTCAAAATCTACAGTGGCAGAATAATGGCTTCAGCTCTGTACCTATTCATTAAGAAAAACAGTTTTGAAAGGGCCTTTCAGGCCAGGGCTACACTACAAAGCCTTGTTGCTCTACCTGTTTTAAAAGGTGCATATGACTAGAGGAAAAGGAAAATGTACAATGTGTGCCCAGCTGTAGTAAAATTTAAATCGTCAAGCCATCAGGCCGAAGACTGGGCATGTTTGGTTGTGTTACAGGTCCTGCTATAAAACAGGTAAGAAGAGACAGGGAAGAAGCCTGGCTGCAGGTTCCCAAGGTTCGCCCTTACTCTGAAGAGCTGTGTCATTGATTTCAGTAGGAGAAAATAGAACCCTCATATACATAGATTATAGTCTAAAACTTGTTTTGAGCAGGTATTCAACTGGATGACCCAAAGAACAGCTTTGGCTTTCCGGTGTTTGCCAGAGTAGGAAGGAGTATGTCAGGAAAAAAAAAATCCCACCACACTTTTCCTGCAAAACTCATATTTTTTTCCCTAAGCCGTCACTAGTCACTCTCTGTGCCCACCTCCTCAGCGAGTTCTCATGTTCCTACATAGTCAGAGCAGATACTGCTGCGGTTTGTGGGGTCGAGGTGTATATTCCCTAACTACCTGTATGAAAAGCAGGTCTCTGGATCCCTAGCAAGTTCCTCCCCTTGCCCTGGATCCGAGGAAGATGCAGGTCTTTGCACCCGTGCTGGGAAACCCCAGGAAGGTGTAGCCTGGGGACAGGGCTGATCCAGGCGTCTCGCAGGCCTGTGAGTGGGGAGAAGGGGTGAAGGGAAGGCAGATGGGCACCCCCCAAGGATGGAATAATTGAGCAGATATTCGAGCAAAACCTCACAGACAATTTCTTCCAGCTAATCCCTGCCATAATTTTTCCCACAGCAAAGCTGATCCGGTACATCATTTCCATGAGGCAAAAGGCAGTTTTATCACTGCTCACTTCTCAGAGGTCTTAGACACTTGCTTTTAATCATATAGTGTATGCTGACATCTGGTGGCATTCAGTAACCAAATCTTCGTTAAACAAATAAGTTTCGGTTTTAAGGAGTCTGCATTCTTATTTTCCCTTAGTTGGGTCCAGAAACAGGATTCCTCCCAGACCACTTCAGACTGGGGATTAGTCTAACACACACATATGGGACTGGCATGCTCCTGGATCTCTTGTGAGACACTTAGGTGGGCACTGGCCTTCAGGTAAGGAAGGGACCACCAGCCAAGGGACCTGACTGCATTCAAACAGTCATTCCAGTGCAAAACAGAGCAAATGGCATCTTACCATTTCCCATTCCCAGCACAGAGAATCACTGCACTAAAAATGAGGGATGCAAAACTACCATGGGCTTTAGCAGGAACAGAGCCACTGTAAAGTCTTAGGTGGTAACACTTCTCATGTAATTTATTTTATCTTTATTTCAAATTGGAGAAAAAGAAGCAAAATGGCATGTATGAATAGCCAGTGAGATGCACCAAAACCTTGTTTCATGGCAAGTGAGAATAAGTAGCACGGAGTCAGCTGTCATGGTTAAAAGATACCCATGATGTAGCTGTTCCATTAAAATTTGGATTAAAATCATGTTTAAATTTCATTTCCTCCAGTCCTTATCCTGCTTTTGATTAGTTTTAAGAGCAGTTGATGGTCTTGTGATTTGAAGATTTTGCATTTTAAATTTTGTGTACATGGTCTGGAATTTTATGTGAAATTGTGGGTTTGATCTTTGACCTCTGTTTACTACAGTCCTGATTTGCCACTAATTTGATAGCAAGCCATGAGGGCCTACTGTAAACAAGCTGCTCACTTTACATAGCTATGTTTGGCTCCTAAATGAAGAAGTATGTATGGAATATACTTTGGGTACTGTAGCCTCCTAAAGAAATAATAAAAAACACATCACTGCTTAGCTCTCCAGGTAACGTTTACATTTGGAGAAAATAAGTTGCATGCCTAATAGAGAGAGAAAATGCAATTCTTATCCATCTTAGGTTTGTTTGTTTAAAATTGTTCTTTAAAGTATTTGAGAGCTCAGGCCGTCTCTTTTGAAGTCAGTGGGAACTTTGCCATTGATTTTAAAAGGATCAGGATTAAGCCTAAATTGGTAGGGTCTAAAATGCAAAAATGAAAATGTCCAAAGCCTACAAATCTCTCACTGATCCACCATCCAGAAAGGAAGGACAAAAGCCTTCTCCAAGGTCTGTAATGTACATCTTGATTCCAGGACTCCTGTTTTTCATACATTTGTAGACTTCAAGATGGAAAGCAACTTCCAGTCAGGACTGTAATTGATAGCATATGGCATAGTACATACTTGCACCATGGACTTGAAAAGCTGCTGGGGGAAGGGAGATGAAAGCTGCTTGTAAAAATCAACAGACTGTCTGTACACATCTTCCACACATTGTCCTGCACTAAGACTACACAGTATACCCTGCCTGGAACCCACCCCAGGCAGATTCCTCTGCTCACAGGTTCAGGCCTTCAGGTACAGCCTTACACACGGGAACTGACCCAGCAAAAGTCCGCGTGTAGACATTTAACTTGGAAACATGTCTGATCATCCTGCACAAGCTTAGCACTTTTTGCACTAATCTGGCACTAGCAGCCATGTCCTCTGAGCAGCAAGTGAAGGCAAGATCTTCAGCTTTCGCCTGTATTACCCAGCTGGGACCATCCATCCCAGCAGTGAACTTCCCATCACCTGGGCTCTGTCCTCACAGTGGAGAGCAGATGGTGGTGGGACACCTAGGTACCCTGGAGGAAGGGCTGTTTTCCTATTTGACAGAGGAGGAAGCCATAACCTCTTTCATTTTCTGGCTTAGGGAGCCTTGGTAACTGTGACCAGAGCCCAGTAGTCAAGGATGTGGGCTCTCCTCAGCTAAGAATGTTGTTCATCTATAGCGACGAAATGTAAGCTCAGAGAACTGATGGGACATGGGCAAGCAAACACAAAAGGCCCTCTTGTTTCTTCTTCAGACACACAAGTGCACTGAGTATCTGAAATGAAGTGACCCTGGTGCTAGGTCAAGCTATCCATGGATGACTTCAGGAGGCTAAAGCAACTAGAGGCAGGAAACTGCATAATGACTCTGTTGATTTATGTGGTCCCAATATCAGACAAGCCAGAGTTCAGGGATACACGTGGATCAAGCACTGTCCCAGATCATCTGAACCTGAGGTTAACAAAGCACCCATTGCAGTCTCCAAAGCCTTGTGACCCAACAGAGGAACATCACCTTCTGTTGACAAAGACCCATGGTTGGCCAAAGAATATCAGGTAGAAATACAGCATCAAAGTAAGGGAATCCATGCAATTAAAACCCACAAAAGTCTCTTGTGTCTCCATTGCTCAGAAGTAACCCAAGCTGTTAAGAGCCTGATGACAAGAGAGGGTGGATGTCATTTCTCAGGCTGTGTAGCCCCTTCTCTTCTACCCCAAAATGACTGGCAATAGGATGGGAGGAGTCAAAGATTGCCACCTTGCAGATTACTCAGTTTAGTCAACCTTGAGATTTTCTAGCAAACCAGCTCAAGCAGCATCTACTCCACCTTCACAGGTGCTACCTCCTGCTGTGTGCTGCTCAGAGGGAGAGAGATGCTACTCACAGGGAGAATCAGTCCTGTCCTGATTCTTATGTGGGTCAGCCACCACAGCCAGACACAAACCTGTACTTCTGTTGCCTTTGCCCAGGTGTAAAGACAGACAGAGCCAGCAATAGCAAGTCAGGTCACCTTTCTGAAGACACTTTCCCTGAGGTATTTCTTGAGCTACCCCAGATTCCCCACAGTACAACAAGGACAACAACTGGAAATACACACGCGGGGAATCATACATGGTATGTTCTGAACACGTCCCCAGTGATGTGACCCTGACTCTGGTGCCAGATCTCTGCTATGCTGTTTTGCTAATGTATTGTGGTGCCCGTTGAAAACACCTTATATTTCCATGGTTTTGAAATGGCTCTAGTCTATTCTGCTGGCCCACCTGGCAGAGGACACCCCTGCTTTGAGGGACCCTCAAACAGAACTTGACTGTGGGCAGAAGCTTGCAGCACAGCTGAGCGCCACTGAAAACTGGAAATAATGTTCTCAGTCAAAACATCCTGCAGATCTGATCTTCTGCTTCCACTCTATGGGACATTTCTTCAGAATATTTTAAGTGTCAGCCCCAAGGGCTTTAATACCTTTATGGCAATCACCTTAGCATCACTTTCAGCCTGATAACAGCAATGCAGAAGTATAGGGACATTTGTACAGTTGGTTTTTCTAACGGAGGGTGGTAACTGAGCAGAAATTGTTTCTAAAAGGCTGCTTACTTTCTTAATAGGGCTGGTTTACAACATAAAGAAAGGTTAAATTCATCTGAATAACTTTGGACTCTTATACATGCAAGACAATCAGAGATTTTTAATAAACAAAGGATGCCATAAGGGCCCCTGGCATGTTGAGACGGAGTGGGCATGTCTGGACCCAGTGCAGAACAGCGATCCATCACTGCTAGATCAACTTCAAAATTCAACAAGGGCTCCACGTAGACAACATTACAGAGAACCTGTTCCAATAGCTTTCTTATGCAAGAGAAAACCACAGTCACATTTGTATTTTAGGCAGTGAACCAACAAGAATGAAGCAAAACAACAAGAACTGTCCTCAAGAGATATTTCGGGCTGCTCCTCTCCTCCCACTCCCCTTACACTCCTTTTCAATCTCTTACCAGTTTGTGCATTTTTGGCAACAGAGAACCATACTGCAGAGATCACTAGCAGGCTGGTGGGGACCGCTGCGTCTTTTGGCTACCAAAGACAACTTCTCCAGCCTGGGGAAGCGTCCACCTCTGCTCCCCATTTGGAGCTGGGGCAGAGGTGACTGTGGGTGAAGGAGGCAGAGGAACAGGAGAACTTTCCTCAGCCCAGCAACCTTTGACAACCAGTTGCTGCTTTTCCTCTTCGCCCCAGGATCTGCTATCCAACAAGTGCAAATTGAGGATGACAAATAAGAACATTAGCCTGGTGTTTCTGCTAAAATGATCCGCCTTGAAGTAGCTGATGTTGACACTTAAATTGTCAGCAGACTTCCAGTTTAGCACTGCAGCTAGAAGAATGGGTCCATTCACACTTCCCTCTGAGCTATTGTTTCAACTCTCTCTAGACTGGGGAAATATCACTGCAGCAGTTTACACTCCCGTTCCACTTTAAAGGGTTTTTTTGCAACCATAAGCCAAATTGCCTAGAAACTTTTTTTTTTACATGTAAGCTTAGACTCCAGAGAATAATTACACAATGCTGTAAAAATAGTCTGCAGCAATTTACATAGCCGTGAAATATTGGAGCTGGTTTTTTTCAGTGTACCTACGTATACATGGCTGCAGCTAGCTCCAATATTTACAGAGAACTCAGTGGGGCTGCGATCACAGAAACTGGTATTTCAAGTTAGGCCACAAGAACAAAACAGTTCTTGTTATAAGGCAAGGTTTTGTATTTTGGGGTGTTATATCATCATCTAACTGAAGCACTACCGTCCCACTTCTGCCTTTCCTATGTTACCTTCTGGCAGGTTTCAAATAACATCCTTGTGGCTAATGCAGGCATTGTTTGTGTAGTCAAGTAGGAGAGTATTGATTTAACTTCAGTTTCTTTCCTGTAATTGCATGTTCCTTCCATCTTCGAACAAGTTAAGCATACCGAGGAGCTGTATCCTCATTTCTCTCTCTCCAGTCAACTTTGCTGCTGCTCGTTTCTATTAGGTATCATGTCTCCTCACCTGCTGGAAGCTCACTCCCCAGCCTGCTCTCCCGCTTGCTGACTTGTTCTCTTCTCTCCTGATGTCTCTTGCTGATGGGAGGACCACCAGTCCCAATGGAACTAAGCAATCAGTCCCACATCTTCCTCTTAAGAGTAGGAGAAAACTCTGCTGTAGCAGGTGGAGCAGAATTACTTGTCTGCTCCAGTAATTGTCAGGACTTTGGATATTTTCAGGCACAGATGACCAACAGGATAAACTAATACAACCCAATACCTCCGAGGTACAGTATGAGCTCTCTAGATTACAAGCAGTTATCCCGTCCAGAGCCTGAAGATGCAGTGGCTTAATTTGTTCTTTCTGTGCTTCTCTAGAAGCCTATTTCTGTCTCCCATGTAATTCTGCCAAGCTCCTACCTTGCTAGCTCCTACTCTCCATTTAAGGAGCTCTTTTAGTTGTTGTTTTCCCCAGGAGAGCTTAAGTGATTAAATCAAAACTAACAGAATGAATGGATAAAGCCACAGCCTGGGAACAAACCCATTGCCTGCAACCTCTGCAAGGAAATACATACAAGCGAAGAATACATGGCAGAAGTAAGCATTTGTGCAAGTGACTACATGCATATGGGAACAACAACTTCCAGCTCTTGTAACCTAGCACTGAGGAATTCATAATTGACCATTAGATTTAGGCACTGATTTGAAGGAGTTAAATTCCCAGGCTACCTTTTCAGAGCAGGGTGGGGCATTGGGGAAGTGAGAGAGAGGAAAAAAAAGGCACCTGAATGCCCTGGGAAGGAGCAGCAAAACTTTCTGCCAAGTTGCCCTTCCTCCCCTACGCTACAAATACTCCCCAGCCGAGGGTGTCCTGGTGCCCACCGGCAGCCGCAGCCCTCGGCCGCACACACCTGCGTGCGGGGTGACCCCCGCGAGCAGCCTTTCCCACACCAGGAAGCGGGTGCCACGTCCTGCTCCTGCTCACCTCCCCTCGCAGCCACCCGTCCCCACTGGTGTGACAGCGCATGGCACGGCCAGTGGCCGGGGCCTGAGGGCAGGGACATGGGCATCCTCCCCGTTTCAGAGTGGGCATCCTGGAACACAACCTTTGGGGGGCCGGGAGCCGGGAGCGGGCCCCTCTCCGGCCCCTGGTACAGCACACACAAGGTAAGTGCCTGCTGTGCAGCACTGTGCTGCGGAACGACGAGTGGGCGTGGGGAGAGCGGGATAATAATTTCAGCCTCTCCCCACTGTCCTCCAAAGAGCCCCCTTCCAGCGCCCATTTGCTGCTGACACCTGCTCCCTCTTCACCCCGTTGTTCAGCCCGTGCTGCCCTGGCTTCCCCCTCCAGGCAGTCCTTTCTGAGTAGGAACCGGGCAGAGAGCTGTGCTGTTCTGCACTAGAGCATCACTGGTTTTTGTCATCGGTGTTTCTGTTGCTGTCAGTGCTAACAATGTATTTGGGCAACTGCAAAAGAGAGACTGAAGCGGCCCCCAAGAACTAGCAAGTTGTAGCATCTGCTAACAATAAAAATGAATTGGAGGTTGATTAAACCCTTTACCTTTTCCCTGCTTTTTGCTTCACAAACTAGGATGCATTGGAGGATACTCTACATTCTTGTTTTTCACTGCATAAGAAGCAAACCACTGTTTTACGATGTAAAGTATTGGTATAAATTGTGCATAAAATGGCTTGCAACTAACTGCTCTCCTTTCTCTGTGAGCAGCCCAGTAGCAGGTCATAACCCGGGGAAGGTCCCAAAAACTTTCCCCTCTGGATTCTGCATTTGCTACTGCTATCCAGATGGCAGGAGGCATTTCTCAGCCCCATGTTATCAGAGGGAAGGAAAAACTGTGAATTCCTGTGCTTGGGTCCCCAGAGCAGCATGACTCCTGGTCGATGGTTGGTGGCAGTGCTTCCCAGGACCAGAGCTGGGTTCTTTTATGGGAGACAAGACTGTGGAGCCAAGGGTTACTGTGGGTTTGGGAGTTAGGGCCCTGGGGCTGGGAGTGCTTGCAGAGCTGCCGGAGGAAGGCAGCAATAGGGAACTCCCTTGGCATGGGGACACCCACCTCCACGTCACGGTGGGGTTATTGGTTTGCTTGCAAAACATCCCAGCCCTGCTCCTCTACTTCTTGGGGTGGTTGTGTGAGGATTGCTGTGTTTTAAGCCTGGTAGTTTTCTGGGAAGACCTGAATCATTTTTTAGTGTTGCTTGGGTATCTGCAGGCAAGACTGATTTTCTGTGCTTCCATTTACTTGTAGAGTTGAGGCTTTGGAGCAGGTAATGGGTAACTATGGGTCATGTGTTGCTGCCAACCTTCATTTTCCCAATAGTTAATTTCTTCTGTGCACCCTCATTTTCACATTTTACATTTCTGGAAATATCAGTAAACATTTCCTCCCTCCATTCCTGGCTATCCTGGCTGTGATTCAGTGGATCAGCCCAGTTTCAGGTCTTCACATGGGGCTCTTTCCCTTCCCCTTTTTTTGAGGCCATTTCATCCTTTTGGTTTGGTTTGAAGAGGAGCTCTTTGTTTTCTGCCCCTACAAGAGACCATAACTGCACTAGCTCTCATCTGCCTGGAAACATCCCAGGAAAGCTGAGGCGAATGGCTTTCAGGGGGGGATATTTTTCAGCCCCTTCAGCTCCACAAACCAGCAGGAGGTGAAAGAGTAAGATTGCCTTTCAAGACCCCCTAGATATGAGGGGCTCATCATGGCTTCCAGTCACAGCTGCCTAGTGCCACGTGGGCATCAGAGACATTCACATGGGATCAGCAGATCTGACACACGCATTAGGGAAATCCGTGGCACTAGAGTAAGCCTTAAACAATGTCTGTAAACATGCAACTCCCTGGAAGAAGTTAAAGTGCCTGTGTCCACATGGCTGTGTAGTATAATGCTTCCCTGTGCTGGCATTACATTTCTTTGTGTTTTTTTAATTGCGGTTATTCTCCTGCCAGGTCCCTGATCAGGCTAATTGGTGCTAGCTGTCGGCATGAGGGTAGCAGGGGGAATGCGTGGTCATGGGAAACAAGGGTGGAGGTAGGACTTCTCCTTGGCATCAACGTGGATGTAGCTTGGTTGATGCTGCTCAAGGAACTGCACCTCTGAAACCTGCAACACAGGATCCTGTGCTCCCACAGCCTTCCCTGTCTCAGCCCTGCATTGTTTGTCATGGGACATGGGCGTGTTTAATGATGCAGTAAAATCTGATGAAATATGTACTTAGTTACGTGAAGTATTTCCTGACAAACTAATATTATTGTAATATTTTTGGGTCTGCTGGACTAACGAACATAAGAAGCCACCACATGTGGATTTGGTCTGCTTAATAGAAAGTGTATGTAATTGCTTCAAGTTTAATTCTTTCTTATTTCCTTCAGCACTTCCCAAAAATTGTTTCTTTATTTCCAATATCATTGTTCCTGGACAAAAGCATTTTGCAAGGTCAGTTGAGATTATTAACTACAATATTGATCTTGGTTTGACTTTGTATCAGAGAAGGAGAAAAGAGCTGGGTGGCAATAGTCAATGAAAGCTTGGATGTAATACTTCTTCCATAACTCAGTAGTTCGCACGGCTGTTGTGTGTAGTCACTGTGTGTAGTTGTTCAAGTGCGGAAGCTGAGCTGGAGGTGGAAATTCATTTCATTTCTGCTTCTTTTTCCTCCTTTGCCTGTCTCTTAAAAACTCGGAGTTATTACTGGCTGCCCAGACACTCACCTCGAGAGATTGTTTTATTTTGTGGGTTGTGGCAATAAATCATTTTGGCTCCTTATTTGAGGTTTAAAATGTTGACAGCTCCTTCAGATGGATCCGTGGCCTCTTGTTCCATGACAATATATCACAGCCTGTCACAGGCCATACGTGCAGGTGGCGAGTATGTGCAGCCAGGAAACCTGATCCTTCATGTGCTCTAATCAGCAGGCGGTGGTGGCTGCTATCAGGGGCGATGAGAAATCCCACAGATTAAACACATCATTGTGAGGTCTTTCTATGCCGCCTTCTATCGTATAGATGAAATCTAGATTTTGTGTGAAGTGCCACAATTAAGGTTTTTAGCTCATTCTGTTCAAGGAGAAAGTCTTCAGTGCTTCAACTCACCCCACCTTGCTAAGGGCTTGATGCCTAGTGCCAATGAGCCTCAGCAAGGTGAGAGCATGGTTTGGTCCCGGTTTCTGCCAGTGGCAGCACAGTCCCTGCTGGTACTTCTGCCGGGGCTGCTGCCCCTGTGCTGTGAGAGACCCAGTGCAGGAGGGCAGGGAGCTGCCACCATGGAGAAGAAGATTATTTCTCCATTTCCCTTGGCAGAGGAAGCACCCCAGAAACAGTGAGGGCCTCTTCAGCTGGCACTGCCACCAGAGAAAAGAGTTGTCATGGCATATCTTACAAACATTCACCAGGATACTTTAAGCACTTAAACAATGACATTTCCAACCACGGTTTTCAATCAGGGAAAGCTCTAGAGCAAGCCAAGGTGTCCATGGAAGTGCGAGTGGGAGCCAAAAGGGCAGCATGGTCACAGCGCACATGGGTTTCAACCAGGGCAGCTTTCCTCTGCGAGAAGCAACCACCAGATATTATCAGGCTATTAAAGGTGAAGGCAAACCCTTCATTTTTTTTCCACTTCAAGTGTTCTGTACTGGCCATTTGATGCCATTTTTATTGCCATTTTCTCAGTCTCTGTAGGATACCTCATGCTACAGTCTACTCCCTGATGGACTGCAGATGTTAATTGGTAAACCAGTCCCTGAGCATGGGGAGAGTAGAGACAAACATGTCCTCACCCAGCTCTCTGCTGCTGTACTCATCTGTGAAGACTATGGCAAAAAGTTTTTCCTCTCCCCACCCCAGCTCCTTATTCTAAAACTGTTCACTGAAAGCAAACAAGGGTATCAAAACACTGACTCCATTTCACTGTGTTGTTCTTTACCTGTCAGATTCCAGAGTTCACACAGTTTCTGTTTCCTTTATCTTATGGGGGAATGTGTATGGGAAAAAATGCATACTGTTTTCTTACGTAAGAAATGTACGTTATTTTCAGCCATTATAAATCAAAAGTTAGGAAGAGGACTTTGTTCAGCCTCTCAAATACACCTTTTTTGAATCAGTCATAGGGAATCCAAAAGTCAAAGCTTATAATGAAGAAGCATTTTAAACAGTTGCTGCCAGCACCGATTCACACTCTTCTGGTATCGTTCTGCTATTGAGAATCCAGCAGCATTTCCATGGCTTAGTCCCCATTTAATTAAGCTCTGCTAGAAAAGGGTGTGTGTCTTTGGGTCATAAATGCAGGATGTCAGCTGGGCCAGCTTTGCACCCAAGCTTTCAGGCTCTGCCAGAGCTGTGAGTCTGATCTGCTGGGGGTTGTGCTCCGATTAGCTTTAGTGTGAGTGAGAAGCTGACACGAGAAAGTAAAATAGAGCACTGGTTAGAAAGGATCACCCATATCTTTTTTACAACCTCATATATCTATTCTGCCCTGCCAAACATCAGCTGTCCCTGTAGATGTAAAGATCACATGTCCGGTGTGAAATAAGCACACGGCTTATATAAGCTGCAGCCTCCAGGTTAAAGAAAGATCAGCTGCTGCATGGGAACCTATTAATTACTCAAAGGTAAGGGATATAAGTACAGGAGAGCCTTACCCCTTGCCTGTCCCCTTGCACAGTACCATAAGCATGTTTGTATCATCACAACTCTCAAATTCCTTAGGGAAATGTAGCTTTTTTCCTTCAATCACTGCAAGCAGAGTGGGAGTAAGTCATGGAACTGTTTATACCTCTGAATATAGAGGAGGCAGGGGATGGGGCAGCAGGTCTGGAACAGATGCTGGGTGGGAAAGTAGCCCAAAGACTGGAGGTAGCATGCAGCTTTCCGAGCCAGCCTGAGGAGTGACCTGCTTATCTGGTTTCCACCAGGCACTACTCTGGGTCCCAGAACAGCCTAATTTCCTAGTGCTGTGTTATTGGCAGGCCTCTATCACCCTGCCTGGTTTTCTCCTACCAAGGCTGGAAGGAGTCAGGTCCCTGTGGCAGTTTCCCCCCAAAGCCCAGCACAGTGCTGGGCAGCAGATACAGCAAACCAACTCAGCTCCATGTTTTGAGCTTGGGGCACACAGACCCAAAGCAAATGCTGTTGATGGAAGAGTTCATTCTCCATCTGTTCTGGACACTTTCATCTCTTCAGCATTGCTGGCAGAGCTGTTTGAATGAGTGCTTCCTAGCCTGACAGCCACAGAAGCTGATGAGCAAAGACCTTTTATTTAGGCTGATGACTCACAGTTCATTTTGACCAAAGAAGTCTTGGTGGCTCCTCCTGGACACCTCAGCCAGGACACTGGAAACAACTGCCCTTGCAGGGCTGGGGCCATGCTGAGGACCAGCTATAGCTCTGCCGAGTGCGTGTTCCCTGATTCTCACTGGGCTATTTTTCCCAAATCTCAGCCTGTTTTCAATGCTTCCCCTCCCAACAGCTGCTATGGTAAAATGAGTTTTCAGTTTTTCTGAGGACATTAAAGAACATGTGCATTTGGTTTGTTTTTTTTTTTAATGATTAAGGTGACAGTGAGTTAAATAGGAGCTTCGTAATTATGCTAATCTGTTTTAAGAGGTTTGAGAATGTTAATTTGGAAATTTCTAGGCAATAAGGAACATTACAATTCTTGTAATTTGTCAGAAAGTGGGGTGCAGAAGACAAATGCAAGGAAACTTGAGTCACAAGTTACACATATCCTACCTAGTGCAGAAATTAGTTTGCTTTGTATTGCTTCAAAATGGTATCTTACAGAAAGCTTGGGGGCATAGTGCAGACTCTGTCTGATATCCAGCTCAGCCACTGACTACAGGGCTTAAAACATAGGCACTGCTCTTCAGCACAGTGATCCAGAGCAGCAGAATCAGATTTAGTCTGGAGTCAGCAGAGTAGGGTGAGTGCTCCTCTTCCCTTAGTCAGCACTGAGTAGGAAATATCAGGCATGGGACAAGTCTGAATCCCTACCCTGCTTTGGAGGTGTCTGGCTCAGTGCACAGCTTTGCCCTCCCTGCCCCCAACTTCTAGACTACTCTGCAAATAATGGACTTTAAATTAAATTGGCCATGGCTACTGTGTTGATTTTGGTGTCTCACAGCCTTGCCTGGGAGTTGCAAGGTAATGTATGGTGAAGGTCTGGCTGCTCAGGCAAACACCTGTCTGCTACTGAGATTTCATGAGGTTGCTGTGTGGATCTAGGACATTGCTGCCACCCAAAGACATGGTGTTGCTCCTATCTTGAATCTGTGCTTCTGCTGCTTCATTTGCCCTAGCGCTCATCTGACTCCTTGATGAGGCAGTTTGTCTGGCTAAAGTGACAGGAAAATACTCATTGACATCATTTTTTAAATAGAAGTTGCCCTTCTCATAAAATCTCACCTGTGACACTGTGGCCCCTTATGATTTTGTGACCCAAAGAAGACTTTATTGCTCTTTGAAGCTGAAGTGTGATCTTTCTCTTCCTATGCTCTTGAAGTCTGCTTTGGGCATTGAAAAAAAAGATGTCTGAATCTTATTCTTGCATGTCTCCAACAGTCTGCTGGAACTGATTCACTCCTGTTTGAAGGAATCAAAAGAATCCAAATGACTCAAGTAGAAATCTGACCAAACTCAAAACCCAAGGCTTTAGAAAGATGAGCAAACAGCAGACTGTGCACTTCAGTCATAAGGGAGGTGAGGACCTTTGGCTAACCTAGTAACTGGAGGCTGTGATTATTCCATTTGGAGTTTTGGTGACATGTATAAACTGTTACGCTCATGTTTATAATGTCACCACAGATTGTCCCAGAAGAATGGCATTTGTTAATATGAACAGTTGGGAGATATCCTTTCCATTCTGTGACTAATCTGGACTTTGAAACGTACTGCCAGCAGATTCAAAAGACAGCCAGTTGGTGCGCGAATCAACGCCAGGCCTGGAGCAGAGATCTTAAGAAATGTGGCAGTGATATTTGCAGAGTATGCTCAAAAGTAAACAGTCAATATCAAATCAAACAGATGTGTACTGCTTAAATTGAGGTTATACCAGTATAACTGCATTCTCCTCCATGATGTCCATGGTTGATTTGCATCATCTAGGCTAGAAGCTTTGGCCTTGCTTGGTGATATGAACTGTTTAGCCCATAATGGGGAAGTGAAGAGAGATTATGGAACTGTGACAGAGAGAAATCACAGGATCATTGGAGTTTAACTCTTGGATGAGGCACGCAGTGACTCTCTGGCTATATTCCCCTTCATATCCTGCTGTGTTCTGCAGAAACAACCCTGTGATGCAGAGGCCTATGGTGAATGCAAGGTCTGGACCATGATGAGTGCAAGGTTTGGAGGAAACCCCTCCATGTGTGGAAGCAATGACTCACAGCAAAGCAAATGCTGGCTCCTTGGATGTGGCTTCTTCATGCCGGCTGAGGCGAAGTAGTGACACAGAAGTACATCTCCTTTTGTGGACAAGCCTAGCTCTAGCTCTTGCTGACATTTAATCCCCTAGAACCAAATCAGCTTAATGGGAGCTAAATCTCCACCAGAGTCTTAGCTAACATGTCCAATGACTTAACTTATTCTCCTCAAAACAAAGTCATTTTGCCAGCTGATATGGATTGCACTTGAAGCCTTTTTCTTCAACAGCCAAGGATATCTCCACTGGAAAGAGATTCCTGTGAAAAACAACCAAAATATGGGTTTTGTGTACATAACAGACTTGTACCCGGATAGTTAACTCCCAATTAAAACCTACTTTAATTTTTTGGGGCTCCAGCTTGGGAGTAAAGGGATCATGACTCCATTTACTTTGTTTATGACTCTAACCTACTATTCCTTAATGTTTCTCTTCCATTTTTGTGGGGGGGTTGGGTTTGTTTTGTTTTTTTTTTTCCCTGCTTTGGAATTGTCACAAGGCTCTTGTATTTATTGACTTCTAATGACATTAATCTCTTTCCTTTGTTTCTCTCTCTTTCAGTGACAATCTTTTGCTCCCTGCAGTGACTAAAGCACCACGAACATTATCATTCAGTGTCTGTGTTATCATGCAGCAATGACTCAGTGATCATGTCAAGATGATGGGAGCAAAGCTTGTAGTGTCTGCAGAAGCTTCAGTCAAACAAATAATAGCAGCTTTCATCTGATCAAGACTCTAGCTCCACCTCTTGACTATTGCACCGGTTTTGGCTGGAGTCAATTTTCTTCATAGTAGTTTGTATGGTGCTATGCTTTGGATTTGTAATGAAAACAGCGTTGATAACATGGGCCTGTTTTAGTTATTACTGAACAGTGCTTGCACAGCATCGAGGCATTTCTTGTTTCTCATGCTGCCCTGCCAGCGAGTAGACTGGGGGTGCACAAGAAGTTAGGAGGGGACACAGCTGGGACAGCTGACCCCAACTGACATATTGTATGACACCATGCTCAGTAATAAAAGCTGTGGGAAGAAGAATGGGGGGACATTCGGAGCGATGGCATTTGTCTTCCCAAGTAACTGTTACACGTGGTGGAGCCCTGCTTTCCTAGTAATGGCTGAACACCTGCCTGCCCATGGGAAGTAGTGAATGAATTCCTTGTTTTGCTTTGCTTGCACATGCAGCTTTTGCTTTACCTATTAAACTCTCTTTAGCTCAACTCACGAGTTTTTGCGCTTTTACCCTTCGGATTCTCTCCCTCATCTTGTTGGGGAGGAGTGAGCGAATGGCTGTGTGGGGCTGAGCTGCTGCCTGGAGTTAAACCACAACAACTACAGATCAGAGGCTACTAGGACAAACTAAAAAGCAATGAGTGGTTTACAAAAGCATAGAGATGATAGCATCTGACTCAGGAAAAGGGTGCTCAGTTCTCCATCATTTTTTTAATTCCTGAAAGGGAGCATACAGAATTTATCTTCATGACGCCATCTCTATAGTAATCCCTGTGAAGAAGAAACTTTCTAATGATTATATTCTATACTAATGCTAAAATACTGGAAAAAAAGACACCAAGTTCTACATGGGAGAATCCACATAAGGTACACTTGCTGAAAGGTCAATAATACTCAAAACTGGGGAAAAAACCCGCCACCTTGTTATCTCTTTAAGTGCAACAGAGAATATTAAAAGGTGATAAAGGTACCTAGAAGGATCATCCAGTTTAACTGATTTATGTTTTCTGCAACAGAAGGCAACTATGTAGTAGATGTTTTGGATTCTTGTGAACTAGACCCTCTACTCCTTATGTCAACACCCACTATGAACTAGAAAATGGTAACCAATACTTTAAACCAGGTTACAGTTTGTAGTAAAAGATCAAAATGCGCAACTGCAATGTGTCACAGGGAGACAGCTGGGAAAACATGAGCCCATTGCCTATATCTCAGGCCCCTGCAAGAAATTTGCATATGAGATCATTTCTTTAAAGAGTTTATTTGTTATCCCCAGATTTACATCTTAAAGTTTTGACCAGAAGCATCTGCGAATTAAATGCATCCAGTTGTGTGTTTGTGGGTGTATGCACCAATATACATACATGTGAATATTTTAAAGAGTGCAAGACCTCCTGTTTTTAAATCATCACTGATAATCTAGCAGTTGTTTATATTTAAATGAATAATGCTGCTAACCAGAAGGTTCTGCCTTCTGGAGTCCAGTCATTTTTTTTGCATTAGGAACTATCTGTAAATGATTAACACTCTCTGTGGAAATGAAACTAGGAGAGCCAAGTGCGTGAGGTGCAGGAAGGAAAGCAAGGAGCTAATGTACAGCACCCCTCCTCTGTAGGAACAGCAAACTGGAAGGGCCTTTGGGCCACCCATTCCCCTACCATAAAATCAAATCGTTCTTTTAACAGATGGATCAAACTTCATTCTAAATGCAGCAAAATCTTTTGGTTTTTCCCCCTCCCCTGTTGTTACTCCTGTTAGAAACTGTTCTGAAACGCCACTGGCTTGGAAGTGTCCTCACTTCCAGCCTACGTTTACCCCTGGCCCGCACATGTGACACCGGGGTTCAGCAACTGAGCATGTTCACTCGGGCTGTGATGTGGAGAAGCGTTTTCTGTGCACATCAAAGGAAGGGTTAGTTATAGCTAACAGAGGATTAATTGAGACAGGATGGGAAACAAGCCTGCCTTTGTTGGAAAGTGATGCTGAAGAGGTGCGTGCTGGAAAAGGCATGTCATTCCCCTGCTCCTTTCAGCTGGTAAAGGGAGATTTTTATATAAAAGTTCTTTTTAGGATTTGGTAAATAATGTATTAAGCTGGCTACATCGCTGTCAGGGTTTTGTGTATCTGATTTAAGTGGAATTAGAAATAGCTCATGTGTACTCCAGCAAGACTTGTACTACAATAACAAGAAGGAAGGAGCTAGCTATGCTTGGTTTGGAGGCACGTTTCTGTGTACATGCAGAGCAAGCCATCTCTTCAACAGTACTCCCTGTGCCTTGTCCTGCAACCTGATGTAATACTTAACAGCACTATTTACTCAGTTGTTCAGATAGCTCCCTTTTGAGCTTGCCTGTCTTTCCGAGCACAGTCAGAGCTAGCTCCATCTCACAGGGCATGAACCGGTACACTCCAGCTCCCCCTGAGCCTTCTGTCCCCTCCTTGGCTCTCGATTTAGGGGTCCAGGGAGCCACATGAAGCAGGGAGAGGAGCAGCGCAGCCTCTCAAGGTAAGCCAGCCTGTAGTTTCCAGGAATTAATATACCTAGGCTTTGAGTGGTCTGGCTTGAACCTTGCCTTGTACACCAGGAACTAGACAGGGTCAAACAGGAATATCCAGAAAGCCTGCTCCTGGGCAGCAATAGAGGAGCATCCCCGAGCCAGCTGGCCATTTTGTGGGATAAGCTGGTCAGGCAATGCTGGCTTGCCTCCTTGTTTCTCCTGAGGGACCCGGAAACTGGCAAAAGTTTATAATCCTTGCTTTTCCTACTATGTAATTTCTATAGTTGCCATGGAGATGTTATGTGATAGTCCTTGAGAAAATCTTTCTATTAAGATGTTATCAACTATGACTGAAATTTTTAGAGCCTCCGTTATACAGTCATTGGAGAGGTTTTTATTTGCAATCTAACAGACAGTATTAAAACCATGAAATGGTCTTTGATTATGCCTCAAAGTGTCCCAGGATATTCACCTGAGGAACAGTGTAAAAATCCATTCTTCCCCTTCCCCATTCTCCTATTTATTTTTAATTTTGAGATTTGTTTCCTGAGAATAAGAAATCAAAATTTAGGAGTTGGGAGGTTTGGTTGTAACTATTGAAAAAGGAAAAAAATTACTACTCGTAATGCTTGTTAACATTAGAGTGGATGGATATGTTTGTATATAACCTTAGTGAGCATATTGAAAGTTACTTTAGTATATTTCACAATCCATATTCTTCGTCTCAGTTTGTTATCCATTATGGACATTAATTAATCAGACTAATGAATATAAATAAGATCTCATGAAAATGATTAATGCATGGAGATGAATAGAAGGGTCCCACTTCTGTAGTTGCTTTATCCTCTCAAGTTCCCACACCTTTTGATAACTTACAGGCTCTCCTTCCAGGCTTTACAGTTTTTTCTGGAAAAAGATGCATTTTAAATTTGTGAGGTAACGAAAGGTAAAACCTAGTGAAGTCAAGGGTACTGTAACATTCATGAGATAGGAACTTTATCTACTGTGGTCTAGAATCTAGACTGGCGACCTGTGTAAACCTACAAACTGTCTTGTCTCCACTCAAATTTATCCTGACTTAGTTACCAAGTTCTCCTCTCTCCTTCTGTTCCTAACAAAAATGGTGCCAAATACTTTAATTCTCTCCTTCTTGTATATTGAACAATGTCCTTTTTCTTTTATGTCACAACGAACAAATCAAATGTATTTTCATTACATGTTCCAACACTGGTAATTGCCCTTTTACTCTTATTTCAGGTCTCCTTCAGTACTTCATATCGGCCTGAACCCATATATGAGTATGTGAATTGAACTATGAAAACCATTGAAACAAGGACCTTGTTTTCTTTATACATCTGTAAAGCACTGAGTAGAGCCAGAACTCTGTGAATAATAACAGCTAAATGATAAGCCTCTCCTAATTCCACATGGTGGCTCTTTGAAAAATATGTTTTTTGTTAACGACTCTGAATTGCCCTTGCTTCAGAGTTAACTCAGAATTGGACGTTTAGGAGGCATTTTCCTCCCTTTGTTTTATAAAATCCATTGAGATCTGAAAAAAATCCCAATTACTGGAAACGATGTGTAGTTTTTGAAGCAGTATATGTCTTTACATTTGTTGGGAACACCTTTAGATCACAAATAAATGCAGAAATAAAGAAAAATAGGAGGAGCAGTTTAACTAGCCTTGATGAGTGAGCCGACAACATACATTTGAAGTGTTTTTTTTCTGCTCATCAGTTCAATTTATAGACATAGCATGTTTCCATAAATAATGGACATATACCTTTTAGTCAATGCAAATTAAGTTCATCTTTCTAAGTTTTCATTTCACAGGCCTGGCAACTGCAGTTTAATGTGCATTAGGAAAACATACATGTCATACGGGTAAATTGCATCTCACTGTATAACTGAGTCTCCAATGCAGATTTTAGTCTGCAAGGGATAAATTTATTAGAATTAGTGCCAAAGATTTAGATTTCAGCCTGGCTTTCATTTGCCATAAACCCCTTACTTTACTTTGACAATAAAAAGAGACCTTGCATGTAAAATGTCTTTTAAAGCACTGCCAGAATGACGTGAAAAGGTGTTAGAGTAAATAAGCATCAGGTCCTGCATGAGTGTTTGAGCAGGACTGTATGCAGCAGTATGCTACACTGCCGCTCATATATTTTGAATAGCAATAAGTTGCCACTCCACTTGGCAAATGGATGCCTCCTGACCGATCCTTCAAACCTCCCTTCCCCACGCCTGGGCTTGTGCAAGAACCTCACGCAGCTGGGACGGGAGATGCCAGGTGACTGTGGAGGGTGCCTTGCTTGAGATGAATTTGCCACTTCTCAAACTCTTTCCCCCTGGCAGCCCCTGTACAGTCAAATCCCCTTGGCCACTGGCACCACTGGCAGACCGTGCAGGGTCACCATTTCAAGACCCTTACTGTGGCTTGTGAATTTTAATCTGCCTTCAGTGTTAAACATTGGCAGGTGGCTTATAAAGAACATAATGCTAATGGGGTATATTTTGGGAGGGTTATTTCAAACCTGAAACAGTGCCTTGCCAGCCTCACAAATAGTTGTTTTAATGCAAACGAGGCAGTGAGGGAATGAGGGGCCAGGGGAAGTCATTCCTCAAGCCAGCTCTGCCACCAAGGAAAATGTCAGCAGATCCACAGCCTCAGTCCATGGTCTGTGTGCTTGGGGACTGCCTAGAAAGGACTGCAAAGCCAGCAAGTGACTTTCACGGCTTGTTCCAAACCATATTAAGGTGAAGGAAATCAAATTTCTGTGGTGTTTTTTTACTTTCTGGAAAACTTAAGGACAGGATGTTTCTGTGACGAGCCTCATGCATTTGGAAGCACTGGAAGAATGCGTCAACAGTTTGAAATCTGGGGTCCGACAAAGTGGCCTGTACGTTCAGACAGATGTTTTGGTGATGAAGGGACTTGCATTTTAAGCCAACAGTTTTGAACATTTAAGGCTTTTTCCTGTGGAAGTCCTTAGTTGACTGAAGTAGCACCATGGCTCTGAAGTTGTGTCTGCAACTGAATTCCCTCACGGAGGTTTGTCTCAAGACTTGTGTGTGGGAAGCCCTGCAGTGCTGCAGATGATATCACAACTGGATATCACAACTGGAAACTCTGTGTTCAGAGATTATCATGTTTATTACTTATAAAACTGGCTGTTTCACCACTCCTCTAGCCTCTAAAGGATGCTGAATGGCAGACACAGCACAAATAATGAAGCCTTTTACATGAGAAGATGGGAACAGAAGGGTTCTGGTGGCCTTCAGGGCAATACAGCAACCATTATAGTTTGATAGGGTGATCTATCTTCTGTTGCAGGTCATCTTTCATTCATGCATGGTTTTACTAGCCTGAGATATGGTATCCTATTTTTTTTCTCTCCTGCTTTGAGCACTGCTGTGTATGATAGCTCATGTGCATTAGAAAATGCCTGCTGATTTAAGATGTGCTCTGATTTGTGAAGTTTGCAATCCAATTTTCCTCTTTACTGCATTTTTGTTCCCTGTTGTTTTCTTTAATAGTGGCATGTCTGAGTATGAATCTGTACAAGACCATTTTGCCATGTTATAGCTGCGTGGTGTTACTGTACTTTCATCTCATTTCCCTGAAGGGAACCATGTGATATTTGACCTCCTTAGGGCATCGTATGCTGCTTTTAATCTTTAGGGGCCTGTCCAGCCCTGGGTTTGGAAGTATGGTGCTATCACCATATTAACCAGAGCTCATTAACACATGTCAGTCTGGAGCAGGCAGCGCAGTATATATGCCAACAGCGATGCTCAGGTGAAACGTGGTCATTACGATAAAATGACCTGAGCAATGAGGGTAAGTTTTGAGCCCAGACTGTCACTACGCAAAACATGCACTGTTTTTCCTGTAGCTTATGTGCAGACACACAAAGTTGCCTAAGTTAGACACAAGGGAGTGTCACCTCAACAACTTTGCATGTGTTTGCCAGGGCCCTGAGAGCACCCACAGCCCTGCCCGTCCCTGCCCACCCCTGGGGCTCGCCCGCCCTGCCCACGGCACAGGACCCCATGTCAGCCCCCTGGGGCTGTCAGTCCCTGCCCCAGCAACACTGCAGCAGGACCTATCTCCAGCTCCCCACAGCCTTGCCGTAGCCAGCCACGGGACCCGCTGAGACGGGCCCACTCACAGGCCCGTGTACTGGCCCAGCCTCGGCCTGTCCCCATCTCCAGGGAGGTGCCCGATGCCTGGGGCTGGGGCTGCCCTGGTGCCCCCAGCTGCCCTCCTTCTGGCTGCGGGGGGATAGGCTTGGGCTACCAGGTCCTTCCCTGCTGCTATGGGGAGCCCTGGACTCGACCAGGCCTGGGACATGTCAGTGGCAATGCTGAAGGAAATAGTGATCTCGGTATTTCACAGGGAAGTACTGAGACATTGGTCACACATGTCTCAGTATTTCCCAGAAAATGAGGAGGAGACTGAGAATACCCAAGTTTTTGAGCTGCTTTCTGTTCCTGGCAGTTTCTGGAATCTGTAAGAAGAGCAGTGACTTTTGGGAGATGGTTCCTGTTCAGACACGGGGTGGTCAGCAGGTTAGAAATCTTGCACATCCCACAAGGATATCTGAGCCAAGCTCACAGGTACCTGAGGAAGCAACCACCACGGTACAAAAGCAGTCTGTTCTGGAGAGGACACCAGTGACGCAGGGCACTGGAAGACTTCCTCCTGGAGTCCTTATCTGTGCAATGTGTAAAGCCATGAAAGGGGCATTCAGTTCACAGTCTCTGGAGGCAGGTACTCAGGTCATCATCAGTACCCATAGATGGATCCGATTTTGCACATTTTTTTGGATGACAGATGGAACACGTAGCCTCATCCTCTGCCCACCAGCTGCATGCAAGTTTTACTCAAGAGCCGGATGGAGACCCTCCTTTGGGCTGGCTTGAGACCAGCTGTGTTTCCTCCCTGGGGTGCTGGTTGCCTCCTGAGTCCTGCACAGTGTCTGTGACCCCCGGCTGGAAGCTGGGAGTGAGGAGCTGCACGGGGTTATCCAGAGATGCAGCCGTAAGGGCAGGAACGGCCACTGAAATGGAAAGAGCTGCAGAGAGACTGGGTTCTCTGCCGGGAGTAGTGTGGATGTGTTACAGTTAGTGATGTGAAAGCAATAAAATGACGGGGTAAATGAGGTGGCAGTTTCTGTTTTCTATTCCCTGCTGTCTCCTTTTTCTTAAACCCTTCATGACGAGGCTGACAAGGCCACTTCTCCACCCCCTCACAAGGGAGCATGTTGTCATTTAAAAAGAACAAGTCTTTGGGAGCAAGAAAACAATTTTTATTTAACTGCTGTTTTATTGAAGCTTCTGTGTGTGCTCGATGATGAGGGGAGTGCAATAATCCACCTGTGAGGTGGTCAAACTTTGTGCAAGATGTAGTACCACCAGCATCAAAGCCTCAGGAAGGAAAACCCATCGCCTCTGCTCCTGTGGAGCCCTGGGTGGGGGCCATTTGACAGCATTTCCCCAGTGTGTAAGGAGGCTGCAAGGCTGCTCGTGTCCCTGTAACAGTTAGTGCCTAACCTCAGCAGAGACATCTGTGCTGAGGTGTGCTGAGACATCTTGTCCCACACTCCCCACTGCTCCCAGCGAAGGGTGTTCCCAGGGCATGGAAAATACACTGTGTGTGAGAGCCCAGGACGTGCTGCTGGAGCATCTACTGGGGGATACTGGGGTGGGGGGGAGAGGATGCAAGATGGGAGGGACCTCCTGTGGCCGGGCACCAGAGGGCATGGGCAAAACTCTTGAGTACTGCTTCTCATTGGATGCTTCTTGCACACAGACTGTGGCACTGGTGCTGTATTACTTAGCACAGAGGGTGTGTGAGCAAAGGGAGCCCTCTCACCTCCTGCATTCCCCTCTCTACATCCTCTTGTACCCATCAGTCACGTCTCGGTGACACCTGGCAGTCGGCCAAGCATTTCACCCAGAGTGATTCTGGTGTCTGCATGTCCTTCTGAGTCTAAGCCACTACAGAAATGCATGGGCTGGAGACAGTTGGATTCAGCTGTGTCTCTTAAATAAGAATATTATCATCCATTTGTAGTAAGGCTGTTGTTTCTTCACATCTTTGGGGATGCTCTTTCCTAGTCTGGGAATTATCTAGCCACAATGATAATCCCCCTCTGTTGCCATCTCCAAGGGCTTGCTGGACCATGTATTGCCTCTTTATAAATGTTGAGGGGCGACAGTCTCTGTGGCTGGTAGGCACTGCCTGTTCATAGGTGCCCAGGGACCTTCTTGGAGAAGAGTCATAAAAGCTGAGGCTTTGAGCCTGGAGCTGGATGCTGCTTTACAGCTTGCAAGCAATAGTTATGCTGGGTTATGTTACTATGACCTTGTTTATAAAAACTCACTGATAGTATGTTTGTCTTCTCTACAAGCTAATGGGGCTCCTCACAGCACTATACCAGTGACCTTGAATGGGTCTTGAATACACTTATGACAACGTACAAAGTGTTACAACATTTTGAAAGTAGACAGGGAGCTCTACCATGTACCTGTTATTTGAGCTTGCTGAAATGGCGTCTTTAAATGGCTCCTTTCCAAAATAATGAATCCTGCTTGAATGTTTTTAATTTCTCAGCTTCATAGAAAGTTTGCAAATCTTACTGAAAATTAGACAGGCTGATTAGAAAAGAATTTGATGAAATAACACAATACATTAAATAAACTATCAGGAGACCTATGTTCCTGGCTGCCCTGTCAAACAGTGGATATGTTAACACATAAGATAATTGTGTTCCAGTATGAACAGTTCGATTGCTGTTGATTTTCCTTCTGGATTATGTAATAAAACAGGTCCTTTTTTTTTTGGAAAAGAAGAATACATGTGTGTAGTGTTCAACTGAGACCTGTCTAGTTTTTTTCTTTCATGAGATTTAAGAAGGTGTTCTACTGATGGACAGCAAAACCACCTCCTGCACTGGGATGCCCTTTCCGTTCCCAGATGTTTGCTACTTAAGCCCTAGTCAACTGTGCAGAGATATTTTTTTAATCAGTTTACTCAGTGCAGCATGAACTCAGTGACTGAAAAGTGCAATAATTTGTTTTTGATTGGGTTACAATGTGCTATCAGAAAACCACTGTTTTATTGTTCTTCTTAAACTAATAAGTATTTTTGTATTTGTTTTGTGATCTTGCAGACTCAGCTCTTGGGAGTTTTACTTGCTGCTGCTTCAAATTTTCTGATTAGTGTCTCCTTGAATATACAGGTATACAATTATTTATCTTTATTCTGAGTTGTTTATATTTAGCAAGTAATTTATGTTACAATTTGTTTTTATGGTGAAGTTCAAAATACAAATTTTGTGGCATTTAATAAGCATTCCCTCTCTTTAACTAGTGTCCTGCTGTAGTTGTTGGCAGTATGATAGCTCTCAACCTGTTTTGTGCTGTGATTCCCATATGGGAACAGAATAAAAATTCATAACTCCTCCTCCTCCTTGTAATGTGCCATAAGGAAATACCAGCTGTGACCCGCTTGTCGTCCTACTGGATGTCATGTGAGTCTGTCTCAGAGTGTCCAAATCTAAAATGGAATTGATCACAAGGTCTTAGGGGCTGCTTAATGGAGCGATTAATGTAATTAAATGCATAGAGACATAAAGTTTCTTGCAATATTGGGCCCCAAAACAACTTTGACCAATTTAG
This sequence comes from Ciconia boyciana, assembly GCF_034638445.1. Lineage (NCBI taxonomy): Eukaryota > Metazoa > Chordata > Aves > Ciconiiformes > Ciconiidae > Ciconia > Ciconia boyciana. The sequence continues at coordinate 25,003,292 of NC_132935.1, forward strand.
TTTTCCTTCGGGAATTAGGATGAAATAATCTGAGTAAATACTATTTTAAATCATAAAAGCAATGGGAGGTGCTGACCTTACAACTATGGCAAAGGATTGTAGGATGAGATTTACAAAATCCTTTCTGTGTTAATAATTAGAATACATACTCAGTAGAAAGTTAAATAACGCATTATAAGCTGTATCTTGTAGACTTCATGGTATTTTTAGGTCTTCTAACAAAATTTTTTAAAGTGCAGAAGACATTGTTGTGTAAGTTGTCCAGAAAAAGTATTTTTGCTATCTTATATTTTATGAGTTGTATATGTCTCATATAAAGCTACTTCTTGCTTTTTCTCTAAAGGATGAAACAGAAAGCTGTGGAATATGTAATATTCTATTCATAATAACCCATTTTATTAATGCTGGAAGGTTCTTCAATGATTCCCTTCTATTTTAAGTATCTCTAGTTGGAGAATCCCATAGAAAGAAATCTGTTTAGCCAGAGATGGCAGGCAGGATGAGATGACAGCTGCCTCTCCAATATGAGTTCCAACCTGCTGACGGTGACAGTACTAGGACAGGCTCTGTTTCAATGGAAAAACTCATGTTGATGAAGTGGAAATTCAGTCTAGCCCATAATAATGAGGTTGTTCAGACTTCGTATCTTTTGTCTGCTGAGGGCACTGAGTGCCAAAGTGGATGGCTTCCCAGGGGATGTGCTGAGGCATGCAGACAGACTTTTATTGACCTGTAATCATTAATAGCATTTACTGGATTTGAACTATCTTCCAGCTTTTTAAATGCTGTTTAGGAAAACCCAATAGCTCTGCATTGCCATTTGACAGACAGTTTCAACTGAAATTTTTCTTTATCCTCTAAAATAGGTTTTTCTCCATTTAGTAACAATATCTTATAAATATGAATAATGACTTTCCCTAGATCTCAACATTTATTTTCACACTCATATGAAATGGACAGGCCAAATTTTATTGTTCTCTCTCCCTTTCCCACCATGCAGTCAGTTATCCTCCCTCTCTTCCCTCGAGCTGGTTGTCAGCTAAAGAGCAACCCACCATTTGCAATGTATTTCAGCTGGATTATAAACAGCCTCCACCTAAATACCATCCACACACATTGCTATGCAAAGAAGGCGGACATCTGGAGAAAGAAGGCTGCAGGGGAGCCGCTGAGCTCACCCTTCTGTGTTCGTCGCACATCTTTTCAATCACACCATGCCCTCAAGAGTTATTCCTACAAGAATCTGGGGAGAAACCAAAGCTCAGGATTCAGTTAAGAACTTGTCCTATTTGGTTTTCAGCAGAAACTTGGATTCTTGATTTCACAATATTATTCAATATCCATTTCTCTTTTGGGCTTTGTTTGTTTGTTTGTTTGTTTATAAAAATGAAACATGCAAAATCCTGGACGTTACTGTGAAGCGCTGGTCTGTTGCTCAGAGAAGTTTGACTTCCTAATGCTCCCTTTCTCCTTGGAGGGCTACACTTCTTAGGATTTCATCCCCTCAATGTGTTCCACAGCATGAAGCTGCAATAATGTGCTGTATCTTCTCAACAAGAGGAATTACTGAGACTATGGTGTATCACAGATGTCACTGTTTGGCCCATTCTCTGTAGCATAGCCTACAGAGTAGAATGGGAGTATGAGGAAAATTGTTTACAACTTCCCTGGGGCTCTGCAGGGACACTTCCAAAATCAAATATCAAGTGATGGAGAAAAAAATGTATTTTACCACCATTTATACTACAATAGTCGTATCATTTGGTTTCCAACTTTTTTGACCCATGTGCAGAGAGGCTGGTGAGGAATCTGAGAAAGGAAACGATATTCTGCAGAACTAATGTGGTAAATGTTGCAACCTTCCCAGTCATGACGCCTTCCTGATGGAGACTGCCTGGACTCTGTTTCAGAAGACCAGTGTGATCAAAGTGAAATTATCTTTTTATATATAGGGTTGTTAATCAAATTTATCAAATTACCTGTTATATACAGGTTCTTGCTGTACAACCAGAGAGAAAACAATTACCACATGTGGCAATGATACCTTTTCCATGTAACAAGAAGTGTGGATGAGGTATTACTTGTGTATATATTATACTTGTTGATACAGGTGTAGCTGGTTTTCCTTCTGAAAATAATGCTTTACCTGAGATCTTCTTCTAAGGTCAAACAGGACATTGTAGCCAAATCCTAAATTCTACCTAATTAATTTAGAGTCCTCCCTACAACAGATGTGATTAAGTTCTGCCTTCTTCATTTTGAAATTGTATTTTTGGCGAGGATATGTATCACAGAGCAGGAATACCATGTTGTGTGGTCCCCTTCTCCCAGTTTGTTGCCACCGTTCTGATTCTGCCCCATCTCCTGCCTTTGAGTGTTTCCAGATTCACAGCACAACTGCCAAGCTTTACTTTGAGAGAAGAACAGAGGTGTGCAGTGATAGGTAGGAAGCACTAGCTAGTATTCACTTAATATTTTTCAGGTTTATTCAGAGGTCTAATTTTTCAGTCATTTCCACCACGGCTAAGAAAGCACACATCTGAAGCAGCACAGAGTTAACACAAAGCAGTGTGTCTGCAACAACAAGCTGAAAGTTATGTTTAAAAAGAAAACCTTGACGCACCTGGAATTTGAAGTTGACAGCCCCCTTAATTATTCAACTTTTGTCAGACATAAGAACACAATGGAAGTCTTTCTTTTCATGCCTGTTCCTAATAATTAATTTTCTAGAAATGCGCTCATCTCCGACTGGCTTGCCAAGCAGAGCCGAAGCCCTACTACACAAGCAAGCTATGGTGGTGTGGGATTACCCTCCTGGGGCTTGGAGACGTGGGGAATTTCACGGCCTATGGATTTGCCCCCGTTGCCCTTGTCGCTCCACTGGGATCTGTATCTGTCATAGGTGAGATGGTTTGCCACTTCTTGCTTGGGTGCATACTTTAATCAAACGCTTGTTTGTGACTAGAGGAATAATACCGCAGGAACTGCAGCAGAAACACAAGGGGAAAATGTTAATGTTGTGGTTTGAAAAGAAATTATTCATATATTTACATGAGCTGACAGTTTAACACAAACCTCCTACTTAACTCAGAGACTCTTCTAATATCTTTCTTTTTCCATAGTTTTGTGTCACTCTGTGCTCTGCTAGTTCCTGCCAGTTGGTCACCCAGTGCTGTACCAGCGTTGCCGGCTCTGCAAGCCCCCTGAAGCAGGGGGCTGGCATCCTGCTGAGTGCACAGAGCTGTGGTCTGGTCCTGAGTACCTACAATGTGTTTTCCATGTTACCGTCACATCAAGCAGTTTCTGCTGCCTGCCCATCACCATGATTCGTGCTGACATGGGCAAACTTGCTTGACCCTCTGCAGTGTATGACAAAAAGGGCCTAGGAATTTCCTCAAATATTTATTTTATTTATGGACATTATCAAAGTCGTTCATTTGTTCCTTCATGTGCAGATTAATTGAACTTTAGCAGAAGTCCTGTCCTTAGGACTCATTTGGTATGATCTTACTCTATTTCATGTGGTTTTTTGTAATTAAGGTATTGACAGGTATGAGATGTCTGTTTCTTTCATAAAGAAACATACATTTTTAAATATGCTGTCATGCTGTGCTAATGCAAAGCAGAGTGGACAGGGCAATATTGTACAGAGGCTGTGAAAACAGGAATACAGGGTGCAGCTGTATCCCTTAATTGAGTCGCTTCATACCCACAGCTGAAACATCCAGGGCTGAGATATCACAACGGCTCTGCATACGTTGGAGCTCATTCGCTTGCTATTGACAAGTGATAACATTTCATAGTCTGTCTCTAGCTACCAGTTCCATGCTTGGAAGTGACATTGCAGTGAGTGATTCTGCCTGGGAAGGTAGAAAAGATGAATTATCTTCGTGGTGGACTGCCCAGCTGTAGTGGAAGGAGGCAGCCAACCATATGTGGGTGCAATTTAGCAAAGACAGTGGGGGAAGGAAACTGCAGGCAATTTACTGTAACCTTTAATGTTAAACTATTGCAGAATTTTGGAGAATGAGATATAAAGCCACAGTAGTTCACCATTGTAGGAAAGATTTCTCCAAGAAAGGAATGAGATATTACTTGAGGTGAAAATGTAAATTAATATGACATATCCCAGTGTGATTTTGGTGGCAGTAGTTATATCGTTAACAATGTAGACATTTCCAGATGTCTCTGAACATAAAGGGACATTGACCGATCTAATTTGTTGCCCAAACTGAACAAAATGCAAATACAGAAAACTAGAAAGAAGAAGTGAAAAGCAGCGGGAAGGGAAAAAATTCCATTGGTTATTAAACTGCTACAAAGAAGAGGTCGCATTTAGGATTGATTTTTATCTGAGTAGATTCCTTCTTCTTTACCTTTGCAATATGCGAAGAAATGTTGCATCTGTTTCCTCCGTTCTCCATTTCCCCTTACTTGTAACAAACACCAAGAAACCATTTTCCTAACTGTTATATCTTATCAAAATTCTCATCCACTTTTTTTTTTAACTGACCCAAAATGCTTATCTTGGAAGACCCCAGAAAGCATTTTAATATCTTATATTCCATTCCCATATATCAGCTGACAGTATCCATTTCATAGCCCAAACAATAGAGATATCTGAAATTTTATTTAGTCTAGCAAACATTCCCTTAAGGAAGAGAAAGTAAAAATGATGTAGCAGCCAATTACAACAATAACTTCCCAGTAACACTTCCTACCACTAGATACTTCCCTGCCTTCTGAAATTAAAGCCAGATAGAGAGAGCATCCTTTTAATTTTAGGAGAGTTCATCTAATGAATTCATGCAATGACATGAGTCAATGAGGGCAACGACAAACTGACCAAGACACATGTGCATGATCTGCTAACAACTGGGCAAAGGATAGTTTAGGCAGCAGGTCTTCCAATTTAAAAGATCAAGAAATATTTTTCTCACTAAGCTGTGACCTCTTTTAGGTGGTGGAGGGTGGACTTCGCACAGTCTAGTTGGCAGTTGTTTTGAGGTATTGTTGAATGTGTGTCTTTCAGAAGTTAATTTTTTAAATGAAGAAATTAAGCACTTGATAACAAACTCCAAATGTGTATCTGAACCCTAAGTCCAGCCTTCTGATGAGCATTTTTTCACAAATTTTGTGTCAACTCATCCCACATGGTAAGAGCTGACTCTCACTGACATTGAGTACTCAGTACCTATGGTGTACTGAGGGGAAATGTGCTTTGCAGTATGCCCAGTCATCTAGGAGATTCTCCGAAGATCTCCGTCACTCTGGGTCTGCATGGAAAGTTTCCTTTGCTTGGAAACCAGGGTTTTGGAGGAGGATAAGGCAGACTGGAGTCTCTGCCCAGAATGGATTTGGGCTGTACCCATCATATATCTCCAGACCTCTGAGACAGGAAGTATCCTGGGTCTTAAAATAGATGGAGCCAACGTCTATTATGCTCTGCTACCACATTTAACTGCATCCAATTGAATTTTGCACTTAACCCGGTACCAATTAAATAGTGAAAAGTTTGTGCCTCATTCTATTGAGCTGGGTGCTTCTGATGGCTGGTTTTAGAAAGAATCCAGCACCACAGATCATGAATTGGCATGGCACCAGCAGATTTTAAATTTTTTTTTCTTAGAATTAAGCTACAAAGACTATATTTTTCTTCTTACACAGTGGAAGTATTTCTGTGTGTGGTTGCAATGATGCAAGCTCTACATCTGTTCAGGGCTTTAAATAGTTTGAGAAGACAGCAGTTGTTTTCTTCAAGAAGAGAAATTGGTAAATTTTTAATTTAAAAGTGGAGGAGTAATACATGTTTGATGTGATCATTAAAAAGCTTTTTATACTTAAAAATTAAAAATCATGTTTTACATGTAGCTTGGGTAATTTTAGGCTTCTGTGGTTTTTAGCTTATTGTCTTGCTTTTGCCTGCAGAAATAATTGGGGGAGGGGGGATGAGAGGCCATTGGTATCAGAGATCATTTCTTCTGCAGTTTTCATCATTCTGTAGAGAGTTGTTTTACACTTAACTCGTTTAGACTGACATTGTTGAGATCCCTTTGCATTTTTATATGCTCCTTCTAAATAGCTGTAGGGCAAGAAATTACTCTAGGCTTTGAAAATTGATATCCCTGATGGTGCTTTAGGAAAAAGATTCTCAGATATTTCTCCCACTCACTGTAATGTAACATCTTTGTGGCCCAAGAACTTGGGATTTTGAGAACTCTGTTACTAATGAGAACTGGGAAACATTCACCAGACTATTCTTTAAAATACTTCATTTGTACTTGTCTAGAAGATGCAACAAAAGGATTTTCAGGGTTCTTCCTTCTCTCTGCAGTGTGTATGTCCTACAGTCCAGTTTCCAGAATTAAGCTCACCGTAATGGTCTCTCTTTTGAGCAATTCCTCTGATATTTGTCTTGCTTTTTTATTAGGATATTGGCATTAAGGATGGGGAAAAATGTTTCATGTTTTGTCCCCCACTTCTCCAGTACTAATATTTAATCATGTTAGAATGTAACATGTTCAGTGTGCAGGATAGCTATCGAGGTCATGCACCAACTGACTAAATTCTGTAATATCTTCCTCTGTGTTCAGTGCATCATTAATATCTATCACATAATCTAAGAATAGGCTTGAGTAGGCAATTAGCTGTGATGAATTTGTTCCCAGATGTCTTGGGCAGAGCTAGCTCTCTGTTTAACTCTGGCTATGCATACAGGTATTCTTTAAGTTTCTCCAAATTTGTGTTAATTCTCCCTGACACACACCTCTGGCCCTGAAGGAGACCCAGGTCCCACCAGGTCTAAATGCATCCATCCTCCTCATACCTGGATTGTCTCCCCTGTCTACCCCAAAATGACCCACAGTAGGTCAGCAGACTGGTTTTCCTTGAGCTCCTACCCTCCCCTGGAACAAAACAGTATATCTGAGATGTAGGCACGATAAGATGAAGGAGGTTTTAAGCGAATAGTCTCAGAGCAGGGAGATTCTCAGGCATGAATTGTCTATATCCAGACTCCATCGTGGAGATGGTGCTACAGGCACTCAAAACAAGCTGTGATTTATCTGTCAGTGCCTGCAGAGTGCACATGGACTTGCCTGTCCTTGTGCTTTGTGCACAGTCATGAGGGGCTGTCTGTGCTTCCTGTCCTTCTGTGTCCCCCCCAGTAGCCCTTTGCATGGGAGAGAGATATTTTAGTCTGCTCCAAGGCTATGAGCACAGCTCCTTTCTCCAAAACAGCTCCTTTCTTTCTGAATGTGCTTAATGAAAATTCTTGGGCACTTTTAAAAATATTTTTTTCACACTATCCTTCAGCTAAACCACATTCTTCTCATGACCAGCAACCTCATCAGTTCAGCCCTTTTACTTGTCCCCCTCTTAGTGTGCAGCCTCTGGATCCCCTGTGGAAATACTGGTACTTGCCCAGGAAGACCTGCTCCCATTCTCTGCCCCCTTAACCTCCTGTTCATTTGATCTGCAGTGATCAAATGCACTACCTGCCTCATCATCCCTCCAGATCTTCCTGACTGTGTGGCAAACTACAATAGCTTGAGTTTGGGGATGGATTAAAGCATCTCCAAGTGCTTCTGTACTGGGATGGTCCTGAATCTCTTCAGCTTGGAAGGTAGACTGAGGGTCTGTCTGCATAAAGCATACTTCAAGGTCACATTTTAAAATGTGACCAGCAGCAACTGCATCCTCACAGCTTGAGCACTGCTCAACAGATTTAGTGCAAAATCAACTGGGTGACCTTAAACTGCTTCATTAGATGGAGGCAGACCCTTAAGTTGCATAAAACAGCATAAATGCTTGGTCTCAAAGTGAAATGCTTTTCTTGGTGCACAAACTGGCAGAGGTGCAAACATTAAACAAGGAATTATTTAGTGTAAGACCTGACAATAAAAATAGAGGTAAAAAGATGAGATTCATAAATAGCCTCAGTACCAGGAAAATTACTTAATAATGAAATATACTTATTTGTGAAATAGTTTTGTGTAGGAAAAATAAGTGATGGACACTCTTTCGTTTGAGTTTTTTAAGGCTGGATTGGACAAAATCCAGAAAATACACTCTACAGATCAGTATGTATTTTCTATCTTTAACTTCCCCTGTCGTATAGTATCCCTTTCTTAAAGAAACAAACAAGAAAAAATCCTAACTTCAGCTTTCATGTCTAGGAGGCAGAGGAGTTGTTTTGTGAGCTGGGTTCTCACCATTCAGTGTCTGCTAGTGGCAGAACCCACATATCACACTACTTTTTATTTCTATTTGTGCTGGAGAAAACTTACATATGGAGATAATTGTAAACGATTACTCTCCTAAGAGAATAAGCAGCTGGCTAAGCTATGTGTAGCAGCATTACAGCCCTTCCTTAAGGCATTTAATTGCATATCATGACAAAAGTGGACATTTTCTACCATTTTTTAGATTTAAATTGAAATTCACATGCTGCAGTGAATATATATTCATTCAATAATGTGAATATATATTCATTCAATAATGACTACAAAACAACCTGTTTTATGCTACTGTATGAGAAGATGAAGTTGTTCAACATAGCAATTAAGCTCCTGAACAATCTTTTTTTTCCCATTTTCTACCCAATAGTTTTTATTTATCACGATTTTGATGTAGTGCCAAGTCATAATATTTTTCATTTGAAATACTAACTGTCTATTTCCAGATTGAAGAGCTTCATGAGCCTTCAGAAAGGCTCTGTCATATAGATACAGATATTTTACAGGACCTATTTACTTCTCAATTTGTAGATATTAATACAAGCATGACACAATCAAGGCATGAAATGAACCCAAGGATTTCATTAGGATGTGTTGGTTCTGTAATATTTAATCCTTAACAGATCATCTCCCAGATTTTCTGCTCTTCTCTTGATCTAGCAGACTATCTGCCACCACTCTCAGTGGGAGCAGGATCTGTGCCTAGTTTTGAAAGTTTTACCTTAATAATTAGTTATAAAGCTAAAAATGTTCTGATTCACCCCAAAGTATACAAGTCTTCTCAGACGACCAGGGATGCAGTCTTTGCTGCCATGACTTACAGGCTGACAATTCGGGCTTGGAGTCATGCATGTGTTGTATTGCTAAAACCAGTGGTTCAAAACCAATGAGGCTTCAGAACAATTATAAATTGCTTGTTTTGTTGCCAAGCTGTTGCCAGCTTACACTTTGACACAGTTTTTTGTCTGCATTTCTGTATTGTTGTATTCTATTGCTGGTCAATTAAAAAAAAATACAGACTATTCCTCACTCTGACAGAGATCTCAATGTCTATAACTGTCTATAGCTTTTTTAAAAAGAACAGGCAAACAAATGAAGAGTTGCAAAGACACATTAATACTTTTCAGCACAGCAATTGCCCAAGTTCCCCTGTCTATTAATCCATAGAGTTGAACATAATGTTCAGTGTTTTATTTCCCAGATCAGTATAATGGTGTAGGAGGAGGAGGTACACAGGTTCTGTGACAGAGGGGGAACAAGAAGACCCTGGGATGGGAAAGGGAAAATTGGGGCTGGGTGGTAGGAAGTTAGACTCATGCTGCGGTGATGCGGTGAAATCATGGTGAAGGGGAGGCGGGCTAGGAGGAAAGTGCAAGGGCGTAACATCACTGGTAGTGAGGAGGAGAGGTGGAGAGATGGGAGGCACCTCGCCTGTGATCTGAGGGATGGTGGGAAAGGAGTGGACAGTCTGGGGAGCTGAGAACAGAGGTTTCAGCAGGGCTGCATTTAGGAGCTGAATTTGGGACACAGTAAGGGCTTTAACTCATATATCTGGTAGGCTTAGCTATGGCCTCTGGATGCCCACTTACTCTTCTGCCACGGGTTCACAGGGTCCTAGGATAACTCAGATTGGAAGGGACCTCAGGAAGTCCCTAACCCAACCTCCTGCTCACAGCAGGGTCATCTTGGAGGCCACGAGGCAAAGCAGAGATGGTGGGGGGAATGTGTTGGCCATCTAGCGTATTGTCTTAAACTGACTTTTGTGGAGGAGTTAATGTCTTAAGCAGCTAAATGCACCTGAGACTGTGAGCCAGAGCCCAAAGGAGTTAAGGAAGAGGGTCAGAGCAGCTGTGAGAAATGGTTCTTACTGGGCTCCTGGGGTACCTGGAGCCTGCCATTTGTGCCTGCCATTTGGTGCCTGCCATTTGTCTTGCTGGGCAGGGAAAGCTGCAAAGCCAGGAGAGGGCAAAATGAGCAAATGGCAGCCTGTGCTCCTGGGGCTCACAGGCTCCCTTCATACCCCTCTTCCTCTGGCCCATCGTTTCTAGTGAGCCACTGTCTGCGTCAAGGCAATCTGCCCTTGGTTTCTTTGATTTAACCTGGTTCAAACCCACCTAGCAAATTGAATAACATATAAGACTATTTGAAAGTCAAACTTCTGAAGCTTAAATCCCAGAAAATTAACAAAATTAAAATATTGTGTTAGCCAGTGTGTAATAACAAGGTGCTCTCTTGGCTGTGCTACCATAACTTGCTTAAAATTCAGCCCTGAAGGTAATAGCCAGAGTTTGCCAGGCTTCTGATCAGTCATGTATGCCCTCTAGCATCTCATCAGGTCTGTGTAACTGTTCTCTGCTTCTTCATTTAGATTTACCCCATTTGCTTTTCTTCTTCACTTGAATGCATATGAAGTGTTGGTGGCTTATGCACAGGGACAGTTGTCTTTTGTGTTCAGAGTCTCTCCTGGGTCTCACTCTCCTCACCTTCGTGTTGCACCTTGCCTCCTACTTCAGTTTTTCCTCCAATCCCAGATGGCCTAATATATGTTCTTAAAACCTCTCCTGTTTTTAGATTCCTCTACATATTACACATCATAAAGAACATTAATTATACATACTTTCTGTTAAGCTCATGATCTCTTGTGCATTACCAGCTATCCCTGGAGAAAGAGCTTGCTGCATTTGAATGCATTATTAAAGTGGATGACAGGCTGAGTGCCAAGTTTCATTATCTGGATGCATTCCGGTGCCTCCCTGTGCCCACTGCCAGTCTCAGAGACTGTGATCCCCACAAGTTGCCATTTGTCATCTCCAGAGAAGTAGGCAGTGGAATTTTGGGCATAACTCATCTCACCCCAAATTGGATGCCAACACTGGAATTGAACCCTAAATTGCATTTACTAGATCTCTGCTGAATGCAGAGAGACCAGGCAAGGGGATACTAAAAAAAAAAAAAAATCACTGAAGCATCAGTTCATTAAGCAACAGGTCTTTGCTGTGACAGTGACTGCCTAGGTGGGTGGGCTGAGGTGGAATTTGGGAGAGCTATGACAGCAGGGAGACAGAGCAGTAATGAATCCCTGCACTATCTTGGGTTGCTGCTGCTTCTTTCCTGGTTTTTGTCCTCTCTCTTTCCTAAACCTAGGTAGCTCTGTTATTATCAGTGTTGCCTGGATACCAGTGTCTTTCCTCCAGCAAAGGAGGAAAGACATTCATTTATACACCAATGAAACATTGAATAAAGTAAACCGTGTCAGGCAGCCTACTTTCAGTGAGGCATTTTCAGTTGAAGATTCTTTTATTGCCTTTATTGCATTTATTCATTTGCATAGATCTCCATCACCCTTGATATAGTTTAAATTTATTACTTCTGCTATATCTGATTTTCTGCTGACTGGATAACACAGACACGATGCTGAATTCCAGCTCTCTGTTCACCTCTTGGTATGAACCTCCCTAGATTTATCTAGAGTACCTCTACTAGCTAACCACAAATTAAATTTTCCGTCAGAACAATAGAGATAGAGGCAAAGATGGTTGCAAAAAGGTTGAACTGTTATTTCAAGAATAAACCAAGAATTTCACGCTGTAGGCAGGAACAGAGCTCTTGGAACAGCATCCCATGATTCAGGTTCAATGTGTCCCTTCACTGTCCCTCCTGGGCAGAGTCTTTCTTTGAGGTTTCTAAATGAATCTAACATTACCAATGAACCTCTCCCAAAGGCCTTTCCTCATCTTTTACATAGGAGCTATTCAGCCTTGCTCCTCCTTAGAGGTAGATGCTCTAATGTTGTGTGCTGGAATCAAGCCATCTCTCCCAGGTGGCCAACAGTCTCATCTGTCTAAAGTCCAAACCCCTTCTTCCCTCTCTAGCACATGTCCACACTGAGCTGCTTACCAGAAATTCTGGCCTGATCACCACTGCTGCTCACCCCCCACTGCTGCCCATCCTGAAGAGGCAGGGCTAGGAGCTGGTGGAGGGGAGATACAAGAGCTGAACAAGGGAAAGAGTTCCCCAGGGAACAGGAGGTCATTTCCAGGGCTCACTTCCATTCTTCTTCCTCATTACAAGTCATTCTAGAAGACCATGGGCAGTGCTCCTGTATGGTACATATGTTGGTTCTTCCACCTGCTTGTTTGCAGACATCATGACCACTCTCTTAGTTCATACTAAATATTACACTTTTGCAGTGGCTTTCTTCCTCTCGGTTGTACTGCTGCTACTTTTCTTCTACTAATACATTGAAGTCTAAAGAAGCAGAATTTTATCCTTCTATGAGGCAATTTGCCTTGGACAAGTCCATCCAGTGAGCTGGCGGCAAAACGTGGAGTGGAATGGTAAGGCTGATCGGGGCCCAGCTTTCCTGACACTTCCATATATGACTGAATTAGAGCAGTTTAAGCAGTGTGTGCGTGGGAGACGGGAAGGGTATTGCATCTCTTCAACCACATAAGAGCCTGCTGGATACGTTTAAAATCTTACAAAAACTGAGGGTTGGTTGGTTGCTGGAATGGACTCCTGGCTGGTTATGTCATGGTATGGTGCAACAAGAATGGCCATGAGATATATTTATACTTGGCCCAGGGCAGCTTTTTGCTATAGCACTTGATATTCTATCAAATATAAAAAATGTCTTTATATTTCTGTTCTAGGTAGTGCATTTATTTCTGTCTTATTCCTAAAGAAGACCATGAGGGCTGCTGATATATTGGGTAAGTAAGCATTTGCTAATATGGACATGTGTGTCGCCATATGCTTAGCAAGCTGTAACTCTCACACAGCCCCCCACCTTCACACTCCCACTTTCCCGAGCAAGTGGTTCGAGGCAGATACTTTCAAAATTGGGAGGAAGTGACAAAAAGAGACAGAATCTTCAATGCATGTGGAAAAGACTGCATTCCCAAATCCTCTGCTTTTATAACCATAACTCATTCCTTATGTGTCCTTATTGCTTAAATTTATTTTCATTGTCTATTTTTGCCTCTGAGGTCGTATTTAGCATTATCTTTATGAGTACAACACAATTTTAATAAAAACAATGAAACTATTGAGTTATTCATTCAAGTATAAGGGTTTTTTTTCTTACTGCATAGACATTGCACAAAAATTCAAGCTCAATTAAAAGTGACAACTTCCCTTTTGGTATTAATTTTATCACTTCAAAGAACAAATAACCATGTCACCAATGTTTTGTTGGGAAACATGGTCTTCACTGTAAAAGCATGTCAACGTTTCGTCTGTGTCCAAGATTTTTTTGCATATCAGAACTGCCCTGTTTGAACACAGTAATAGCAAGAGACAAGCATATTTCAGGGCTTGGGCTTTACACAAGCCATCTTGGCTGGGACAGTGCACCTGATGTTGCTATGGGGCACCTGGTATTTCTGTGGGGTCCCTAGCATCTAGGCTTGATTGTCCGTACTATAACAAGGACATCCCAGCTGTTCTCATAAATGTTTTGGAGAGATCTGTTCAGTATTCTTCCAGGAATACTATATAATATTTATTTAGGTTTGGGATCCAAGTTTGCCAGCTCAGCTGCTACATTCAAAATCCCCCCTCCCTTGACTGATCATGTTTCCCTTATGGCCTTATACATTGTATGTTGCTTTAACTAGTGTTCAAGCACTGATTTATTTTATTTCTGTGAGTTCGACTTTGCAGAAGGATTTAACAATGTTGCTACATTCCATAGGAATGAGCTGTATGATGGGAAATATGGTGATGTTTTTGCAAGCACATAAATATAGAACAGTTCTGCTTTTCCAAAGGAACTGTGTGCAATAGCAGTGCCAGCAAAGTCCTCCGGATGTGCTTTGCTTTGTATTCCTGAGCCTTGTATTCCACACCAATTTATAGGTTTGCCAAGAATTTTAAAGATTACTTGAAAAAAAATTGATTAGCTAATATCTTCCTTAATCCAATACAGTTTATGAGCTCAGGATCGGCTCACTTCTATCTCAATACCTCGATGAACATCTGTGTTTGTCAGCTGGCTGTCCACAAGGCAGAACTTCCAGATTTTTATTGAAAGCACAATAATGCAAGTTCAACCTTGAAAAGGGGCCCTGGCAACCTAATGGCTAAACAGTCTTTTGCAAATCAACCTTTTATAAAACAGTTCATAGGTCTGCAAATACAACAGGGAGCGGCCAAAATGTTGGCTTCATGACAGCTTCACATGAGCATTGGATTGGAACATATCTGTTGCGCTTAATGTTTCCAGGGCAGGTCCATAGCTGGTGCAGATCTCTGTGGCCACACTGATTTCAAGAGAACTGTGTTTATTTACCCTGGTTAATGATCTAGCTGTCTGCCTCAGTTACCAACTTGTCCTTTCAGTTTAGGGTAAGTTTATGTGACCTGCTTTCTGCCTGTGAGAAATACAAAGGATCGATTCTCCTTTTTCGGGCACTTGGTATTACAATTGAAAGTATTTGAAAATACATTGCTGAGTTGGAACCCTAATTCATGAGGCTTTACTGACAGCTTTTTTCATATTTCCAAAACCCTTTGAGTCTTTAATAAAAATCACACTAGAGAAGACCACCAATGCAAGGCAACCCAATTACCTAAGCCCAGATCTGATTAAATGGACTTAAATTTTCTTCTAGAAACTATTTCCAAGTCAGCTGGAGAGCAAGGATGACCATGATTAACAACTATTGTATTACCAAAACAATGTGTCCTTTTCTTTAAAGGAGGAACACTGACAGTAACAGGGACATACTTGTTGGTGACATTTGCTCCAAATGTACCCCAAGAGCTCACAGCAAGACGAGTACAGAATTACTTAGTGAGCTGGCCTTTTTTGGTATATTCGGTGAGTATCTGGTTCATACTACTCCTTAAATCAGAAAAACTGGGGTTATTGGGCTTTTTGCAGCATTATGAATTAGTGGCAGAAAAACTGCTCGTGAAGATAAATTGTGTGATTTTCATAGGAGAGAGAGCAAGTCTCTGGGTCATCACTCCAGTCCGCAAGCTGAAAATAGGCTGAACCAAAAGATGTCTTTTGAACTATGTGCCAGGGGAAAGTCACAGTTGTGCAGGATTAACAAGAATGGAAAGGTTTTGGTTTTAGTGGGCTTGAGGAAAAACCTACATATTGGCACTGCTTATATTTCCTATATATGTGTTCATGCCACACTGTCTGCATGTACGTCTATGTTACAGTGCTTTTCTGGAATGTGATGGACTTGTGTTTTTAAAAACGAGGCTACGTATGCTCTTCGTCCTGCTTTTTTTCTTTCATATCACTCTGTTTTATCCCCATGTTGCTAAGCCCGGCCGAAAGGAGCTTTGTATGGAGCTGAGATGTGGAAACGCGGCCTGCTTCACTGCCACTCCGGTTAATCTGAACCTGAGTTTGAATTCAAATACAAAAATACCATTTTGATTAAAGTATCTGTATACAAACTTCAAATACCATACATCTTCTTTGATGTATTTAATTAGCATCAGGAACAAGACCAGAGTGAGTAGGAGGAATTTCTCTCTCTCTTTTCCTCTGGAATGATGAAAATTTTTTCCTCCAGCTGAATGTAAAAGATGCAATACAGGAGCTTCAGAAGCAGTTACTTTTTTCCCAGTAAAGTGACTCACTTGGGTTAGATTATTAGTGCCCAGGCTTTTCTCAGTAGGAAGCTCAGTTAGAAAGCCACTGAGTAGACAGTTTAAGGACCTTAATCTTTTATCCAACCTGCAGGCTTTAAATACGTCTTAACTATCCATGAGACTACTGATTAAGCAGAAAGTACATGCTAACACAAAAACATTTTGATCCTCTTGCTCAATTTTTTGTGCATTTTAAAAGCTCATGAAAGATGGTGATACAGCTCAGTGGAAGAAATTAATGATCATGCTACATAAATCATAACATGCACTTTCAATCAGGCAGTAGAGAGGCTTTTGAAAGCAATGCCCAAGAGTTTTGGGGTACTTAGTAAGGGTAGCTTCAGTCTCAGCAAGAGCTTCAGCATATCCATGTAATCAGCGGAGGGAGAGGGATTTCTTTAGGAGGTGGTTTAGAACAGGGGTCTTGGTGCTCACTGGAGGACCCTCTCTCTTTACTACTGAATATCCCCCTCTACCATGCAGTTCCACCTATAGGTACTAAAACAGCCTGGCACTGATTTTAAATTGCTGCCTCAACGATTTGTGTAGAGGTGGTGGAGTGAGAAAACTCTCCATGTACGCCCAGTGACACCACAAATGTCTGTGCTGTGTGGTCTTCACATTTTCTTAAAACCAACAGGTTGCTGAAAAAGGGCTTTTCCCCATCTGAGGACTTTTTAAACTTTGTTTCAGGAAAAGTCAATAAGAACACAGTTGAATGCCTACGAAAACTGTGCTGTATTCTTAGGAGACATTAAGTGGAGGTGGTAGGTAACCCCTGGACTTTCTTTCCCCTCTCCTCTCTTTTCCCTGCCTCAGCCAGCATCCAATTCTACATGTACAGCATGGGTTGCAGGGAAGGATGGAGCAAGTACACAGCAAATCTTGTTGACTCAACAACATATCAAGCTTTATTTATTCCTTCTGCTCCTTGGATTCATCTGTTTTGAGCTTCCTCTGTCCAAAGAAGAGGGAGGAGTGAAAGGCTCCACAAAAGACTCTGAGATACTAGCCTGATTATGCTGGTATGCTGCTGGAAGTTCAAGCAAACCCTGCTGTAAACATTCTCTTTGGGCAGGGAACTAGCTCTTCATAATTGTTTGTAAAATGCCTAGCACAGGTTGGCTGCTGAGATATAAAAAAGTGGAGCAGAAGTTGCAGAGTTTCCAGTATATATAGCAAGGAGACAGTAGAGCAGTATAATGCAATCCAACAGTCTTTCTAAAAGTAGCCCCAAGTGTGGTCTGCTGAGAAATACAAAGCCCCAATGGTACAAAATGTTCTGTGTGGGTGATAAACCATCCCTATGCGGCACTCCACTGGCATCAGAGGAGTTCTGCAGAAACAGCCTCTAGTTCCCACATGAGACAACTTTGAGTCACCTTCTGAGACTCTGAAGTAGCATAATCATGTCTGAGCAAGAATGACTATCCTAGCTTGTTTTTTTTCTCTTTTGCTTATGTGCACTTTGAGTCACTACAGAAGACATCGATTATAGATGAAGCTCTTAGGTTTCCCTAAACAGAAGCATAGTGAGTATTGGGTTGTTAATATTTAACCTCTGTAAAATCAGGTTCAAAGCATTTCTGCTTTCCTTCAAAGTGCCTAGAAGACCCTCCTGGTTCATTGGTCCCTATGTTGCTGTATATCCCAGAAAAACAGCTGAGGCAGACAATGTGATATTTTGTTCTGGTGCCTTCTGGTAATGCTTAGAAATGTGGAAAACATCATGATTATAAAAAAATGTTGATGAGATGTGGGCTTGAGGAGACTTCAGTAGAGAATAGTTATAACGGCAAAAATTATTGTAGGCAGGTCAAGTTCCTTCAGTTCCTCTAAACAGAATATGAGAAGCTGATACAATCTACGCACTTCCCATTCCTGGACTTTGTATTTAACACTATCACAGCTATCAACTATGAGAGCAAGCAATATTTTGGGTAATTCTCAGGACACAACCATAGGTAACAGCTGAGGCACCCCAGGAGGGTCCTCATCAGTGTGAGGTCCTGTTAGGAGCCATGCACTCTGCTCACAGTGTGACTCAAGGTGATGGCCTCTCCCTTGTCTTGTGATTAAAGGTGACCTGTTGGTAGGTCCCTGAGCGGCAGAGAACCATGGAAGAATAGTTTGGCTGCTGGGCAGCATGAGGTGAGAACTAATTGTTTGAATTTCATGCTTAGTGTGCGAGACTTGACAGAGCTGAGTAAACTTAAATAACAGCCCTGAAAAGCAAACATCAGCTTTCTCCCCAGGTTTGGTCACAGAACTACCATCTCTGGCCCCATACCACTGCTGCTCTTGGGTCTTCCCCAGGAGGCAGAAGCAGCCAAGCACACAGACCTGTGCACCCCTTCCAGAGCTGCCATCAAGGACTCTTTCATGTCCTTTTGATGGTTTTGCTTGGCTGTTTCCTTTCAGAAATTAGTCGTCTTGGTGCATTTGTTTGCTTTTAAACAGGAGGAGATCACAGTGGAACTTTATGGTAGATTTAGCAGGAGAAGAGGTGATGACAGGATGAGGACTGATGGAAAGCTGATGGACAGAGCCAGCAACAGTGACTTGGCTCAGTCAAGGTCAGTGGTGCTCAGCACTACATGCCACTCTGGGCGTCGGAGTGAGGTGGAAGAGGGAGTGGAGCACCAGAGCTGGTGTGATGGAGTGGTTTGAGCCAGCAACTGTCCCTGGGCTTGGTTTTGGATGATTGTTCTTGTGTAGTTTGAAATCTAAGTCACAGGGCAGGTGATGGTTCTTCCTTCTATTGGCATTGTGATTAAAGTTGTCTAGGGGATATAAAATTAATCAATACCTGAGGTGTAGCTGGCTGCCTACAGTAGGGCTGTCTCATGGGTTTCTGCACACTCTGTGGCAACCAGTCCAAGGGTCTGGGAGAGGTGATGGGTGCTCAGATTTGCACTGGGGTGGAAGCAGGTCTCACAGTGCTGTCTCACCTGGTGCCATGGCCCCATCCCAGTCACACCATCCTGTGTGCGAGTCCTGAACTGGCATGGCATGGAAGAGGATACCTGGGACATCTCTGGAACTTCTTTCTTAGCCTGGGTACCTTTCCATGCAGGGAATATTTATTTAGCACAGCTTTCTTCCATTCTGTTAGCAATTGTTCACTGTCAAAATAGCAACTGAAGCTATTTGGAGGCTGTTGTAGCTGCAGCCTGATAATGCGATATTCCCCTCTGGCCCTAAGATGTGTTTGCCAGTAGCATGAAGAGCGAAACTGCTACCTTTACTTCTCCTCTCGACTTCCCTCAAAACCATGTCGTAGCCTTCCACAGGGAGGCCAAGATGAACTCACATGTCTGCAGATCTTAACTTGACTTCTGCCTTGGTTCCTGTTTTAGACATACCCAGTGTTACACTGTTGAATAAAGCTGGGGACGCTGGCCAAGTTACTTACTGTGAGACTGAGGCAAAGGCCTCTGTTCTACCATCTGGTGGCCCAGCTTTCACCTCTGGGTGCAAGCCCAGTGGGGAGGCATGTCGCTCTGGAGAGAGGCAAGACCAGCACTCCACAAGAGATTGCAAAGATTATTAAACAAGGAGTAGTCCAGCAATGCTTTTTTTTAACCAACAGCAAAATGTTTTATTATATTCAACACATTTTACAAAAAAAACCCACCACACTTTGCCTTTTTTTTTCTTAAACCTTGTGATAAATATTTGACATTTTTTAAAGAAAGGTAGTATAAAATCCAAATTTGTGTTTTTAATGTTCTGAGATGCAATTGTGTCTCAGCTGTCTTTGGGAGCAAGGGATCAGTGTGAAGGTAAATAAAAAATGAATTAAAGCATAATTACGTTTTGTTCATCTTTTTGAACACTACTAAACTGGGGGAGGTGTGAGTGTGGTAGAGAATTTTAGTAACTGAATGTAGCTGATGACTGCTTTCCTGCTGCAGTCACTCTCCAAAATGAGAAATCAGCTATGTTACATTACATAACCGCCGCTAGTAACTGTTCAGTCGTTTCTTTGGAAATTTAATCAGCGCAACACCCAGGTCTTTCTGAGTCTAGTGCTGCCTTATGGCGACTATTTGTTTAAGAGTGAAGTGGCATTATAAAACATAAATTAGTTTGTTGCTGATGAAACCAAGGAGATAGACATGAGGTTTTTCTATGACTTGTTTTGTTGGTAAGAAATGACAATAACCAGACTCATTAATGATGACAATCTCATTTTCTGTCTTATTTCCCCCGTTCGATTACTTTCCAACATGCACAAATGAAATTCTCTTTCTCCATGCAGTCTCTAAGGCTACCAGGCTTCTGAGCACCTCTCAGTGCAGAGGTCCATCATCCCCGTTTTCATGAGTCTTCTGGGCTTCACAAAAGCTTTTTGGCTCTTGCACTTGCTGTTTTCTTTAGGCATGGAGGGGTATTTGGGCAACATGGGCAGGAGGGAGAATACCCACACTTTTAAGATGGCAAAAGACAAGAGTTACTAAGGGAATCTGCAAAGAGACACATTAACAGCAAGTCACTAAATTTAACTGTCTGTCATTTAGCTGTCAGATGTTATTGAAGGAGCAAGTTTGGACCATGCACAATGTAGTTAAAGCTGCTTCAGCAGCTGCAGATGTCCTGCAGCGTGGTCTGCTAGTGTGTCATTGAGCTTTTCAAGGTAAGCTCCTGACATGTACCTGTGATTTGAGAACCACCACATGAAATAAATGTTTTCCTCCTTATGATGTGCATCCTCAGTAATTTTGCAGATGACACCAAGTTGGGTGGGAGTGTTGATCTGCTTGAGGCTAGGAAGGCTCTACAGAGGGATCTGCACAGGCTGGATCGATGGGCCGAGGCCAATTGTATGAGGTTCAACAACGCCAAGTGTCGGGTCCTGCACTTGGGTCACAACAACCCCATGCAACGCTACAGGCTTGGGGAAGAGTGGCTGGAAAGCTGCCTGGCAGAAAAGGACCTGGGGGGTGTTGGTCGACAGCCACCTGAATGTGAGCCAGCAGTGTGCCCAGGTGGCCAAGAAGGCCAATAGCATCCTGGCTTGTATCAAAAATAGCGTGGCCAGCAGGACTAGGGGAGGGATTGTCCCCCTGTACTCGGCACTGGTGAGGCTGCACCTCAAATACTGTGTTCAGATTTGGGCCCCTCACTACAAGAAGGACATTGAGGTGCTGGAGCGTGTCCAGAGAAGGGCAACAAAGCTGGTGAAGAGTCTAGAGCACAAGTCTTCTGAGGAGCGGCTGAGGGAACTGGGGTTGTTTAGTCTGGAGAAAAGGAGGCTGAGGGGAGACCTTCTTGCTCTCTACAACTGCCTGAAAGGAGCGTGTAGTGAGGTGGGTGTTGGTCTCTTCTCCCAAGTAACAAGCAATAGGACAAGAGGAAATGGCCTCAAGTTGTGCCAGGGGAGGTTTAAGGGGATATTAGGAAAATTTTCTACACCAAAAGGGTTGTCAAGCCTTGGAACAGGCTGCCTAGGGAAGTGGTGGAGTCACCATCCCTGAAGGCATTTAAAAGACGTGTAGATGTGGTGCTCAGGGACATGGTTTAGTGGTGGACTTGGCAGTGCTAGGTTAATGGTTGGACTCGATGATCTTAAAGGTCTTTTCCAACCTAAACGATTCTATGATTCTATGATTCTACGATGTATGGCAGAAAGTTTGAACAAAAAGACAGTGTTTGGGGGAATTTTTTTAGTAGGACTGGGGAGAAGGGCAAAGAGGGTAGCAAAAATAAGCTTGGATGTCACAAAGAGTGACACTAGGAATACCGTAGCTAGGAGAGACTGCTGTTCCTCCAGGTAAGTGCTTTACTCCATAGGAATTATAAACAGAGTTTCTGTAAGAATTATTGCCAATAAACATGGGCATCTTTGCTGTCACATTAAAAAAGTCTTCTCAACAGTACCAGTGACAAAATATAGCTAGAAGTGAAAAAAGAAAAATTAAAGAAATAAGAAATGCTCAAAGTTTAACTTTTACTATAATAGGAAAGATAAATGACAACAATTGTGTGATAGCTCAGTCAACTGGCAATAATGTTAGTTTTTAGCAGAAGATGCTTAATAAAGTAATTCGCCTTTGAACTGTTAGAGCAAATGAATGTGATATCTCAAAGACTCTGAATTAAGCATTTATTACACAATTTCACAGCTTTAACTTTGTTCCCCTTTATTTTCAGATCTTAGAAATTATAATATTCTGCATTCTCCTCTATTTTTACAAAAGAAAGGCTGTGAAGCACATCGTGGTTTTGTTAATGATGGTAGCACTACTGGGTAAGAACATATTATTCACTTTAGTGTTCCTGTCTGTTACTTGATAATTCCTTGTCACTGAGTCTCCCCAGCTAGTTTAGATTAGGGACATTTCAATGATTCTCTTTCAGTGTGCTGAAGGAGAATCATTGAAACATTTCACATTATTCTTACTGTGGTCTCTTTTTGAAGAGAAAAGCTGATTATGAAACATAGTTTCTGTGCTTATTACTGGGACTATTTCTTTTTACAGTTTTCCTGAAATTAATATGCTGTATGTAATGGTATTCTGAAGCTTTTTTTTTAAAATAACACTTTAGCTTTAGATCCTGGGAAAGGGAACTGTTTGCAACTTTGTTCTGGAGAGCAGGCTAGCTGTGCAAATCAGTTCTTTAAAACAGAGCAGCTTAAGACCTTGTAAGCACTCTGTAAGCAAATGCAGTGATATGCTGTGACTGTACAGGAACTTTTCTTTGAATTATCTATGCCTGTTTGCATATGCAACATTTCATACTTTACCACCTTTCCAGAAGCATAGCAAGAACTCAGTGGGACACTGAGGTTTGCCTTCTGATTAACGTTGCCACAATCAATACCCAGGGAAACAAGGGAGATCATTTGATCAGGCAGCTTTCAATAAAGTTAAACCTGAATCAATTTTGAAAAATGTCAGGAGGCTATCTCTAAAGCTCTACTGCTTGCAGGCATATATTAAGAATTTGTCACCACCTCATGTCTTCTCCCATCCTTGTCTTGTCACTTCTCCATGAAACCCTGATGGGACACCACATTTCCTTGGTTGAAGTGAAAGGTGCTTGAACTGTGCCACTGAAGCCAATGGTTATATTTTCACTGAGTTCAGTGGATGCATGTATCAGTCTGCTCTTATAAAGCATGTTTCTAATGGAGCTGGTCATGAGTGTTTTGATAAAACAGAATTTCACTAAAGTTTGCCAGTTACACAATCTGGATTTAACTGAATGTGAAAAACCCTCACAGATTTATTAACTGCCTTCCTTCAGACCCCTGACTGGTTTCTTACCCAGCTGAAAAGCTCAGACTTTAAGATCAACTTTTTTGGGACAGTATTTCCATTTAAGTTTCCCAGTGCTAGGAACATTATGTTCTGTAGCTCTGCAGAAGCCTTGAAGGATTTCCATGCTCCCTGCATGAGGCAGAGATGGAAGATCCCCAAAAGCCTTAGGTCTAACTGTTCAACTGCTCTTGGTTTGGACAAGTGAAGTGTGAGTCCAGCCATCCCTCACCTCCTAGCATGGAGCCTGGGTGCTTTGGCAGAGCTCACTGGAGCTGCTCTGCAGCTTCCAGCCCTGCCACGAGGAGCGATGAGAGAGTCCAGCCTCCCTGTTGCACAGCTGAAAGCCTGAAGATCCCCAGATAGGCTTCTGTACTTGACTGCCGCAGTTCTGGGCAGACCCACCATGATGGCTGCCCCAAGCAAGGTCAACTCACGGCTCTGGGAGACCTGGGCCATTGGGCTGCGTAGCTCTGCGTGCTTATTTTGCCGTGGAGCCTGCCAGCCCTGATGCCACCGGTGCCAAAGGGACACGTGGAGCTGCTGAACAGCAGCAGGGCTGCAAACCCGTGCCCCAGCAGGCACTAACTGCAATTTGGTGGTCAGGCTGCAATCAACCAAAAATAACGATTTCAGCTGATGGCTGCTGAGGTTTTGGTGAGCATATGCAGCTTCAGGAAAAATGTGTCATTTTTTTCTGCTCTATTAAAAAAGTCACAAACAAACAAGTCCCAAGTTCATGGGAACTTTTGAAATACTGACATTTCCCTCAAGCAGGAAACCCAGAACTGTGGCTGGCTCCGGTTCCTGCAGCCATCCTGGTGCCTGGCAGTCCCCACAAAGCTACACTTAGAGCCTTCTGCTTGCTCTCTGACCTTTCTGGTGAGCAAAGTGATGGGGGGCTGAGAGGGCCCAGCAGCTTTGCTCCCAGCTGTCTGACACATGCACTGCCCTCAGAGGGCCCTGGCTGCGGGAGGGGTGGACGAGGCTTGGGGTGTCTGTACAGAAAATTCTCAGTGGCAGCTCGTGGAAGGGGATTTCTGCCTTTTCTCATATCTGCACAGATTCATTCCTGGTGGAGGGTTTGTACAGATGTGAATGAAATGTAGAAAGGTTTCTTTAAAAAGAAGGCAGCCTTTGTGTTTCATTGGATATGAGAGCTACTTTCATTATGAAGAAAATAGAGAGGTGATCAGAAAATCTGCAAACGTTTTACTTAGTACAACTCTGCAAGTTCATTTCGTGAGAATTATCTTACCTCATGTATATACTGGGAGTTATCATACGTTTGGGGGGAAATATTTCAGATTAAAGTGGGATTTCTGAGTTTCCTGCCCTAACAGCTGGAAAGTGACATCATTTGTCACACTAGCCTTGGGGGGGGTCATTCTATCAGAGATAGCAAAACCATTTCCTAGGTTTTGAAACTTATTCCAGGGCTACTTTAACTAAAAAGATCATTCCACTTTTCAAAAAAAACCAAACCAACCAACCAAACTAAAAAACACCCTGATGCATTCTTTTCTGGTTTGTTAAAATTATAAGGGATGGAAATTGCCCTCTCATCAGAAACAATTTTTCAGCAATCTTTACCCTTAGCTGCACAATTCAAACTACTAATTTTTACTTGTAAATGTTATTTTAAATTAATAACTCCCCAAATGTTAGAGTGCAAATCTCAGGTTTTATGTAGGCTGCTTGTTGGGACTTGAGTGTATTTTTTGGCTTTTTATCATACCATTAGCACCACTGCAGGCCAGGATTTGACCTCCTCTGCTCACTTTTACCACTGTGTTTGTTAAACTGCTCCACCTATTTCCAATACAGAGCAAGAAGTGAAGTACCAGGTGGAAAGGTTGTCATGAAAACAGTGAATTTCATGACAGTGAACAGTGTCATCACAAGATGTATGC
Organism: Ciconia boyciana; assembly: GCF_034638445.1. Taxonomy (NCBI): domain Eukaryota; kingdom Metazoa; phylum Chordata; class Aves; order Ciconiiformes; family Ciconiidae; genus Ciconia; species Ciconia boyciana. The sequence continues at coordinate 25,028,324 of NC_132935.1, forward strand.
AACTCTTAAACTCCCCCTGAACTTTTGGACTTGCTATAAAAAAAATGCTGCAATCAAAACCGCAAACCTGAATTTGTTCTCCTTCCCCCACCTTTTGTCCCAACCCTTGGCCTGAAGTTTTTGCACAGTGCAGCTCTCCTTGCCAATCTGAATTTTGCAGTTACAGGAGGATGAATCAGACCATCGAAATCCAACACTCCTCAGCTCTGGAAGAGGGTGGAACTGGATCCCAGCTGAGGGACAGTGCTCCTGATGATTAATTACCTTTCTTCAAAGGTCATCTCTGCACCCTGACTCTTCTTATCATTTTTAGTTGCTTTTGAATTTGTTACATTTTATTTGCAGTAATCACAGCCTACTTGGGTTAGCTTCAACAAACCAAGAGCGCGCTCCAAAAGGAAATCTAAAGTAACTCTTAGCTGAACTGTCAGCCCCTTTTCTAAAAGATGTATATTGCAAGACTTCTCTGAACTGGCGACATGTATTAAAACCATTGCCTGCTGTCTGAGATTTGTTTGTGGTGATGCAAAGACAGTGACTAAATGGATTGAAAGCACACTAGTGAAGTATTCTATTCAGTGGGCTAAATCCAGTAGTGGTCCTAAGAACCTGGCCCCTGAAACAAACCACAGACCCCTGTGCTGGTTGTCAGCTCTCTGTGATGCAAACCCAAAAGTCAGCTTTGGCCAGCTTTGGCCAGCTTGTGTCTCAGCAGAGAAATCCTGAGGGTGAGGAGTTATTTTAGGCTGCTGGTGTCACATGCAGGCTGCTATTAGGAGGTGTCCCAGCTACTTTGAACAGATAACAAGACTTCTCAGACCTCTCCTGAATAATGCAACATGGGCTCCAAATTAGCAACTGGAGCTAAATCGAGTAAGTCTGGAAGATGTGGAGGCTGTTGTAGTACCTCTGGCTGGTACTCCAGTGTTTAGGACGTGCCCAGCAGTGGGAAATGGATCCAGTTCTTTCCTCTACCTGAGCTCAGCCTCTCTCACACACACACACCTTGAGGTTAGAGTCCTACCTTGCAAGATTTTATCTGACTCTAACCTCAGCTACCCTGTTGAAAATGGGGAAACTTTGGGTAGATGCAGGGTTGTAAACCTCAGCACTACAAGAACTTCCAAGCAAAACACAAAGCACGCATGGAGTTAAGGTCACTCTGAGTTTAGGCAGTAGCTTAGCAAGCGTTTATAAAATCACACGCCTGGCTTTAGGTGCCCAAATCCTACTTCAGTGTGTCTTTAGGTGATCAGCTCTGTAGCTCTGACCTGGCACCTTGTCCTCCCTCACCAATGCTCTGAGGTCCCTGCTGTGAATCCTGTCCTGCTAATCTCTCCCTTTCCCTTTCAGCATCACTGACTGTCATTGCTGTAAAGGCTGTGGCCAGCATGATAACACTCTCTGCAAAGGGGAAAATGCAGCTAACTTATCCTGTTTTCTATATCATGATTGTTTTAATGGCAACTTCTTGTGCTTTCCAAGTCAAGTAAGTGAGTTTCTACTTATCTCCTAACCTTTGTACCCATTTATCTGTCAGTTTTCTTCAGTACTGATATCGACTCCAGATCTAAGTTGCACTTAAAGGCAACAAATTCCTGGCAGAGCCTTGACAGATGCATGAATTGCCTACAGCTGATTATATTGTTTATTTAGGCTTTATTTCTCAGTTTATAATTGATTAATTACACAGATGCTACCTGATCTCATCATCACCTTATACAAGGTCTTCCCAAATTTAGTTCTAGTTTTGGCACAGGTTTTGAACTCATGAAATGAAATTTATGTTTATGCAAATTTTTTTGTTACTTTTAGCAGCCTTCATTGCTGAATAATCAAATGGCCACGTTTACTCTCATTATGCATCTCTTTTCCCTAGCCTATGTCACTCATCAGACTGAAGAAGGGAGTTTACCCCAACTTTCTCCCTGCCTCTGTTAAATCTCTATGTTGTGCTTTGCTACCCTGTATGTCTGTACCTTTTTAGGAAATAGTTAACTTTTAGTGTGCAGCGGACATCAGAATTTTCCCTGCTGGCCTCTGGCCTGTTAAGTGATTGTTTTATGCTGCCTTCGCAGACTGCTGGGGGTGGCAGCATGGTAAAATACAGCTTGCAGCTGAACAGAGAGTCCATTCCCTTTATGCTGGTCCCTCTGCTTCAGGTGCTGATAGCATCATTCAGTAATCTCATCTAGGCTGCTCCAGTGTGAGTCTGAGTGTTTACTTGCATGATTATTTTCCGGTAGGAGAGCCAACCCAGCTTTCTCGTGGCAGAACATACCATTCCCATGTGGAATCAGAAAGCCCATGCGTTATTATGCAGTGACTCTCCATGGCTGACTCAGGAACTCCCCTGTAACAGATTATAGAGTGATTTACATCCAGCTTGTCTTCGCTGGGAGAACAGCTCAGGGCATTTTAAAAAGGAAATAAAAGCTTGGTAAATAGGAAGCTGCTCAATTAACCTCTCCTTCCTGCCAGTTTTTTCTTTCTTTCATTTGCTGGGTCAAAATTAAAACAGAAGTGAAATGTGCCCATTTCATTCCCTGGCCTCAGTGTCTCTTTCTCTCTTCTCTGTTGGACACATTTTCTAACGGAGATAGTGCTGTCAGTCTAAATTTTTCATTTTATTTGTTTCCTCTCTTATTTTATTTGACTGTCATGTGTTAGCTCAGAACAGCCTGTGCTGCAACATCCTCCTGGATTCAATGCTGGGCCTTGGTATCACTGTTTTAGTCCCTGTGACCAAGTTTGTTGCAAATGGGAGAAAATAATGAGGTGTTTTCAATGACTTCAAAATCCTAACTATCCTGTGGATATGTAGGATTTCTTTATTTTTAAAGCACCATGGAGACTGTTCAACAGTTGCTAAAATAACCGTGCAATTACTTTAATGGTTAAAACAGATCCAAGCTTGGATTTTTACTGTGCACATATATTGTACCAGTGAAACATTTAAGTATGGTTCTTTTTATAGGTTTTGAATACACTCCGCAGCCTCCTGATTTTTCTCTTTCGGTCTGAAATGCACCATTCACATAACAGACTATCTGCTGGTGCATCTGAGAGTTCACACTCATGATTCATCACCCTGTGGGTAAATGTTGATAGCTCTGGTCTCCATACAAGTGGGTTAATTGCTTTGCCTTTTTCATCTGCTGATGCAGACTGTGACCAATGTCTCGGTCCTGCAGGTCTGTGTGCAGTGTACGTTCCTGTGGTCCTGCACACTCTTGCTTATGATTCTGGTGGGGGTTTGTGTTGCCTTTCTGAGGAGCACAGAAGAGAGTTTCCAACCCAAGGAGCACAGGCTTGGAGCCACCTTCCTGGACTTTCCCATCAGGACAGAGTGTGTCTGGGGTATGATTGCATGGATAAACATACAGATATGTGTTTTAGCCAAGTTGGATTGAGCAGTAGCAGCAATGCAGACTTCAGCAAAGTGAAACAGTTCCTACCAGTACTCGCATGTTCATGTCTGTGCTGGAAATACACCCTTACACAACCTGTTTAAATTAGAGCAACTTGTCCCTGGCTGCTCTCAGGCAGCACTGCTTCCAAGAACCGATGCAGACCATAAGCAGTAATACCCTAGCATTCCTCCCTTATCTGTGGCAGACAAAATTTTTCCAACACTGCTTCAAAAGACTCTCCAATGACAGCCTATGGCCAGAAGAATCCACGCCAACCTTCTTGCTTTTGCCTATTTGTTTGCACTCTGCCGAGTCAAAACCAGAAGGTAAATTCAATACATGTACGCATCTGTCCAGGGCTACTTGCTGTTGTGGTAAGAAATGGTCACACTTATTGTTAAACTGACATAAAGTGGTTTAACCTGACTTAAAGTGCAATGAACCTTCTGTAGGCATGAGGTGCAATAACACTTGTCTTCCAGGTTCTTGAATCAAGCAATGCATCTGTACGAAGCGACAGCAGTTGTGCCCATTAACTTTGTGTTCTTCACCACCAGTGCCATCATTTCAGGTTTGTTTCTGGCCTTCTGCTTCTACAGAATGATTTTCTAAACATCAGGTTTTCAAGAATTACTGCCTGTGAACAGGAACACAAACCAGTCATGTTTATCTCCACAAAAATAAGTTTTTCCTAAGTGACAGGTGTTTAAGTTCTGGAAAATGAGCAAGTTCACAACTTTTGAAGCAAAAGAAAAATAATTAAATTCTAGCATTTCCAGAATTGATGTGTATTATTTACCGTGCCTTGCTGGCTTACTAGAAGTACCTGCATTTGTCCTAGCCTCATCTTGACATCCAGTAAATGCATTTACCATGTGCACACCAGCCTCTCCATATCTGAACTGGTAGAGTAATTTTAACAGCCTGGCAAACTACTCAAATGACAACCAGCTGTGTTTCATAGTGGTTAGCATATATTCCGTTTCAGAAGGTGGAATTCTAGGTTAAGTGAAGGAAATAAAATTACTCCAAAGACCTTTTAAGCATTTAACATTTTATTCTGGGTGAGAACTTTGAACTCAGCGTTGTTAAAGAGGGACTGCAAATCTTGGAAATGGTGCACAGCGTAAGAACATGAGCAGGGAGGACGACTAGGATGCTGTATCAGCAATGAGCCAAAATGATCATGTTGTTAGAACATTTATGACTCATTTTAACACACACTGGGGGCTTTCCTGTCATTGCTGTGCAGGAGTTTCTCATGCAGAGCTGCCATTAATGAGAAGGGGAGTTAGCTTCATGCACAGATTGCCTCAGCACCTGTGTTAGAAGAGACCTACACTTTGTGACTGAGAGGAGACTTGTGCCAAAAGGGGGTTGCGTTCTTGTGACCATATGGGGAATTTGGCCTTGTGCCTCCTTAAAAGATCAAGTACCTATTCAGGAATGGCTTAATAGCTTTGAGACTGGATACACATGCATTTGCACCAAGTTAGTTAAACCAGCGTAGGGCTTAGAAGAACAACCTCTGCTGAATCTTGCTGGGGTGCTTGTAGAAGATACCTCATCTCATGATTCCCCCAGTTACAGCCTTTGAAGATACAGTCACACTTCAGCTGGACTGGTTCACACTCGCGTTTCTAAGCAAAACTATGCTCATCAGTGGTTTAAAGCTAATGTACTTGGCTGTGAATTGGGGCAGCTGAGATCCAGATACACATCTGGTTCTGTCACCTCCACTGCAGAGGTGCTAATTCCTGGAAGAGGGGTGACCAGAAAGAGCTAGTGATCCCTTCAGCCAGAAAGATTTTGGCTGCTCGAGCCCTTAACTTGGTGTAAACATCAGGGACACAGCTAGTTATCGAAAACCTGTTCCCAATTGGAGTTAAGATGTCCACATGGTCTGTTGGAGTGGCTTAACTAAATCCATGAAGAACCTGTTAGCTATATTGGTATGACTATGCTTGTGAATAAGACCTTGAGTTTGACCTGCATAAAAACTGTTGCTGACAATGCAAAAAGTACCTGCATCTGTGCAGTTACTAACAGAGCACATGCTCCAACCTGATAGACTAAATCTTCTCCAGTCCCATGCAGTATCTTGAGAAAGCCTAGATAATGGAATATGGGCACATAAAGTGAACCCATCACAATGTGTATTAATACCTTATTTGGGATTTTTTTGCTCCATTTGAGCATGACACTGCTCCTGACCCTCCCAGCTGTAATTCATATCACTTGGAAGCCAGTCAAGATCTGCAATTCTTGTTTCTGTCACATTCCAGGGGTCATATTTTATCGGGAATTCCAAAGTGCAGCTTTGCTGAGCGTGTTCATGTTTCTGTTTGGGTAAGTGTATCGGCCTAAAATCTGCACTAACGTTTGTATTGAAACAGCATTGCCTTGTGGAATCCCTTCTTTTCTCAGTAAGAAGAAACCCATCTTGTTATTAAAGTATTATGGAATAGCCATTATAGTAGGATAAAAAAACATTAAAGGAAAGATTGATGTCTGTGCTTTGGGAGTTTGGAGGCCTGGTTTTGAATCCAAATATGTAAAAATGTGAGACACTTATGAACTACTAATCTCATGATGGAATGAAAAACCAGCAGCATGTGTTCCTCCAGCAGGAAGGAGAAATCACTGCTCTCCACCAAAGATCATGTTATAGGGGGTGCTTTTACAACTGCGAGAAATCTCCTCCCATGTTACCTTCCACTTGCATGTCTGGCTGGTCTTTGCTGCCATTAGGTGTGGGCAATTACATGAGTTGCTTGCCTACGAGGCAGTACTATAATATCTCTCCTTCATCTTCCTGTGCCAAGAAAGACACAGCACGCCTGTGGAAAAGTTCAGAGCATGCTAAGAAGCTGTTAACAATAAATTTTTGAAGGAAGGCCTAGATGTTATGAGAGCAGAAACCTTCTGCTGACCACCAGCATCATAACGACTCTGGGGACAGGTGACAGTTACTTGATAATGGGTGTGAGATGGTTAAAAGCATCTCCCAGAACTGCTGGAGGTGTCTTGCCACAGCGCTGTCAAATAAATGGGGCCGATAGCTACAGACGTCTTCGTGCTCTGCAGTCAGACTGGAGTTGATGCACACAACCGCTATCTTGTTTGACTGCAGGAAAAGTGACAAAAAATGGAGATGAGCAAATTCAACCCATGTATTTGGCAGGCAGGAATTAGTGGTTGTGTGTCCAACACAGAGCGGATAGAAGATTTATCCAAGCATAGCAGTTTCTCATTGCTCCTGGCTTACAGCTTGCCCCTGAGACACACAGTCAAACGAGAAAAACAACAGAGATATTGATTGTCTGCAGCTAGACTGAGTTGTTAATGAAATTGCAAATGTTAGCTTAGATGCTCTGTGAAGATTTGCTCAGGGATTCAAATGTTGTGGTCTCACACTCACAGGCATTTGATTAGGTATATATTGCTGGAAGTGTAATTTTGCCTGCGGAGCCTTTGGAACTGATAATAAAGCTTCAGGAGGCAAAAACTAGACTGAAAGGGAGCCCAAGATGAATTTATAGAGCTGCCAGGAAGAAAAGTTTCTTTATAAACTGAGCAGCTTGGGTTTGGAAGTCCTTGAAAAAGAAACTTAGAAAGAAATTCTCATCTCAGAGGCAGTGAACTATTTCTAATGATACTATGCCACTGTTATTTTGCAGGTGTCTCCTATCTTTCCTTGGTGTATTTGTAATTGCAAGAAATAAAAAAGAAGAGCATTTACAAATTCCTTTTATTGACTGTGGACATATTCCTGGTAAGTAGGGCTTTTTTTCTGTCTCTCTGTTTAAAAATGAGATATCAGCTAATGGGATGACCTAGGAGAGTTGAGTCACAAATGTGCTCTAGTCATATTTAATAAATATACTGTTCCCTTATTTTCTATTCCTGTTCCCAACAGATTTTTCAAAGAATTTTTCAGAGTTTTTCCAAGCTATTGTTACAACCAGTCAAATGAAAACAATGATTACTGGAGCAAAGAATGTTTAAATGATGGATTGGTGGGGGATTTGTTTTATTAAAATTCTTCACAGAGTTGTTGTTTTTCCCTTCTTTCACCCCATTTCCTTAGGACAAAAATTGACAGGCAAAATACAACCAGATTCTCACAGTTCACGCTATGGCACTCTGAATAATGAAGACGACTCAGTGAAGTCAAAGCTGAAGGAAGAAAGCATCTTACATGCTAATTAACAGAAGGAACGCCACTGGAACAAGGATCAGCAGCACCTTTTTGTTGGATGTATTCAAGTATATGTTGAACTCCTGTATGTTGATGAGTCATAGTATTATTTAATCCTACTTAATTTATCCCATGGCTGTCCCAAATGTGTTCTGAAGATAAAGGAAGCCTTAAGAAAAACTAAATAACCATTAATGAAACTGAACATTCTCCTAGTATCAATGCCTCTTGGGGATATTTTTAGAGTCTTAATTGCCTTGAAATGCAAATAGGCACAGAACAGGATTATAAAAATTCCCCTTTGAAACCCCCCAGGTCTGTGTAGTTGCTTAAAGACAAAGGTGGCAAATGAGAATAATTTTCAGAAGTGACTTTGAAGTATTCTGCTATATGTATAATACCTTTAAAAACCTGATCCTTCCTGTTCAGGAGTCAAAACTGTGGGCATATATACAGTATACACAAATATGTACACACAAAGTATTTTATATTATGGGTAGAGGGAAAATCCTGATTATCTTCTGCCATCAGATTAATTCTCTTATCTTCCAAGGAAATAAACACTTGTGTGAGGAGGGGGAAGGAAGAGAGCATTTGCCATAAACATAGGCACATGCGCACTTTTGTGGTGCTCAGCCAAGGCAGAGCTAGGGAACCACGCTTGATATTTTACATCTTCCCAGTAGAGTCTGGTGCACTGGGCTGGACTGGGCTGGGCTGTACTATCTGTTAGTATAGTCTAGCCTGAGGTATAGGCTCTGTTTTCAGGAAAACAAGGTTTCAGTAAAGAAGGTGCCAAGTTCCCCAGAGGGCATGGGGTAGCCAGGCTCCCTCCCTTGTTGTCTCTCGGAAAAATACTCCTAAAAAAGAAAAGTAGGGCAACTCCTGCCTCCTTCCTAAACCACTGGTAATGCTGGAAGAGGAAAGGCTGTAAAAATCAGGATCACAAAGAGTCACGGTAACAGTACAATTTTTCCTTCATTAAATAGTAGTGTCTCCACACTGATTTGAAGAGCCAGCAGTGATGCGAACCATGGCAATATAGGCTCTGTGTTCAGGTCTGGGAGGTCTCGGTGTCCCTCAGTCGCAGCCTCCCAGCAAGAAAGCTTCTCTGGGCATTCATCGTGGGTCCACTTAGCCCTGCCTCGTAGCACCGATCTACCTCAGCCAGCACAGTGGGGATCAGACACCTCCTCTGCAGAAACAAGTGAAAGTGCTCTTGAAAAGCGTTCGCATCTTGGACAAGATACTTCTTTTAGGTTTGAATTAACCTGCAGTAATGGATAGGGGCCATAGGTTGTGCGTATATTGTTTCAGTGGGATAAGAGGAAACGAGGTCTCTTTTTTTCCCCAAATAATTGCTTATTTCATGTTAAAATAGGTACAGCTGAAGATCCATAAGACAGTTTCATTTCAAACTCTACGAACTGCACACAGAGCTGCAGTTTTTCCTACGCAGCAATGTCCCGGGAGCCAGGGCGCGGGGCGGGGGGTTGTGAAGTTCTTTTCCAATGTGAATCTTTTCCAGCTGGCACAGGACAAGACTGTGTCTGCACCTTACTTGTACCAGCTGCCTGGCTGTGGCCTTCCTTTCCCCTCTTACAGCTTGAGTTCAAGTTTCTAAAGCTTAAAATAAAAAACCCCACACATTCTTTTTGTATGCTTTCTCCAGGGAATAAGGGCATGCCTCTATCTTTCTTTTGCAAGTCAAATTTAAGCCACTTTCTAAGTCTCAAGTGAGAGTGTGCGCTAAAGATGGAAATAGGAGACCTACAGTTTTTCATTCTGTGAACTGGGAAACAAAGGGGTGAAAGGATTTGGGTTTGTTTCTTTTTTAAATGATTGGCCTTGGGCATCTTTCTGAAATCTGTTTCCATGATTCAGGAGGGCTGGAGGAGATAATAAGGTTACCAGCTATAGGATTTTCTCTTTAAAGCACGAAATCAAATGTAAAAATCTGTGGCAAATGTTATTATTTATTTCAAACTACTGTATTTCTTCTTGAACAACACTTCTTTTCTTCCTATGGGTTTATAAAAAAATTATAAGGGTTAAAATGTTTTCTGTAAACTTGAATGTAATTGAAATTAATTTATGGAGCAAAACACTGGCAGGAATTATGTGCAATTAAAACTTGTGATTTGACCTGATTTTTGAGATTTGAGCATGTTCCAACTAATTAATGTATTACAAGATTGGAAAAACTCAGTGATGAGAATTCATTACTGCTCTGCCAAGAAAGGGACATGATTTGTTTCAAGAATCAGTTTCTAATCAATGTCATTTTCAGATTCTGCTTGCGATATTTAGGTTGCAAACACCACAGGGAGATGCCTGCTAAAAGAAAAGCCTTTTCACTGGAATACAAAAAAGTCTCTGGAGCCCTTCTCTTTAATAATGAGTTATTTTCTTGCGATGTTTTTCCTGACATCAAAAATGTGGGCCAGATATAAGCTGCAAAACTTGCACCTGCAGACTGAACTTTCTTGAACAGATCCTCTACAGCATCTGAGGAAACCAAACCACGGGAAGGCGTGGTGGGCAGGCGGCGGCTCACATGGTCCCCCAGGCTCCAGCTTGGGATTTTTGACAGACCAGAACCAGCAGGACTCGTTTAGCACTTGTTCCACTGCTGGTCACGCTGCGGTAAGAGATGAAGTATTAACTGGCCATGGGCCTGGAAATGGGAGCTCTGGAGTAGAGTGAGTCCGTTTAATTTTTGCCATAAAATATCGGGATGCATTTACCAAATGGTTTCAGCTGGCAAAAAACAAATGAATTTTGGACTGGATTTGTATTTCTGCCCATGGTAGGGGCCTGGCGTTCACCTGGCAGGCTTATTGCCTGCTCCTCACTACAGCCCAGCTTTTGGTGGCCTCGTGTTTTGCACGTAAGGGCAGTGGTCACCTAAAACCAAAGGAGAGATGTGGGACATTATGGGGGCTTGAGCTTTTGTGGTTTGAAGCTGTGGTTTCATGCACCTGGCGAGCTGCTCGAATGGTTCAGTGCTGCTAGAAGTCTCATCCTCTTTTTCCCATCTGTGAGGTCCCTCATGGCCTGTGGCTCTCTGTGGGCCAGTTCAGCTCACTCATCCCACAGAAACCATCTGCTTTCTTCCCCTTGCTGGGTTGGCTCTCTGAGCTGAGCCAACGATGAGGCTGACTGGAGCATTTGGTGGGAAGAAGGGGAAAAGGAGGAGAGGGAGCGAGACCTCTCTTCTTTAGGGGGAAGTATTATATTAGTTCTCTCCTGAGGAGCTTCACCGTACAGCAAGCATCCTGCTAAGCTCACTCCTCATGTGTCACCATGTCCCAAATGCAGCAGTTATGAGCTTCTTGAAGCATTTTTAAGTGTCTGACTCCTGAAGCAAACCTTGACCCAGACTCACTGGGCTGTGCGTTGAGTGGCTCCACATGGAGCTAAGACAGGCATCCTGTGGCACGAGGAGCGTCCTAAGGTCAGCTGGAAGCCCGGACACGTGTCTGACTATACAACTTATTCTAAGGACTGATTTTTTTCTTTCCATCGACTGTTTGTTATAAGGTGCATAAACAGTGCTGGAAGGTTGGACTGGGACTAAAAGTCTTCTGAACTCAAAATGGTGTCCCCTTCCAACCCACTTTATGCAGGATCGTTGGTTATTTGCAGAGAAAAATGTTGACTCTGATAACACTGGGGTGCAGATGAGTAGACCGTGCTGTCTTTCAGTTTGCCCTTTTGTTACTGTCCTCTGAGGCTTGGCCTTTTTCTTGTTTAAATTTGTTTGTTTACTCCTTTTGGAGAAATCAGCTGGACTGTGTTAGCAACTAGCCCAAAGGAGAGAGAGGCTAATTACCATAATTATTATTGGAGGGCCAAGCTGGAAGGTTTACAACCTGAGGCCACTTCAGGAGAAAAATATAGAGAAATGTTTAGTGCTCTGGATTCGCAGGAGCTTAAGAAATCCTGTGTTTGAAATGGTTCTGGAATAAAATTAGGGACATTAGTGAATAAATAGTGATTCCATATATTTTCGTATGTGATTTTAGTTTGGCTTTTTTTTTTCTTTTTTACTGATTTGGGAGTGAAGGATGGCTATTCTCTGTCTAGAGAAGCAGAGAGGAAATAAGCCATTCCCTTGGCAGATGGGAGATGTTTCAATCTTTTGAAGCTGGGAGAAGTGTAGAGGCACCTTCCAAGCACCCTGGCTGAAGTAACCATGCAGTTATACAAGGAGGCAGCACTGGCAAATACATCACTACATATTAAGCAGTCGTGACCATTTAGAAAGGATCCTTGTCCTCTTGTCATGCGTTAAATCTGTTCAGAGCACACGTAGCTGATCTGGCCCCTTAGGCTGCACATAAATGTATTTTTGAAACATGCTGAACCAGTCTCTGGGGTCTGGGCTCCTTGATCATCCCATTGATGCTTCTTTGGCATGTACCTGTCGCACAATGCAGAGCTCGTGCCAGGTCCTCCCTGTGTGAAAATCAGACTGTGTGGTGGGTACACACCACAGGCTTACTCTGGTAAGAAGATACAGTATTGCCAGGGCATTTCCCTTGACCTGGGAAGTGTTTATAGGGTGCTGCCCTACAAGGAAGTTGCACAAACCCACAGTCTTTGATTATGTTCCCTTTACTTTGGGATTCCCACTGGAGTAAGCAAGGGCAACTTTGGGTATCCACAGAAGCAGAATTATTGGCACCTCAGAAACTTCCAGGCACAACAGATGGACCCTAAATAAAGAGTTAGGTGGCTGCTGAGTAGGTTTCTTATTTAATCTGAATTCCAGTTTTTCAGTTAGGCCCCTAAAGTTTGTCCAAGCCTTTGAGGGAGAAAGCGCATTTAATAGTACAAATCTGCAGTAGCATTTTGACTGCTGATGGACTCAGGCATCGGTGCCAGGGGAATTTGTGTCAGTTCACAAGGTAACGATGAGAGGGATGATGTTCGGCAGCAGAATCAGAAATGTACCATGGTGGCAGGAGAGTTTTGCATGAACACAGAGGAATGACTCCAGGGGACCACTAATATACAGTGGTCTCCTGGACTCCTTGTTGACAGTGTCAACAAGGCATTTGTTGACAGTTTTCAAAGTAGAGCTACTGTGAAGGAATTATTAAACAGGTGGTTCTAACGCTGACTGTTTTACATGAAGTGAATGTATCACTGTAGCCCATGGCACTAATACCTTAAACATGAAAAGTGGCCTGTGGCCATTGATGAAGGAGCCAATTTCTGTACTTTGCTAGATCACATTGGGAAAAATAGAAATGATTGATTTAAGCCTCCAGCACAAACATGCGCTTGCCAGCTCTCCAGTTGGAGATTTCCACTCTTGGAATAGGCATTGCCTTGCCTAGATGAAATCTTTGGAGTCTGCTGCCAGAATCATTAAATTGGTTGAAAGAACAGGACTGTCATTTGTCTTCTGTTTGATAGCTGGTGGGCATAAATCCAGAGCAGCATGAACACGAGATCAGGACTTTTCTCTCAATTTAAAAAAAAATTTAAAGGTTTTTCTTGAGTTTCAATAGCATGTGTACCAGGCCCAGAGATTTATGCTGTCTAATGCTCTGTAATACTCTCAGTCAAGAGTAAGAGAGAAAACTTGCATGGCACAGAGGCTCCTAATTAGGCAGTTCTTACCTGTCACTGAAGGTTACTGCTGGTAACACATCATACGGCAATAGAGTACAACAACAAAGTACTGGAGCTTCTATTCAGTTTTCCAAGAACAGCTGTTCTGTGTTTTACAAGGGAAAGGAGCTGAGGAATATGATTTACTATTACTAAGCATCGCAGTTACCCATGTGTTTATTTTTTCCAGGCAATATTTAACAGTTAACTAACAGGCATGTCCTGACAATACTGACTGGATGCTGGGTGCATGGTGTGACCGTGTGCTTCCTTGCCCCCAGCCTGACCCTTATCTCCCGTAACCCTGCTCAAGCGATAACCACCAGTGGTGGTCGCAATGGATGCGTCTGGTCATGATGGCTGCATCTGGCTCAAAGTGCATTTGGGAAAGAGATAACAACACAATAGCCAAGGGCTATTGTGCGATGTGGCCACCTAACCACAGTGAAAAAACTAAAATCTGTGGTCAGTATGCAAATATGACTATGAGTCGATCATCTTACCCCCATAAATAGTGAGCAGCCCAAGAGCCCGTTAAGCTCTCCTGCATGGCAGTGGGCTGCACGCCAGGATCTCCCCTTGAGCAGGGACGCCTCTCAAGGTTACTCCTCGAGGTTGAGAGATTCCTTACTGCAACAGATCCTCGGTAAGTGACTAATAGCATGCTAAACTTTGAAATCTTGGCTAAGTGATATAAAGGATTGATTGCGCATATATAATCCTTTGGACATAAACCATTGACCAAGTCTGGGACTAGGATTGGATCCAGCTGCACCTAGACTCCTCTCTGAGAAGGAGCTTAGAAAGCAAGGTGATCCTTTCTGAATCTCATGACTCAACAGGAGGGTCTCCCTGACAGTTTTGTCCTGTCCTCCATGCAGTAAATAATCAAGTGTACCTTGCCATCGAATCTTGTTAAACCACTGTTGCATTTACCATTGAACCTTGTTAACTCACTATTTTATATCAATAAAGCATATTTTTGCTTCGCCCTTATGAATGAAGTGCATCACTCCATCCGTGACACGTGGATGTGCTGCAGGATTCGATGCAGCAGTGTGAATACCAGCAGGTTGCTGATACGAGAAGGCAGCTTGAGGTCATCTGGCCTGGCCTCCTGCACAGCTCCAGTCAGGCAACCTCCTCCAAGCACTTCTGTGTGAACCCTTTGGCCCATCTACAGAAGGCGGCACCCCGTCCTCTCCTACTACTCAAAGTAGAGGATCCACCAATGCCATTAGTAATTTGTACTAGCAATGAGTCATTGTTTGCTTTTGAACTGTGCCTTATGTCTATTTTAACTTGTCTAGATTTAGCTTGCAGCTATTTGTCTTTTGCCAGTGATTTAAAGCACTCGGTAAGTCCCTCTAGTAAAATACAGTAAGATGACTTGGGCTTTTCGCTAAGCCAAATAGACAGACCTTTTAAGTCTCTCACCATCAGACATTTCTGTCAGCCCTCACATTGTTTTCTGTGGTTGTTTTCTGCTCTCCGTCCATTTTTCCAGTGTCTGCAATTGGCCAAATACAGAGTAAAAATCAGATCCTAGCAGCACTGAAGAAGTAGCACAGAACTGGACCCGACCCAGGCACGGTGATGGGGTGCCCAGCCTCCCCTCTTCCCACAGCTGCAGCCCGGCCACCTCTCCCAGGAGGTGCCTGCGCTTTCTGTCTTGACACTGTAACAGCGGCTGTTTTGCATGCCCAGAGTTGCAGCACCCTTGATTATTTTCAGTGATTTGACTTCTGACTCATTGCTGAGTTTGGTGACTGTCCAAGGAGTAGGTGCCTCTGCTCAGAGGTCCCTCGGAGATCCAGCACAGCAGGACACCGCGAAACCCTCTGGCCCAGGGGCTGGCACAGACATGGTGGCACTTGGCAGGGGTAGTAAGCAACCTCGCAGAGCTGCCCTTTCTCCAGTGCCTGGGAGATTTGAGAGCTCAGCCTGGATTTGAGAGGAGGGTGACTCATTCAGTAACTGTTTAAGGTGCAGTAAGTAAATAGGCTCTGGGCGGGGTGCCTGGATGTGGGGAGACCCTGCCTAGGTCAGTTGGTCACTCCTCAAGGATGGTGATGGTGCACCAGAGAGAAGGGATGCTGATATGTGTTATATACGACAGAAGGGCTTCTTCTGCCTCTGCCCCTTGCTGCTCACAGCCTCAGGGCGACGATGTGATTTGAAAGCAACAGTTTGGGCATCTCCCCTCCAAGAGGACACAAGACCCGCTAATGCTGAATGGGGCATCCAAACCCCAAAGAGCAGCAGGATGTGCGTGCCAGCCCTGGTCTCGTTGGCTCATTCAGGTGATCAGCCATTTATTTGGGCTGTGGATGTTGCCACCCTGAATTGCCCAAGGCTCCCCACAGGGTCCTGCTTCTGGGTGGACCCTGTGCTTCTGGTCCTGCTTCTTCTCCCTGCACAAGGGACGAGTCTCCCCCAGCCCTTTTGGGGATCTAGATTTTGAAATGCATTTGTGTTGGAGAGAACGTTGTGGTGCATTTACAGCCCAGGCTCCTGTACTACACCACAGAGCAGGCACAGCTATTTTGCTGGTACCGTTGCACTGTGAATAGTTTGAATTCAGTGCTTTGAGGTGTTTGGGGTGGTTTTTCTTAGTAATTTCAAATTAACAGCTCAGTAATGTCACCTCAATTAGCCTGAGGTAATTTGTGGTAGACTTCTTTGTTTAAAAAAAAAAAAGCTGCTTCTAATAGTGAAGTCTTTGCAAATAAAAGGCCATGCTGGAGCACTTTGAATGTGATTACAGTGACTCACATTTTTAACGGCTTTTTTTTATCTCAAAAATGGCTTTTTTCCAAACAAAGTCCTACAAGGCCTCATATAACAAACAAGGGTTACTGCTCTTTTCCACACATAACATGAAAAATATCCTTGAGCGGAGCGAACTGCAGCCCATCTGCTGTAGCTTGGCCCGCCGCGCGGTGCAGCTCCCTGACCATTACACATGGCTCTTGGTAAAGCGAACCACCTGCTTCCTGCACGAGGTCCCGCCTCGAGCCTCCCCAACGCTTCTCCGAGGAGGAAACCCATCCAAACCGCTGACGAGGGATGACAACCTTGGCATTCCTTTTTGCTGCATTTGTTCTTATGCCATTTGTTGTTCACTCAAGTGCTCCGTGGACTTTCGTCTTCTTTTCCATCCAGACTAGAAAAAGGCAGGCTGCGCCAGAGTTAGATAGACTCTTACTTTCCTGTTTATTGCACTCCCTTGCTCTGCAGCTGCAGTCAGCAAAGTCTTCATCTGAGAACTCAAAAGGGCACCCTTGAAAAGGAAGGAAAAGGAAAGAGAGAAGTCTTGGGTCAATTTTGCCAAGGAGTGATCTGAACGTCAGCCCCCTCCTCCCTGATTCAGGGTCTGATGCTGCAGATGGTTAACTGAGCTGAGCCTTTCATGAATCCCACTTATGTCAAAAAAGTACTCACATGAATTCCAGAAGTATCCTGGATGTGTACTTCCCAGACACTTTACCTAGACACTTATAGCGCAGACAAACCATAATTTTGCAAAGGCTGTGCTCAGTAAAAAATGGCATTTCCCCCAGCTGCTTGCCATCACGCTCCACAGCTCTGCCAGCTGAATGGACCGAAGCCAACGCCATTACACAGCGCACGCTGAGCATCCTTGTGTTGCCTTCACTGTCGATGAAGGGACACCTCTGCTAATCTCACCGTCACTGCTCGAAGCAGATTAGGGACCATTCGCATAACCCCATCCACCAGCTACACTGCGAGGGTGCCCTGCAGCCCTGGGCCGAGGAGGTGGGCATGGCTTCAAAGGATGCAGCGCTTTACAAAACAAACGGCTTTCTATGGCCTAAGCGAGTTCAGGGTATGCACTGCTCCAGGGTACCTCTTAGTGGTCAAAATATTAATGTGAAGTTTAAAAGTCCAAGTTGAAATCCTTTCCTAGTCTGAACTGGAGACCACTAGCTACGTCTTCAGGAACTGGAAGAACTGGGCTGTTGGGGGATGAGGACTTCTGCTCAGCCGTGACCCTGCTGCTGCAGTCCGGAGGGTGCTGCGGTGGCACTTCAATGGCCATCAGGACAAGATGCTTCTTTCCTCCTACATTAAAAGGAAAAGAAATTCGGTGCTGTTGTTTTGATAAGAAATAAATAGTTTTCACTGCCTTTTTCTCTGAAGAAGTTAAACCATATTGTTAAATCAACTGATTATAAATAGCCATCAGCAGCACTCTGAGGTAAACACCTCATATGAAAAATTTCAGCTCAGATGGTAGAAATTTGGCAGAGGTTTATGATAAGCTCAAAATGGGATCTTACAGCAGAGAACAAAGCAGTGCTGCCAGCTGTGCCCAAGACCGGGACATTTGCCTTCTTGAAATAGTGTTATTTGGAAGAAAAAGTGTTTGTGGATATGTCTGGTTAACTGGGTACTTGTATGGCATAGCTTAATATCTCACTGGTACCAGCCCTATCATGTGTTCATTAGCGTGCAATGTAGTGTGCCACTCGGTGCTCAGAGTGCACCTTTTTTTTATTTCTTTCTTAGAGACTGAAGTTGTGCAACATGCAGTACATATCATTAGAATTGGAAAAAATACTAATTTGCTATGCATAAATAAGTCTTCTAATGCAAAATAAAATCACAGCTTTAAATGTGTCATCGTTAACCATTGGCCAAAACAAAATCATAGCTTAAAAATGTGTCATGTCTGGCTGGCCAAAACTCAAGCCTATGTTAATCTGTTTTGTTATGCTAAATGGTGGCTTTAAACACACCAAGCCACGGGCAGAGCTAGGCTGCAGTTGGAGCTGTATGAAACTGGGTAAAATGTGCAACACACACTGCAGTAAAGCATTGCTTAAGATGATCTCAACATCAACCTACGAGAATACAGTTGTGCTAAAAAATTATAGGAATGGTCCTGAGACACAGCAAAATGGTCCTGAGACACAGGAGAGTG
The DNA here is from genome assembly GCF_034638445.1 of Ciconia boyciana. Lineage (NCBI taxonomy): Eukaryota > Metazoa > Chordata > Aves > Ciconiiformes > Ciconiidae > Ciconia > Ciconia boyciana. The sequence goes on from NC_132935.1 coordinate 25,046,511, forward strand.
CCTGAGATACAGCAAACATTGGTGCTCATAGATTGCAGAAGCCTCAGCAGATACCAGAGTCCCTGGGCTTTCCTTCAGCTGCTTAATAACTAACAACCAAACTGCTGGGGTGAGCTGGGGGGTTACTGGGAGGCATTCAGACCCTTGCCTTGAGCCTGTGCTTACAACAGACTGTGCCCCAGCACAGGTAAGAGACAATCCTGAATTCCTGTGTGCTCGTGGGTATGGCAATGTTTTGGTTCCTTTTTTCAAAGAATCAAATTCAGGTGAAGTAGGTATAGCCATAAAACCTGGCCTCCTCCTCTCTGGAGCAACCACTCCTGTTGACTCTTCCCCATTCCCTCCATTTGCCTTTCACAGCAGGACTTTGGGGTATTTCTGTGTTCCCTGTGATGGAAGAGGCACCAGAGCTGTCAGCAGTCAGGACACCAGTTTGACTCCTCTGCACACATATGTGTTTGGCATCTTTGCTTAGAGTCTCGTCCTGAATCCTTTTGGGTCGGCTCCATACACAGAGTTTGTTGGGTGCTCAGCGGCATCTGGCTAGGGCCCATGGGTGTGACTGCAGTACAAATAATCCACTAAGATAAAAGGCAGCATGAACACAAGAATAAATAGGCTTACATGTACCGTAAAAATGTGTCTGGAATTACAAAGTTTCTAGCAAGCTCTGGTAGAAGCAAGCTCTAGAACAAGGCTCCAACAAGCTTTACAATAGAAACAGCAGGAGCAAGAAACCTAACTAGTCTTAAGATGGAGCCCGCAAAACGTATGATCTGTTTGTCTGCAATAGCACAGGAGCGTCTGATATGGAGGTCTCTCCCTGTCTTTTGCTTCACAATCTGATGTAGCTGTTACATTCAGTCTTGGCTTCCTGCAGCTATAAAGCTGCAATGTGAGCTTCTGTGTATAGCAGAAAGCACCTCCCTTCTGTATAGTGGAGCTGTGAGGAAGGGAAAAGACTTGCATTTGAGCCGAGGCTATGCAGTAGCTGAGATATTCCAGGAGCAATATTTATACTGGAAAAGCCAACCCAGCCTACCGCAACAGTGGTAGTAAGGGCTTCAGCAGCATCTGAGGTGGTGTCCAGGAGACAAAAGAAGTGGAGTAAAATAATATAAAACTGCTGGTTTTTATTACTAGCACTATTGCATCTAGTATGCTTCATTCATGAGTATTAAGCACTTGGTGGAAGAATGGAAGCCTGATGCAGCAATCTGTCATTGACTCTAAAGAGTACAGACAATACATGAGGCAGATATTTTGTGTCTTGCCAAACAAATAAAATAGTGGACACACTTCTCCAAAGCAGTGTTCCTCCATGTGTTTTAATCCAAAGATCCCTGAACATTTTGGAGGACTAAGCTGCAGGCTGCTTGAAAAGTCTGAATGCAGTGGTCTTCATGAATAATCAACTAAAAATTAGGCCGCCCTTTGAAAGTTTTGACAACGTGTGCGTGGGTTTGGGCAGTTTCGGGATGGGGGAGATAGTGGGGAGAATTGCTTTGCTCTAGAGTGATCTCAGAAACCATTCTCTGAAGTCTTTCAGACCACGAGTGGTCCCCAGAGCACAGGTTGAGAAATACTCTCCCATGGACACAATAACATGTGAGAGCAGAACTGCATTGCTCCCCAAAGCTGCCAAGTTCATGAGGGATTGCTCGGAGAGCAGGGGATGGTTAGACCTCTCCATTGTTATTCACAGCTCTAACTTACAGCAAAATAGAAAATAGTGCTCTAATTGTTGTCATAGCGAAGGAAATGTTTAAACCCCAATGCAAATGTAACCCATCCTGTTCTTCTGCAAGCATGCGTGGAAAGCCTGAGATGTAAGGTCTCCTGGGTATTCCCATGAACTGGAGTATAAAATCAGAGCTGATACATTCAACGCCTTGTACGCTCTAACTGATGTCAGTGATGATCAAAACATGCAAGAACTGAGAGGGAGTAGAGATTTTAAGGAAAGTTGCATCAGCAGTCACCAGTGTAAAAGCATCCCAAGGAAGACGGGTGGGTGGGCTCTAGAAGATACGGACAGTAAATGTACAGACCCCTGAAAAGAGCCAGGTTTCCTAATGGGTTTCTTTCATTTTCTGGGTTGAGGAGTATCCTTTTAAGAGTCTGGAAACATTTTCTCAGTGAGTGAGAGGTGCCTCAGAAATGAGACATAAAAGGATAGTCTGACTAGAATCAGTACTCCCCCCCATCAAGTTTCCTTTTGAATAGTAATAAAGTGTAAATATTGAGGAGTCTCCTTTTGGTACTTACAACAGTCTTGCTTTTCTGTTCCTTTTGAGGAGCACTTAAGAAAGATACCTCTTTTCCCTTTGTCAGTAGGAAAGCAGTAAAATTACAGTCATCAAAAAATACTGGCATTAGCTCTGAAAAGGTATAGTGCAGAAGTATGTCAAAGAAAAAAAAAGGAAAATTAAATTTTTGTTACAGTCTGTTTAAGATAACTGAATTCCTCTAAGTGAGTAGCACATTTATCATCATGAATGTCACAATTTCCACAGGTAACCTTCATTAAGTCTCTTAAGTCAACCATCAACACCCACATGTTTCAGAGTCTGCACAGCAAAACCAATAAAACCAGTAGGTGTAATAATCGCTGCTGTTCTCTCTCCCCATCGCTTTCTTTATATAAGAGCACGTGTGTGTGTGTGTGTGTAAAACTGACATAAATCTAGCAAAGAGCAAGATTTGCTTGTCTCTGCTCTTATCATGCATTGATGACTCAAAAATATATCATTCTGAAAAATAAAGAAGTCTTCTTTCTCCCATACCATCCCCCTACAGGAAGAACTTTCTTTTTCCTGCCCAAATCATCACTTAAAACATTTTAGGACTAAAACATGACTAAACCTAAACATCTCCATTTAGAGCAAGCATTTTCCAGCAGGTTTCGATGGTCAGCTGTGCAGATCATTTGGCTTCTATGCAGTTATTTGCAAAGGAAAAAAGGGTTGTTATAAGCAATTTAATTTTTTTTCAAATATTACTTTCTTGATAATGTTATACAATAAAGCCCTGATAGCTGGTTTATAGGCCAGCTCCACAAGACAAACAGACCAACTACACAAGAGAAACAGTGAACAAATTGGCCTGGCCAAGGAAAGCTTTCCTAAGATAATTAAAAACACCTCGTGCCTGCAGTGTGAGAAAGAAGACAGCTTTCAAAATATTTATCTTTGAGCTAAAATACAGGTCCCAAGCCTGAGTTTGAAAAGCAGCTGAAAAATAGTTGGCCCCGCTAAGGAGCTGATGCGCAGCCGGGGGTAGGTGGGACAGGCTGTGAGCACCACGCAAGTGGGACCAGGGCCAGCGGGTCAGCCGGGATGGTCCCCGGAGAAGGTGGGCAGGGATCTCCTTCCTCTCATTTCTGTTCAGCTTCACATCTCAGAGAGGCACGTTTCCCTGGTCTCAGAGGCGCGTCCCCCACCAGCTATCTCACAGTCCCTCCTCACATGAGGCTTCCCATTAACCGGCCCCAGCACCTTTAGCCTCTCAGTTTGTTTCTCCCTTTCTGTCCTTCTATCCTTCAGCACTTGTGGATAACCATGCGGCACACCACACAGCTCCTCTGTCTCTCCTGCATCTTCTGTGGACCGCCCCACTGTTAGGATATCCAGAATACCCCTTTTTGGTCAACATGTCCTTCTCCTGTTGCTTCTCTTCATGTTGGCTTCACGTAAGTTACTTAGGCAATGGTTTATATGAAAACCTAGGGTGAGAACAGAGGTTGGCAGGTAAAAAGGCTTTGGTGGTAACCTCATTTTCAGTCCCTAACTTTAGGAAACTGCTGCCTCCTGGTTCCAGGTTTCCCAGCATCATGGCTGCTTGCAACTCGGTGGTTTTGTTTCTTTTGGAACATTTCCTTCACAAGAAGAAAGGAAGCAAAGTTCAGCCATTACTGCATGAGCGGGAAGTGAAGAAAAAAACCCTCTCCTCATTATAAAAATATCCTCAGACCTTTTCCCTGCCTTCCCCCACCCTCCAAGCAAGACTCCAAAGCAAAAGGCAGTCTTGGGCAGTGACATTTGCTATGGAAATACGTTCGTGGAGTGCAGCACAGGACTGGGTCCCGGAGGAAATTTTTGTTGTTCACTTGATAGTCACAAGTATTTGGAAATCACCTAACGAGCATGTGGGGCAGGGTGTTACTGTCTCATTCACTCATTAAACCTGCACCTGGTGCATTTCTGTGCAGCAGCCACGTGCAGAACTGCTGTCTCCACAAATAAATGGCCTGAGGAAGCCAAGGGTCTGGAGAGAAGGACAAATCCCATGCCCGGGGTGAGCTCTTGCACATTGCAAAATTGTACAGTAGTGCTCTCCCCTATAAGCCTCAGCCTGGCACGTTTGGCCGCCTGTTGGCTGCAGGTGAGAGCTTTGCCGAAGCTTGTGGGCCAGCTCCTGTTCACTGTGTAAGTTCTTCTGCTAGTGCCGCCTTCAGATGCTGTTGAGCTACAAAAAATGCAGTGTGCTCCGAAAATGCAAACAAGTTGGACATCTAACTAGAGAATATGGTCACAGTGGAATTATAGTTTTGAAGACCCGTTTCTCTGAGAACTAGGGAATAATAGAGCCCAATAAGCAACACAAGGATACAGAAAACGCTCGCCATATCTTCAGAGAAACCTGCACAGAAGAGTGACATCTTTGGACAGGGATCATCTCTTATTTGTGTCTCTTACTTTCTTTTGGCTAAGAGTGGCATCTCTTCTTAGTACATACCTGATCTGTCCTCACGGCATTTCGTGCTACTAAATGGCTTTGTTGAGCCAGGAGATGGCACAGAGGCACAGAAGCCCTGATCTCTTGCAGGGCCTCTGAGACATCACATCAGCGGTATCAGGAATAGCACGTAGCATCCAAGGGGAAAAGATTAAAACACCATACTTGTGAAAAAAAATTGTTAAGAAAAAGTTTCAGACCCAGAGGGAAGAGTTTCTCAGGCTGAGAACCACGTGTTGGATATCCTCCAACAGTGAAGGACTACTAAACTTATAAAAGACATGCAACATCAGATAACACCAGCGACGCATCCGGATCATTATCCTGTCTCCGGCCACAACCAGGTGGTGCCAGAGCAAAGTGCAGGAACACCTGTATCCGGTAACTGCATGTTGGGTGAAAGTGTTCATGGTCTCCTTATCAAGACTCAAGGCTTCTAGGAACACATTCTTCTAGGATGAACGCAGTGTTGCCTCATTGAAACAAAAAGAAAGGGGGGAGGACGTGCCACCAAAGTGTAACGGTAAACTCCACATGCTTATGCGCTTACTGCCGACAAGTTAATATTCCATTAAAGACAGATTCAAGCCCTGAAGACACTGGACGCACGAGTAACCTTGCGCATATCTGAAGTTAAGAGGCTACCTTGTTTGTTGCATGATTAGCAGCTAAGGCGTAGGCAGATTCATTACAGCTACAGCAGTTCTGCAGCACTTACTTGCACAGACAGAGCAAAACACAAACGTGAAGCTGATAATTTCACAGTATGTTAGAGGTCTGTAGCAATACGGGAAAGGGCCAAAATGGATGGTGGCAAATAGTGGGGAAAAGTTCATGAGAAAAAAAATGAGGGAAGTAAATTGTATTAGCAGAAAAACAGGGCATGACCCTACCATTTGGCAAAGTTACAGAAGTGTTAACCTTTGGAAATGCTATTAGTTCATTGCTGTTGGAAAGTTGGCTAGAAAGGCAACACTCAGGACTGACTCAGTTCTAGGGTTTCTGCTGTGCTAAGCACAGTAACACATGAACACACCTCCCCTCTCGCAGGCACTCTTGTAAGGAGCAGTCACTAAATACTGTGTTATTCCTAATATTTTGCTACCCTAGGCAACCAACCACCGACTCCGCTCCGCATGACACAGCCTGGAAGAACTAGATAGTCTAGAATCAATTTGCTACTCCCGTTGAGTTTGATTTTATGATCTTAACACTTGTCATTTTGGGAAGGAACAAAACATTCACTGTTCCCAGGGTATGTAATGCTACTGGGAAGCCATAAATTTTAATTCAGTGCCTTATTTCCCTCGTGAAGAGATGTTGTTCATATGTGCTGTCACAGTTGGGGGTTCCTCTTTTTTTTCCTTTTGGTTGCTTGTCCCTTCATTAAATTGGAACACACTCAGAAGCACGACAGCTTTTGTTTCTATCAATGATGGATGTTATAGTGAGAGTTTTGGTCTGGTTTCCTTGGACCAGGAATTGTTTCGCATGAGTTTTTCTGCTGGATGAGCTGGCACTCCTCTCTGCTCCTGGCTCCCTCTCCGAGCTCTGCCAATCACTATTTTTCTTCCTTCAGCATCCAGCTTGAATTTGAAGTGGCAGGAAATAGAGATTGATGGTTTTATTCTTTAGAGGAAAGGAATCAATTCGGAGTTCATGCTGGTGCCCAAAAGAGACTTAGGGAAAAGAAGTGCCCTGCAAGTTTGTCCAAGGGTATTTCAGGGCCTGAAAACGGAAACAGAAAACTTATTAAAAATATTTGTATTTTTAATTTAAATTAATATTTTAATTTATTGGAAAATCATACTCCTATAGAGTTTTCTGTAAGATATATTGCTTCATATTTGGGAAAAAATTACCTGGATGTCTAAACGCTCAGAGAAAATATCTGCTTTTCATTTTTCCCCCTTGTATTTTCCACTTGAAAAAATTTTACCATGACAAAAACTGAAGGTACACACAGAAAAGCGTCCAGTTAATTGAAGGGTGCCTACTGCAGTCTATGAAAGAAGATAGGTGATATCCTAAAGGACAGGAATTTTAATGATAGCAACCAAAGTTCAAAGGGGAATCTTTTAAGAGTTTTCTATAATTTTATGTTACGGGATAAAAGTATATCCTGCCTGTGAGGTCAGAAACTCTGTTTAGCTCCTGTTTGAGAAGGAGACTCAAACTTCAGTCAGGAGGTTGGCTGAAGCTTTTCATATTTTTCAATACTCAGTGGTCTTAACATTTTGAGGAATGAAAAGGAGGAAACAGATACTACAACTTGTATGTTTTTCTCCAAGTCTAGGTCCCCACAGACTAATTTATATTCTTGAAAATATGCAAATTAATTTTACAAATGGATCTGGATAAGAATCAATTTTTAATGGTCATCAATTTAATGACCTTGCAGATAGAAGAGGTCACCTCTCTTACTTCTTAATAAACTCTGAAATCTAGCTGACGTGCAGTTCACTGTTTTCAATGGTGAAAGGGAAGTTATTATTTTTGGTAGGGTTTTTTGTTCTCATCCCTGAAGACCACATGAAACCTGGCTACTGTCCTGGGACTTCTAGTTCAAGTTATTGTCTTTATAGTCCCTGGAGTTAACCTAATAGCCTGGGATCTTGTCTGTAGAAAACATTTGGAGAAAATGGAATTTATGTTGTATTTCCTGCATATTTTTGATAGCTGCTTGGCCAGACTAACAGCATCCCTCCTTGTACTGTGGGACAGTAATCTTTCAGCTTTTGACGGCATTTTACAGAAGGAAATCTGAATAAAAAATACACAGTATTTCAAAATGAAGGCCAAGATTTACTCAGAGCAGGACCGAAGTGGAATTTAAAACACAGATAGGGCATAAACGTGGCCTTTCCCTCTTCTGTGGTCTCTACTACACTTCAACAGGAAAGTTGTCAAAAAATAAACCATTCCACACCAAACAGTGAGGGCATTGAGTGTGAACTCATGGGGGGTACTCAGCAGAGGAAGGATTCAATGAGAACCAGAGTGGGGGCTGCGGACCCAAACCCCCCACAAGCTGAGGTCCCCTTTGGGGTGCTGCCCAGTCGCACGCTGCTGGTTTGAAATACTTATCTCTTAAAAAACAAGCATTTTAACTACTAAAAGAGATCCATTACTTGAGACACATGCTAATGCTGTGGACTTACATCTAACTCTTCATGTCATGTGTTTTAATGTATATGCTATAGTGTGTATGCTATAGAAAATAATCCCAAGGCTACAGCATTACAATTAAAAAACTAAGGTGCTCTAAAATCATAAGAAATTAAATAGAAAAAAAATCAAAACAGCAAATGGATGACTGCTACTGTTTACACAGGAGACTCCAAGACTCGGGCTCATTGCCCATCCGGACAAGCAGCCAAAAGTTCGTGTCACTGGTGGCACGTGTATCGGTTTCCTCGCTGTCCTGTACAAATAGAGGTCTTGGAAAAAACTCCAGGTGGGAACTGCATCCACCTTTCTAGCCCTGGAAGGGCTGCATGCCTGAGGCACTGCAGGCGGGCAGAAGACAGTATCTTAGTGCATTGTTTAAAAATGTGAATGACAGAACATCTTCCCCAAATGTTACCTTGCTGCAGTATGCTTTGATGCTCTATATTACAAAGAGGCCTTTCCTAAGACTTCCACTTTTCTGATGTGACCTATTTTACTGCATCTGCAACATAATTTCAACAGACTGCAAGGACACCTTCCACTAAGAAAAACGAAATGAACTTGAGGCATTTTTACAAGTTAAAATATGAATAATATTCAAATTACCCTTCTAAATAAAGAGAAAACTCAAGTTTCAAACCATAGGCCTTTTACCAGGAGAGATTAAAAACACCTCTGGCTTTGGAGGTTTTGATTTTAAAGCTGTGTCAAGCTGCTTCTGCTCCTCAGGCAATCAAAAGAAAATGATTTGCTCCAAGGGAAGAAGCGATTTAAATGTACGTTCATTAGGAAGCCTCTTACCTTGTGTGTTACGTGTGTTTGCCCATGTGCAAGCACTTGGACAGGAACATCTTGTAACATTGGTGAGCTCTAGCTTTACACCAGCGTGTTTACAACGAAAAGGGGTTGATTGCATATGATGTGAGAAACAAGCCTTCAGGCAGGGAATTGCTATTTTCTGGATATTTCTGGTTTTGTTGGACAATTTAAAAAGGAGTAAAACTAGCCTTCTGCATGTCTACTGACCTAAAAAAGGACATTTTTTTTCTTTTTTTCCTTTTTTCTTTTTTTCCTTTTTTCTTTTTTTCCTTTTTTCTTTTTTTTTTTTGGCAAACGAACCCAGAATGCCAGGATTGGGATCTCTGAGCTGTTTGTTAGACTCACCCTTCTTTCTCCAACATCAAAGGACTCCAGAGCTTCGCCATCAGCATGGCAAGGATGGGCTTCCGCAGTTTTTGGCAGAGGGTGCTGTCACGTTGCTCCAAGAGCAATTTCTGCAGAGGTTGCTTTCTCACACTCCAGCACCTGTCTCAGCTGGTGGCTGCTGGACGTGCGCACACAGGTTGGGCACTGCCCTGGAAACCTCCTTGGTCCCAGCATCAGGTCTGGGGACACTTTAGGGGCTACAGAAATCTGTAGTTTTGGGGTTGCCATTTTAGAAGTTGTACCACTGTGTGCTACCTATAGGCATAAAAGTAAGTTCTTAAAGACACTGATAGAAACTACAGCTAATTTTTTTAAAAAAGAATTTACTCAAATGCTTACAAATGATTAATGCCTCAAAATACAGCGAAATTCAGTGAAAGTCTTAAAGGAACTAATGGAAACTACAATTAATTCTCTTTTAAGACTTTCCCCGGACTACTATTTTACTGATGCACTAATATTTATTTTCATCTGCTTCTCTTTGAAAAAAAACCCTGGTTACAGTTCTTAGCTGATTTCATACATTTTTGTTATTTCATTTGGAACCCCCTTGATATATTTGCCAACTAATTTACAAGAATTATTACATTGTAAAAATATTCAGAAAACCTGGATGCAATTGATTCCTGTAAGACATTTCGTCTTACAGGAAAATAAATTATCTATCATTAACCCTTTAATCCCTGCTGGCCTGTATCAAAACCACTTCCACATGCATGTTAAAAAAAAAAAAATTAAAAATCACTGCATTAAGCAACTGCCAATCTGGAAAGTGTATTTTTAATTGCAGATTTACAATTTGTTCTTCTGTGCATGTACTCTGGATTTTTTGGAGTGCTAAGGAAAAGTAACAGACTCTGACACGTGTGGTCCCTCTTTCTCACCCAACCCAACCCATTCTGAGCAACTGGCTTCGCCTGTGGGTGAAGCTGCCTTGGGTGACACCTGGTACAACCCGGGTAAGATTTTTTCAGAAGTACATGTGTGCTATTTATAATTAATTACAACTGTAGACACATAGGATTCATCACTAGAGCCACAGTTAAAACAACTGGGGTGTCTCAAGTGGGGAGGAGGAGGTGGCTTATTTCTGAGGTGGCATTTAAACTCATTTTTGAGTGATAAAGCTCTAAATAACTCAGGTTTTGCCTGTCCAAGTTTGCTTTCACTTCATCCTTTTGCTAAAAGACAAAAGAAAAAAACAAAAAACCAAAGAAGAAAAGAGCCTTTTTGATATTACCCAATGTGAAAAAAAGAACAAAACCAGAAATTAAGTGATGTGTGAGAGCGAGCCCTGATGGGCACACGGGTTTACAGATGCATGAGCTCTCCCATCGTCACAACCATTGTATTTTTTTTAAAAGAAAATATTTTCTAGGCTAAGAAACAGGATGCTGAGAGAAGGACTGAGCTGAAACAAACAGCCTTTCTCATCCTGGCTATTTATTTGATCTTCTTGAGATGAAATGAAATATTGAATTGCACCATCCTTTCTAGAAATTACAGCAAATATTCACATATTTGGATCATGACATTTGAGCCACTCTCTCCCTTCAGACTGCTTTTTCATTCTCTGCTTTACTCTTGCTGTGTCCTGGATGTCTTTTTGATTTCTATTTCTTAAGAATCGGGCTTAGCTGTGCAAGGCTGTCAGATTAGCAGCCCTGCTGTAAGCCCATGATGAAAAGACAGCTAAAATGTGTCAAGCAAGCTGATGCTGGTACATGTTATGCACATCTTGGGAGTGTCTAAAAAGTTTTTTTAAAAAAAATCTTTCTGTGTAGGCATTTTTCCTACTATAGAAGAAACTGTATTTCTTTAAGAAGAGACTCAATGCAGTAAATGAAAGCTGTGTTTTGTTTATTCTGTTCTTTTGTCATGCCACCTACTTTGCAAACTACCTTGAACTCATTAATTTTATTTTGTCCAGGGTCAAGCAGGCTCTGACTTTCAAAGCTGCCACAAAATGATTTCAGCCCACCTCCTCTGTCCTTTCCCAGAGTTCTCATCATTCAGTACAAGTTTACTTGCTCTTGCAGGGATTTGATGAGACCAGTGTTCACAAAGAAGAATTTTAATACAGCTGAGTTGAATTTGCAAGAGGTAAACTGTGGGTGCTATTTAGATTGTTGACCTCTGGGAAGAGCATTTAGAAGCATGGGACTTCGGGGGCTTTAGGGTGGGGTTTTTTTGCATGTTGTATTTTTGGAAAGTAAAACAACACTACTGCTTTTCAGCTTTTCTCAGTCTGAGTGCTTCAGAAACCTGCCTTTGGTAGTTTACTCCCCCAAGCTCTGTTCCTAGTACCTACCTCACATGGACATGTGAATGGATCAGGTTTGACACATCAGGCTCTTCCACATTGAGAGCACTGAAAGAAAACTGTCATGCTGCATTTGACTACTCTCAGTCTGCATGTGCCATGATCCCCCAAGACTTCCACCTCCATCGAGGGGTCTGTCACCCTGCCAATTATTTTCCCAGATTTGTTTCAACAACCCCAGCTGCCTTTCTGACAGGTAACTTCTTCCATTACTTACACAGTGCTAAGCAAACTGAGTGCCTTGAACGTCTTTAACAAACACACAACAATTTGGCCAGGGTCCCACCTCACCTCATTCCACACAGTAATTACCACCCTCTTCTGCAACCTCATTTTCTGGATTTGCAATGGTAAAGAATGCGTATCTCAGAGCCACGAGACCCTCAGCTTGGTAGGTCTATTGGTCACTGCGCCTGTCCTAACATAGCAGACAACTACCATGTAAGTCATGGTTCAGGCTGGGAAAAGACCCTTCACCAGGTGAGTCTCAAGTACAGCATTTATTCAGCTGCCCTGAGAGAGCTGTAGGAAGAGCTACAGGAGCAGCGCAGTAGCATTCGAGCTCTTCACAGTGCTACAGATAATTCCAGAATTGCCTTCTGTGCTTCACATCAGCTTCCAAAAGCTCTTGCCAAGCAAGGAATTAAAGCTAAGGGTTCATGCTGGCATCCATTTTGAGAAAGTTATCTGGAGAACAGCATGGGAGCCAGAGAGCTTGTGAGAACTTCTTTCACTGAGTGAGAACTTCCTGGGTTCCAAAAAATACTCAGGTATCAGAGCCCACAGGAGCTGATCCAGATTCTCTGGGGCAGTTAACCAACAGGTAGTAACTGCAGTAAGATACAGCCCAAGAACAGATGTGTGCTGCAAAACTACACCTGATTCAACATGATGAACACAGACATACTGTCCAGCTGATGCACAGATAACACAGGTTTAATTAGCCCCAGTTTGATTATCCGGTGTTGACATGGTTTTTATGACTAAGTCACCCTTGAGACGCTCAGAATCTGGAAATCCCAACCACAGATAAAAATTTCCTTGCAGCTACATAAACTCACAGTATTTTTCTGACAAACCTTGGCTAGGAGTTTTGAGCATTTTTAACTTATCAGGCTTGCAGTGCATTTTACAAGGAGAGTGAAGTCTTAAAGTATAAATCATTGACTTAAAGGAAAACAACTGTGCAACAATATTACAAGATATACAGAACAGGATGCACTTGGATTCCAGTTTCTGTTCATTGGCTCACCAGAGAGAAGGATCATAAATCAGAAATAGAGAATGGAAATCAAAGAAAAGTAACAGGAAGTGTCAAAATGAAAACCTGGCAGAAGTTACCAATAGAAGGAAAAGGAAAAAAGACTCCAGATGTTTTAAAAAAACCCCAAAACCTGGGAAAGATTCAGTGAACAAAAGACCTACAAGCAGAAAAGAAAAAATGATAGCTTGGGTGGAGGGCTTCTTCTCTTTCTTTCTCACATACAAGCCAGGCCTAGTGAGGCAAGAAAATATTTGTCTACTAAGAAGATGAGGGAGGCAAAGTGGGGAAAAAGCCATATAAACATCACCTCCCCTCCTTTCTTCCCATGAAGCACAGGTCTGGAAACTCTGATCCTACAAATATTTCAACTGGGCTCACAATTCAAAAGGTTGATTAAATCCAGGATTATTACCACGAGAGAACTTGATCAGAGCAGCCAGGCTGTAATGTTTAAGGGGCTCCTTATTCGCACATACCTACAGGCTGCAGCGCTCACAGTCGCACAGGGAGGAGCATGTGAATCCCAGCCCTGTGCAGCACCAAGCTTTTTCCTCTGGGGCCATCTGCCGGCTTTTGCACAGATGCTTCTCAGGACCTTTCTGGGACAATGACTGCTTTATCAGGTGCAGCGAAGGTGAGCGATGCTGGAGGCATTAGGCATGATTTTTCATGGAGCTGTAGTCCAAGCTGTGCTGGAGGCTGTGTCTTCCGTCCCGTGTGCTGCCATAACTCCAACTGGCGCGTGATTCTTAAATTAGTCTTCTGACAACTTAAAAAATCCAGCTCCACTTCCCATACTTGCCTTGCAATGAGAGATGTTCTCCCCCCTTCCCCATGTGTTTGCCACGTTTAATCCAACAATGGCCCTGAATTTTAATAATTGTGAAGATAAAGTATTCTAAATCCTTCCTCCAACAAAAAACTCCAAACAACATTAATCTATTCATCTAAGACTTTTTCAAACAAAACTGTGAACGAGGGAATTGATTTGCAGACTGATACTTAGACTAAGTCATTAACTGATCCATATTTAATTTCTTAAAGAATCAAGCTTAGTCAGTAGACTCCTGAATCAAGAATAGGTTAGATTTTTATTTGTACATGATCATTTCAGAGTAATTTTACCCACTGGTATATATTTGTATCACGCTGCTCCTAAACTACAGTGTATTATTGTAAAATCGTTTTCAAGCTGCTTAACTCAAGAATGGCTAGAAGCTTAAGGCTATCATTAAAAAAAACCCCATCAAAACACCAAAACCAACCAACCCACACCACCCCAGTCAAATCAAACACCTTTCTCCCCTCACCCCTCCAGCATACTTTACGATTTTTATGAATTTGAACAACATTCATAAATCATACAGTAAAATGAAGAAACCTTCAATCCTAGCACATTCCATACAAAAATAACCTTGTGTTTTAAGGAACCAAAATATCCCCTATTATTAAGAGAAAAAGTATGCTGACCCACCAACAGCAATTTGCATCTGAAAGGTTTACTACCTTTCAAAAATAGTTTTCTCTCTCAGACTAGAAAGACAGACTGATAGACTTTCCAATTTAAGAGCTCCAGTTGCTATAATTCAAGATTATATAGCTGGGCTATATTTTATTTGCATTTCATTTAAGCACAGAGCTTTTCCACCAAAGTAAGTACCCTTCTGCTTTCTTAATAGATTTGTCTACTTAGATCTGTTCCACTGCAGCCACATGCATTCAAATACGAAGAATCAGGAAAAGCCACTTGCTATATATATCGGTTCAGACTGCATGCACTTACATGTGAATAATGCACTGGAAAGTTACAATCCATCTGTGCAAAAGATTTCTAAAAGGAAAATAATGATTTTCTGTGTATTGTTATAGCATCCACTGCTCTGAGGTGAAAAAATTAACAATACGCTTCTTTAGAGATAAAGAAGATTATGATAATGGATGTGTTACTGTTAGAAATCCTTAGCAATGCAGACATCAAAAGTAATATTAGGTCTGTTGATGCATTAGTTATTTTCATGAATAATGCCACAAAACTTTTTAATTATTTCATAATCCTCAAGATGTTGTTGGGGCTCAGAATGACCTCAAATTTGAGACATATCAGAAAGGCCACAGAAGACAAAACAGACATTCTTTGGTATTTTTGGCATTCTACTGCATTGCAATGATACTTAAACCTCAATATTAAGTCTTGCAAATCTGTACTGTAAAGATGCTGGAGTTCTTAACAAAACGAGCCCTTTTTTATCTGCTGGCTGGCTGTGTAACATATAAAGTAACCCTGTCAAGCTAACAAAACCCAGTGCTTCTCCACAGCCCACAGCCAATGAAAAATCCCCTCGAGTGACATATCCCAACAGAGTTCTGGAGCAGTGGGAAGTAACATCTGGGAGAACGTCTGACCAAAGACCAAGAATGAGGTCTTCATGCTCCTCAGTTGTTTCTTTATCTGGAACGCTCAGGGGGTCATTTTCTAGAGCCTTCGTGTTATCCTTTTTCTTCTTCTTCTTCTTCTCCTCTTTTAGTTTCTGTACCTTGTGCTTGAATATGTCACGATGTTTGGGTTCTTGAGGACCACAGAACAGTTTGTCTTTGCTTAGATGCAGCAAATCATCTTCTGTTGGGATGCAAATCATGGCATGTAATTCAGGGTTCCCCTTTCTCAAGAGAGACAAGTTGACCCAGACAAGAGCCCTTGGATAGCTCATCAAGATTGGCAAAAAGACATCTTCAGTCATTTCCTTCTGTCCCAGCCGAGAAATAAGGCGGACTCGCCGATCTTTTCCAGCAGTGGGATAACACCAGGCTGATAAT
Source organism: Ciconia boyciana (assembly GCF_034638445.1). NCBI lineage: Eukaryota > Metazoa > Chordata > Aves > Ciconiiformes > Ciconiidae > Ciconia > Ciconia boyciana. The sequence continues at coordinate 25,062,026 of NC_132935.1, forward strand.
TGCATTAGTAGTTTTTCGCTCCTATTAAAAATTTTTAAAAAGAAACATCAACAATAGATATTAACAAGTAGTACAACAGAAATCCAGCGCCCCGCATATTTGCAAGAGCATGATTAAAAAAAGCCCTGGGGCTTTCTGCAACCTTCCACGCTGGTATTTGTGTCACTCTGAGCACAAAAAGAACATGGGTGAGTGGAATTCATGTGCGAGGCTATTTCTTCAGAAGGAGACATTACTTGTTAAAACCCCCAAAACTTGTTAAATCACAAATGCTCTAAAACCTTCAGTGACATTAATGCAGTCCAGAACTGCCAACGTTTTCTTCCCCTGATAACTACACAAAAATGAAAGACCTGCATTCAGGCACTTCCCAAACAGTGTTGCTGCCCTCATGTGTTGCACTGGAATGCCGGGGATTCCCTATTGTCTTTATAGACCTTATTAAGTAGTGCAAGAACCACCTGTGATGATGTATTAGAAAAGAGAATGCAAGCTGATTTACACAGCAACAGTTTTAAAATCACAAATATGAGCCTCCAAAAGCTTCATCCACCTGGAAGCACACAGGATATGCCAACTTCAAGAACACGCTAAACTCAAGAGTATTAAATTTAATATAATTTAAGAAATTTACTTCATCTAGTCACCAAGTTTGCTGGGGAAAAGCAGAAGAAAGACTTCCACTCAACAGCAAATTCTGATCCACGACAAAACTATTTAATCTCCTCACTGTATTTGGATCAAATAATTCTCTCATCTTAATAATCAAGACTGAGCTCTTCCCTTCCTCAATTCAGTAATTCCCAATAAAGAACTAACACCTCACATGTGTGTATCATTTTGACATACCTGAGAACAATAAAGTCACTTGTTGTCATAGTTTCATCTCTCTCACCAAAGCCTTGGGTGCCTGTAACATCCTCTGACTTTAGGACACCTTCAGAGCTTGTTATTTCCATGGTCTCCTCTATCTCACCAGCCTCAGGGGAAACTTCTTTGACCACTTCTGCTTTGGGGTCACAAAAGCTATGCCCTTCAGTTGCGCAGCGCTCAGGGTGTGGGGAAGAAGGATGTACAAATTCTCCTGAAGCTTTCATTCTTCCTTCCCAGTTCTTCGTCAGCTGCCCCCAAGGACAGACGAAAGGGGACAGAGTGCCCAGCTTGACATAATTTGCCCTTTTTGCAGGTGGACGTCTAAACAATAAATCAAGTAGGTAAGAATATTTGTTTCCTCGGCCCTTATTGGGTCCCTAACACTTCAAAAGGCTAACTTTGTCCTGCTGGTCTAATAATGTTTTCTGTTTTCAAAACCAAATATTTAGAACAGAAAGTTAACTGTGCATTCCCTTTGTAATTTCACTGAGCAAGAATTTTAAAGTTATACTTCTAGACAACACTTCTGTATTTCTGACCACGATATCCTTTCAGCCATGCTGGATATTTCTATCTACTGTGACTGACATCACCTTTTCCTCTAAACTTCTCCTACTTCCCCCTCCTAGCTGGAAAGGGAGCCAACACCAGTTGGTGCAGAGGACACTTCCAGCTACCCCATACTCATAGTTAAGAGTTCTGTGTTTACTGCAGCAAAAATGAAGGCAAACTTCAAAATACCTGGTATTTAAAAAGCGGACACTGAAATATACCTCTTCATTCACTTCATTCTTTAACACTTAGTACATTGATAGTCTGCCTTTGCCTTCTCCTACCTCCTCCCTCATTTACTGCTAAGGGAGCTTGAAATAGCTTTGTTTATTTTATTGTTATGCAGCCTTGTTACAGCCTTATAACTGAGCATATCTCTGGGAATAGAAGGTTTTAGTTAATTTACGTGCACTGTTTAGCAGAGCTTTTCTGTTAAATACATCTAGGATTCTTTTCTTTTTTATAATATTAGGATTTAAAACACTAGTGAAAGATCTTAATAAAGTCCAAGTCTAAATGAACACAACAGATAATTACGGGAATATTTTAAGCAGTATTCATTTTTTTTCATTCTTGCAATCAATTTTGAAGTTAATATTACCGTTTGAATTTTTCAAGAAGACTGGCTTCCAGTTCTTTGGCAAACTGCATTCCTGCCTGGCAGTCTGGGAAATCATTTGGAGTGTGAGGTGTTCTTTGATATTCAGAATGCTTTAAAGCCTCTTGCAAGCCACCAACTCGTACACCTCGATATATCTGTTACAAAAACCAAAACCCAAAAAAGCAATGTTTGTACTGATTCCAGGTTCCTAACTGAAAAAAACCTATTAATGCTCCAGAAGCTACTGCCTTAGAAAAGGGAAAGTCTATCACTTTAGCTTTCAAAAAAAGTAAACTTAAGTATGGTTTTCACAGTTCTAGATGTTCATTTCAACAAAAATGTTAGTCATGCTCTTTAAATTTAATTCTGAAAAACTACCAACAAAACTGAAGAGAACTTCATGGGTTCTGTTCTTGTACGTTGCCAGGAATGTCATATTACTTTGACAAAGTCACTGCTCAATTTATTTTAACTGTACAATAGGTATCACTGCAATTAATCCCCCCGCACATTCAAAAGCATAAATTTAACTGCAGAAAGACATTAAAACTGCCAGCTAAACATTCAAAGCAGGATGCTCCAAACAGCACCAGAGAAGCATTCAAGCTTAACTCAAACTTTGTGTTTCAAGCTCTCCCAAATCAGAGGCAACCAATTTGTTGACAGAGTGGTGGAGATAGCCAAGCTAGAAATGGATTAGAAGCAGGCACCAAATGATTTCTCTTTAGAGACATATGCCCTTAGAAACACAAAACCAAAAAGCTATAGCATCAGCTTTCTCTCCTTACTCCCCACTCTGATTTCCTGCTTTAGACTGCCATGTGGGCACAGTTATACCCAACAGAAGATATGGAAAGCTATAGTTTAAAATTTTAAGACCAAGCCTCTGTCATCAACCAGTGCATACACCCTCTTTTAAAGTGGGATTTTGATCCTGTAATTGTGAATTGGTTACACAATATGAAGTATACTCTCTAAAATCAATTATTTTGAACAAAATTATAAGATTTGTCATACTACTTGCAATTTGCAATGTCACTTACAAAAGGAATCCAGAAAGCCATGCCCCAGCCCTTTGGGAGATAGATATCCCAGCCACTCCCCCATCCTGGTCGATCTTCTCCAGCCATTTTCCCTGGCTGCTGCACCAACAGTATGGGAATCTTAGATTCACAAGGACCCAAATCAAGGTGTGATCCAGGTACCAGTAACTGAGCTCTCATATGGTTTAAATCCTAAGAAGGAGGAGACATTTCCCATAAGTTAGTAACCATTTTTCCCTCTTCTAGATACCCTTCCAAGATACAGAGAGGAGGTGAGCTTATAACTAGGAAAAATATACTAGTAATATGCTACACATTTGAACTGACCTTCATCGAGGCATGAAAAATGTTTTTAGAAAAAAGTATTAAGCACCCTTTTTCTCCCCTTCTTACTTCCACAGACCTTGATGGAGGGCAGGTACTGAAACTCAGAGCAAAAATGCACAGCACAGATGAAGGAGGAAAAATAAGTGTTGCAACTTGATATTTATAGATTTGTGCACAAGACTAGACCAAACAGGTGCTTTCAGTCTGTCAATACAAAGAGCAAATCTGAACTACATCCAGGGAGATGGAAAGAACATTTGGTCACAAAACAGTTTCACATAAAGCATGCTGGCACCAAGGCTTTGTCAATCACCAGTTGTTATATTTCATTGTACCACATTAAGGGTACATTTATAAAAAACCAGACCGTCAGACTGCCTCTTTACATGTCCCTTCTGCATCAGCTTTTTTATAAGGTAAACATTACATTTCATGCCAGCATGAAGAACACTGTCATATACAAAAAGATTGTGCTGATAACTGTTACGTGCTAGTGTAGTATTTTGTAAGTACTCTGCTTTTTTTACACTATGGCAGCCAATTTGAAAGAGCACAAAATGAATTTTCGTAAAGAGAGTATTGAGAGACATATTTCTGCCATACAAATATTTTCTCTTTTTGATTACAACAGTGCCAAAAGTTTATCACCTCTTGTGACTAAATCACCATTTTACCCATGCATTTTATGGGTTGCTCCTACATTGCCAACAGAAATGTCAAGATAGGAGATTTCAAATCTGTAACAGCACATTTAAAGCTGGCGACAAATCACAGGTATTGCCCAGAATGCCCACAACACAGCGTGCTGCAGTTCAGAAACAGAGGGATTTATTTCCTTCCAACTTCTGTGATTCTTTTGTGAGGAGAATTGTCCCGGCTATGACTGAGGAGTGAATGGCCAGAGCCTCTCTGTGCCACTTCATCCCTTTTATCTGCTGCACTTGAGTCAAGGTGATGTATGAAAATCCAATTCCAAACCCTTCTGATACATAAATCTACAACTATTAGTCCTGCAGAAAATCCAATAAAGCTTTCTTTTAATTGAATAATGAACAATGGTTGTGCAAGAACAGTACACAAAGGCTACAAAATAAACACTGCAACTGAGCACCTGGATACTACAACATTAGGAAACTACTATTCTTGGATTTATGCAAGTTTCAAGAGTCTCGCTCTGTGGACTCTATGTACCATTAACCGTTTTCTCCACAGCAATCCACCTTCTTAGTTACCTGCTCTGAGATTTTATTTTCAGTGACGTTCTTACAGATGTCCTGGTCCCAGATAAAGCTGTGAGCACAGTCTACAGGTACACCCTCCAGGTACAGCTGCCTAACTTTATCATTATCTACAAAAGAAGAGAACCTTCAAACAAAATTCAAACAATTTTTGTGGCTTAAGTATCAAATTACCAAAACCACTCCACTATTGTAAGTACAATGAGCAGACAACTAAGTAAACAGACTATTAAAAGCTTAACTGCATCCCCCAAAGAAGCGTCACTGCTTCTGCAATATCTTACTATCACATGTTTTTCCAAATACAAAATACAAAATAAACTGTTAGTTTTAGAAGGATTAACCTGGCATTCTCTTGCAAATAGGCATTTCTTATTACAAATGACATCACCTTTGGCAATGTAAGTTACACCTGTAGCATGCCACCTTTAATATTCTGGAATCTGGCCTTTCAGGCAGAGCGTGAAGCTCAACAGGTTTGGTGAAAATCAGAAAAAGCAACATTACAAAGCCTGAAATAGGTCCGCCTAAGTAAACTTGTAAGAGAAGCGAGGATCACCTTTAAGAAACGTACATACAAAAAGCAAATATTTTTATGGATATGATTAGCATGCAACTACTTATTTAGCACTAGCTTCCCACTATGGATCTTTTTTAAGGCTCTGCACATCAAGGAAAGGACTATTCTTTGCTTACGTCTGCAAAGACCAACAGTTGCCTGTGTTACTGAAGATAAATAACACTTCCAGCTTTAAAACTGATCACTGAGGTATTAAATAACCTATCTTTTCTTCAGCTCCACAACCTAATCAAAGCAGAGAAAATGTATACCTACCTTTAGTGATCTATGGATTAACAGCCTTCAGTGTACAGTATGTAATGCATGCTGATCCATATTTTAAGTAAAATAATTCTTACCAATAAACAATACAACAAACCTATTAATAGTTCTGTGATTAAAACTTACAGGGACTGTGCTCATTTTGTCATCTACAAGGTCTTACATATTAAAGGAACATAATGTGTTGGGTTTTGTTTTGTTTTTTAAATCACTTAGTCTTTCAAAAGAACATTCATATAATTTTTCCACTTAATGTTGACAAAGATTTTGCACCCAGAATGTATGGATTATTCAGTGGTACTAACAATACAATAGGTACTGCCAAACATAAATGCAGTAATTATTTATTTAAAATCTATAATCTTTAAGATGTTCCCATTATTAAGAGTTGCAAAATCTTTTGAAAGAAATATTAAATACGGCAGCACTCCTGACAGTTTGATGGTGTTATTAAGCTGATGCTTGCTATGCATTCTTGCCAATGAGTTACACTTACATGAGAGGAAGAAATACTCGAGAAGTTATCGGATTAGGATGACGTTACTTCCAATTAAGAACGATACAACTAAAAAGAAAATCCTTGCCAATTCCCTGACAATTAAGCCAGAAGAATTCCTTCTCAGACCAAAAATTAAGGACAGGAACTGAGCAGGAACCTAAAAGAGCTCAATACTCCTAGAGGCAAAGCACATTCTGTCTGGAGATACAGCAAATATCAATGCCTCAAAGGAAGGAGAAAAAGACAGCAACAAAACTGTGTGTAGTGGTGGTGGGGAATTCCTTTCTGACTCTTACAGATAACCAAGGGGGAAGGGCATATAATTACAAGCAAACATAAGGTAAGGAAAGTGACTTTTCCATCTTCTGTACAGAAAGCATTTGTGAACACCAGAATCTCTTTATGTTAAACATGTTCTAGTTCCTTCAACTGTAAATTAGTCACTGTAACTTTCTCTGACTTTTTTTAACACTTCTTTCTATTACCACAGTTTAAGCAGTCTATCCATGTCATATTCTTGGAGTTGTTTACAATTCCTATATTCTATAATGGCATTAGTATATTTTTTTTCCACTTTAGAAAGCCCTTTTAAGTCGGTCTCTTTCAATCACCACAGTCCATCCAATATCCCCTTCACTACCCTAAAATATTCTTCTCTACCTTGGTACATTCTTCCTCCTTGATCCCCACTGAACTTGGAGAATTCAATCTCTCTACTAAGCATACTATAATTCAAATCATAATACCAAATTCTCACACCAGTTCTCTTTACTTCTTACCTCTCTCCTGTTTTCTTCAGTCCACATTTTAAGATTGCTGGGGAAATAACCCTACTGAGGAATAAGTTGCTGATGGTAGTGGAAGTAAGATGTTAGAGCTAGTACAGGATATAGGGAGTTGTATTACTAAGCACACAAAGCTCAGCGACAATCAGCACATTATCTACTTCTGCTGGTGTCAATGGTTGGTGCTTAGACAATATAGGCAGACAGAGGTAGGGTTTGTTCCATTTCAAGCTGTTGTTCTGATTTGTGTAGCTGATTATCTTAACAGTCTTAGAAGACAGGCCTAATAGTAAGAGTGCTTCTATTTGAAATTTTTCCTTCCCTCTGTGAGGAAAGAGCAGAAAAAGCAAAAATATAAGCACTGCTAGGGAGCAGTTTCAGAGCCATATGTACGTAGGGGTGCATGGTACCAGGACAACCGATGCCACATACCTAAACCTCTGCAAGAGGTGCGTTTACAGGCAAGGACTCAGGCTCTGTGTCTGCTCTGTCTCAGGCTCTGTTCCTTCCTAAAGAAGGAACTTTAGCTCACTCATCTTTCATGATGCACTCTCCTTCTATGCATCTCATACAGCGATTGCTTAAAAGCTCCACCATACTCTACACTGAGGAGTTTTTAAGGCAGTGGAATGTGTATTCTCCCACAGAAGACAGTAAAAGCATATCAAAATGTCGGAAGCATACTTTAAAATGGAGAAAAGAAAGCACTAATTTGCAGTCATGTAAGCACTGACTGCTTACTGGGAGTCTTGACTTCCAGAAGGCATAAACCTCCTGAGAAGACAGTGAAAAGTGGTTTATTCACAAACTTTCTATCCCCCAGCTTGAAGAAATGAGGATAGTTCTTTTGATTAAATCCCATCAGCATGTGTCTATGACAAACAGCTTGCACATGTGCATACGCATTCAGGAGTGAGAGTAACTGGGAAATACTGAAATTACCTTTGATCTGTTAGCATGTCACTCACAGGGGAAAAACTACACAGGCATATCTTAGAAGAGCATTTTGAAAAAAAAAACTGATATGGACAGATGTGTATCATTTCACAGATTGCATGTATGACAATCCACAAGCAAACATGATGGTTGTAACCTACCTAAACTATTCACTCATTTGACAAACAATGCATCTTTAGATTAGTAAAGATTTCCTAAGAAAATCAGTTAGCTTTTACACAACATTAAAGAACAAGAGAGGCTAAAGCACATACAGAATCTGCTAACCTACGCAGTGCCATTTCAATCTTACTAATACTAATCCTAATAGTATTTGAATGTCCAGGAAGCAAAAAGGGGAAAAAAGCATGGAATACAGCAAGGGTTCCTTTTTATTGCTCAAACAACATGACGTGTCATTAAGGCAAATGAATGACCACTAACATTTCTTAAATAAAGATCAGCTTGCTATATTAGCACATCTGAGTAAGGTTACATCAAAACCAAGGCTCAGAAAGTTTATGGAGTTCTAAGGGTCATAAAAAGATTACTTCTATAAGAAGGGGCAAATTAATACCACCAAATGGACTTACAGATCTTAGAGAAGTCTAACTTTTTTTGGGGTGGGTGTTACTGTGGAAATGTTAGTAATACTATTGCTGTAGTGATGTATACTATGTGCCATGATTAAATTCCTTCCTTTTTTGGTTAAACAAATTGCCCTTCAAAAAACTGAAAAGCAGGACAGTCTCCATTCCTGGGTCACTCTTGGCAAGAGAACCAGTAGAAAGAGGAGACAGAACTGGTTGGAAAAATGCTGGCAAAAGTGCTAAATCAAGCTAGAAAAATCTTTGGGAATATGTTGCTTTTGATGGAATTCTTGCTGGATATTTCAGTAATCTGACTTCAAGTATGGCAAATAACAGGGTCCTGGGGAAGAGTACAACACTAGAATCAGTATGTAGTGTTGTGTTTCCTCACTCTGCCAGTTCCTAGCCACTTGTGGTTCACAGACTTCTTCAGTTAGAGGTGATCCTTTTGCACTGAGTGGCCTTCAATAGGTTCTCCTTCATATATTTAATTGATTTTTTTTAACTCCTGCAAACCTGCCAGGCAATCAAAGAGGCTTATAGGAAAAAGGAATAAATCTACTTGGTGTATTGAAATAGGCATTGAAATAGGCAACAAGACCCCACGCTCCAAGGAGATTACAAACTAAGCTGATAGAATTCAGGAAGACTTATAATGGGTCCTGAAACAGTAAATAGTGGCAAGAAAGCATAATGCTTGCATAGAGAGATTAGACATGAAATGCATTCTGTACAATAACTGATTACGTCCAGGCTTCCTTTTATTAATACATATGCAATTTTACTTTTTCTTTCAAAACACCAAGAATTAAATGCAATTGAATGCTTTCCCCTGACTAGAAAATTATAAAAGTATCTGAGCTTAATAATCTAACATGGATTAATTTTCTAGAAGTATTTTTAAAAAATGTAACTTCTCTGCTTTTAACTACTTCAACAAGGAGGCCCATTAAGGCAGAGATATAGCACAGGTAGTAGCTGGCACGTAGCCAACTACAAAATTAGGTTAGGAACAACAGTCTTTGGAGAGTAACAATAGCCTCTCTTTCCAACTCACACCTAGGAATACTCAATGAGGGAGACAGGAAAGTGGCAGTTAGACCTCAGTCTTGAGTTTCTCAGGTAGGAAAGATGAACTACCATGCCATAGGATTCCCCCACTGCACATGTAATAGGCATGCAGGAGACTGTGAATGATCCCGTAACTCTTCCCACACAGTGTTAGGAAGTCACTCAGGTGGGAAATGTGGAAAAGCAGCCACTTTCCCTGCTGAACCGTTAGTCTCCCATATTCTCTCCTTAACTGCTTCTTGTAGGAGGGCTGGCCTCTCCTCTTCTACTCCCTTACCATGATGTCCTTTTCATATTCTACTAGAAGACAGCTGTATTGTCTGTCTTCTTTCATACTTCTGCCTACTCAACTTATTTAGTAGTGACATGCTTGTGTAACATCAAGTCCTTTAGCAGAACCTAAATTAGAAGGTATCATGCAGTCTACCTTTTCTTGCTAGCTGGTCAAGAACCTTCTCCCTCTCCTGAATAAAAGTCAGAGGGCAGATGCAGTTTTAAGTTCATGATGAAACAAAAAAAACATTCAGAAAGGAATGAAAAAGCAACACCAGATTTTCTAAACGTTTGTGGTTTAAAAGATTTTGCAAGTGAAGGACAACCCCAAGTAGAAAGATCTCGAAGACGGCCATTTCTAGCCAGCCAAAGGAAAAAAGGCATAGGTATTTTCCCCCTCTTGACTCCCTAACTTACACCATTACCTCTTTACCATGGCCCTCCTTCCTGAGGGACAACCAGCTCTGGCAGTGAGAGAGAAACTACTATGAGACATTTCCAATGCCTAGATGCCTTCTGCTGATCTTGCGTTCTTGAACACATCTTCACAGACATGACAAGCAGAATGAAGGGAGCCGAATTACTTCTTGTAGTTGCTAACTCCTCTACCAGCTCAAACCAGTATCTGTAAACAAGTGCTATATAGCTCACCTTACTTCTCAGCAGGAAGGAACCAAAGTAGAGGTCATGTATGCTGCAGCATTTCCAACAGGAACATTAGTGACGAGAAAGTTAGCTGAGCAGAACTAATTAACAGGAGAAAGGCTGTTCTAGATACAGAGGGTAGAATAGGAGGATGTAAGAAAATCCAAGTAACAGAGAGTTGTGCAGAGAGCTAAAAGACTGAAACAGGTGTTCAACCTGATTTAAGTGAAAGGTAAGGCTAGATTATTCTAGTGTCTTGCAAACACACCACCAAGGAAATGAAGTATTTTCAAGTCTCTGGAACCTTCAACTTGTCCTATTTGCTACTGTTTGCTAGCTGGCTGGAAACACCTACACAGCACTGTACACAAATTACACTGTATATTATATATGCTCTTGCACATTTTTGAAGGACATTCAAATCCAACTGAATTTGAATTTTGCGCTGAAATGTTGTGTAAGTCAGCACTGAAATGGAAGTTTCAGAAGTCACGCTTGCATCTTTCATTTTTTAACATCACCAGATTTAACATAATCTTGGCCATCTGAAATGCTAATCTTGCAATGGTAATTTTTTTTTTTTTCATTGCAATTGCAACTTTCATCATTGTAGGACTATAAACCAGAAACAGCAGATATCTTCTTGGAGAGATAAACAGCATCAGGAAGACTAAACACCAAACAGAAACTTACTAAGTAGCTTTTAGCACCTGGTTGGCCTTGCCAGGATTCGAACCTGGATCATCTGTATGGTCAGACAGAGGCTTCCACTGAGCACAAGACCAGCTTTGGTGCATGTCCCTCCCTCACAACTGCTGTTCTAAAACCTATGCAACTTTCAAGCTGTTTCTGTTCTGCCAGGGGCTGTGGAAAGGGGAACGAAACATTCTGAAATTGAATGCCAGAGAAAAACAGCATGAGACAATCAGTAGAAGATGACAGTAAATGAAAACAAAAGTGTAGAGAGAAACTGAATCTCTTGCTTTTGGCAGTTCCACAAGCAGCATAATATAAGCAAGACATTTTACCTTGGTATTTTTCAAAGTCTGGCATGGCTTTTGTCTTCTTTTTTGGCAAATTGACTCGAGGATCTCCAACAGTGAGGCCCAGTATTGTACCTGGTGGCATTTCTGATGGTGAACTTATCCCTTTAAAAATACACAGATGAACATTGCCATGAAACCATCAATTAAGTTGTGATCTTTTTCTGCACTCCTATTTTGTCCGGTTTTGCCTGCAGGTATGTGACACCACTGTAAGCCAGAGAAGCAATCCAGAGTGCTCAATTTAACATGTTTTGAAAACTCACCAATGCTTGTTAAACTTCCAATAACAAAAGACAACAATAGCAGCATAAGACTTAGTTTGTAATTACATTTATGCTTAGCATAGCAGTGAGGTCACTCTCACAACTTACAGACTCAATTCATCCTTTGCATTTGGCACACTTCTTAAAGAACAAACAACCTTTGTTTTATACTTGTCTTCCAGAGAAAGGAAATTTAAAAATGTTTTTTAAAAGTTTTACCTCATCTCTGCTTAACTGCCTCACATTGGACAGCTCAAGTATAGGGCAAGATCTACCAAAGCCAGTTCCTTACCTGCTTCAGTGCTAGAAAGTGAGGAGATGTTGTTAACTTTATGATACGTTAAAACTCAGCCAAATATACAACTGTTCATTAGAAACAAAAATATATAAAGCAAGGTATAATACTTTCACTTTGGATAGGAGCCTACTATTTTATCTGTGGAAGCACTGTACAACTTATTGCCTTAATTTGGTGTGTATTGGGGGAGAGAGCGAGAGTATATGTCAGACTATATCCCATCAGCAATCTCAAATCTCAGTTCATGAAGACAAGAAACAACATTCAGTTTACCTATTAAGAGTTTGGACTACACAGAGGATTAAAATTCCCTTAAAAAAAGTTAATGTAACATTTCTCAAATCTTTGACATGCCACGGTAATTACCTAAACACATGCTCAATGGCATCACTCTCTTGATCAAGCAAAAAAAAAAGCATTTCCAAATTGAAGTCAATGTATTAGCATGCCAGTTTTGACCACTAGAGTTTAAGAGTTCCCCCACCTCCCATAGCACCCACATGCCCAAATACCTTCTAATAGCTCGAAGATAGCACTTTGACGTTGATGAAGAGATACTTTTTCAGAGTCCTTGCAGTTTTCTACCCACCAGTTATTCAGTTCTGTCTCTGAATCCGCCATCTCCTGGAAAACAACACATCAAATTAAACTCAAGTGGTCAATTCAGTATTTCTATCAGTATGAATTCTCTTTCAGTTTGCCTTAATCACTATAGTTCCTTTCTTCCTCTTCAAGTTTCAAACCAAAATAATTTCTTCCTGATGCAGTCTATTCCTATACTCCACCTTACAGTAATCCCCACTAAGCTGTTCAGTTTAACCTGTGTTCCAAAAATAACCAAAGCAATCCACAATGCTTCCTAATTCTGTTGTTAATTATTTCTTACAGAAAGCCAGATATTTCACAGCCTCATCATGTTTGCTGCAAGAGACAAAAAACCCCATTAAAACCACAGTGATGCTATGTGCCAAGAGGTGGACAAAATACTAAATTGGGGAGAAACTGCGTATTTGATTGAAAACACAAAAGTTTTCTATATCTTACATGTCTTGCCCTTTAGCTCTAGGTGCTCTAGCTCATTGCTTGAGAAATACAATCTATGGTTTGTCAAAGAGAATATGAATTATGCTGGACCCTCTCAGCACAATACATCACTACAGGAGAAACTACATAACCTGCGCAACAGCACCACTGCTTCTATTTTCTTCCTACCCCCACTTCAAATCCAGATAGGAGTTCTTCCTGAGATCAGCATTAGTCAAGTGGCTTAATACAGAGAAGCTAACAGAGTAGAAATACATAGGTTAGCCTTTATAATAAGTAAGGCTAGATAGCTTACTATTCTTTCTAGCAAAAATAAGCTTGCACATTCTGGAAACCTTATCAAAATTACAGTAATATCCAAACTTTTAATTTCCTTACTGTTTGGAGGGAAGCAGCTTTCAAGGTCTCTGTAAGGACGGAGTGTGATAATGGGCCAATCAGCCGGTATCTGAGAATCTCCATAGTTCTATCACTGAAACAGAGGAAAATTTCAGGTGAACGTACAATCGTACAACACAGATTTTTTTTTTTCCCCCAGTACTGTTAAAGCCAGAATTCAGCTATATTAACCGGTTAAGGGTCACAGTTTCTAACTCTACTATGAACAAACCTGATCACAATGCCAGTAGTCTGCGAGCTCCAAGAGTAGGACTGGAATGGATCTCTAGTGCCGTCGCCAATTATTTTTTTCACTGGCACAGCTTTTTCTCCTTCTTTATCCTCCTTCTTTCTTTTCTTGCCAAGGCTCGGAACAACATCTGTTTGTTTTTCGTCTTGAACTGATGTTGTAATAGGCTCAGAAATATGGATTTCTTCAGGCTCTGAACACTGAAAAACTGCTTTTAACTCTCTCAGCATGTCCTTAAGAAAAATGAAAAGTTTGGATTAGGATGACAAGCAGTGCATTGTAAACCTTAAGTACAGTTTTAAGAATTACACTCTACTATTTTCTTTTCCTATATGGATTTAAGGGAATAAACTTCATTCTGCTAAGTCCAGGGCTTACTATCAAGAGCTGAAAGTAATGTTTAATGTTACGAAGAATTTATTCTCACTCAAATTAACATAAGAAAAATTGCCTCGCACAAAATTTTACTTTTTTTTAATTTTTATTTTTTTAAAGTTCATTGCTAAATATCAGATTATGATCATCTGTGATGACACCAAACTTAGCCTGTTGGGAGTGCCACTGGGAAGGATGTGAATCAAGCAACATGATATTGCAAATGTATCCTGAAGCAAGTGACACTAGAAAACTTTTAACAAGCTCAAACACTAAAAAAAAAACCTCAGAGGCATGCACCTTCTGCACCAGCTCTATAAAAACAAGTTGCAGAACATAAATATTGTTAGAGCTGAAACAGTCTTCCAACTTTTAATTCCTAAAGCCATGTATTATATCCAGCTCTTCTACATCTTTCAGAAGGTATCTTCAGCATTAAAAACATACAATGCATAAAGAAATCAGAGTTCAACTATAAAGAAAAAAATACCTGTTTGAGAGCTGGATGCATCCAGATCCACAACTGTCTGTTTTCAGACCCATCCCTGGGTTTCCAAATAAATGTAACGGGACCAAGCATATCCTCAGGATAGCGATCTGCTCGGTAAAGATTCAGGGAACCCTCGAATCTTCCAGACAGACAACAAGCCTCTTCAAATGTTAAACCTAAAGAAGAAGATACTAATTGAAAACCAAAATAATCTCGTTTAAAAAAGAAAAAAATTGAAATTCAGCTGGCTGCTGGCTCAGTATCAAAGAAAGAACATGTACCACAATTGGTTTATTAACAAGCAACTGAAAGTAAGAATGTCTAGTGCTAGTATGAGACACTTTAATTATGTTTTTCAACCAAAATCACAACACAGTGTCAACTCTGTTACCACCACTGAGACTGGTAGGAAAGAAAAGGATGGGTCATCCTTTAGTCTACTCAGAATCTTAACTTTATTTTGAACTACATAAAATTTACCTGTGTCAATGCTACATATTCGAGCAAGTTGCTTCAGAAGTTCATTCTCTTTACCAGTCAACTCCAGACAACAATAATATGATAAGTCCTGAAACAACAGGATAGTGGTAAAGTGAGAATAACTCTTGAAAGTGAGCCTGGCAAGGAAGGACGAGACAGCTTCACAATTTACACTGAAGTAGTAATTTTTCATTCACTAAAATTTGTGTCAAAGAGAAACGAGTTTTCTTTTTTAACTTAAAATTGTTAGTTACAGGAGAGCTGTCAGGCATTTCTCATTTGAGGGCCAACCTGCCTCTCAAATCAACAGACCAAAAAGGACATGGAACAAAGCGCCTGTCTTCAATAGCATCCTGCTCAGGAAGATGATGCAGGGATTCACTGAAACTCTTAGCTCTTGAGAAGACTGAAGATGCAGTATTTTAGTCATAGTCACCATAAGACTCTTCTAAAGGTTAATCTTGTTCTCTCTGATACTCGCCACCCTTCATTACAATTATGAAATCACTCATTTCACACTTAGCAGTTATTAAAAGCTGACACAACAGTACTTCAAAGAGACAGAAATACTCATTATAACTGAACAGTTGATTACTTCACCTTGGCAAAAAACCAAAGAAAACAAATAAAAAAGATGTAAATGTGGTACCTGAAGAAGGCAGTGCTTTGTCATGGCTCGGTAACAAGCCCTGTAGCTCTTCTCTGTAGGGCTATCTCCTAAACAGTATCCCCATTTCTTTACCATATGAAATCTCTTTGCATGCCAAATATGCGTTTCCAGCCAAATATTCTTTCTTTGCCTGCGATTAAACTCTGCTACCAAATTTATGTGGCGTCTTCTAGCTTTGCGGCATTTAGTCTTTGACTGTTCTTTTTTCTGATGAACAGCTTTCTCTGCCTGTTTTTAAAAGGGAGAATATTGAAGTAAATCTCAGAAGGACAAAGTTCTGTAGAAGACAAAGGCTGACATATATAACGATACAGGAAGCACTAGCATTAAGTTATACTTTATTCTGATGTTAGTTCTCCATAATTCTTGAGGCTAACTAACACTTTGAAACTTTATACACAAGCCCCATCCACACAAGTGCATCAAGGTTTGACTGGAACCCATAGATAAACCAAAACCCCAACACATTCAGAAACTTACCAGTGAACAGTAAGGTCTGCTACTTCCTGTGTGAAGTTTTTGCCCAACATCAATATATCCACATGAACAAATGAACATGATATTAGGAACACCTGGAGATTTGAGCTCATAAAGGAGGAGTACAGACTCTCCAACTGCCAGGGAGGACCCTAAGGATTCTACAACGTATAGAAGTGAACAAGAAAGGACTGTAGTGATGTCTTGACCAAATTCTTGATAAATACCCAGTCAAGGTCTGAATTATTATGGGTGAACGCATGGCTGGAGAGGAAGGCTTGACTCAATGTTTGGTTTGTCTTTTTGTGAAGGGAAGTGGTAGCAAGAAATAGGGACTACAAGACTCACAAAAAAATTCTTAGGATGTCCTTTGTAAGTTCACCAAGGAATAGCTGACAAGAGACCACTGGTTATAAGAATAGCAAAGGAATGAGAATGCTCGAAGATCACTGCCAAGAGCACAGAAAACACTGAAGCAACCCACGACATCTAAGAAAAAGGAAGAAAATGCAGCAGAATCAGAACAGTTAACTTTGAAGAAGCAGACTTCAAACACTGAAAAGTAATAGGCACAACCTTTACAAAAGGAAATAGCTCAGGAGATATGACAAGCTGCAAGAAAACACAAAACAACACAGCCTGTGCAAACACACAAACTACACCAAAAGACCTGAGGAGAGAAAACATAGCAGAAGAAATACAGCTGGACCAGGGCCAATTAAATAATCTCAAAAATCCAAGAATTATACAAAGAGTGTAAACAAGGATGGGAGAAGTGTGAGCACGTACAGAGAAGTTAGAAAGGCTATCATGCGAAAGGAGTTAAAAGGACACAAAAGAACCAAGCATAAACATTAAAGAAATCTAGATTATTTAACAAGGATAGAGCACATAACTAACTACGCAAAATAGCCCATGCCTTCTTCCTTCAGTTCACAGAAAACAGGCCAAATTGTATCTCTTGTCATGACTAACGAAGCAAAAAGAATGCCAGCCAGAGCAGTAAAAGAAGAAATACAGGTTATGAAGATCCAATAAAACACACCCTGAGGAACATGTGTGGAAGTACCCGAAGCAATTTCTGAATCATGAACAATTATCTTCAGGAACTCAGGGTGGAGGAGGTAAGATCTCAAAGAACTTAAAAAAGACAATGCAAGAAATATATTAATCAGTCAACCTTAATACATAGAAAACTTACCAAGCAAACTCACTTGATCACTTAAAAAAGTGTCTAGAGACAATAAAGTGATCAATGCCAAACACCAGACATCATTTCACAATAAAACCCTGCTGAATGATTATTTTCTATTTTTTTTTAAAAACACACAGGAAGGCCACAGTGGGTAAGGAGCAAGTAACTCCACAGGAGAATTCTGACTAAACGTTGAGATACTGCCACAAAATGAGAGAGTTTCATGAGCAACCAGGAATGGTCAATTAGTAAGTCTTAAGCTTCATGCAGCCTGCCAACAACTCCAGCGTACCTCCCATGTTTGAGCCACATAACACATGAACCATCATGCTGGTCATGAACGGGCTATGCTGGCTTGAGTCCGGCAGGATCACACCCGACAGCTGCGGTGGGGTGCAAGGTAGACAGGTGTTATCAAGGACTCCTAGATCACCTGGGACCAATGCGCTGCCTGAACAACCCCTCCTGCAGTGGACCCTTTTATCATCACTACTCTAACAACTTTTCAAGATGTCCAATAACCACAAAGCCAAGTGGTTAGTGACATCTACTTGAGCTACCATCTAAAACTGAGGCATTTTGAATCCAAATGTCAGTCAAAGTTTGAGAACCTGCGCACACAAGGAAGTTTTGCAGATAAGCTCAGGTCTGAACATTAATAAACATACAGCTGAACACTGTGCATTAGCTATGCCCACTATATAGTCTATCAAATACTATAAAACACACTCATACCTCTTTCCTGGCAATCTCTTGGAGCCGCCTGGGTAGGCGCTTAATATTGTGACTCATAGCTCGCCTTCGCATGTGCCTAGGTAGAGTCTGGAAAACTAGAGAGTTTGAAGACTTCTGCGCAACTGCTTTCAACATGGCATTGATCTCAGCAGCACGAGCTTGAGCAAAGGTAGACACTGGAATGAAGAGAACTGCATCAGAGCATGACAAATGGCAAAAATCAAAGAAGAGGACACTGTACATAAATTACTGGATTCCAGCAGAGTGTTCCTAGTACATCAGTCTAATGAATTCTTGAGATAAATGCACATACTGTATACTGTTACTGAAGAAATTTCAACTCTTTAGATATTCTGAAGCTTACAAATATGGTTAAGCAAATACTTATACATGAATGAATCTGAAAGCTGTGGTATAACCAACAAGTCCTATTTGCACTAAGTACTTCTTTATTAAATTAGAGTAGCAATCTTTTCAGATAGTATTCAAAGAGATAAAAAAAACTTCAGCATGGAAAAAAAAGGAGGCAGCAATCATATTACAGACTGTTTTAAAATTATCAAATAAAAAATCCAGAGGTTGGTCTCATTTTATGCTTATGGAAGTGTGTCTACCATCAGAGCACCGCCACATTTTGAAAAGCTAATCTGCTCTCCTAAATAAATGTTCTGTCAGATGAAAAGTTGTCTTTAACTCACATCATGGGCAAAAACAGTTTCACTGGCTACATTAAAAGCAGATGACTGTCAGTACTCATTTTGCTGGCAAACAGAAACCAAAATGCATATCCCTCATTACAATTAAGTGCAACTTTTCAACTCAGAAGTCTGAAAGGACTCATTGAACAACAGCTGATCATTCATTCCCGTACACAACTACTTCTGTGTTTTGGAGAAAATCAGGAAAAACAGAAGAACATAGTATCATTTCTAATTTTTGTTCTTGCACAAAAACAAAGGCAGACAGCAAACTTAATTACCAGCAAGTTGCCCTGAGCATATAAATTATAACCTTTTCCTTATATACAAACCTGTTATGTATTTTGGCATTTCCTCAGAAACACTCTGGCATCCTCCTTGCCATCCTCCTCTTCCTCTGCCTCTCTCTCCTCTATTTTGCCCTTTTGGAAAATACTGGCCTTTCCTGTAAGAAGGCCCAGATGACTGATTTGAAAATTTCTGCTGCTGATACTGCTGCTCAGAACGAACATCTCCTGGAGGGTTTAGAGATGAAAAGAGGTAACAGAAATGCAAAGCAGTCTGAGTAACTGATAACTATACACAGTCTTTCCTCATAAGATTGCATTGCACATTCCTCCTATTATATTTAATACATGTACCTGAAAAAGCCATCAGAAATCAGAAGAATTAAGTTATTTCTTATAGGAAGAAATAAAAATTTTGCACTGTCCTGCAGCAAGCCTGCAGTAGATTAAGTAACTTTTGCACATTCTGAAAATGGTACCCAATCCAGATTTTGCCTCCAATACTCTATCAGATCCAATAGGAAAGACCTGACTAAAATAGGTCTATGCAACATCAGCAGTGATTTTTACTATTGTCTAGTCAGGGTTTTAGTACCAAACCAGTAAAGTTAATATTTTTCCCTCTTGCCCCTTGATTTTCTTTCCCCATAAGCAAATGTGTTCTTGTCTCACTGACATGTATTTTTGTTACAGCATAAATAAGGTAAGCATGATACATGTTTGTTGGTGCAGTAAGTTACTTTCCTGGTACAGGCATTTAAACCAATATTGCAATTAAATAACTAAATCCTACCATAAGCTTCCTAAGGTACAGAAATACCTTTCAATAGTGATAAGCACCTAACAGTACTTCAAGTTTAAGAGGACCATGAAGTCCTATCTAAAGATTAGTTTATATTCAACCTATTCAGTTAAGTCTTGGTTAGGATTTCTAGTACAACTTGAGATATGTTTCTCAGGCAGCTCATGCTGGACAACTGGACTAAAAAGGGCCAAGACAGCCATTTCCACCACACCACCCACTGCACCAAGAGGAGTGCTTGAAGGAATATGGAGCCATACAGTTCAGGGAGCTCCTCTAGCGAAAATCAATCTCTGTGTCAGGAGAAATGGGGTAAGGGATTAAAAAACAAGAGGTTTTAGGTTGATCAGCTTCTTAAACAAGCCTATCACATTGTCCCAAAAATGCTATCATTGGCATGAGGAACAGCCAGAAGCAGGTTCACCTCCAGTAGCCTCAATTTACGTGAACTTAAAACATCAAGGAACCTCCTTTTTCCATTTCAAATAAGCATGAAGCTGAAGTTTTATGTTCAGCAGCAATACTGTTGCAGTCCTGATGCAACGACATATCAGGCAGAACTGCAGTAATTCAGATAAAAAAATAATCTGGGGTGGAAACAGAAGTTAGTTTTTATGTGGAATAACTCCCTGATCTGGGTTCTCCACATAGCTGAGAGCAGCACTGTCCAGTGAGATGAAGGTGAGAAGGAAATAGATGGGAGAGATGGATGCTCCTCAGTCAGCAAAATCCGTGTAGACCTACAGCCCAAGTCAGTCGTGGGAGGGTAACTGGACAGCAATTAACTTGTATCACAAAAATACCCTTTCACTGTCAAGTTAGCCTAAGAATGGAGGAACTAACTATTTTAATCAGAAGATGGAAGAGTGTTTCAAAAGACAGTGACTAAAGAAAAACTAAATTATTTCAGGTACTATGTAGATCCATAGTTTTATAACACATATTTAGATTTTTTTCTTTCCTGTTTCTACAAAATAGCCCTATAAAACCAAGATACTCACTAACACTACAGAATAATGTTCTATGGATGAAAATCTGTGCTATTCAACAGGACAGAAAACCACAGCCACGTAATCTTTGAAGTTCCCTGCTACAAAAAAAGTTAGAAAACTGTGTTTAATGTGACAGTACTCCTTTAATGATATTCCAAAATCTTCAGACAGGGCTGACCATAATTTGCTATGTCTTTCTGTCTGCTTAGGAACTTTTCAGTCACCCAAATACACAGTGACACCTCAGCATTTTTTTGTTCAACCACAAGATGCAATCTGTCAGCTTCTGAAGGCCTCACAGTAACAGGCCCTACTCTTACATGTGCTTTTTTTCAGAAATAATACAGGTAACAAAATAAAAACATGAAATGGGGGTGTGGAAATCGAAGTCCAATTGAAGCATTCAGGATGCAGGTCAAAACACACATCCAACATACAGGTTGACAGCATCCTTCAATCTTCAGCTGCAAAGGTTACCTGTGTACATAAATCCTCCAGCAATGACCTAGCAAAGCTGCCATTTTAGGGGAACGCCTTGCTGCCTCCTGCCAATACTCTTCCATAGATACAGGACCCACAAACGCCAAAAGGCAAATTGGTTGGGCATGCTGATCTGATGGAGAAACAGTGCATTTATCATAGGGGCAGCAGGCTAAACCAGCTCCTCCTGCGGCTCCTAGGCCTGACAGAAAGAGAAGGGTGGTCACTGGACGGGGTATAACATCCAAATTCATTTTAAGACTAGAAACCGCAGCAAGTAGATAGGGATTTGTCGTGTAATCGAAGGGATGATAGAGGGAAGGGCATATCAACGAGATTTACGGCAAAACCAGGGTTAAAGAAGTCACCGGCAGGGGCCGAGGCCCCGGGGTGCTCCCACACCAGCAACGCCTCGGCGGCCGCCGGGGCTGAGAAGACGGGGACACCCAGCCCTGAGGGGGGGACACCCTCTCAGCGTTCACCCACCCCGGCCCTGGGTAGGGGGTCCCCCCACCGTACCTGGGGGCAGGCAGGCTCTGCTCCCGCCGCCAGGGAAGGGCCCCGGCTCGGCGGGAAGGGTGACGCTGGCCGGCTGGTTCCTCATCTTCTTGGCCCGCTTCTTCTCCCTCGCCCCGGACATCTCCGGCAGGGCCCGGGGAGCGTGCGGAGAGGAGGGTCACACCAACCCGCCCCTCAGGCAGGCCTTAGGCACCCGGCAGAGGCTGCTCGGCCTTTCCGTAGCGGAGGGAAGGGCAAAGGCCAGAAGGGGTCGGCAGGCGGTGCAGCAGCGAGCGGTGCGGTGCGGTGCGGTGACGGGTGGAGCGGCCACGGGCCCGGTACGCACCCGCGGCGCGACCTCCGCTTGCTACACGCGGCCGCCCGAACAGGAGCACCGCGCATGCGCGTGGAACACCACCCACACCCCTTTCCCGAAGGACTACATTTCCCAGAATCCCCCGCGGGTGTAACGGCAGCGTGCGCGCCGCGACGTTAGGGAGGGAGGGGGCGGGGGGAGGCAGCAGTTGGCGGGGCGGTGAGGAGAGGGCAGAAGGGATCTGCCGGCAGCTATGGCCTCGCTCGTGAAGAAAATAATCAGTAGTGCTAAGGCCCCTGCTGCACTGGGTCCCTACAGGTATGTCTTAGCGAGAGGGAGGTTTCTTGGAAGAAGCAGGAGTGAGCGGGAGCAGATTTTGACAGGATTTCGAGCAGGTCCCTGGGGGGGGGGTTGTCTGTCAGGCAGCCCTGGGGGCTGTCGTGAGGGTGCCTCCCCGCCCGAGCAGGGACCGGTCTCCTCCCCGGTAACCCCCCGCCGCCAGGGACACCTGGACACGAGTGGGTCTGCAGTGCTAGCGGCAAACTTCAGCCTGACTGGGAGAGGGGGTGTCCTGACTCAAAAAGTCATTCTGAAATTATGTGAAAGCAGTGGAATTATTATGGGGAAATAATTCTGAAAGTAGCGATAAGCAGTGAATGAAAAAACAATGCAAGAGCAAGAATTATTTCTCTCAAGGAAAAAAACGCTTGCCTAGAAAAAAGCATGTTGCATAGTCAAGTTAGCAGTGAATGCTGACTCTGGAGGCGATGGACAGTGAAGGCTGAGCCCGATCCAGGATGGGCTTTGGCAGTTGGAGAGTTCACTGCCTGGGAACTGCAGATCTTCTGATTTTGAATGGGACTGCCAGGAAGTTTAAATGCTTTTCAGTCTAAAAGCTAACTGCTGTAAAAACATGTAAGATGTCGTTCAATGTTTTCACAAGTAAGTTGTTAGTTGCAACAGTTCTGAATGTAATAATAATAATTAAAAAATCCTAATTTTAATTGGAGAAAGGTTTCTCTTTGCTATTTGGATGTGAAAAAATGTTCAATAACTATAGTAGACTCTTATATCTAAGGTACTGAGGGATTTTTACCAGGGCATTTTCTAATAATTTTTAATTCTGCTTTCAGGCTTTGTTTTCCCAATATAAACACAGACTCCTTTGGTTTAAACTTTTCCACTTGTAGCATCTTAGTGCCTTCCAGGTGCATTTTTGTCTCCATTACTTTGAAACTGAGCTTCCTGAGCTTCAAACTGTCTGTTCTTTGTAGCAATTATAAAGATGGAGAAATACAAAGTGTAGAAGCAGACAGACATGACATGAAGGTTAACTTCTGTAAACAATAAACTGGATTGCAGCCAGGGGCCTGGCATCACTTGCGGTTAGAACATCTAAGACATAGGAAGGCAACAGTTCTTGAGCTTCACACACACGCACCCCCCAGCTGGCCTAGCCTTCAACGTAGCCCTCCACTTCTGTTGTGGATTAACTGCACTCCAACATTTTGTGCTTATTGGTAGTTCTTGATGAAATACTGCTTGTTGTGCAGCCTGTTAATTGTATGACGGGTCTAACATCAATAAGTTTATCACTAACTTGGTTTATCAGGTTTCAGTAAACTTGTCAA
This sequence comes from Ciconia boyciana, assembly GCF_034638445.1. NCBI lineage: Eukaryota > Metazoa > Chordata > Aves > Ciconiiformes > Ciconiidae > Ciconia > Ciconia boyciana. The sequence goes on from NC_132935.1 coordinate 25,085,705, forward strand.
AGTCCACCGAGCAGAAGTTGCACAAGAAATAACTGCTACATCTCTGCTGTGGAGTCTGAGTATGGTAACAGAGGAACAAGGGCTTAATATGGAATGAAGAATTGGGATGTGTGGGCTGCATTCTTGGTTCTGCTACAGCCTTCAGTATGCTTTTTGGTGACCTATTTTTAATGTATTTTTGTATTTCCTTTACTGCATCCAATTTCCAGTACCTTGAGATAGGTAGGTAGATAGATATATAAAAGACTCATACATGTGAGTGTGTATGTGTGTACATATATACATCTCATTAATGATATTAAACTTTTTAAAAGACACAGCAGAGATACTGTTCTTGTATTAATGAGCAATCATTTGTGTAAAGAAGATCTGATTAAGTTTGCACTCCTTGTCTTTAAAGAGCATGCTTCTTAACACCATCTCTCTGATGCATGACGTTCTTCTAAGGTCATAATGTCCGTCCAGTTACGCATTTACGTATACTGAAACCTGAATGACTTTAGGCACACACTCAGATCTCTGCTGAATCCGGGATTAAAGAGTAGCTACGATTGACCCTAGTTATAGGATACATCTGCAGTTAAAGTGTGATTGGAGTTTGTGTAGTTGAAGTTTCTCTGAGCTTCGCTCATGCATTTGACTGCACTAGAAGTATACCCTTTAGTTGGTAAATTGTTAATAGTCTCAGTGAATGGAGAATTCCACTGGTAAGCATACCAAGAGGAGCAGAGAAGGGGACCCAATAAGACTGCTGTAGATGTTGATCTGGCAGTGGTATCAGAAGGCTTCCGCTTGTTTTTTCCCCAATTATTTGTGATTTAGGACTGTCCAAAGGCCTTTGTTGGGATAAATGTTTCATTGTGTTACTTGCTTTATAATAAGCAGTACAAGACAGTCTCTTTTTTTTAGAGAGCTCCTACCTTCTTGTTGCATGGTTCTCTGTGCTTCAAACAGAAACAGGAGTTTGTGGTCTGAGGGCCTGGGCCTCAAATGAAGTAGGACATGGTAGGAAAGAAAATAAAATTAAAGCAGCATGTGTGTTTGGTTCATACACCCATTTTCTATCAACAAGACTGTATTAGCTAGAAAAGTACTTCATTCACTAGTTTCTCTTCTTTAAATGGTGTAGTTTTGTGATTTACTCCAGTTTTGTTACTTGATGATAGAGAAAATAATCACCATGTAAGATATTTTACTATATCAGATAAGTTACTGGCTATTTTTTCCCCTTACGAAATTACAGGAGAATGTAGGACAGGGGTAAAAGGAAAGATGGGAGTGATGGTACTGTTTGGATTGCCTAACCGTAATCATTTTACTGAGTCCCTAAATTAGGGTGGTTCCCTGTGAAGTCAATGGATTGAGCCAATCCAATTGAGTCAATCTCAGTTAAGGTAAGAGATGTAATAAAAATGTTCTCTGAAAGAGTCCCTTTCTTTCTCCATTGACATTAAAGGGAAGCTAACCTAATTTAGATACCTCAGGGAGGTGCCTGACTGTAGTTTGTGTAACTTGAGAGGCTTGTTGAACTGTCAAAATAATGCATTTTCTTGTGGAATGGGAAGAGATAACAAAAACAGTGTTGACACACCACAAACACTTTCAAAAGAATATTTCTCTAATTTCTTTGCAAAATATTTTTAATTACCAGCTGAAGAGAAGTAAATTATGTCTGTTGCATAATGTTTGCTACGTAGTTTAAATCTTTGTTTTAATCTTTTAATCTCTTTGTGGTAATTAGAGACAATAATAATTGCCAACTCTACTTCAGCAAAAACATACCTGACATTTATATAAAAGTGTTTTGCAAATAGCTTGAATTCTGCATTCTTCTGAACTAACCCAGCCAACAGGTCATCCAGGTTATTTTGTGAGAGGAGAGTGATTGTTCTGGGAATAGAGTGATCAAGGTGGTGTGCTGATGGGCCAAATTCATGACTCTGGAGGAGTAATGCCAGAGAACTAGTGTGCAGGGCTTTACCTCACAGCTGTAACTCATTTATCATGGTGCCCATTTGAGAAGAAAATGGTAAATTTAGTAATCAGCTCTTTTTTGATTTTTTTTACTTTTTTTTTAAACTTCATTGCTCTGCAGCCGAGACGTACATAAAAGATATTGTCTACCTATCAAACTGGGATGGAATATTTATCTCAGCAGGTGCAAAAAAATGTTTATTTACTCTGCCTCCCCTCTGTGCTATCTGCAGTGTAGAAGGTGTGTTACTGTGTTTAGTGTTGTGTTGCTGCACTCATGCCTTTTGCCTTTCCAAGAAACAGGGTTTATTACCTCAAAAACAGAGCTATGCTAATGTAGCTATGTATTTCCATAGGTGATCTAATCCCAGGTCTTCCAAAGCATAAGCAGATTGTACTGTGTGTACAGACTTGTGCGTGTATAACCTAAGTCCTCTATCTTTTTGAGATACTGTAAACTACTGAAGAAAATGTGAAGTGTGCTTTCAGATAATTAAATGTTTTGATGGGGAAACATTAAACTTAAAATGTCACTTATGCTTTCAGCCAAGCCGTGCTGGTAGACCGGACGATGTACATTGCAGGACAGATAGGTATAGAACCTTCCACGGGGCAGCTTGTCTCTGGAGGGGCAAAGGAAGAAGCAAAGCAGGTAAGACGTCTTCCAGCAATAAACTTGTAATGGAGTTGGCATGTGCTTAGTTAAACATGGATTTGTGAGGAATTGAAGAGCCCTAGAGAGCGCATTTCACATCCTCCAAGATGAGGGAAAAGCAGGAGGAAGTCATTCCATCCTATCCCTGTCATTTTCCACCCAAACAACGTGGAGGTCAGGGGAGGAATCTGTATTTCATGTAGGAAAGAATCAATGTGTAACAAAGGTTCAGACCCTAGTAAAACCTTGGCTTTGAGGTGGGGAAAGATTTGTTTCCCCAGCAGCAAAGAGATTGTGTGAGGTAATAGGTAGGATGAGATGGTGCTGCATCATGCATTTACATCTAATGAATGGATAGTTTAATATTTGTGGTTTATTAGAAGCTCCCTTTTATTAATTTACTTTTTAATCTATTTCTGATTTTGCTTACTTGCTGATGACAGTTGAAGATTTGCTGGGTGAACTTATAGTATAACATGGATGTAGCCAGATTACAACTCATATTTACATACTTACCTAAATACAACCCAGCTGATACTTAAAGAATTTTGTCTCATTTTTCATTAGGCTCTAAAAAACATGGGAGAAATCCTGAAAGCTGCAGGCTGTGACTATGGCAATGGTAAGTGTTTTGGTGATGGTGGCAAACAAGTGGTTGTTTTTACCTACCTGGCTTAAAAAAAAAAGTGACCTTTTAAAGAAAAAAAAAAAGCTATTTGCTAAACATGCAGTTGTTATCAATAGCTGAAGGAGACAAAAGGAATCATGAGTCTGGGTTTAAAAAGAAAATAAATAAATCAATGTGCAAGTGTTTGTGATGGGTATTAATGGGACACTACTTTTCACCATAAGTTCCTGTCCACAGTACTAATATTTTAATTCTAAGTGATGAAACTCAGGTATAGACAGAGCTGCAACTGACTACAGGCATTTTAAGCATCCTAGACTTTCCTCCAGCTAAAAGCAGCCCTGTATCTATGGTGTTAATATTGTAGGCACTTTCAGTGCCTTTTTTTGAGGACTCTAATAGTGGAGCCAAACCAGGATTAACGTTGGCTTGGGCAATCATGGGTAAAAAATTCTAGCATAGACTATATCTTCAGGCCTTTTATGGACTTTTTTTTTGGCAGCAGATATTACATATGATGTAACTTTTGCCAACAGTTGGCTTACAACAGCTTTTTTTATTCGACCTGCTTACCAGTTCTATGCGTCTTGGAAGAATTGGGCTTAGAACAAAATTTAAAACAGATATTTTCAGAGCTGTCCAGGAATGTCTAATTCCTTAAAGTTTTATTATGTATTAGGTATTCAGATTTTTTAGATGGTTCTCTAGGTGGTAGCTCTAATGGTCAATATCTGTTTGCAAAACTTTTCAAAATGTTTAGAGTATTTGAGAGAAATTTATGAAATAAAAGCAAGAAATGCACTAAAGATTTTCAACTTTTGTATAAAAATCAGAGGTCCAAAATAACTGCAGTTATGTAATTTCTAGTTGTGAAGACTACAGTTTTGATGGCAGACATGAAGGACTTCAATGATATTAATGATATTTACAAACAATGTAAGTAGCTCTTTTGTTTCTGTTTTACCAGTATGGCTTGTGGAACAAATTATATTCACAGTAAGCAAAGTGTTTTAATGACTCAGATGATATAGTTCAAGATGCTTTGACATTCCAGTAGAAAGATAACCTTAAAAAAAAGAGAATTAATTTGCAAACAGCAGATCAAGCACAGCCCAATTTCTTGTGGATTTGTGTCCTACCATCCCACTAACGCACTGTCACGTGAAGATCAACTCCTGCTATCTCTACAGGTTGATCTTCCATGCCTCTTTACCTTGACAGATGCTGTGTTGTCCCTAATATAATGCTACTGTGGTATACTGGTATACTTAAGTATATATATACCTTCAAATGTTTAATTTCAGATTTTGTATCTCCACTTCTTTAAAGCCTGTTTGTATCTTTGAATGATTTGTAGGTTATTATTATGGGACAGAGCTCATTTTTTATACAAGGATGAGCCACACTGCTCCACTTAAGAAAAAAAAAAAATAATAATGCTTGGTTAACAAAACTGAATGTAGACTGAAATAGGTGATTCCAATGAGCCATATTGTGCAGAAGAATTTGGGAGGGTATGCACATAAGTTCCTTATTTATATAGCTTTGGGTTTTAATTAGATAGCAACATATGGTCTTGAATGAAGTCTTTTATTTATGAGCTATCAACATAGTCTTCTGTATGTCAAAATGGAATTGTGCGTGCATATAAGCAGGGTAAAAAAAAGATGAGCTGGATACTTAGTTACTTGTTGTCTCTTACCTGTAGTTCAAGAAAGCAGTTGTTGCTGTTCTTTGATTGTGAGTTATGATCCTTTCTTGTCAGTGCAGGACCCTGAAATTGACATTTCTGAGCTTAGTGTTAACTCTCACTAGTAAAACTTTCATTTAATTATGCAAATTCCTTGGAAGTGTTCAAAGTCAGGTTGGAAGGGGCTTTGAGCAGCCTGATCTAGTGAAAGATGTCCTTGCCCATGGCAGGGGGGTGGGTTAGACTAGATGATCTTTAAAGGTCCCTTCCAACCCAAACTATTCTATGATTCTATACATTCAGCTCTTGTATCTTGACCAATACCTTTTTTTTTCTTCCCCGCTCTGTTCTTTTAATATCCTTGAGTGCCAGGCCTAATTGTGAATAGAGGAATAGGTCAAGGGCCTATTTTAATTCTGCCTTCCTTTGATATGAGTAAGGTTGGCCCCTGTTGACTTTAGGCAAATCTGGGATCTTTGCTCATGACTCTTTTGGCAGGGGCCTGTTTCTCTCTCTTGCTCTGTCTGTGAAAGAGCCCTCTCCCACTCTCTGGTCTTTGCAATTGAATGATCACCATTCTGATTTAATCTTTCTTTTTCAGCCAAGTTGGTGTTAAGGCCATGCAGTGTCAGCAAGAGTGCAAGTTATCACTGGCTGCTAGGTCACAACTGTAGCTGCCTTCTGGATTATGAATGGTAGCTTGCTGAGATGTTAGACCAGTCCGTGACCAAAAAAAGCCAACATGGGGGAAATGATAGCTGGTACAGAAAACTATTTGTCTTGTAGCCTTGAACCTGAAACTGTTTCAATGACTGCATTTTATACAGATTACTTTGAACTGTGTTTTATCAAGCAAGGTTAAGTGATTGGTGAATGTTTCTGTTTAAATTACAGTCTTCAAGACAAACTTCCCAGCCAGAGCAGCCTATCAGGTTGTTGCTTTGCCAAAAGTAAGTGTCACTTTTCTGCCTACAAAAAATGAATTTTCCGAAATTCCTTACTTCTGAAGCATTCTGACAGCTTTTCTTATTCTGGAATAGCTTCAGTTGCAATTATTTTAATGAAGACTCTTAAGTATTTAGGGTTTAAGTATACCAGTCTTATTCCCACACATGATAAGAGATCTGAATATGAGAGACATTTCTTTATGGTGGAAGATGGCTACAATACTAGAAATAAGGTGTTATGATACTTAAGTAAGAGTAAAGTGAATTTTCAGTATTACTTAACAGTGCTAAATTAGTAATCCAACTGTCAGAAGTATAATTCCCTCAAATGTCACTCTGTTCTTACAAGGTCGTGTTATACATCCACTTGCTTCATAAAATAGATATATCAAATTCCTAATATGTTTCTTCATTGTTTTCTCCCAGGGTGCCCGAGTTGAGATTGAAGCTATTGCCATTCAGGGACCCCTCCAAGATGCTTCAGCCTGACTATAAATAGAGATTGAATATCCTACGACAGCAGTTTTAGATTTAATACTTCTCCCTTACATCGTATTCCTACAATTGACGATCAGCAGTTACATACAGCTGAAATCACTAAACTTGCTGAGGAAAGGTGCTTTCTTCTGGGTCGTGGCCTTGAATTCTCTAAAATACAAGCTTACAGTGCGTTCTATGCAGGCAAACCCTGAAACCTCCAGGAGTCCTGCTAAAATCAACCAAGCTTGATTGTAGGACCGGGCCCTTACTTTGTGATGGTGACTGGATACTCAGATGTTAACTACACATTTGGATGAACGTATGACAGTTATACTATGGGTGATCTGGACACGGAAAACTGTAATGATTTGTAATAGTAGGTTTTTAGTAACAATTTTAAATAAGAAAAAATGACATGGGAAAACAGTAGAACACTTGAATTGCTTAGTGTATGTTTTTCCTTTTGTGTTTTGGGGAATTCTGCTGTATTTGTTTCTCAACTGTCTTAAACTCTTTACAGAATAGATTACTGTTGGGACTCACATTTTTTTCATATGGAAGCAATTGCTTAAGAAAGTTAATATTAATTTCAGAAAGAAGAAAATTATGTTTTTCTGAAATAAAGTGCTAACTTTATAAATCAGCCGTAAATGAATCTCTACCTGTAACCTTTTTCATAGCAATTCAACTTTTACTATCTTTTGATTTAAAAAAAAAAAAAAAAACAAAACACACCAAAAAAATCCTGTTTAATGAGAATAAATAATAATTGCATCTGTAAAACTGTGCTTGTGTATTCTGGGAACAAACTTTTCTTTTGTGGGTTATGCTTTGATACTGCATTACAAAAAAGTCCCTATCTTTCTTATTCAGTAAGAAATAATTCAAACCAAAAGAATAGTTTTATTATCTATCTCCTAATAGCTAAGGACGAAAATAATCCTCCAAGACAGGAAGCTTTCAGCTACCATGGCATTACAGTTCTTGGCATTTTTCTCTCTGCCATTGAGGATGGAAGCATCTGCTTGATGGGGTGATTAAGCAATATTGAGAAGTCAGGCTGGTGATGCTAGTAAGTTACCCCATCCCTCTGCAGTTATTTTCTAACCAAGTAGAAATGGATACTGTGTTTTTAAGGAACTAGTGTGAAAATCAGCAACCTCATGGTAGAGTTGATTCCCTGTCTTCCCCACAGGCATATGACTAAGCACAGTATTGGTTTATTCAGGGGGAAATGAGCAGAAATTCTTTCCACCTCAACGTCTTTGTTTTGCTCCCTTCTATGAAGATGGCCATCCAATTACATATGGGATGCTACTGTCACTGTATCTTCACGTTCTTTGTGTAGACAGTAAAAATAGCTATATGCAGCAGCTTGGAGAATCTACCATTTCAGTGGCAGAAACATGTACCTGCTTTATCGAATGTACTGTGAGAGGGAATCCTACTCCTTCCAGAGGCTGCTGTTTTTATGCCAGAGCGCTGAGACTGAGCACTTCAGAATCTGTTTCTACTCCCATCTCGTGTGGCTTACCAAATTGAGTGAGTTTGGTCACAAACCAGCAGTATAGGAAGGAGAGGGCATAATGCTGGTTTGCCACAGGTCAAGTCACAATACTGTGGGTTCAGCTGTCCAACAACTGAAATCCAAACTTCAGTTCTCCTGCATGTGTATCATTTGTCTTCTGTGTATAATGCCTACTGATGGTCATCTCACATACTTTTAATCGGTTAATGATTTTCCTATGGTAAGAATGCAAGAAAAATCCTATCTGGCAGCACTGTGTTGCTGTCTACATTTGCATGGCACGTGCAGATGCTGCCTTGTCTGAAAATCCCCCTGCATTCAGTACCACAGCCACATTGTGTGAATCATCTTCCATCCTTGGATAAACTGTAAGTGTCCCGCTTGTGGTTTCTTACCTTCCTCCCTGTCAGCCATGCTTTCCAGCTCTCATTACTTCAGTTGCACTATTGCAGTAACTATATTTTGTATTTTCCATGCATTCCTGGTATCACTTTAAGCGTACACCAGAAGGGCAGTTGGAAAGTTGTGAGAACAATCAACCCTATTTACCCCTTCTAGATGTGTGAAGTGGCCATTTCTCTTGCTTTTTGCTCAGCTTGTCAATTGTATCTTGATAGAAAAAAGATTAATAGTGAGGTTGTCATAGCACGTATGTACAGATGTATGCATTTTTTACAGCATTATCTTGCTTTCCCCTGACAAAATGGGAGATACTTACTTGTATTAGAAGCAAGATAATGCTTTTGGTATTTCAAACAGTGAACTTCCAAGCAACAACCTTTGAAAAGTACCTGACTTTTCTGCATATAAACTTCCTATACATAAACTTTATTAGTCTTGGCTTCTGCTCTTGTTCTCTCTCCTTGGCTATACTAGTAATGTCTTTTATGCTCTACAGCTCTGACTCAAGAAGCAATCCCACCTAAGAAAAAACATGACCAGACTTGTTAGGAAGGAGCTAGTACTAATATGAATATGACTTTCTAGGAAACATACAGCAAATGTCGCTTCGCTTTGTCAGTTAAGAATAATTAAGAATAATGTAATTGAATGGAGTTACATTTGAACAGATTCCTAATTTATAGTTGTGTTTCTCTGTTACAGCTTTGCTCAGATATAATTACTTTGTCGGAATATATTTCACTTATTTGTAGCAGATGTAGTTAAAGTTCACCTTCAGCAGATTTGTTGAACACGAGCTAAGTTCAGCCTTGTAGAATTGCTACGGTTATCCCTTCTTACCTCTCGCGTTATTCTCCCCTGCCTTACTTGTGCTATGCTGCCTCTTTGACAACCTTGAACCTAACACTAGATGGCAGGTTTGATTTTTTTTGGCGTGTGATGACTTGTCCATTTGCTGATATAAGTCCTTTATAGAACTCCTTTGGGTGTCTTCACTAGTACAAAGGGGAGTGAACATACACCCCTTTCCGCATTAAGGTACAGTCTGAGACTAAAATGTAAGTAAGTGAAACACCTGAAAAAAAATGCATGCTGGATGCAGCCAACAAGCCCAACACATTACTTCCATTAAAAATGTTTGTATCGGTAAGTAGGTGCCATTCTGCAAAAAGTCAGGAATGAAAATCCACTTGTAGCTCTATGATTTTTTAGCTTTTAGCTGGAGACCAGTTGCACAGTTTCTTGAATGCCCCAGATCTAAATATGTATTCTTCAGGTACTGGAATTCTAGAATAACTGAAATAAACTCTCTTATTTACAGCTATAACATAGTAGTTCTCAACGTAAACAATCAGCCTTCCATAGAGATGTTTAAAACTTTTATTTTTTAAGCAGAGTTATATTATTTTATTCTATTCTTTAAGACAAAAAGGCTAAGCCCCATAATTCTCCGATATGAAAAGCAAGTATTGTGCATATCTCTTAGATCTTAGTTCAGCAAAGCACACAAACATTTAAGAAGTCCTGTTTTAACTAGAGCTAAGTTAAACTTAGCTTTTTTTGTTTGCTAGACTGAGCCTCTAGCGTGCAAAATATGAAGCTGCAATTCAGCTTGTGGCAAACTAATTTCACCATTTAAAATCTGTTTCAATCACATGTAGCTTTTAAAAAAACAACAAAACAGGTCCTCTATTTCTGTGAAAGTAAAGCAATACTTAAATTTGCATGTTCTACCAGCTGTTTCTTTTAATTAGTTTTTTCTCCAAAAGATTATATTCTCTACAGATTAAACAATGCAAAAATAAAGCTCAGTACATAATTTTAATAAAACTTTGTTCTCTGTTAAAACATATAGCCAAACTTAAACTGCTCTAATCTTCTGCTACAAGCACCTTGCTCCTGCTGCAGTTTTTACCTGAAAGCAGTTCCACATTGAGTGAAGGAGCCAACGCTAGCCAGCCAGAATGCCAAGTATCTTCTGGGATCCTAACACAATGTGCGTATGTGTCTGCATAGAGGTGACAGGGTGCAAATTTAACCTCTTCTAGGGCTGTGTTTATTGGTAGTTGAACCAAAATTCCTACCAGAACTTTCTTGATAGCTTGGAAACTGAATTTATTCCTTCCAGTGTCCTGCCCAGCACTCCGTGCGGCATGGAATGATTACTTCCACCTTGGATGAAGTTAAGGGCTGAAAATTGTCTAGCTTTTGATAAACATTTATCAAGATTGTTTTGTGTTTTGATTATGTTAAAAAAAAAAAAAAGCTAAAGTATATTGCCCTACCTCTGGAGGTATATCTTGTGAACACAGACATTAGAGCATATCCTCTTCTCAGCCTTGAACATGAGAAAGCTCTTTGATCCACAGACCAACTTCTGCTCTTTCCAATCTCTGTCATGTCCTGGGTTTGCAGAGGCAAATAAGCGCACATATTTTGGCCCTTCATGCATAGTACATGCGTTGGAGGCTTACAGACCAGGAATGCTACACTCCAATGTATTTCTCAAGGTAGGGATGTTCAGCGCAGATCTAGCAGCCAAATTCTGATCTTGTGGTAATTTAAGTGTGTAACATTTCATGTTTAGCATGGTGTCAAGCATATTTCATCTTTTAGAAAGGAAAAGGAAAAATAGCTCTCATTTGTTGTAATCACAGAATATGTAAGGACTGAAGATGACTGAGAAGGGCTGATACTGTCGAGTCATTGACTGGCTTATACTCCTCTTGTTTCCAATTAGCATTGCTCAATGACCTGAAAAAGTTGAACAGTGAGGAAAGGACGTATATTGTCACTTGTCTTCCTTGTAACAACAGTGTAGAAAGAGTGACTCTGAGGTGAGCAGGTTATCTTGACTCCCTTGTATCTTCATATTTTATTTCCGAGTGCAGTTTCCTCTGTTGCTATTAATACTACTGATCTCTGTCACAGAATTCTTCTTGGTTTATGCTTAAATTGCTCAATGCAGGTGGTCAACCTGCAACTCATGATCTAACACGCAACTTGCAAGTAGTCAGCATGGCTCCCCTGCCAATTTCATCACCTGTGTTTGGAAGCAGGACGATGCTGGCACAGGTGCTGGTGGCTGAACTGAACTCCCAGCTTGCAGGAGGAAACCAGCCACCAGAAGGAGCTGACAGTGGATGTTCCTGGGGTGTCCTGGACCCTGGCTGTATGCCCAGCCCAGTCCTGTATCACCCTGGGGAGTCCTCGTCCCGCTCGGTACCTGTTCCCCCACTCCTCAGCTCTCCCAAGTGCATGGTCTGTTTCTCATGGCTTTTTGTCATGGAGTAATTTGGGTATGTGGACAAAAAGTTCTATTTGAACTTTTAATTCCCACTTTAATGTCAATAGATTTTTAATAGAACTAGCTGCTTGTTTTAACTTCTCTGTTATAGAAGGCTAGTAAAAATAAAAAATAAAACTGCAGCATCCACCTACCAAAAAATTCCTAAAAAAAATGAAAGCATGCATTTTGGTTCTAAAAGTTTATGGTATTGCCCACAGAAAGTTGACATTAAATGAAGCTGGTGAATTCGTAAGAGTGCTGATAAGCAGAAAACCTTAGATTTAGTGATATAGCCAAGGAATATCAGCTTACACAAAAGGCCAGGAATATCAATTAGATTATTTAATACAAACCAAAGTCAGCTGGAGTCAGATCTGCACATGCAGCACAAAATTTAGCTCTTAGAGGGGATCTGTATAGTTTGCTAGTGACAGCAAAATTTTTGTGAAGTCTTTTTGTACAATAAAGCTAATAAAATAGCAACATATGCTTGCCCTTTTTAGATAACTGACTTTTTCTCTGTATTCTACTTCCTTATGCCAGAGAATCCTGTAAACACAGTCCTCAATGATAACATATAGTCCCTTTGCAACATTCACCATCAGAATAAACTTCTACTCTCTATCAGATCTGTAACATCAATTATATTCAGGGCCCGTTTTCACAGGAAATTTGTTTAAAAGCTTTGCCATTCAGCTTCAGCTCCAAAATGATTATTTAGCATTTTGGAAAATAACCAAGACAGTCCCTAATAACATACTTCTTCTGGAGGACAGCACTACAGGGAAATAAAATAGATGACCTCTCCTTTGGGAACAGGCTTATATACGTCTCTGGTTAGAAATCTATTTTAGAAGCCACAAATGCATATGAGGAGTTCCACAGCTAAAGACAGGTTATTAATCACCATGAACGTTAACAGCTGTGAAGTTATCTTTATATTTTAAGTGTGCTAGGATTTACAAGACTAAAACATCCTACTCAGAGTTAAAAATGCCCTCTTCTCCCTGTTTTTGCAGAAGTCATCACATATATTGTACTACTAACCTTGCAATAAATTTGTGTTTAAAAATGGAGAGTGAGCAGCAGACACCCACTTGGGTCCTGGACACTGCAGCCTGTATATCTTCCATTTTCTGCAAAACTAACCTCTGCATTTAGTTACAGTCTGGTCAGTGGGCACTTCCAGTCCTCTATGTGCTATACATTTCAGTAGCTCCATACACTGGTAGTCCAGGCACTTGGGGAAATTGCCTGCATACTACCATTAAGGAAAAAAAAAAAAGCTACACTATATTCTTTATCCTACATAATGCTGGCTGAAGGTTTCATAGGTTTGAAGTTAGTTATCTGAACCCAGAAAAAATCCTAATTGAAAACTGCATAGTTATACTGACGTCAGAAAATGATCCCACTGTGCTAGACGTGTACAGAAGGCACTCGGTGGCAGGGAGGTGAAAGTTCAGGTCTTTCAAACACTTGAAGTCTTGGCAGCTTGACTTCAAAAAATATACATTATATAAAACCTTTTCTGATGCCTCTTATTCATGTTCGTGGCTCAATCCATAAAAGCTTTTCTATTTTCCCAACCCAATAAAATTAGAATATGTTCATGTGGACAGAAGAGCAGGCCCAAGAAGAGGATGTTCATAGAGACATAACTTCTATTCCTTGTTATTAGCTGTCTCTGAAACACATGGAAAAAATTAATTTAACAATTAATTGAGGGTACAACTTGATATTCAATAAATCTTACAGGAATTACATGTGAAAGTCCCCTGGAAGCATCACAGCATGAGAGGGGTATCTGCTTTTCTCCCAGATCTGTAAGGATATTCTGTGTGGGCCTGCATGCACTGGCTCTGCTTCCTTTTCCCCCATCCCATTCATACACGGTCTTCCTCTTACAGACATTAACATCACCTATGTGAAATCCAGTTAGGCTGCAACAGTCTTATGCTCCTCCCCACCCTGCTGCATTTTCTCTTAACTTTTGAAATTACTGCATAATTTCAGTCATATTTGATACAGAGGCAAAGATCTCATGGACGTTAAATCTTCCAGTAGTCTTAAATAAGGACAGAGGCAAAGGGCATAAATTCAAGTACAGGAAATTACATTTAAATGTAAGAAAACCCTTTTTATACTGTAAGGGCAATTGACTGATTGGAACAGGCTGCCCACAGTTTGTGGAGTCACCATCCTTGGGGATATTCAAAACCCAACTGGACAACCTGCTCCAGCTGACCCTGCTTTGAGTAGGGGGGCTGGACTAGATGATCTCCAGAGGTACCTTCCTACCTCAACTATTCCATGATAACGTACGGTTGAGGAACTGCACCCAGCCCCTGAAACTATATGTGTTGGCCATCAGCAGCAGAGAAGCTATGAGTCTCAGTGGCTTGCTTGACAGCTAAAAGATGGTGCCCAAGGGGATGATTGGCAGAAATCATAGTGTTGGACCACTCCAGCTCAAGGTACTTCTTTCCCAGCCAGAAGACCCTGCAAGCCAGAAGACCCTGCAGGGATAGGCTGGGAACATGGCAACATGGGACTTCCTTGTAGTGAACGGTGGCATTACCACAAGGCTGGGTAGGGAACACAGGGAAGGTGGGAATTTTGCAGGGGAATGCAGGTGACAGGAGAGAGATGTCCAACTGCAGTGACTCTCTGCAACAAAGAGTCTGACAGTTAATCTGTGAACATTGCTAATATAAGGTGAAAAAAAAATCCCCTTTAGTGGTTTTGAATTCAGCATGCTTAGTGTGTCACTGAGCATTCCCTTGCTCAGAGATGGACCTCAGCTACCTCTAGAGCACTGTTTATTTTGCTCTAGGATCAGCTCATATCCTCTTAGTCGTACCCTCTCAGAGGCAAGACTCTGAATGTTTTTGATCTCTCTCAAAATAAGAATTTTTCCATTCCCTTTAGCGATCTTGCTTCCCTGCCCAGAATCTTGTTTTAGTTCTTCAATATCCTTTCAAGATGGAAGAATTTCTCCCTTACACAACAGCATCCCAGATTTAAATGGCCACTGTTCCATTCTTAACATTGTTTGCTTTTCTCAGCCACAGCTGTTCTCTGAGCTGTCTGCATCGGTACACTCCTATCATCTGAAATGTATTACGGACACAGAAGCAGGGCTGCCCTTTCTGCTTCCTTACAAAACTGTTGGGGAGAATACTGTCAAGGCAGGTAAATGCAGAAAGTAAGTATTTCAATAAAGCTGTAATCATTACATGATGAAATCTCTTATTCTTCAGGAGGAGGAGGAGGATGCTCTTTGAGGTTTCCCAGAAGCAAATTAAGTGCTTTGCTGAACTCACGGCACAGACATAATCCTTTGCAAAAGCATAGGGGCAAGACATTAAAAACAAGTTGAGTGAATAAACTTTTTTGGACTTCATAGGCAAAGCTGTATGGCAGAAATTTGAAGATGCTGCAAGAGCACAGTTGCCAACAGCCAACAATAGCATGTCTTCACAGGCTAGCTTAAAAAGTAACAATATAAAGGTCACCAACAGTTAAACAGATGAGAATTAAAGGGAGGTGAGTGCCTTTTTTTGGTCCCTGCTTATCTAATTCCACTTGAGTAATCACAAGGTCATAAAGCCACATATACCTTGACCAAACAGCTTGACCACCACCCTCGTGGTCTGCCAGGCTAGAGCGCTCACGCTGCAAACCATTTTCCTTAATCCTGTGGCACAGGTGGAACACGCTGGCTTGCCGCTGTCAGTGTAACTAAGACAAAATAGCACAGTTATGCCTAATGTGTATGGCAAGTCACTGAACAACCCTCTTGACTACAAGTTTTTGTGGATGGCTAAGACAAGTAAAATGATCTTGGGCACAGTTCAGTGTGTTAAAGACTCAGCAGTGCCAGCAGTCATGAGTAAGACTCTGAACTGCTTTGTAGAGCAGTGGCTCTCCATATTTTGTCCCGTAGTCCCTCTTGTTTAAGAATTTCTTATATGGCTGCTCCCTGCAAGGCAACCATTGCAGATATTCAATGTCTCCCCACTTTGAGAAGAACCTGTCTTTCTCCACCAGTTACAGAAGCTGGCTAGCAAAAGTCTTGCCAATCCTTTCAAATGCACATTTCTGGACCTGCCCAGCAACGCTTCTGCCCTGCTGGAACACACGAGTTTGGTGCTTCCCATTTATCTCCCTCCAAAGGAAACTCTGCATCCTCACAGCATATCAGGAAGGATGACAGAGGTAACATGCCTTGCTGGTCTGTTTAAGGGAGCCCTCACCCTTTGTACTCAACAGCTCAAAGGCTGGAGCATATACTAGCACTGGGAAGGAACCAAAGACCTCTCATCCCAGGTGCAAGAGGTTCACTTGGAAGTCATGAAAGGTACGGGTGTAAGATATCTCCCACCCTTCCTGCTGAAGCTGTCCTCTTCTGAATTACAGACATACTCACTAGCCCATAGAGGTTTTCAGCACAGCTATGTAGGCCAGTGGTTAGGAGGCAGGGGAGAGGGGAAAAGCGGGTTCAATCATTGCAGTAATGTTCCCCGGGGGAAGGGAGGAGGTGTCTGCATCGCCTGCTCATCCTTTTCCACATTCCGGCAATACCACAGAGTAACCTCTGCCTTCTGGGGCATGCAAATACCTTACATGATGGACTCAAAATAAATGAGTGTGGGATTCTTAGTGAATGTGGAGGAAGAAGAAATAACTTTTGCAGAAAGACTGGGACAACAAGAATTGTGAACACAATTTCCAAGTCTGCTAGAGGGACAGTCCTATCCCCTCAAATTCTTCTCTTCACTGGTGTTATGATTTTCCAAAGGCACTTTATTTGGCCTGTGATTTTTCCTTCCTACCATGTGACTGCATTTGCTGTGCAATGTGCTTTCATCCCAGCGCTACACTGCTGATTTCAGCTGATAAGGAGAACGAGGGGGTCTAAAATGACTGTCTGGCATAGAATGGAAATCACAAAGCAGCATTAAAGTATTAGCTCATAAAAACAAGCCTCCAAATAATAACGAGCAGAGTCATGATTTTAACATAGGTTTTTATTTTCCAAGACTGCATATTACAGTCTAGCATTCTCCCCAAACAGGGATAATTTATCACCGGTAAGACTCATGTAAGACTCAAAGATGACCCGTGTAAAAAGCATGACTTCCAACTGATTGCATCCAAAAGTATCTCTTAATGTAAACAAAAATATTTATGACTCTCTCTCTTGCGTTAAAATGCAGAAAGCAGCTGCAGGCCAGCAGGGGGGTGACAAGATGTGCTCATTACGGACAGCACAGTCTTTTCTGTCTCCTAAACAATAACCCATGTGGTCCTTCCCTCCTCTGTCAACATACCTATCTCTGTCGCTGCTGCACCATCCACAGCTTCTCCTGTTTCTTCTTCCTTTGTTTCAGGCCCTCCACTTACTATCTCACTGAGCAGCTCAGTTTCCACCTGCTCTCCCGTCTCACCTGGGAACAGTAACCATGGAGATCAAATTAGGATCCACTCAGAAAAGCACCAAGTGCCCCAGCTCCTTTCTGTAAACCTGACTTTACTCTGTTAACTCACCAATGCCCTTTACCAAGCTACCCCCTGAATGAATCCATAGGGAACAAACAGGATGCTCCCAATCCCTTTCCATCATCCAGCTACATGCGTGCCTCATGCCTGTAAAGTTCTCCTGATGCTTTCACAAAATCCCCTTGACACTCTATTCAATACAATTCATGAGTACTATTTCTACTAAAATTATTTTTCCTGGATTTTGTTTTATATATGTGCAGTTTTATTTGCAATTGGAACAAAACAGAAATAGAAAACATGGTAACATGCCAGTCTGGCTGAAACTGTGCTTTCCCTGGGAAGCTGCCACCTAATTAATTTAGTTGCACAGCTACTGAAGAATAAAGGAAAGCAAAACAAGTGCTAAATATCATACACACCACAGCATAAAAATGGAAGGTCCCTTCTTCATCGTATGCCTCATGGAAAGATAATGCACACAAATTAAGGTATTACTTCTAGCTTGGAAGGAGCAAAACTCTTTTTCCCAAAAGCCTTGTTCACGTGCCCGACAAGCAGGATGAATTACTTGGTGGTCAAAGCCCCATAACTGATCTTCAGGCAAACAGTCAGTTGTAAACGTGTTTCCATGGACATGAGGTCATACCACAACGTTCAAGGCGTACTGCTCTGCCCCCAGCACTATGTCCCAAAGCTTAGAAATGGTCATTAATGAAATTGGAGTCTCCAGCTGGGTAAGACTACATGTTTTACAGGTAAGCATCCAGTCATTTACTGCTTACATAAACCAAGACTTCATTCCAAAGGATAGATGCCCATTTTATGTAGAAGAAACCTCAAAATTCTTTTGTGAAGAGATACAGGAGAGGACAAGCCAACCCCCATGCTCAGCTGCTGGGATGCATGGAGTCAGATTTATATAGCCAGTTCAGAGACGTGCACAGCAAAGCCACAGGGTTAGTGGTAGTGCATGTAGTTGGCTCTGGGCTTCACACAGATCAGTCCTTCTCCTGCATCTTGCACTTCTTTAAGGCAAACGTGGAGTGAGGAAGGCTGCTGATACCATGTTTCCCTGCAGACAAATACTTCTCATGTGCTTCACCTGCCTATTCCCTGAAGAAATGCTCCCCCAGGAAGTATCCGATTCCTCGCTGAGCTGCTTTGTACCATTTAGGAGAAATACAATTCCTCCTGTGAAGTGCTCACCTTCTGCGTGTGCAGTCCATGGGAGAGACACGTCCTCTGAGCGCTAACCCAAAGATGAGCACAGCCTGCAATCTCTGGGAACGAGCACACCTCCCAGTAAAGGTCCCTCTCACAGCACATGGAAATACCTGCCATCTCAGAGACCACTGCTTCCTCATGCAGCCTTCCTCCCCAGCTAGTCAACATTTTTGGAAAGCCCATCTGTATGTCCCTCCACTGCTACTTCTGTTCTACTTGTGTAATAGCCAAGCTTCTAGGACAGGCTGGATATGCCAAGTGTGCATTGAAGAGATGCTTTTTCTTCTACATCCAGACATGCACCCTCCAACTTCATGTGCACAGGGACAGTTGCTTTATAATTAATACATGTAACTAAGTAATAGAGCCTTTGGTGTCTGTAAATATTAAGGAACATGTCTGAGCTGCACAGAAACACAACATTTTAAATGAGGGGTATGGTGGGGCATTGTACCTGCTAAGAACAAAAAGGGCATGAAATGAAATAGCAGAGGTAATGACTGGAAATGCTGATTAAATTTATTACAGCTTAGACTTGTGAGTCTGAGGCTTCCCCAGCCACGTTCTTCTACACTCTACATTGTACAGACTCCCCGGACCAAATTCTGACTCCAGAAGCTCGTGTGAGGCTCTCAGTAAAGCTAAAAGGACCCACCCACAAGTCTCTGGAGGCAGAATTTGGTCTGAATTTATGAAAGCACAAATATTACCCTCAATGAGGTGGTCCTCTTCAGTGACATGTACTTCCTTGATGATTTCCACTACAGAGCTGTCACTGCCCTCTACCAGCCCGCTGTCCTTTGCTGGTCCTGGCGATGTTGACCCAGCATCTTCTCCCGGTGCTGGAGGTGAAGGCCCAGCGCTCTCCTCTCGCCATGCAGATGGCAGCTCAGAGCTCTCCTCCGCTCCTGCAGGCAGGGGCTCGGTGCCCTCCGGCTCCTCCCTTTTACTGACCAAATCGATCTTTCCCTCGACAGCCAGAATGACGGCCACAGCCTCCTCTCCTGGTGGATGCTTGCTGGGGTTTGTCTCCTCAGAGGCAAGACTCACATCCTCTGCTGGGTCCAACTGTGTTTGGTCAGCTATGGTTTCATGGTTGTCTGCGGTCGGGGTGTTTTCACCTGATGATGCTTTTAGTTATGGCAGAGCAAGGAAAGAAAAAAGAATGACAGATAATGGATGATGGGCATGTAAGCTAGATGAGAACTAGACCCACAGGGGACAGCACAAGCGCTACCTGTCAAGGAGCTCCCACCCGGCTACGGACAACACTCCTTCACCAGGTCTGCTGCTCTTACACATAGCCAGTAGAAGACGGTTCTGCTCTCACATTAAAAAAAAAAAGTTTTGGCTTGATGCACATCATATATTTTTGCATGGAGAGCTGACCTGTTTACAGGCCAACGCCCTACTACATTTTGCCTTACGGATCTGAAGTGTGCAGAAGGTTTGCTGGTGACGGGACGCTACGCAAGGAAGCACCTTTTCCTGCCCCAAACCAGGCACAGAATCAATGTGCCAAGCAGGAGGGAGCTGCTGCCCTGGGCTGCACATGGGAAACTTCTGGTGGTGCCTCTGGGCGGCTGAACAAAAAACACTGAGAAGAACCTGCTCAGCCCAGAGGGTGAGCAGTGCCCGTTTCTTAAAACAAAAACCACTTTGTCTGCCTTTTTAAATACTAAACTACCATTCATAGTACGCTTTGTCTAATAAAACATTCAACAACAGGAAGCCTAAACAAATTAAAACTTCTGCTTCTTTCATCAACTTATTGGCTAAGTAAAGCAATGGGCCATTTTGGCAGACAAAATTTATGAATAAAGAAATGGCAAAATTACTCTGACAGGTATTTAAAGATAAAAGTTGAGGACTCAAAATGAGCTACACCAACCTATCAGACTGACTTGGTAACTTTCTGATTAAATTCAGTTTGACAAGAGCTTGTACTTAACCTTCTCCAAAGGAATGTCAGGATGAAAACCCGGGGAATTCATGCACAAAATCTGTTTATATAATAATTACGAAACTTGACAAATTGTATTTTCTGAGAAAATGATGACTGCAGTGTCAAAGCCAGTGAGCAGAACTGTATGATATTTCATACACACACAGATGAACAGCGAAAAAATGTAATACATCCTGCTCTTAAAACAGCTGCTTGAATACTGCTGCTCTTAAGGTAACTTCACAGTTCTTTTGAGGCATTCAAGCAGAACATGTCCCCAGCAAGCATCACCTAGTTAGCGTGTGCCTACAGACACGGGGAAGGACGGCTAAGCCAGGAGAAGAGCAAGAACAGGGAACCTGGACTGTCAAGACAGACAGAAAGCAACTTTGTCTATGGGACACATAAAATCTAATTTGTCCCAGGAACCACAAAACCATCCAAGGTCCTACCAACCCCTCCAAATTCACAGAGGTATAGCTATTTATAACGCAACTCAAAAAAAGGAGGTAAGCTCAGCTACGTGCGTCAGAGCACAGACCCACCAGGGCAGCACCCTGCCTCCGACAGCTGCCGAGGGGCAGTGGAAAGGGCAGCGGGACCCAGCCCACGGGGCAGGGTTTCAGTCGCCAGTGGACATTCCTCTGTGAACCTGCGCTTTTCAATCTATTTACACTCTTGGCCTCCACCATGACCAGTGGCAATGAGGTCTACAGCCCACTTACACCCCCCGTAACACACACTGTTGCTGGTTTTAAGCCTGCTGCTAGTCATATCATCAAGTGACAGTTCTTGTCTTACAAGAAACAACAAATATATTTCCCTATTTACCTTCTCTAGATCTCTATCGCACCTCATCGTCCAGGCACTCCTTTTCCTAACATGAAGCTCAATGTGAAACAGATACCCAACAAAATAACAGCAAATAAGTCTTAAACTTAAACTACTCTAAGCAGTGACTTAAAAAAAGGAATGTATGCTTACAGACCGAAGACTTGACCTTTCCACGTTTTATTTTTTATCCCTTTAGACACTTCTCATGCCTTCACCTTGCTTGATACCAGGTGGACAGGGAGTATTTAAAACCTACGCACAGAAATAAATGAGTCATGAAAACTAGCATGTTATAAAGAGTTTTCAGTTGGTGCTACCAGTAAAAGAAACAATTCAAACCCATTATTACTAGGAACCTCCTGCAGCTCCTGTAAACATCAGCCCTGTAACTTCCAGCTCTCTTCATCAAGGTGCTTTATATAAATTAGATTATAAAATACTGCCATGCAACGTGAGATCTGCACTGCTGGAAACCCTGGAAGCATTCCTCCGCTCTCATCTGAAATGCTAAGAATTCTCTAATATGGAAAAAATAAATCCTCCCAGTAAGCTGTTCAATACCTTTATCCCCAAGAAGAATGAACATCATGTGGCAGTCAACATTCCTAGGATGCCTTCTAGTTTTGTTTTATTTTTAAATTTATAACTTTTATTTTCCCTGCTGCTGACAATTTCAGCTGGAGAAACAATGAAAAGCACAGTGAATTTAAGTGGGCCATGGCTACAGTATTTTTCCCTTTGCCTTCTTTCTTTCCTTTTGGAAAAGCCTCACATTTTTGAGTTACACATCAATGGAAGGAAATTAAATACATTTTTTTCCATTAACACATTTAGAGAAGTTTCTTTCAAATTATCCTCTCTTATAAAATTAAATTAGAAAATAACTAACATATCTGGCTGGCAATGGTCAAATTAATGGAAATCTTTCAGCTGTAATCACAAACTGCACTTTATCATTACCATGACATTAGTTTATGTATTTAGTACATTTCATAACCTATCCTAACACGAGCAGGCCTTTAGACAGAATTCCTAAAATACTCAGAATAAGTTACTTCGGTTGTTTCCCTGAGCCCTTCAGTGTTCTGGTGCAAATACCTTTCAGTAGAGGATGGAAAGGCAGAGGAATTTGGTACATTGACCAAGTGAACAAGACAGCAGGTACAGTATAAAGAGATCTCTGCTGATATTTTCAGCGGGGCTCCTCGGTTTGCAGATGTGTGCTGGCTTTATAGTGGCACGGACAACGCTCACCCCATACAGCCTGCGATCGTCTCTGCAGTCACAAACCACACCACCACAAGACAACACATGGAAAATAAGCCCATACAGAAAACACGGATGCTGCAGCCAGAATAACAGCACCAGATGATATTTGTAACTCAAGAATACAGGAAAGAAATGCAGTAAAATGAAATGCTAACAACTTTTATGTATCTATCTTCAGGACATATCTTTCTAGAGAGGCCAGTATCTGTCACTGCAGCATTCAGGTTCTTATAAAAGTGTTTCCAAACCTCCCTTGGAGCAAAGAGCTAAATATGATGAATATGGAAACAAAGTTTTATTTAACTTCCACCGAATAGCAAGGATATTCTTACGAAGCATCCTACAAATACGCCTTGCACCCAAAATGAATCCTCTGTGACCTGAGCCAAATCAGTGTCACAAGAGTATTGCCGGTCCTGCAAACCTTTGGGGTGGATGTACAGATTTTGCAAGAAAAAGGAAGGATCGCGGGGTCAGGTATTGCTAGTTCACTGTTATTTTAAAGGGGGGGGAAAGCACTGGATTTACAGGTGTTATACGAAAGGACCAACCGCAGGACCTGTCTGTGAATTAAAAAAAAAAAAAAAAGTTTGCGGAGAGGAAGGGAAGCCGGGAACTCCTTCATTTACAAGAAGCAGCAGTCTAGGAAGACATCGTTCACGGGGCGCGGCGCCATCGACAGCGTGGGCAGAACTAAACGCCGGCAGAAACGCGACGGGCTCCCGGCCCCCCGCGGGCTTTCCGCGACGCCCACCCGCGGCGCCCGCCCAGGGACGGGACCACCCCGCGGGCCCGCGGCGGCGGCTCACGGCAAGGCGCTTCCCGCCCTCAGCAAGCTCCGGGAGAGCCCCCCGCCCGCCGCCCCCCGGCCCGGCCCGGCGCGGCCCGGCCCGGCTCACCCCGCGGCGGCGGCCCGGCGGCGGCGGCGGCGGCGGGCGGCGGCTCCTGCGGGCGGCTGCGGGCGCTGCTGGAGCAGCCCATGGCGGGGCGCGGCGGCCGGCGCTGCAGCCTCTTCCCGACTGCCCGGGCCGGGGCGGGGTGAGGAGGGGCTGGAGGTGCCGCCGGGCAGCACCGAGCGCCGGAGCCGGGGGGGCCGCAGGGGTGGCCCTGGCGATGGTGCCTTAAAACACTCCCGCCCTGCTCGCCCCGGGCCACCTGGCGTGTTCGTTCCTGCCCTTGAGGCGTTTTTCTGGGCTACGTGCGGGTGCCTCAAGGTCCAAGTGGCAGCAGCCGAGAAAGGGACTGCAGGTCTGTGTGACAGCAGCTGGAAACCCATGAGTTCAATCCTGGGTGTGTGTACGTGTAGGTAAAACTCGCTAGCAAACTCCAAGCCAGGTTAGCATCGAGTAGAGGGAGACCCGTACACCGGGTAAGAGGGTCAAGGATCTGGGCAGGGGTATTGGACGGGCTCGGAGGCCATGCTGATGTTTGAGGGTCCATGAATGCAGCTATGCTTGTGAACCTGAGACTGAGGGTGTGGGGTTTCTTTAGGGAACCCCGGTCCGGACCAGCCGGAGCGGAGCAGCAGGACTGGGCTAGCTGCACTTACGGTGTATGTGGTATATGTAGGTGCTGCTAAATGCAGTCTTAGCATCCCGGGGGTGCGTGCTTGTACACATGCAGGGGGCTCAGCCTCGCTACTGGCCCTCCCTGCAAACAGGAACAGCAGCGGATGCATCTGTGGGACTGGGATGGGGAGACCTCTGGGCTCTCAGCAGCTGGGAGGCAAGAAGGAATCCCCAGGTTGCAGAGTCCTCTGGATTCAGCAGCCACCTGTAACACCCTTACCATCAGCCTTAAAGGTAAAATAAAGACAATATGATTTTTATATTTGCATATAGGCAAATCGGCAGATGTCCAGGGAAGTCCAGGTGGCTTAGAAACTTTCCAAAGAGTAAGAAGGAAGAATGTTTGCCATATATTTGCTTGCATAAGCAGGTCCAGTGTATTTTATTTATTGCACCCAAGACATGTTGCATTATGCCCTTCAAATTTAGAGTAATCACCCGTTCTTCTAAATAAATGTTTTTTATCCATCCAGAAACTTGTCCAGACAAATCATATTGTTTTTGGGCATTTTTCCAGGGTTTGTTGATGTACTGCAGCCAAGGTGGAGCAGTAGCAGTAACTCCAGCCAGGCTGCAGGACATACAGAAATCCTGGACGTGGTACACCGTATGGTATGCGTACTATCACTGTAGCACGAGTGTCAAGCTCTGGCACACCTGGGAAAGACTGATACAGATAAGGTATGTATTGTATGGATATAAGGTGTACCCTAGAGCCGTCAGACTCACTGCATGGGCAATGCGCACTGCGTGCACCTGTGTCACTGTGGGAAATCACCTGGCAAACATACGAGGAGCAACACAGGAGGGAATACACCAGGTAAGCCTAAACACATTAACTTCTGCTTCCTCCACATGAGTTCATTTCTAGGACACTTTTTAAAAATAATAGAAAAAACTGTAGGCTGTGTGGATTTCTCTGTGGCTATAGATAAGATTTCTACAGGACACTAGACAGTGAAACGCTGGTAACTTTAGCATTAGCAAAGCATGCTGCTGTGTAAGCACAGAAGCAGAAGTGCAACGAAAGGCTTAGCAACTTAAAAGTTAATTTCAGAAATATCTGACGTTCATGCTGCTGGTGTGAAATCCCGACAGCACTGTGGTGGGAGCTGGGTTGGTTCCCTACACAGCACCTGAGGGTTCCCTGTACAGCACAGATGCGGGTGCCTCAGCGTCAGAGGTGGATGTGCGTGCAAAGACACCTAGGGACCCACCTATTGCCTGCCAACTGGGACGGGCTCTGCTGCCACAGATAGGAAAGTAGAAGCGTCTGTGCTTGCGAAGGAGTCCCAACGGCTGAGGAAGCTGCCTGCAGACAGCACATATGCAGGGGTGGGATGGCAAACATATCTGATATCCCACCTTTCTTCTATGATGTGCTTTCAGAGAACAAAGCAAGGAGGCCGGGCCACCAGGACAAGCTCATCAAGCACTGGGCACTGAGGAAAATAATAAAAAAGGGAAGGCTACATTCTGTTCCTTCTCTTGCCTGCAGAGGAAAATAAAAAAGGGAAGGCTACATTCTGTTCCTTCTCTTGCCTGCAGAGCTTTGTACCTGCTTCCCTCCGTGTCCTAACCAGAGGATAAGTTGTGCAGAGTGCACCTACCATCCATCTTACTGAAACAGTGGAGAAAGGAATTCAAGATTTACGAGGCCAGAGAGAGGGACCACGTGTGGGCATGTATTGACAGCCAAGGGCACTCACCCGGGAGGGCCAGGGCTGCTCTGTACTTTACGTTCTTTAAACAGTCCTTGGATAAGGTACAGAAATAGGAATGGGAACCCAAGGGCCATTTGGCAGGTGACTCCCAGAATCACTAAATAACAATTTCTTGGTATTCTTCCATCCTCCCACAAGTAAAGGAGAAGTTGCATCTTTTCAGCAGGAAGACAACAGAGCCAGTGCTGGAGCTGGACGTAGGTAGGGCCATGGTAGGACAAGGCTGCAGCTCAGTGTATCAGCTGTGTTGCCACGTACCAGGTCAGGCTTGGACAGCCTGTGCTCTCTGCAGACCATTCAGCACACACGCATTCCCACGGGGTAACATGCTGCTCTGCAGCTGCCTCTGTGCCACTGTCCTACTTTGCTGGGAGCACCAAGGTGCTCACCCCGGCCCCAAAAGCGGTAACTCCATGGGTTTACCATGGGGGCAGGTTACACATGCTGATGTAGATCAGGAGTTTACTGTGCAAACACAAACTGGTGCATGCTCCCTTATTCAAGCCTCTGTATGTCCAAGCAAACACCACTGAGGCCAAGCTAGGGCTGGGGCTGATGCCAGTTAGGCTCAATTTTTTTATTTCTACTTTCTAGATAGTGAGTATCACTGTGTTAGCATGCTCACCTATTGGCCAGGGTAAGTGGTAGTGACATGCACGTTCCAGTGAAGATGCAGGGTGAGGAGCTTTGGAAGTAGGAGTCTCGGGGTTGGGGAAGTGAGACGTAAGTGTGAGACTGAAAATGAGATGAGGTTCCTGGGTGTGTGACAGGTGGGAGAAGGCAGGGGCAGGGAGTGAGAGGGAATGGGAGCAGGGGCTATGGCAGAAGCACTCACAAGCTATGCCCCGTGCTTGTACAGAGTCCCAAAAAAATGACTGCAAGTGATCCAGTGGCTGCAGCATGATGTTGGCAGATGAAAATCCTTGGTAGCCTTCCCATCCCTTCCCCTGGGCAGGGCACCTCTCCACAGACTCCCTGCCTTCTCTAATCGGAACCACCCTGGTACTGCCCCAAGTGAAGGCAGTACCAAAGTAGCTTAAAATAACCCTTAACAACAAACAAACTAAACAATCATCTTGAATTAGTTATTTTTACAAAGGAAAACTATTTTATTCAGGAATATAAATTGCAAAATTAAAATAAAGTGTAAACCGGGAGCATTAAGGAATAGCTGTACCTCCAGAGGTAAAGCAACAAATACCTATGTCCTCTTATACGCAAGCAGAAATACACTTCCAAAAGCAAACTTCATGAAGATTTCTCTAAGGTCCTGCCAATTTTTAAGTTCCCCAGGCTAGTCCTACATGATCAAACTTGTTTCACTCATTCCAGAGCTCACTAGCTGTTAATAATTTTGAATATTTTAGATATGATTCCTACTGCAGCTATTAAATTTATATCTACTTTCTGATAGACCCAAATCCTGGGACTTTCCAAATCACAGTAGAACTTCCAAAACATTATATTATTCATGAGTTTTCTTTTTTAAACTGTGACTCCTTTTCTCAACTCTTTGGCTATTCTGTACAGAAAGACCAGTACTGAGCAGGCAATAAAATATTGTAAATTGTTTACTGTGGCAGATAATTCAGGCCAAAAGTTCCACTGATGCAAATCTGTGTAGCTCCGCTGAAGGCCGCTCTGTGATGCTGATTTATGAACTGCAGAGAACTGCCTTCTGAAACCGCTATTTTTGTTTTGTCTGGGATGGCAATGACCTTGGAACTTAGCTCCTAGGACATACCTTGTAATTTTCTGGAAAGGAGGGAATCTGAAGACCTTCTTATCAGACTAATTACTATCTTTAGAAATCTGCGCCTGTGGATTTCTGCACAATTTGGCCCTTAGAAAATGCAAGTATCTTCTTGTACTGGCACTATATTTAAGCTGGCTACACATATAGGTATACAAATGTATGTATTTACATATGTATATATTTATATATGTGCATACAGACATACTCCTTAGCATCCTTTTACTGGCTGAAAATATATCCAAGGTGTGCAGATATCCAGGTATTCACAATAGACAGTATTTAACCTCAAGATTTTCCCTGTTCCCTAATGAGATACCTTTCTGCATTTGGCCCATTCTCCTCTACAGCTCTTTTCTTTCCTTCCTTCCTTTCTCATAGTAAAGCCGCGAGAAGGGTGGCCGAGGAGAGGTTTGCATCCGGGTCCAGCGGACCTGTGCATTACTGGGATTCCAAATTCCCAGCGATCTGAAACAAAGAGCTGCGTTTGTCTGCCTGACAATACCGGGGACAGTTCGGTGCATGACCCTGTGAAAATTGGATGAACTTGTTTGCATTTGCTGTAAATGCGATGATTATCAGAGAACACAGTCTGTCACTTCTAATAGCCCTGACAAGTGCAAAAGGAGAAAGTAATGGCTGCAGGTGTTCACACAACGTTGTTGTGTAATTGTGCAGAGATTTTGACAGAACTAAAAATGTAAGAAAGAACAGGACTGTATTTTCGCATATTTTCATCCTATCAAAATAGTATGCTTTGGTCATATTGGTAAAATAAAGATGTAGGCCTAGCTTTTCAAAAGATCACTTTTTTTTGAATTGAATCTTGCCTTTCAGGGTTAGCGTGTGACCCCTGGCACCTGAAGGATAGCTGAAGATACGCTGCCTCCCCCTTGCAGTGGCTTTAGCAGAAGTTACAACTTGAAACCCCCCCCAATCACATCACACAACATTTCCTGGTGCTTTGCTGGTAACGGGTCAGTACCTGTTATCGTCTCAGGCACCCAGCAGCTCTGACAGGGAGCAACTCCTGAGCTTTACCCCTTGCTTGCTGATGCTCAGGGAAGGGGGGTAAGCAGGGGTACAGCTTCAGATGTTCCTCTGCGTCCCCGGCTGTCAGGGTGATCCCCACTTTCTCTCAGGGTCAGCAATGCTGCTGCTTCAGCTTTATAAAGATCTCCGAAGTTCAGAGAATTTAACGGAATGATCTATCCTGGGCTGTGCCTGGGTGTCCTGGGTCTCCATGTACCACTCGCTTTTTAGACTTCAGTATTATTTTTTCTGTTTCTTCTTTTCTCTTTCCCTTCTTCTTTCCAACCTTTTCTCTCAGTTAACTATGCACCGTCTACAACAGCACATGTAATTAGCACACCTACCTTTGTTCCTAGTGCCTCATTTTACCGTCATTGGATTACATGTCATCTTTTGATGAGCAATGAGACCACCCTGTTACCAAGCTGACAGTGTTATTACCATTGCATTTGAGGGGGCAATGTTTGGGGTTCCATAACGTGGAGAAAAAGTTGCTTTGGTATCTCTCTGCAGAAATGCGTGTGCCTGTGCTGCACCGACGGGCCCGCATCTGCAGTATGCCCAGTGCTTATTCCTTGCAGCTGAACTGCTGCAAGAGACCCCACGGGTGATCCTAGCCCCAACTGTGAAGCCCCGATCTCCAGCCCCAACTGTGAAGCAAAACACATGAACTTGCTTGTTTGTTCTCAAGTATGAGTATACTCGGCCACCATGGCTTGCACTGTCATTTGCCGATACGCTGGCGTCGGTGTCAGTGCTGCCACGGGAGCTCCCTGCCTTGCCCTTTCGTCTCCCCCTCCCTGGCCGCACATTTCCACGCCCAGCAGGACATCCCACCGGCTGTGCCAGTGCTGCTGTGGGACGCATGACCAAATGAAGCACTGACTTGACTTAAAAACAACTCTGAAAAAAAAAATATAAAAAGGCTCAGGGTGGGAATTCCTTCAGCCATCTCTATTGAAGTCGAGGTATCATGAAGTTATGGTCCCAGCTAAAGGATGGCCATTAGACTGCTACTCCAGCCATGACTCAGGGATCTGTGCTTGCATGTCCAGACTCAAAAAAAATAAGGCTTCTTTGTGATTTTAGATATTTTCCATCTTCTAGATCACTTAGAATTTCTCCGATACACTGAGTTGGTTTCATTTTCCTCCAGGCCCAAAATGATGAAGTTGCACTCCAATGTCTGGCACAGGTCGATGCTCCACCAGTGACTTTTTTCGCAGTGCTCTCACTCTCCTAAGTCACCTCTGGCTGGTGCTTTCTTACACAACCTTATCAATGTTGGGGGGGGGGGGGGGGGAGAGGAAAGTGGTGAGATACCTCCTTTAAGTCCACTGCTCTCCAGGTTTGAATTAAATTATCTCCCTCTCCATTGGAAACCCTGTCCCTGCCCTCTCACTAGGCAAGCGCAGAGTAAGGCCAGGGTGCGAGAGGCAGTAAGGGAGGAGTGGCCCTGCTTTCCCTGCATACTCTCCGTTCTCTACGTGCTCATCTTCACTGCCAAACTGAGCACCAGCCTGCAGAGCCCCTGAGCCAGAGCAATACCCGACTCAGCCCGTGAAGGAGCTGATCTCTCAGGCTGAGCGTGGCTGGCGGGGCAGGCAGGAGGGCTGGATGTGGCCACGGTGCCTGCTGTTAGTGCTGGGAGAAGTAATGCTGCTTTACCTGAGGTTGCCAGCTGCTCCCTGGATCTCTCCATCTTGAGACTTGTTTGTTGGAGATGGAGATGTTGCCTGCTGCTTCCCTCCCCTTCTTTTATTTCTGCTGTATCATGGCCTCGTCATGGAGGGGAGCTCAGCATGGAGGGTGCCTGGGTGCCAAACTCTGCCTGACGTGCCTTCCCCAATGCTTTAATTCTCAAACACCTGCATTGTAAATGCCCATCTACTCCTAGCTGCTGATTTTTAACAAAACAGTGGCTGTGCAATATCATTTAAGGAATTTTGGTGGGGCCAAAGCCTTTTCTTCCTTCTAGTGTTGCTTTCATCTGACGTGGACTGGCCCTTTGCCTTTATAAAGGACATTTTATGGACCACAGACCCCCAGGAGAGACCTTAATGGCCACAGAAGGGAGATTTGGGAGGTGAGAGACAATAGTGCCCATTTCTGCAGGTATTTCCCCCCCCCTCAGATCCTTATGCCACCCAGATTTAGGGACAGAATTTGGGGTCCAATGACCAAAGTGTCTGTCAGAAAGTTCTCTAGGAAATCCAGGGTTTTTTTAAAAACACATCACTGGAAATAACTAGTTTTATAAACTCTTAAGGAAAGTATTGCATTCTCTCATAATTTGAGTGGAGGTTGCAAGGGTACCCTTGAAAACAGCTCCCTCTTCCGGAGCCGTGCATGGCTCCCACATCTTGCAAGATAACATAAAAAATGGCATAGTCAAAAGGAATTGCGCTGAGGACTCCACAAGGCCCACTGAGCTTTATATTCTCTTGCCAGTAATTTCAACAAGCAAGAAAAGATGAATGTTTCACCTGACCACAACCAACCAGGTAAAAGTGTAAACAATTAAAAGCAAAGTCACAATTTGATGGTAGGAATAACAGCAATCCACCTGAGTTCTGGGGCACGGAGACGAAGAGGAACAAGGAAAGAATGAAACGTAGAATGGAGTTTACTTTTCAGCTGCCAAAGAAAATAAAAGTTTGAAGTACACTTCAAAATTAACTATACTCTGTAAAGGGCTGAACATTATTTTGTTTCAGTTAGTGAAATTGGACTATAGAGACACATCAAAATGTAACATTTTAATATTATTTTTTATATAGTTCATATATTATTTATATGTGTGTCATGGTTTAGCTTCAGTCGGTAACTAAGCACCACACAGCCGCTCGCTCACCCTCCCCCCCTGGTGGGATGGGGGAGAGAATCGGAAGAGCAAAAGTAAGAAAACTAGTGGGTTGAGATAAGAACAGTTTAATAATT
Organism: Ciconia boyciana; assembly: GCF_034638445.1. NCBI lineage: Eukaryota > Metazoa > Chordata > Aves > Ciconiiformes > Ciconiidae > Ciconia > Ciconia boyciana. The sequence continues at coordinate 25,117,095 of NC_132935.1, forward strand.
GGGAAAAAGAGGGGGGAAAAAAAAAAATAAATTGTAATGAAAAGAAAAACAACAAAAGAGAGAGGAGAACAAAACCCAGGGGGAAAAAAACCAACCAAGAGATGCAACCGCTCACCACCTGCTGACCGATGCCCAGACAGTCCCCGAGCAGCGGTCGCTGCCCCCCGGACAACTCCCCCGGTTTCTATACTGAGCATGACGTCGCATGGTATGGCATAGCCCTTTGGCCAGTTGGGGTCAGCTGTCCTGGCTGTGCCCCCTCCCAGCTTCTTGTGCCCCTGGCAGAGCAGGGGAAGCTGAAAAGTCCTGGACTGGTGTAAGCACTACTTAGCAACAACTAAAACATCAGTGTGTTATCATCATTATGCTCATACTAAATCCAGCACACAGCACTATACCAGCTACTGGGAATAAAATAAACTCTATCCCAGGTGAAACCAGGATAATGTGCTTAATCTAGAAATTACTCCCAGAGGACTTTACAATTAGAGATGGACCAATGTCTGGGTTTCATCTGGGATATTTAAGCTCCACTTAAGTTTGGTGATATTTTTTCGAACATACTTTTATCTCATCCTTATCTCAGTGTTAGCAGCTTAGATCTTAATCTAGGTGCTTAAACTGATCTGTCAAAACCCAAGGTTGTTACCCACTGTCTACACAGAAAAAATGGTTGGGATGATGGTGTGCATTTTGACCAAAGGCTACTTGTCACTGAGAAGGTTATCCTGTTATAAATATTTTGGCAAGGTGTGTGATCATATACCAGAAAAAAGTCAGCATGGAGGTACCCATATCAGTAGAAAGGCATAACAGTACATTCCTATAAATTTCTCTTATTTGAAATAAGCTCTAATAATACAAGCATACTAGAATAACTGAATACAACGTTTCGGCTTGGATTTTCAGCTTGTTGCTACATATCCCATATTGGCAAAGGCATCAAACTTCCTAAAGCCAACAAGCACAATGGTCTCCCATGCTTGTGCTAACCCAGGCAAGTCTAGAAAAGCTCTTATTCTAGCTTTGTATTTCATAAGAAAATGTATACGCTGGGGTGTCTTTCTGGTGCGGTGTGTCCTAAGAGCATAAAGTCATACCAGGAGAAGACTTGCTGTCCTGTGGGTGGACCCCCATGCCTCCTCCTGGGGGGTCTCGCAGGGGGACCCCCCAAACTCACACCCTGAGCACCCACACTGCTCATCCCCGCAGCGCCCAGGCAGGCGCCAGCTGAACTGGTGCTCGCTGCTCCTCCCTGCACCAACCCGGGGTGTCTGTGCTAGGCCGGACACCACCATGGGATCGACCGCAACTGTTCTTAGCCTGAAACTGTGGGACCCTCATGTCATAGCCATGTTCATAGCTAGTGCGTGTGTCTTCAGCAAGCTAATTTTCAAGCTGATGGTTTCCAGAGCCCATGGGGGGCAGGAGGAGGTTTCCCTGCGCCGTGACTCCAGCACAGCAGAGGCCTGAGCTGCTCTTGCATGGGCCAAGGCCACTGCACAGCTGGGTGGAAGGGAAGTGCCATCGCCCCCAGCAAGCCTGGGGGCTTTACTAGGGGTGCCCAAAGCCGCACCCGCTAACGCAGGCAGCCTCAGGCCCAGAGCTATTCCCAAGCTCAGTGGCATGCTTAATGCTTGAAATCCAGGTGCTCGCTCAGCCCAGGGCTCTCTCATGGGGACAATTTACGGCCGCAGTGCAGAACTGGGGGCAGGCAGCTGCTGTCGGGCCTGGTGAAACGAAGGCACTGCTGCCTTACAGAAAGCCAGCGTGCTCAGCACTTACAGCAGGGAAACGTGGAGTCAGACCCGCATGTGTGTCTATTGCTCCAGCGGCTTGCGACGCCAAAGAATTTATTTTCTCCATACCGTAATTTTGCACATCAGCCCTGTGGCAGAAGTGACAGCCCCACAGGGGACAGGAGGCTCGGGGCCCTTGGGACTCTTTCCTGCAAGGGGCCTCCTTGATCAGCGCCCAGAGTCTCCCGCAAGGCTGTGACGGGAAAAAGGGCATTTAAAGTCGCTCTCTGAAACACAGGACACACTGCGGCTGGGGAAGGGCAAGGCGAAGGGAGGCGGGCAGCGACGCAACCCCCCACCCGCTGAGACCCGGCGCGGCAGCCATGGCGGCGGCCCGGCTCGCTGGCCCCGCCCCGCACTCAGCCAGGCCCCACCCCCGCCAGCCGCCCCCACGGGCGTCCCTCCGCCGCCGCGTCCCGCCCGGGCTGACCACTGGCGGTTGGGCGCAGGCGCATTGGCAGCTGGAGGGAGGGGCGGGGAGGCTGCGCGCGGCTCTCGCGAGAGCTGCCGCGCGGGGATCCGCGATGCCTTGTGGGAGCTCGCTCCTTTCTGGCTGCCCGGCCATCTTGGCGGCGCGTCTTCGGTGAGTGGGGCTCGGCCGGGGCGGCGCGGGCGGGCGCGGGGGGCCGCAGTCGGGTGCTAACCGCTACCCCCGTTCACCCCTGTGTTCTAGTCACCGCCCGACCCGACGCGAGGCAGCAACATGGTGGCCGCGAAGAAGACGGTGAGTGGGAGCGGGCCGCGCCGGCTTCACGTGGCGGCGGCTCGGCCTTCGCCAGCGGCGGGCGCTGAGCGGGACGGGGCGGCGGAGGGCGGCGGGTCGCGGTGCGGTGAGGCAGCGTGGACCCCGGCATGGTCTGGGGCGGGGACCGGGGGCGGCGGGGGGCCCTGGCCACAGCCGGAGACGCCTGTCGCGGCCCTCGGAGCTCGGGCCGTGCCCTCCTTGCACAGGCTGCGGTCGCCTCCCACCTGTTTCTCTGTCCTCGGTTCCCTGCTGTGCGCTGTCCCGGGCTGCTCATAGCGTCTCTGTGCTAGCTGGAGGAAGGGGAGCTGGTCCTGAGTTCCTAGTGCGGGTGGAGCTCAGCTTTTGCATTTCCTGCCATGTTTTTGCTTTTCTTTTGAAGCGACTCTGGCAAGTATGGGTTTCTTGTGAGATGGTGGTGTTCGTCTTTGTAAATGCACTTACCTGTTGTCGTGAGCACCACGCTCTCCTGTTGGAGTGTCAGCTCATATCGCATGTGATTACTTGTTTCTGCTGACCAATATAACGCTATTAGTATGTGTCCTGGGAAGAGACATACTCCAAACCTGGCTTAGATTTGCAAAGCAGAAGTAGTATTTACTTGGACTTGACTAGCTGCGCTTTGATAAAGGCCTGTCAAATACACCTGGACATTACTGATTAATGTAGATAGCAGCAACAATGCTTTCAGATGTATTTTTCTATTGTAACAAACGTGGGTAAGAGATATTTTAATGAAGTGGGGAAAACATAGTATCAGCAACCCCCTTATCCACAAGCTTTCTCATACTCATGTGGTAGGCTGGCTTTTTTATTCCACTTTGCAAATTATTGGGAAATTATTAAAAGATTCCTTGTATTTGTAATGTCTTCATTTTGTTATGTTCTCTGCCATTTTGCAAAATGTAAAGTAACATACAATAATGCTTTTCTACCCCTTTTTCAGAAAAAGTCCCTAGAGTCCATAAACTCTAGGCTTCAGCTGGTTATGAAAAGTGGTAAATATGTGCTAGGATACAAACAGACTCTGAAAATGATTCGGCAGGGCAAAGCCAAGTTGGTCATCCTAGCCAACAACTGTCCTGCTTTGAGGTAAGCAGATGTATGAAAAAACAGTTCTCTTTAAGACAGGTTATTTTTACAAATACAGCGTGTACTTCATCTTAATTGCTGCAGTGAATTATTAGTGCAGAATACTTTGGCATATTCCAGAGTGTTACGAAATAAAAGTGATGGATTGTTTGGTGTACAATGATTTCAGGTCTGGATGTGTTGAAATGCTTCCCAACATTTTTCTTTCTAATTCAAAGAGTTTGCACTAGTGAAGATACTGTAAGCTTTTTGCACTGCGATAGCATTTATTACAAGTATAGTGGGGCTGAATTCCTGTGTTTTTTCGAAGTAGTGTATTGGAAAATAATCTTACAGGTAGGAAAACTAGTAATTGACACTGATTTAAAATATCTGAAGCACACAAAATTTGCTGTCCAAGTAAGTTAAATTTAGGTTCCTGGCCAGTGAAATTGCTTTTTTGAGAATGAAATCTTTACTAACTTCCTGACATTTTCCTTGTTGAATTTCTGGGCCCTTTTTGTCTTCAAGGGATATTGACAGATTCAGGAAACTGTAAATGCAGAAAATCAAAATTAGATGCTTGGGAAATGGCAGGACTGTTACAGTAGGCAGTATGTTAGTGGGAATCCCAGAAGTGCTTGGGGAACAATATTGACCACTAGAATCTCCTGGTGGAATTTAGAAGAAAAGAGAATACAGATTGACTTTTTTTTATTTTTTTGGTAAGAAAAATACCCAGTTTCTTTCACAGCTAGCAGCAGTCAGATCTCTATTCAGCATCTGGCCACTGGGTATCAGCATTAATAATGGTCATCGTTTATGCACTTTGGCTTAGCTCCTACAACGTTTCAGAAGTCTGAATGTTCTGAATCCCCTTCTTTCCTGTAGGAATGAGCATGTGTAGGAGCATCCTCAAGGATTTGCACTCCAAAAGTGGGTTTGCTGTTACATACCTTCAGCGTACTTCTGGATAAGGGTTCCTGAGCCACAGCACAGTAGTGATATTGGCTGGCAAGGAACAGATGAGTTTTTCTGAGTGGGAAGGAAAACTGTGTAAGGTTTAAGTATGATTGGAGTTAAAGCTGCTCTTGCTGTAGTACAGTCAGTTAGAATTGTTTGTCAGTACTGTAACACCTAGTTTTTGAATTTCAGAAAATCGGAGATCGAGTACTACGCTATGCTTGCCAAGACTGGTGTCCATCATTATAGCGGCAACAACATTGAATTGGGCACAGCATGTGGAAAATACTACAGAGTGTGCACACTGGCTATCATTGACCCAGGTATGTCTCTCTTAAGGGATAGTGACCAAATGGTATGTATCGGTGGTTCCTCTCTTCACCTGGGAGTAGCAGCACTGAGCAAGTAACATGCAGGGGTGATGACATACTTCAGTGTCCTGTAATCTCCTCTGACCAAGATCCTGTTCTTCTGTTGTGAGTCCTAGGTTCTTGGAACCTGAAATTACTGCTGCTTGTGTTTGCATATAGCTCCTTTTACTGCCTAACCCTGTGAGCATGTGGTTTGCCTCCCTGTTGGTCTGTAATGAGGTTTCAGTGGCTGGGAAGCAACGTTATGGTACATGTTTCTGAGTCCATCAGCTAGAATATGAGCTTGTGCAACATGCTGTTTACATCAACCTTGTTTGACTGTTCTTAATCTAAGACAAAGGATTGTGAGTTGTCTTGCTTCCCAGAATAATATATACAAAAATAATGCAGGTGGATACTAATCCAGGGTTGAAAATCATATTAAATGTTTTATTTTAAAACTGTAAATGTGTGTGTAATTGCTATGGTTTGGTAGCACTCTTTGTGCCAGAGTTGCTCAAGTTCCTCATAGACAGCTAATCCTTTTAGAATTGAGAAGAGGTGACTTTTCATCCTCTTTCCAAATCTTTTAAGAGAAGAAACAATCTTTTGTTCTGTTTCTTGACCAAATTGCATACACATGGATTTAATGATTTCTATAATAACTTTCACCAAATGTTCCCCAAGCGACATTGGTTTGAATTCTCTGTTTCTTCAGAAAACTTTATTAAGCTTGTTTGTATTCAAATACTAGCTGTAAACTTAGTTTTCAAAATGTTACTTTTAGGTTTGATTTTGGGCAGAGGGGGGACATGACTAACTGTAAGCTAAGGAACTGCGCGTAAAGCTTATTGCTGTGTAATGTACTGCGAATATTCTCGCTGTCCTGATATTTTCGTGATCAGGGGAGGCTAGACATTCGCTATATTAAAACTATGCATTGTGTCCTCCAGGACTAGATGATTGCTCTAGTACTGGCTTTATAAATGCTAGTGACAGGTACATAATTATCGTAAAAATACTGCATATGGATTAGCAAAATACAGTTATAAGTATTTTTTATCAAGCCATCAAAATTACTGGCCTTTTTTCTAAACAGACTGTCTTTGTATTGCTTTTAAGTTGTTTTATGTTTGTAGAATCAGTGTGTTGGATTTTGTTGTTGGTTTTTTTTTTTAACTTTTTGGCTTATTCCTGAAAACAGATCTTTCTGTGGGTCCTCTTGTAACAGTGTATTTTTGTTTTACAGGTGACTCTGACATCATTAGAAGCATGCCAGAACAAGCCAGTGAGAAGTAAATGCTGTAAAGGTGTTATTTCTACAATAAAACTGCTTACAGATCTGTTTTAAGAAAAATTTGTATTATACCTTTGCTGGTTTTAGGGAACAAACTATATAAATGAAGATTCATTACCACTGCTGTGTTTCCTGTTCTGTTAGAAATACAACCTTCACAGGACAAAACTTGCCTGTTACTTTCTTTAGAAGTTGTGGTTCTTGAGAGGTAAGTGGAGTAAGACTTGATCATGGCAAGTATGGTGTCAAATCCCAACAGGCTAGGGCTTCCTTAGTTTTTTGGTTTTGGAGTGGTAATGCAAAAACAAGTTGTAATGTGAGGTACAGTAGCAAATTTGGGATGTTGGTGGGGGACCCCAAAGGGTTTACTTACACTAAAAAAAATCACACTATTTTTACCAAGTCAATCAAAAGTACTAATGCAAATTATCCTCTTTGTCTTTTCATTCCAAGATAATACATATCTGTCAAATGGCAAATAGGGTAGCTGCTAGACATGGTGTATAACATCATACTTTCAATAAGATACCAATTAACTCTTCAAAGCTGATTTTAAATTGGCCCTTTTTTTAAGTTTTTTGAAGACATTATGTTAGAGACAGATGAGTTGGTGTTCTCAAGTGACTACTGCTGAGAACGTTGGTATCTTGCAGATTTGTGCCTGTTTTATGCGAGACCATGACTGCAGGATGTTCCTTATTACTAGTGATTATTAATTGTGGTGCCAGTGCTTTGCTGACATGTGGTAAAAGAAACACCTGACAAAAATCAGTATGCACCAGTATCCTTCCAGAACTTGAATTCTGTTTGCCAAAGTATGCCAAAGCACAAGGTACCTTAAAGCCTTGCTGCTGTGTATCCATGCACGCTTATTAGCTTATCTGATATCACTTAATCTAGTTTTGCTGAAACTACTTCTGCTTCTGGTACAGAATGGATGAAGTTGTGTATTTTCATTTGGAAATGGAAAGTAAAGAGGCAAACCAATGTGTGTCAAAGCAAAGGAGGAAGTGCTGGTGTCTCTACCTATTAAACCTCAGATTTGGATCAGTTCAAGAGATAGTTTAGATGCTGCTGTTGGTGTGAAAGTAAAGCTAGCAGAAGAGTGCTGTTGCTGCCAAGGGGAAGGAGTAAAACTTCAAGGCACTTAAGTTGTCCAGAATGGCTGGAAGCAATTTGCCGTTTTCATCTGTCTTAAGTTTTTGACAAACAGGCGTGCAGCTAGTTGTACTGCCCAAAGTATGGTTTCATAATTAAAATACTAGTTGCATTCAGGAAAGGTAGAGAATCACTGAATGCTGACCAAGGAACAGTAGGTAGAAGCTACGTGCTCTGGATGTGAGAGAAAAAGTACTTGAAACTTTGGATTGTGATGCCCTGATAATCCAGCAGACTTCCCACTTTGCTCATTTACTTTCATCAGAGTTTCCACACAAATATATACATTTCTATTTTTATTCCAACTGATACCAGTAGTCTACTCTTGTTGGAAGAATATAAGTGAAACCTAATTGCTGTGAATGCTGTCCCGCTTGTTCTGTTTTTATATATGTATGTATATATAGAACTATATATATCCACACAGATAGGGTGCTTAAAATACTAGCAGAGTGGAAGAGGGAAATACAGAAAAGCCAGCCAAATAAATTCATACCCTAAAAGTACTTCAAAACATGGAGGTTTCACTTAAAAAAAAAAAAAACAAACAGCATTTTATTGTTTTGCATAGCTTATTTCAGTTGTTTAGTTCTGTTTAATTAGAATTTTTGCTAGTTACTGAAACGTTTATATATATATAAAATTTTCAACATTCCTTATCTGCAATCAATGCAAGACAGAACACATAGTATATAGATGCAGGGATCCAAAATACTCTTCAACTTCAACTCTTCAATCCTTAGATTCAGGGATCCAAAATACTCTTCAACTTGGGATTGAACTCTCCAGTCCCAAGGATTTGTTATTTTACTTTGAACCAGTTTAAGAAAATAGCTCTGACAAGTTTGTATGTATAAATATACAGTGTAGTATACACTTTAAATTTTTATCAGTATTTTAGCCTGTTTTCCAAGTCTTCCATTCTTTTCGTCATTTCTTCCAGTAGACAAAAGTTAAGGAAAGAGCATGCATTAATAGAAAAACAGTATCAGCTGCCTGATTGGTATGGTCCATAAACTTGCTCTTGTTTCTCCTCTTTGTTACCCTCTTTGACTCCCAGTAATTTCTCATACAATACTCCCCTGTATTTTCTTATTCTGCTTTGCTCAGCTGAGTTGAGAAAGTTGTGTGAAGCCCCATTCATTAACAGGTATACCTCAACATGGAGTTCAGGCTACAGCTTATTAAAAAGGCTGGTGGTTCTGAAAATTGGTCATTTCCTTGTATTTTAAAGGGAAGCCAAGTATTTATCCTAGTTAATGCTGTTTAAAAAAATGTTTCACTTAATCACATGGAAAGCTACATGTAAGCTAATGGTAGATCATAAAACCCTACGCAGCTCTGTGACTGCAGTACCAATGTCTGTTGATGACCTTATATTCCTACCCTGTGGTGGTGTAGCATAGGGTATTGTTTTTACAAGGCCAGTGGTATCCAGACGGATGCGGAGTAGAGCACAACAAGCTCCATGGGATCTAGGGCTGGCTCCACTGCAAGTAAGAAGCTGCAGCAATGCAAAGCAGTGGAGCAAGAGTGGGAGTGCTTCTGTGGCGACTAGCCTGCCCATACAGAGGGTTTATGTTTGGTAATTCCTCAACTGTCTGTCATGCAGAAGGGATTACTATATGCATGCTAGCATCAGTTGAGCTGCTTTCTATGCAATGTCAATGTTTCTCAAGTGTTTACTGAGGCAAAGTTCAAGCAGTAGAAACTGCATTCATCTACTGATAGAAAAAAGTTAAATGTATTTGGATAGAAATCATTGACAGTTTGGATTGGTCCCTCTAAATTTGTATTCTGTAACTGGAGCTAGTCTTGTAGCCAGTTCTCCCTTCCCCCTAGATCCCTGGGATGGGGACTGGCCAGCAGAGTCTTTGGCAGTTATCAAGAGTTAGTATATTACTCAGTATCTGAGCTGCTCTTCAGCTCAGAGGAGGCGAAATGAGGTTTGTAATGGAGAGGAAACTGGATAGTTCTTAATCTGTTCAAAGCAGTGGTTGCACAGTGCTTGGCACTGTTCCTGTCAAAATGCATAGGTCTCCAGCTTGGTGTCAGCTGCTCTTCCATCAACTTGAGTCCCTCTCAGACTCTAAAAATCAGAGAGTTGCCTGCTCAAATTGTAAAGCAAAAAAGCACATGTTGCTAAGCTCTGTTTTCTTTGATTCTGAGTAAGTTCAGAGTTCCTCATAGCCCAGCTGCAGGAGATTACAGTAAAGAGGCTAAGGCTTCTGCTGAAGGGGGAAGGAGTGGTCTTCTTTCTTGTCAGTATCTTGGTTGGAACTGTGTGTGTCTGGATGACGCTTTTAAGGATGTGGGAAATGACCTAGAGATTTTCCTTTGAAGTCATCTGGACACTTTGGAGAAGTCTCTCAGAGAAGTATAAATGTTGAAGAGCATCTGAAGCACCTAGTAATAACCTTATATGATGGCTTTCTCCCCTTTCATTAAGTAATTCTACTTTGCATGGAATAACTTAATCAAGTGATCAGAACATCATTTCTTGAGCTATCTGCTGAAGGATTTACTTGGGAAGGTGAGAGAGAGGGAGGCTGGCTGCTGCAGTTACACAAAATAGCTGGAGGTAAAGTCTGAACTGGTAGGCAATATTTTGCATCAGGTTAACAGAGCGCTCTGTGGTCTTGCCTCCTGTCATGACCACTGAGGGCTCTGTTAGTCTGACTCTGGACAGACTGTTCACAGGTTCCTCAGTCTGAAGCTGTTCTTTCTAGGAAGCACACAGTTATGAGCTGCTGGTATCACTGTACTCTTCTCCGCAGGAAATAAGTACTTACTGATCTTGCACACAGTTACAAAACTTAAATAGAAGATGTGATGTTGTCTTACTATTTATTTGATTAGGCAGAAGCAGCTTTCATGAAGAAAACACAGGAATTTGCTGCATAAATACTGCATGATGCAAAATACTGCAGAAAGTTGTATTGACAATTTGCTGCTGTTGTCTCCTGAGACATGGTGGATGTTGCAGATGATAGTATAAAGGCTACTGTACTAACAGCTCCCTTGAAAAGCTGGACTAACTTGTGGGGGTGGGGGGAAAAGCTATTGATCTGCACTTAGCTAGTTTTTATCTGCATATTTGTTTATGCAAAATTAATCAGCCCTCAGTCCTCTGAATTCCTCTTCATTTGGAGTATTGTTTTAAATGACTTGCTGCATCTGGTGCTTCACCAAGCAGTTCAGAAGGGAAACATCACTTGTATTCTGACTCCTGTAGCCAGTAAATGCTATTTCGATACAATCTGAAGAAATAACCCAAAGCGAAGAGTGTTAGTCTTCAATTTGACCACTCATTTCTTTGCTGTCCCTGAAGGTGTTTAGTGTTAGGGATTATTAAAAGTTAAGATCCTTACTAATATTTTGGTCCCTTCTATGAAGGAGAGGCAGATTTCAAGTCTTAAAAGCCTTGCTTCTTGGAGGTTAACATTGTCTATTAAGTAGTTTAGCTTTTCATTACAGTAGATTGATTTGAGCTATGGAGACAGCTTAGACTTAATGTGTTACAGTTACAGTTTCGTTTAACCTGCCCCCCCGTCTTATATGTAAGAAACAATTATTCTGAAAGGATATATCGCTGGGTGAGTTTTCTTACTTCATTGGTTGCATAGTTCTGGAATGTCACAAGGTTTTCACATTTGCACTGGTCTTTATCTTTTGAAGCTTTTGCTGAAAAACAGAAACAGTCAAGCATAGGCTAAATACTGAATAAATCAGATGGGATGAAGGAGGAAATGACAAGGACTTATAAATGCAGAGCAGGTTTAATACAGCTTCCTGTTCTCCAAACAGGTCAACATCCAAAGGAATGCTCTGGGGCAGATTTTGTAAGTACTGGAAAATAGTACACAATGCTTAGGCCAATATATTCAAAGAGCAGTCTGGATTCTTCTAAACAAAGGTAACCGGATTACCTGTTGTTGAGTGAGTGTGACTCTCTTCAAAAAGATACTTGTGCTGTATTGCAAGATGGGGACAGGCAATGACATCTGTGATGGCTATTGTGGTTGATTCAGGTCCTGCAGGAAACCCCCCAAAAGTCTAAAAATCAAACCCACTTCACTTCATTATACAGCATTTTTTTTTCTACTCACATGCACTGAGTTCTCCTTAACTAGTTGAGTTAATCTCACTGACTGCAGTGAGCATCATTCATGGAGAGCACTAGGGATACAAAGATGTGAAGGAACTGAGCTGTTAGGCTCTGTTTACTGTATACATGATTTAAGTTGTGGGTTGCAGAACTGAAAGGGAGTTGTGAAGGTTCCTGTGAGAAACAGAAGTGATTGAAAGCTGAACATGCTTTAAAGTATCAAGCACAGTGTTGAAATACAAGTTTCCCCATGAAGTAATTAATTTGGATGGTGTAAGAAGCATGCAGCCATGCAAAGAATCTGAAATTTTTTTGTACAAAGCAGATGTGAATTGCAGAAAGAAGGGTTGCTTGGAGGGGGTAGGAAGGGGAATGGGATGAACAATTCTCTTAGAGGCGAGTTGTTAGGGTTCTTTACAGAAGGTGGCATGAAGAGGCAACTTAGCAGTAATCTGGGGAGACAGCAGGACACTGAGTTAAAACAGCCAACCTGAAGGCTGTGGACCAGTCTTATGAAGCCTCCGAGATGATGGATCCTGCTGGCTAGCCGAGTCTTTCAAGGCTGGTAGAAAGAAATTGCCAAAGGAAGTGAGATCACAAAAGGAGCAAAAGAAGTGTTCACATTCCCTAGAAATGGGGATGTTTCTTACCAGTAACTCGGTGTTTCTCTCTGTCTCTCATAACACGTGGAGAATGCCTGATACCTGTGCAGTTTAGAAGAGGTCCACTGTTGATGGAAACTCCAGGACTTGCCTTTCAACTCAGACTATCAGAGGAACTCCTCCAAAATCGGAAGTGCTTTACAAATAGATTAACAGTGAAGCAATCTGAAATAACAGCAACCTACTTTGTGTCCTTTAGTGAAAATTATTGTATGTTCATTGTCATCCATCAGTCCTTTGGGGTGAACTGAATAAGAATAAAAACTGCTTGGAGAAGGAAGAAAGTTCTTAATCTCCTTCAATTTTCTCCTTTATAATGGGAAACTGATCAGGGAGTAGGGAGAGGTTAGGTGAGAAGAGTGCAGTAGAGTTTATTTGATGCACTGCAGTTATAAGCAAAAATACAAGTTTCTAATTCATCAAGCACTGCCTTTAAAACGTAGGAATTTATTTCAGACTCCACATACTGATATTTTTAGTCAAGAGTGTCTGGAGAGGAATGGAAGCCTATTTTAAATGTAGGTGTAACTACGTCGAGTCATTCTGTGCACTACCCCTTTCTTGTCGCAAGAGGGTAATGTAGAGGCAGCTTTGGTTCCTTGAGAACGGGTTCTTTTCTAGAAAACAAATGCTTCACCTTCAATTAACTGTGGAGCCCTTGATGGCCCAGATGAGCTGAAGAACATACATTTAACAACTGCACGACTTGATCAACTCTGCCAGGGGAGCGGATAGAGCATCTGGGACTCCCTCCCTGCAAATATACCCAGAGTTCCTTCACTGAAAGTGAATGCGTGAGGGTAAAAGGTGATGGTGCAAACTCTCCTGATATGCCATGAAGATGCTTCTGGGACCCACAGGTTTGTTATAGCTATTGGGATCTTTGTTGGTCTAGTTAATTTTGACAGATGCACAATAATACGCAGCTCTGCTAAGTTGCACTGGGAAGGAGATGAGACCCTCTGGGTGGGGGGTGGAATGACTTGAGCATGAGGAACAGGGAATGAACCAGAGATGAGTGGTTGAGTAAGACGACTAGAGTTCAGTGGGCAGAACTACAATATTTATATATATCAAAAAGTCTGCGTGAGAACCAGCTGATGGAAGCAACACAGATTTTGGAGAAGAGTTCAGGGCAGAGAGGTGGGGGATGAGATCACAAGGTAAGGAATGAAACAAACTGGGTGAGGAGTCTAGCAGAAGAATGATCAACTGGGAACAAGGATGGTGAGATTTCCAGTCTAGGAGGGAAGAAACAGGTAAGATGAGCCTTGAGTGTTTGACCCTGTGTAATAACTTGCTCTAGAAGTCATTTAAGAGCTGTAGGCTAATGAGGAGGCTGTCTAGGAAGGGCAGAGGAACTGACCTGCAAAGTTTGAGCTTTGGACACTGGACTGGTATAGACAAGTAATTAGGATTCAGATGTAAGGGACAGGAAAGAAGACCTACAGATACACTGGTAGAGGTGTGGCAGAAGGTTTCCAGCTTGGGACAGGAATAGGGTATTTCAGAAACTCCTCTTCAGGCTTCATAAACTGGTTGGGGCCCAAAGATTTCTGATCTCATTACCTCTGTAAAGCCGTGAATAATCAGACAAGTAGCAGCAGAGGCTGCTAACCCTAAATGAGTCCCTTTGTGAAGTCAGTGCAGTGAACATAAATACTCAAATTTGTTGGGGAACAATGCTAAAGTTGGGTGTTTGTTTTTAGTGTTCTGTTTTGTAACAAAACCTAAGTATTTTCTTAGGAAAAGCCTGTGAGAAAGTGTCTTCAAAAGCAGTAGCTGACTATTTGCAACAGTGATGACGATCCACAATTTGGAAGGAGATCAGAATGTTAACCAGCAGGCTGCTGAGTACTGTCATCTGATCAGGGCTGGGGTCTTGTGCCAAAAATAGTATGTGACTATGTAATTAAAGGCTCCCATAATGCAGATGCTCAGAACAGGGGTGAAGAGGCAATCATGATGAGCACCTATTACATATGACATTGCTGTAGCCTCGTTAGTGCTTTTGGTCAGATGAGAAGTGAACATTAACCAAGGCAATGGATGGGAACCTTCCAACTGAATTCCTCTTCATAGAGGCAAAAGAGAAAACCACTTGGTATTTTTTACTACTAGTAATCAAGAATAATTAATAGTAATCAGCAGCTATTCTACAAGGCTGATGCTTTCTTGCAGAATAAAAGGAAAAAGCCTTACCCCAAAAGAGAGTTGGAGGACTTCTGCTTTACTTGGAAACATGCAGCCCATCCACAGCTGGGACTGGGGGTGAGAGGCTTTGTCAGTGGAGTCCATGAGGTTCAGAGGGTCTCCTACTGCCCTCACAGGCTGGAGCCTCCAAAGTCCTCAGCTAAGGACCATGACTGGAGTAAAAATTAAATTACTGCTGTTGCAAAGGAGGAAAAAATAAAGCTGTAAACCAAAAACAGAGGAAAAAAAAAAATGAACTTTCAGCTTGTGTAACAGGCTTGGAGGCAGAATTTCTGGTGGAGTGAGTTCATGAGCAATAGGTAGTCCTGGAGGGTCCAGAAAAACAAAGCTGGCTCAGTCCTCAGTTCACAGGTGTGAGGCATTTAGTGTTGGTGAGAGAGGAGGAGGAGGACAGAAGCTGAGAGGCACCAGCTCTGCCCAGTTACTAGAGGTGCAGTTAAGAGCTGCAGTCTAGAAACTGCCACAAAGGGGCAGGATTTACTTATTTTTCATATGGTAAGTAATGTAGTTAAAAAAAATCGTGGTTGCTAAACACTGCTGTGGGTACCTGAAGGATGCATTTCCATCACTGAGCTCTGGGGTTTGCTAATGAGTGAGAATGATTATACTGGTTGCCAGACAGTTTTGGCTTTGGCATCTCCCCAAGCTTTTAAGATGACGTGCTGTCATCAGCAGATTACGTGTCTAAAAAGAAAGTTAATTGAACAGACTTGGTTTCATGTTTTCATAGTATTTTGTATTTCAGAAAGATGGAACTAGGACTTAGGACTGAGAGAAACACAAAGAATATACAAGCTAGGAAACATTCTCAGATTCTTTTTTTTTTTTTCAGATTCTTCCTTGACATCTGCATGAGGAAGAAATGCACTACTGCTTGCCAGCCAATTTTACACAGTAACGTTAAAGAAGAAAGTAAAACCTGTTTGCATTTAATTCCAAGAAAAACAACCAAAGAAAAGCTAGTGAAAGTTAAATCCTCTTGCACAATTCTACTGCTATGACTAATATAATTCACAGTGATGTTTCTGGATTTTGTTTCAGGTACCAATTTGAATGTACAAATAATACCGAATCTTGGGACTGTGTCAATGGGAGAGACATGCTGTCCTCTCTCTGGCCGAACAGCTTTCGTCCCAGTTCACATTCCCCCTTCCCCTTGCAAAACTTCAGCTGGGAATGTTTAGATAGAGGCTATTTGTGCTAGAGTGAGGAAGGGTGCTTTCTAGAACAAACCTTCCACCTTTGTGGAGCAAAACTTGGAGCTTATGCATAACTGAGATCCACTCTTGGTTCAATGACCTATTTTTAGCCTTCTATAAACATGCACAACAGCTCTTGATGATTTGTTTTGCTGTGGTTTGTTTTTGCCACTGGTCTTACAAGTAATTTTTTATTCTCATTAAGACGTTACAAATCCCTGATTATTTTCCCACATTCCTAATGAAGTAGATCATGCTGCTTTGGCAGGGTGGGGTTCAGTGCATGGCTGACTTAACTGTAGAAAAAGAAAGGGGAGGGAGCAATTGATTCTTCTGGGCACAAGTGTACATTTTATGCAACCTTTATAAAAATAAAGACAATTATTATATACCTTTACCTGGTGATAGATTAAGGGTATATATTCCTCATATATTACAGGGCAGAAAAATTACCATGAGTGACTTATGCCTTGCAATGACATCAGTGATCTATACTACGACACCAGTTGTCCTTTTAGGCCTGCAAGAAAATCTGTAAGCATTCATGTCTTCTATCTCAATCAAAGTGGAATACTGTTACCTTCACAGATTCGGGCTCTTAGCTCTTCACTTATGTCCTCCATAGCTGTGAAATCCTCAGCATAGAAGAGATGTTTATATGATGGCTCAGAAGCAATTTCCAGCAGTTCTTCCTCAATTGCTTTTCCTATTCCAATGGCATAGATAATTATACCTAGATTCAAAAGAAATTGCACATAATTATTACATCAGCAGTTCTAAACCCTTGTTCCTCCATGAAAGGAAAATATGAGCATTAGTCATTTTAGAGAGAAAATGAGAGCACAAGAAATGTATATGCTATGTAACTTCAAAATTGGTTTTGAACAGGCTTAATATGCTTTAGTTATTGAGAGATATGTAGAAACCCACCACTTCGCTGTAATTTAATAGATAGTTTTTAAGTTAAAGAGATGACAGTTGCCTGGCCACTACTGATAGCAAATGAACCAGAAGGAGTACTGCAAAACATCCAAGAGAATCACACAAGTCAGCCTCACAGTTGCACTGAAAGTTCCTGGTTTGTGTGTGTCTCTGTACATAGGGTGTGTGCAATAAAGCTAATTACTGGGTTGATGGGAATACCTGTTATATATTAGCAAATCGGCCAGAATCCTGAAAGATGTCAGTAATTTTTTTTAGAAAAATATAAATACTTAGTGTTTCAAAATCCTCAGAGCACATTGAGACTAGATTCTTGCACTCTAAGGGTCACTAGTGGGCTGGGAGGCACTGCAAAGGCACCCAGACCTACGAGGGTAAGAAAAGGGGAAAAAGAAACGATTTGTGGGGCTAGGAGAGAAAGAGCCTTACAACAGGGATGCTCGAGACAAGCATTTCCCCAGCAGAGGTGCTACAGAGAAAGTAAATGAGGATTTGTAATTTTCTTCACTCTGAAATCAGGGAAAGAGAAAGTGGTTCACAGCCCTCTCACTGGACAAATTTTAAACAAGCAATGAGTAGAAAACAGTGATCTTCAATATCCCTTTTTTCAGCAATTATTTTATTATTCTCATGAACATATTAGCCAATACAACATTTCTCTTTACATCAGTTCTGGCTTAGAAAGTGTCCACAACTAGTACTGATTTTGTGATTCATAATACAACTATTAGCTTCATAGTATTTCAAGCTCTTTCGTAAGATTGAAGAGCAGAAGCTGCCTTCTCAGCTGGTTGGTTTCAGATAAAACTTAGGATGAGGAGGTTTGATATCTCTTTATTATCAAGGGGTAATAACAGCTACACACTCACTGAATTGCAACTTCAACCTTTTTGCTGAAGAATCCTGGGCCTGATAACATCAAATATGCATTTTCCAACTCTTTAACATTTAACATAAACATCTCCATACTTTTTGTCATGAATCTGCCTATTATTGCTCTTTAGCCAGGGAAGTAAAACATTCACCAGAAGCTGATTCAATTTAATGAATAGACCAGTCATGCTGAGGTCTGTTGCTTTTTAAAGACTTGGAGATATCAGTGATAAAGCATTCAAGGCCAATTTCATATTCAGCGTTACTACATTGCCTACGCTGCAATTACACAGGGGATGGATTTGGCTTGTAGCATTACAAATATCAGTGTAAGCAGTCCGGAATGGAGGTTTCATTCAGCAAGTAAGCAAGGTTGGCTTGTACTTCTTTTCTTCTTCAGTCCTGTAAATCCTCCATGTACTTTCCCAGATCTCACTAGTTAGCATATAAATATTTGGGTTTGTTTTTAATATTTTTAAAACCACTTTTCTTATATTTCATTGTAATGGCACTCTTGTTAGCACATGCTCTTCTCATACCCTTAGACATTTTTCCCTTTTCTCTTTACAGAAAGGTATCAGTCCTGACCCATGCTATACTAATCATGTATCAAGTTATGATTGATATATCAAGTCAATAAAACAAGAACAGAACAAAGATGTGCAGCATCTTCTAAAGTCTGGCTATCTTCTCTGTGTTGTGGGCCATCAGCCATGGTTCTTAAAGCAGTTTCTCATTAAATAGAAAATGTTTTGCAAAGAAAAAAGGGATCCTCTATTTTCTTGAAAAGTTTTGAAAATTTTCAGTTGACTCTGCTAAACAGCTGAAAAGTTTCTGATTTGTGGTACAGGTGTCCTAGAGGATGGATTTCTGCCCAGACATATTCTAAATTAAAAATCA
Source organism: Ciconia boyciana (assembly GCF_034638445.1). NCBI lineage: Eukaryota > Metazoa > Chordata > Aves > Ciconiiformes > Ciconiidae > Ciconia > Ciconia boyciana. The sequence continues at coordinate 25,135,373 of NC_132935.1, forward strand.
CCAGTTTTCAGTTACATTTCAGTGTATCACCTGATAAGGCACATAGAAACAGAAAGATAGACAGCACTACAACTATATCCTATTGTAAAGAGGACCCATCTTCCTTCCAGAAGACCATCAGCACTATACAATTGGTTAAAAATACAGAATATATGTAAATAAAAATATAATATAACCAATTATTACCATAGTATTTCTCAGGAGGATAGATTTCTGTATTTTGAAGAGACAGGTTGGGGGTTTTTTAAATTGTTTTCTTAGAATTTTTGATGAAGTTCCCAGTGTTCCCAAATCTCTGTATCAAATGTCAACCCTTAGCAGATATGTTTAGGGCACTGCATGGCATGCCAGGTGGGTAGTACCACTAACTGTGGATGGCACAGAACCCAGTGGCGAGACATTCATCATGGGTCCCGCAGTAGGGGTGATATACATGCCTTGTAGCAAAGGCTCCTGTGGACACCAAAGAGCCGATGGTCTGCTACAGTGGTCACTGTACTAGCCAGACTGCTATGGCAAACGCTCTCTTTATTAGCACATACTGTAGCACATCCATTCTATTGCCACATCTTATTTCTAACAATATTTGCCTTTTAGAATGAGTCAAAAACATCTCTGCTTACCATTCTGCTTTGCTCTAGCAGCCCACTCGGAGACTTCATCTTGGGCTCGTCCATCCGTAAACACAATGGAGATTCGAGGGACATTTGCTGAAAATGGTCTTGCTCCTTCTGTTTCTGTGAAGCTTCTCTCAAACATTTGCTTCAGAGCCAGTCCTGTCATGGAACCTCGCCCCATGTATTTCATTTGTGATACAGCTTTCTTCATGTCTTTGGCTGAGCTGAACTGCCTTAACGTAAACTCTGTGCGAACTTCAGTGGAATACTGAAGCAAACCAACTCGAGCAGCTTTGGGTGAAATCTCAAGTGAATCCAAGATTCCTGAGACAAATTGTTTTACAATTTCAAAATTATCCTCTCCGAGACTTTTTGATCCGTCAATCACAAACACCAGGTCAAGTGGGCCTTCAGTGCATGCTGTGAAATAAGCATCAGAGTGTTCAGATCATGAAAAAAACTCCACAAAGCTGAAAAAGGGACCCAAGGACTGCATAAACTCAGAGATCATCCTGGGTACCTTGTTCCCGGCTCATCCAACTTTGCCAGTGTGTCTAAAGCTGTTGTATACAGTCTGTATCAAAAGCTAAGAGTGTGCCTATGACCAAGAGTTTTACAAAAATATAATCACAGTGAATACTTACTGAGACATACTGCTTTGCAGAATACTACAACTCTTAAAAATACAGCAAAAATCAGCAAATTTTAAGAATGACTGTGAAGTGGAGAGAACTGTATAACTGAAGAACATAGCTAGGATATAGAGACAGTGTTGCCATAACTTTCTTCCAGGGATAGGCCAGTATGCTAACTTTACATTTGTGTAGATGACCAACACTGAAAGGCATGGAGGAGAATAATTGGAGCTGCATTTGTGTTGCAGAAGTAGCAAAAGGGTAAAGGTGGTACAAAGAAATGAGTCAGTGAAGCCACGCTTGTATATAAGGTGAAAATCTAGGATTCATATTTAGAGTGTCAGGGATCAGTGAGGCAAAAGCCAAAGAGCTTGGGGAAGGCTGAGCAAGAAGAGAAGGGTTAGGTAGCCTGCCCTAGAGCTTAGGATGAGGTTCAAGTCTGGGGACAAAATTCAGACAATGCACATATTTTTATAGCACAAGCTTAAACCTCTAGTGGCAGAAAAACACCTAAAAAAAACTATAGGTGAGAGACTAAATGCTAGAAGTGTGCCTAGCTGCTAAACATGGCTCATAATTGTTTATATAAGGTTTTTTGCTTGGCTTGTAACTCTTTAACAGTCTTTTAATTAGAAGGCTTATGTATTGCTGAAATTAACCTTTTCTGGTTTACCCATTAAAGCTGGGAGTTTGTCAGGAGACTGACAAATTTAGAGTTCTCGTACTTTTTGGCAAGTGCACACACAAAAATCAAAGCGGTTTGTAGGCACTGTGCATCCATGACAAGGTTAGGGAATTTAGGGACTGGAGAATGTCTTTGAAGCTGCAGACTGGTTCTGCTAGGTGTATTTTTTATTCTGGAAAGCAATTGCCTCCAGCAGGCATAGACTAGTGTGCTTTGTGCGTGGGGCTGGCTACAGAGATGCTCAGCTCCTATTTGATGAATGTAACTTCCAGCGAGAATTTGCTGTACTAAGGAACGTAAGATTTGCATCTTAGCCTGGACCAAATGAACTTTGACCTCCGCTCATCTCTGATGTTTGTATAGTAAGAATGCTGTAAGCACTATACAAGAGAGAATTGCGCAGCAGAAATTACTTCGACTGCAGAAATTACTGAAGATGTCTGTTACCAAGTCAGTGTAGGAATAAGGAATTTTCAGCTTTAAAGCTTCGCTTTTCTTCTTAGAAAATAGCTCTATTTTAAAACTGCTGTCCAAGAATTCCTTTCTGCAGTAATCTAAGGAAAAGATGTGTCACATGTACTAAGGTGATGGAAATGCAATGAATATGAATATCAGAACCACCTCAATATCATTGCGTAAGTCAAGATAGGGCAGCAGTTCATGGTGAATGGTTTTAGTTAGGATTGAGATCAGCCATGGATTGTTACCATTCTTTTGGTAATAATCGTCTCCCAAACTAAGGCATCCATTTTTGCAGAATAAATGTGTTTACTGAGCTCCAGTAGAAGAATTTCTCCTCCAAGTATTAAGGGGTGATGAGATAAATGCTTGTCATACTCTAAGCATGTCATGTTAGAAGATAAGCAAATAGAATTAATGATATTTTAAAATGGAGTATATAAAGGCAAAAGCTCCACAGTATATGAATTTGATTAAAGTGCACATTCCTTGATAATAAGATTTCACTTTGGCTTTTTTCCTGATGTTTGGAAAGAATTATCGTACTTGATGCTATACCAAAACAACTGTTCCAATTTGTTAGTTTTTTGCTTACGAGAGCATCAAGTTAATTGTTCAAGACATTTTCCATCACACTCACATATGTTTTGGGCTTTCAAATATTAAATTATTTTTGAAGTGAGGCATTTTTTGAAGTGAGGCATTTGAAGTGAGGTCAAGTAATTTTAGAAATCAAAGAAACAAATGCTTTCTAAATAAAATGTACTTACTTCTGCATGTTTTCTGATCCTCTTTTAGTACATATCCCTCCTGGCATTTGCAGATGTACGAGTCGTCATTATTAACACAAATGTGTTCACAACCATGGGCAACTGATTTGCAGACATCTTTATCTAGGAAAAATTGAAATATTTATATGTATTCAATTTAACATATTTATAAATTGAAAGGTTCCAAACATGGTATTTGAAGAATGTATGCAAAGGAGTATAACATCTTTGTTCGTTTATGTAGCAATGCCAGAGAAGAGTGGCTGACAGACATACTGAGTTACTTACTTCGACATGTTTTCCCATCTTGTCGCAGGACAAAACCCTCACGGCACTGACAGGTATATGAATTGTTATTATTAATGCACATATGTTCACAGCCATGGTCAATGGATTTACACAGGTCTTTATCTGAGAATTGTTAAGAGAATTTCCTTATTAGACCATTTCTCAAATGCAAAACTGGCATAAACAAGCTTTGAGTGAAATTAAGTCTGTTATTTCTCTCATCACTGAAAAAACAGATTCCCCATAAAAGTTTCAGCTACTCACTCCTGCATGTTTTCCTGTCTCGCCTCAGTATAAATCCCTTGTGACACTGACATGTGTATGAATCGCCAGTTGGAACACAGACATGTTCACAACCATGGTTGACTGTTTTGCAGGTATTTTTACCTTGGAATAATGAAAATTATATTTAGCACAGTTAGCTAGGTAAATAACTTTCACAAAATGTAAAAATTACGGCAATAATCTTCCATGAAGGAGCTCACTTCCATGAAGTTGATTCTATATTAAAGACCCAAATAACATAGTGCATAGTGTGTTTCATTAGCAGATCAGGAAGTACAAAACAGATTAAACAACTTACTCCTACAAGTTTTCCCATCATTCTTCAGTATGAAGTCCTCATGACACTTGCAGATATAGGAATCATCAGTATTAACACAAATATGTTCACAGCCATGGTCAACTGAGTTGCAAACATCTTTATCTGAGAAGAGTGGATGGAGTTTGTCAGCTGAGGTTCATAAGGGAGAGCTAATATCTTTTATTAAAATAGTTGGAAATCACAAACTTATGCATGTGCCAACACCCACAGCCACAACACTTAAAAGCCTCAAATAAAAACATACTTTTATAGCTCAGGCTACTCACGTCTACATGTCTTTCCATCTTCCTTCAGTATGAATTTTTCACGACACTTGCAGATGTAGGAATCGTCAGTATTCACACAAAGTTGTTCACAGCCATGGTTGACTGAATTGCAGACATCCTTGTCTGCAGACAGAAGAGTTGTTAGTCTACATACATCAGCAAGAGGCCTCGATTATATGTGTAATTCATCAAATTAAGCTGTCATACTACTTACTTCTGCAGGTTTTCCCATCTTCCCTCAGCAGGAACCCATCATGGCATTTGCAGATATACGAATCATCAGTATTAACACAAACATGCTCACAGCCATGGTTGACTGATTTGCAGAGATCTTTATCTGAAAACAGATGACAACTCTTGCTGGTTAATGCATTTCTATACAAGCATGAGCTGCAGAGAAAAAGTATGCTGATAAATATCAGACTACTTACTTTTGCACGTTTTTCCATCTTCTCTTAGCAGGAATCCCTCCTGACACTTACAAACAAACGAATCACCAGTATTAACACAAGCATGTTCACAGCCATGGCCGACTGATTTGCAAATATCCTTGCCTGGGAATAGTTAGATAATATTTAATGTGGTTTGCTAGTTAAACTTTTTTTATAAATACAAAGACTGGGGGGGTAATCCCATGAGCAAAGAAAGATGGAAGCTTGCAAACTGAAAGCAAATCTCTAGCTAGTTAAATGATAGACAACTTAGCTTACATAGAGCATGAGTTCTTTACCATCTGAGTAGAAAGAATTGTATAGTTTGGATGGCTTCCCACTGACAATAAATCATTTTAGGATTAATTTGACTAGATTAAGGAGGAGGACTTTACATTAAGAGCAATAAGAGTGAAAGGAGGGAATAATTTAGTACAGTCATTTAGCACAAATTCATGCTGGTAAAACAGAGTTAAGCAAAACACCACAGGACAGGAAGCAAAATAATTCTTTAACATTCTTACACCAATGCCAAGAGCCTACATTAACAAACCCCAGAAGAACAGGAACTACTCATTTAAAAGGACAAATAAAATCTAACTGGCATTGCTGAAAGTTGATGGGAGGATTTGTATGACTGCAATGTTAAACCAGTTGGTTAAAACCTCTTCAAGAAGGATAGATGGGGAGAAAATACAGAAGGAAGTGAGGCCATCTATCACCATTCCCTGTTTCTTTTTCACTGCAACATAAAAGAAAATATTCTTCTCAATTGCTAATGGAGAACTACCTTTACATAGGAAGTAGAACAGCACTGACAGCCAAGTTCAGATTGACTCTTCAGCAAAATACTTAGGTTTAATGTGTAGGGAAGAAAACCATATTTTTACAAGAACTTAAATCCGAGCCAAATTACCAGAGGTCTCATGCTGCCAATACAAAGATCCCAAAAACTACTACAGAGGACAATTTTCTAACTCAACAAGCGTTAAATTTAAGACATGGCAATCTAAACTGGATCCCATTATAGCAGATAAAGAAGAAATTATCATGTAAGTAAAAATTAGCTTATACACAGCTGCATGCAACTCAGACACATTTGTTGTTTATAAACAGATATTTTACAGCAGCAGGACATGGCTATTACTTCAAAAGGCTGAATTTTACATAGCTGAAAGCAAATATGAGCCAGAGTATTTTGGGATGGGGGAGGGGGAAGAATAATAATAAATAATAAAAAAAGAAGTGAATGATTGCACTATTTAAGGTTATTTTACTAGATACCCCCCCAAAATGTAGTCCTATAATCTAAAAATAATGCCAGAGTAGTTAAAAAAAGCAACCTCATTTAGAAATTGAAATCAGCTATAAGATTTGAATAATGATTGAAAGAAAGGAACATTCACTGTATTTACTGAACATGAAAATATTAGGAATTTGAAAACACTGAAGTAATAAGATAAAGGACAAGGGGGTGCATGGCCAACAAAATAAAGGATAGTATGAGTAAGTTATTTAAAGACTAATAGGAACAAAAAGCATTCTAACAATGTATTGTTAATTAATAGATAGAAATGGTAGAGTTGCCAATCTTAATGCAGAAATGTTAAAAATATTTAGTGTATTCAGATCTGAACTTATGAAATAGGCTACTGATGATATTATTGGAATGAAGAGTTTCATCAGCTGAGAAGTAGGTCACACAGCACCTACTGAACACACACATTTTTAAATCAGTAACTCCAGATAACTTTCAGGGAAGAGCTGTAAAAGAGCTGGCTGAAGAACACCTTGGATGCTTAGTGTTATTTTTCAGTAACTCCTAGAACTCCGAGGAAGCCCCAAAACACTGAGCAGTCTCCATCCCCAGTGTATGCACACACACTGAAAAAATAATATTGTTCCAGTGTTTGAAAAGGATGAGTAGTTCACTTTAAGCCTGTCAGCTTGACATTGATCTGCAGTAAAGTAATGGAATGGATAATATGGAACTTGATTCAGAGAAAAATCAAAGAAAGAGAATTAATATCAATCAATTTGGTGTTAAGGACAAATAGATCCTGGAAAACTAAATAAATATATTTTTTAATTGATTATGAAGCTGGTTCATTAAGCTCATGCTGTTCACACAATGGAGCATCCAGTAATGCAGCAGTCTTGGTATTTATTTTGATCAAGAAAATGACTGCAGAATCAACATTATATGGTTTAACACTGGCTAGAGAGGTCTTCAGAATAAATTGTAAATGGGTGAACATCAAGTGGCTTTCTTTCTAAAAATTTCCCCTGCTCCTCTACTACTTAACGTTTTTATGAACAACCCAAAAGAAAATACAAAATAATCACTGACAAAATTTGTAGGTTACTCCAGTTTTGAGAGAATGGCAAATAAAAATAGAGCAGCTGCTGATACAAGGAGACATGAATCTTTTTGCAAGCTGGATAACAGCAAATCATATGTATTTTAAAATAGCCAGAACTAAGCTTATACATTTAGAAACAAAGAATAAAGGTTGTACTTACAGGATGTGGAACACCTGTGTGTCTGAGTCTTAAACAGCTTATGATCATGGTAGATAACTAACTGAACACAAGCACTAGCAGAATATTTTGGTCACAGACTAATGCTATCTTTGGTCATAAAAAAAGATAAGATTAAAAAAACATAAAAGGTAAAAAAAGATAGGTAGATTCAAATAAGAATTACATGAGTTATAGTTCCTCTACCCTGGACCCTGCTCTGTCTCCTGTTAGGGAACTTTGCAGCACTGTGGTGCCCCCACAACGATGCTGATAAGTAGCAGAGGTTTTAGGGGAGCAAGAAGAGATTATGAAAAGATTAGAAAACATATAAAGAGCCTGAAGGAGTTTCATCTGCTTATCACTTACAAAAGAATATGCTAAGAGGTTAAGTTAAGGAACAGGTTAAGTCATGATCTGCATGAATATACACAGAACACAGTGGCAATTAGAACTTCAACCCATCAAAGTAAAATGCGGCAACATCCTATACTCAAGATTAAAACTCAACATACTCAATCTAGAAATGAAGTTCACATTTTAAAAGCTACATTCAAACCTTAAAATTGGCTGATTTTCTGAAATGTATCTTTAGTTCAAACAATAATTAATTCATAGAAGTCTTAGGATCTACAGAGAACATTATTCCATTCTGACCACTATGAATCAGTGAATAATCTCCTAATAAAAGGAAAATGAAATTTCTTCATTTATTCATAAGCTACTTACTTCGGCATGTTTTCCCATCTTGCCTTAGTGCAAATCCATCATGGCATTGGCAAGTGTATGAATCATCATTATTAACACAAAGATGTTCACAGCCATGACTGACTGATTTGCAGATGTCCTTATCTAGGAATAATTTAGATTTTATTTACTACAGTTTGATGAATGAGAACATTTCCAAGCCTTTAAAGACTAAAAGTAGTAAGCCTCTAGTAAATAAAGAATTTATCCTCCTTTTTGTCAGGCAAAATCCGCTATAAGGAGACCTACCTCTAACACAATATGTTCCTTCAGTAGACCTCTGAGTGCAAAAAATACAGTAACATACAAATAACTTACTTTTACAAGTTTTCTTATCTTCCCTCAATACAAAACCCTCATAGCACTGGCAAATGTATGAACTATCAGTATTCATGCAAACATGCTCACAGCCATGGTTAACAGAATTGCAAACATCTTTATCTGGAAAAAAAATAAGGTTGCCGGTATTTAAAACATGTCTACGAATGCACAGATTATAAAAGGAAATCTTCTATTAAAGATAAGGATACTTACTTCTACATGTTTTTCCATCTTCCCTTAGTGCAAATCCCTCATAACACTGGCAGATGTATGACTCGTCAGTATTCACGCAAACATGCTCACAGCCATGGTTAACAGAATTGCAAACATCTTTATCTGGAAAAAAATAAGGTTGCTGGTATTTAAAACATGTCTACGAATGCACAGATTATAAAAGGAAATCTTCTATTAAAGATAAGGATACTTACTTCTACATGTTTTTCCATCTTCCCTTAGTGCAAATCCCTCATAACACTGGCAGATGTATGACTCGTCAGTATTCACGCAAACATGCTCACAGCCATGGTTAACAGAATTGCAAACATCTTTATCTGGAAAAAAATAAGGTTGCTGGTATTTAAAACATGTCTACGAATGCACAGATTATAAAAGGAAATCTTCTATTAAAGATAAGGATACTTACTTCTACATGTTTTTCCATCTTCCCTTAGTGCAAATCCCTCATAACACTGGCAGATGTATGACTCGTCAGTATTCACACAAACATGTTCACAGCCATGGTCAACTGAACTGCAAATGTCTTTATCTGAGAATAGTTGATGATATTTGGTTAAAGCACATCTACAGCAAATGTATCATGTAGGGAGAAGTAATAGGTCTACTGATATCACTGGAAGAAATGGGAAAAAATTTAGGCAGCAAACACTTCTAACTCTTGGTACCTGAAAAATTGTGAGTCTTCTTTGTCTCCAGTCATATCAGTTCGCCTATTAAAATACACTATTTCTGTTCACAGTCTCTTACAAACTTCTGGCAGGTATAACAATACTACTCCTATATTATAACAGTAAACTGTTATTGTTGTATTTGTTAGAACACTTCCACAAATCTACATACTGTAGATAAAAGTCTATGAGTAATTATCAGAGTATTTACTTCTGCATGTTTTCCCATCTTCTCTCAGCAGAAAACCCTCATGACACTTGCAAACATATGAGTCATCTTCGTTAACACAAATATGCTCACAGCCATGGCTAACTGATTTGCAGATGTCTTGTCCTGGGAATGATCAATATAAATATAGGTTTTGAATGAAAACATGTTAAACATGTAGATATCAAAAGGAAGGGGTTTTTCCAGTAAGAAGTGGAAAAACCCTTTCTTTCCTTGCCTGATGCACATGCAAAAATGTTCAGTAGATACCGGTCACTCACTTCTGCACGTCTTGCCATCTTCTCTCAATATGAACCCCTCACGACACTTGCAGATGTAGGAATTGTCAGCACTAACACAAATATGCTCACAGCCATGGTTGACGGATTTACAGACATTTTTACCTGGGAATAATTTAACAGATAAAAAATGGTGTTAGTTAAGGGCGAGATGTTCAAAGTCTCACAGTTCCCAGCTACTGAATGTTCTTGTCCTTGATAGTATACTGGACTCAATCCTGCAAATCATTTATAGCACCTGTTGTCTTTTTTTGTTGTAACAAAAAGGTACATCTTTGTCCTGCTAATATTACAACCTTACTATTAAGAAGTGCACTGTTCCAGTTCTAGAGTTTGTAGAATTTAATGTCCCTAGTATGCAAATTAATGACTCACAGGGATTTCCAATGCATCTAAATCCCACATCCACATTTCAAGTAAACTTTCTGGTGAGAAACAGATCTTTCTATCATCATCTTTTTATCTTCAGTAATGGACCTGCTCAAACCTGAAACAGTTAAGCTTTTTTTTCTCTGTGCTTAAGTTCAGACAGTGTTTGTAATTTTTCTGTAAAGTAGGATTACAGAAGTTTGGTGTATGTAGTATTTAAGGGTAGAGAGAAAGGCAAATTATATGATCCTGCTGTGAAATTCTGGAATATTGCCAGCTACAATTGGGCAATCAGATGTTCAGTAGGGTTTTCTGATATAGAATTTAGATACAATTCATATTTCAAAACAAAGAAAACACAATCTATTAATTAATGTTAGATAAACTAACTTCTTGCTTTTACTTTCTTCCCCATGCCCTTTATTTTCCTGCAAGGACTAGAATAGACTAGACTATTTCTGTCGGAAGGGATGTACAATGACCACCTAGTCCAACTGCCTGACCACTTCAGGGCTGACCAAAAGTTAAAGCATGTTATTAAGGACATTGTGCACATGCCTCTTAAACACTGACAGGCTTGGGGCATTAACCATCTCTCTAGGAAGCCTGTTCCAGTGTTTGACCATCCTCTTGGTAAAGAAATGCTTCCTAATGTTCAGTCTGAACCTCCCCTGGCGCAGCTTTGAACCATTCCCACATGTCCTGTCACTGCATACCAGGGAGAAGAGCTCAGCACCTCCCTCTCTGCTTCCCCTCCTCAGGAAGCTGTAGAGAGCAATGAGGTCGCCCCTCAGCCTCCTTTTCTCCAAACTAGACAAGCCCAAAGTCCTTAGCCGCTCCTCGTAGGACATTCCTTCCAGCGCTTTCATTAGCTTTGTTGCCCTCCTCTGGACATGTTCAAGAACCTTCACATCCTTCTTAAATTGTGGTGCCCAGAACTGCACACAGGGCTCAAGGTGAGGCCACACCAATGCTGAATACAGCGGGATCATCACCTCTTTTGACCAGCTGGTTATAGTGTGTTTGATGCACCCCAGGATGCGGTTTGCCCTCTTGGCTGCCAGGACACACTGCTGACTCACACTGAGCCTGCTGTCAACCAGCACCCCCAGATCCCTTTCTGCAGGGCTGCTCTCCAGCCACTCCTCTCCCAATTTATAGTTGTGCCTGGCGTTACTCCATCCTAGGTGCGGAATCCAGCATTTTGACTTGTTAAATTTCATTCCATTAATCATAGCTCAATGCTCCAATCTAGATGATCCCTCTGGACTTCTGCATGAACAGAACATTTCACTTGCTTTTTAGACTTCTTGAGACAAGCAGAATTTGTCTCTGCATGGAATAACAAAGTAGGGTGGTGTTGTGATACACAAACTGAGAATAAGGAACTTTTCATTTGTCATGGTAATATCTTTAGGTTTTTTTCTGTAAATGTTTTTTAACAGTAGATGTTGATGAGATCTATGGATATTATTGGGATTCCAGTTACAAAATACTTAATGCCTGTGTGTTTTTCAGAGACTTATCCATGATTCTTCTTTGATCACTTAATGATCAAAGCTATAAAAATGGAGAAAAATTTGCAATGAATTTTTTCTTGATATCTGCCACTCATCATAACTGCATAATGTAGTCAAATGTGTAATGAAATTATGATCTCTCTTTTGCAATCATCCTTATTCCACGCTGGACAAAATGAACTTTCCATTAATAATATTGCAAGCTTCATGGTGTATAAGACTTTAGAAACATTATATATTTTTGCCTTGATTTGAGAAGAAAATTACAGTTGTCCCATATAAGGATGTAAGTCAGAATAAAATAGTTTTGGATCCACAACAGTCCAATTTCAGGGTTGCTTTTTAAATGGCACAGACATTTAGGGTGTGATTCAGGTGCCTGAAAGTATGCAACCAGTATCACTTCAGATGCCTTAGCATCCAAGATATTGACATACTGCTGGCAAATATGACACCAAAGGGGAAACTATGACCTTTTGGAGTCCTCGAGCATTTAAAATGACACTGGACAGCAATGTTCAGGTAATTAAATCCTACCTTACAGATTTCTACCATGTGTGTAATAAAAATCTAACTCTGAGTTGCTGAATAATAACTTACGTTTACATGTTTTCCCATCGTTACGAAGCCTGTATCCTTCAAAACACTGACAAGTATAAGATCTGTCGCCATTTACACACAAATGTTCACAGCCATGATCACTCAGAGCACAATAGTCAACTCCTGTAGGAGCAATTGAAGTTATTAAAAAAAATTTACAAATAATGAATCAATTATTTTTCATCTCTAGTATTTGCATGGCATTAAGAAAGTAAATATAAATACACTGAACTGTTTAAACAGTAATCCAATTCCTTATCTGATAATATACATATAACTTCAATAAAATGTAAGAGGGCCTTGTGGTATACTTTCCATTGGTTGCTTTAAGCAGAGTTGAGAACTCATACTTTCCTATGCTTAACATAGTTCAGAGTCCACATCTCAGTACTTACAAATTGAATTTAAAAAAACCAAAACACTTTAGCAATGATTTTATATAAGACAGTGGCAAAGACATAAAAGCTACCTTATTAACATTCTTCTTTAAATACAGACTCTAAATGGCCCGATGTGAAGGTGGCAGTCCCCAGAACTCACTTGTGTGCCTGACCCAGCTGCTGTGGCAGCAAGCAAAAAACCTCTCAGGGACCTCAGTGATCTTCGGCTTAGACTATTCAAGCTTTTGCAAAGAATTGCAAATGACAAATACTGTCAAATATGGTCCATTTTCCATCTCAAATTTCTTATGTGTTCTCTGTAATACAAAGACATAGGACCCCTGGGATCCTGCAGGCAGCACTTGCTACTGTCTATTGGCTACACACTCATTTTTTTGTAATTAGTTGTCAGAGTAGAAATCTGTTTACCATTCAGGTGTTCCCACAGCTGTCTTAAGATACTTGTGCCTGTGTATATCACACCCGAATTGTAATTCCCAGACATTTTCCCATTGGGAGTGGTATATGTTAAATGCTAATCCCTTCCATTCAACTGCTCATTCAGGAAATCCCAGAGTGCCAAGCCTCTTTTCATGATAGCCTAAAAATGTCCACGAGATTTCAACAACTCATCTGGAGCTCAGGAATAGGACAAATCTCTTTCCTAAATATATATGAGGAGAGAGGTATGCTGGCAAGAAGAGGAGCTATTCAAAAGGTCTCAGTTTCATTGCACAGAGGGATTCCAGAAGCCACAGCACTGTTTTAATGCTGCTGATAGGTCTCCAAGTACGGCCTGGAGGAAAATAACTCAAGAGTGAAAAAACACCTGTTTTTACTACAAAGGAAAAGGGATTTTCCATTTGCAAGTTGATAAAACTCCATAGTTTGGCTGTTTCTAAATTTCCAGTGGTTCCTTTAGATAAGTGTCTAGATAAATTGTTTCTAGTAGACCCTATCGCTGCTACATATACACTAGTTCTGCTTTTGCATTACTGTCTGCCCCTTTCAGGAGAGCTGCAGTGGCAGACAGAAGCAAAGTCTGTCAAGGTATTGGATGGGGCTAAAAAGGTTAGTATGGAGGCAAAGACAAGGTTGAAGACAAAACCAAATTGCCTTGCTGATTTGCCTCACTTTTCCCTAGATCACTTTTGTGACTGAGCACTTGCAGTTTGACTTCTTTTAAAACTGTGTTGCCCGAGTGCAAGAAAAGGAGCAAACTCTGGAGCTGCTCCAACACTCAACAAGCTTGAAAAATAATGTACCTCCAAAATCTGTAGAGAAAGCAGCCAAAACCCTCTCATCAAAGAGGTCCAGGAAAAGTCAACAGGCAAAATGCATTCACATTCCTCTTTTCCTGGCCCTTTCTATATATTATTTTTCCAGTGAAGGAGGCAATTTGGCTATTTGTGAAACTGCAATGATTCTCATATTCTTAATTTATAAAGGGTGGAGAGTTGTAGGACAACTTTTGGTCACATATTAAGGGCTCCCATGCAAAATGTAAAGCTCAGTGTGGGACTGTCACTTCTCCTCCTGCCCCAGGTAAGCTGATGCAGTTTGCCTGGGAGACACTGCTGTCAAGATGACCTATCAGTCAGACACATTTGTCATGTGACTGAAAAACTGTCCTCAACACCTGGGGATGAGCAGATCTTCCAAAACTTTTCTGAATATGTGAGGATTTACAGTTATCTTGACAAGCATCCTAACTCCTTTTTTCTGCTTTCAAATCATTATTAAAGTATTATCAAAATACAGACTTGGATACAATTATCAAAATTAAAGGTGGGTCCTCTTCCCTGTATGAAAACAGAAACCTTTCCTAGGTGTCGTGGTTTAACCCCAGTCAGCAGCTAAGCACCACACAGCCGCTCACTCACCCTCACCCCCTCCCCACGGTGGGATGGGGGAGAGAATTGGAAAAAAAAAAAAAAAAAAAAGAGTAAAACCTGTGGGTTGAGATAAACACAGTTTAATAGGACAGCAGAGGAAGAGAAAATAATAATAATAATAATGATAAAAGAATGTACGAAAGTGATGCACAATGCAATTGCTCACCACCCCACTGACTGATGCCCACCCAGTCCCAAGCAGCAGTCGCTGCCCCCTGGCCAACTCCCCAGTTTCTATACTGAGCATGACGTCGCATGGTATGGCATAGCCCTTTGGCCAGTTGGGGTCAGCTGTCCTGGCTGTGCCCCCTCCCAGCTTCTTGTGCCCCTGGCAGAGCAGGGGAAGCTGAAAAGTCCTTGGCTGGTGTAAGCACTACTTAGCAACAACTAAAACATCAGTGTGTTATCACCATTATGCTCATACTAAATCCAGCACACAGCACTATACCAGCTACTGGGAATAAAATTAACTCTATCCCAGCCGAAATCAGGACACCAGGTGAGCTGAGATCAAGGAGGTTCCCACAAGACTTACGTGTGCACGTTTTTAGGTCCTCATTGATGACAAATCCTTCAGAGCACTGACAGACATAGGAGCCATCAGTATTTAGGCACAGTTGCTCACAGCCGTGATTGCTTTCAGCACAGTGGTCCACTCCTATTAATTTGTGTTAATAATTGAAGAAATCACATTAGAGCCTTATACATATACACTATGACACTGTAGTTAATACATGATGCCTTTGCAGAGCAAGAGAAAAAGATCAGTACAGCTTTTTATTTATGCAGTATCCCCACCTATTTGAGTAACCTGAGTTAATTAAAAACACCTGACTGAAATGAAGACAACAACCCCACTTGGCAGATAACAAACTTGATGAAGTGCAGATCTTCCTTGCCAAAAATCACAAAGGGAAACTAACGCGAAGTGGTGTGAAGGGAGAACCTTGAAGTCCTGCCCTGTCTCACCCACAGAATCATGCTTTCTTTCTCTAAAAAGCAAGAGTCTCTCTTTTGTTCACCATAAAATTTTCTCAGAGAGGAAGTATGAATATTAGTAACTCTTGAAATAGAAATTATGGCTTTCAGATTATTTCATAAACAGTAAATTCTTTTTCAGGATGAGAAATCACCAATTTGAAACTTTAAACTGCCAAGAGGTTCAAGCAGTTAAAGCCTAGTGGGGGACAGATACAAATTGTGGGTGTGAGAGTGTCTTAACATGTTCCTTTTCTTTGATTTTCCTATTCCTATTCCAAGTAAGATAAAATGGAATTTTTTTTAGTCTTGTATGCAACTGGTTGTGTGAAAGATGAAGGGGGGGAAGGGAGAGAGAGGTGTGAATTGGGTTTAAAAATTATATTGTCTCATACAATGGCCTGTAAAGCAGTGGGGTGAGATACGTGCACTTCCAGATGAACTATGTAATCTGCTGACTCCATAAGTATAGAAAAAGAACATTTTAGGAAAAAAGCTTTATACTGAACTTCCTCATAATATTTTATTGCCAACTTGTTAATGGCTATTTTTAGTTATATAGGCCCAAATCACTTTAGCTTAACTTGATCAAAAGTAGTGGAGTTCCCTCAGACACAAACACAGTCTCATATGCCTCTGTTTGCAAATAATTTACAGATGTGAACAGGCATGTCTGCAGCTATTTGTTTACATGAAAAAAATTCTGTACTTAATGTAAAATTACTTAGTTCTAAATATTGCTGTTTATTAGTTTATTTAACTAAGCAAGGAGTTTGCAGTAATTGGTCCAGATTTGCCACTATACATAGACAGAGATAATGTTGGCTTGAAAAAGTGTTTTACTAGCTAAAGCAAGTTCCAGCTGGAACATTCTCCTTTTTCCAAGAGTTTACATCATTATGAAGAGGCTTGTGCAACTTCTCAGAACACAGAAAAAATGTGGAAAAAAAAAAAGAAAATAAAACCCCCCACTATTCTCTGTGAAAAATTGCATCTGTTTGGCACCATCTTTTACAATACAAACACCCACACTAAGGTGAATTTTAACATTTAAATACTTTGAGTTCTCCTGCAGAATCTTTTAACACACTCTTTCAAAGAGTGGAGTAATCACAAAGCTGCTAATTACCAGGCTTTAGAAATTAGTATAACTGTAAATTTGGTGATCATGTGTGCTTCATTACATGTGTAAAAAAAATGTAAGAAGGGGAAGGGACAGGGGAAGGCTCAGTATTTTTAAAAACAATGAGTGTCTTGGGATATATTAATTTTTAGGTATTCAACTTGTGATAGCCTAAAACCACAATTGTTAAAAAGTTCTGAGCTCTTGCAACCATCCAAGTTTCCTTAAATGTGGCTTTATCACAGTTTATTTAAAAAGAATTACTTGCTGGCCTATCAACATTTTTTAAATTTCAGTGACTGAGTGTTCGTTTGGAAAAATATGTCATAAGTACATCAGGGAAAAATTATGCCAATATTTGAGATGATGTGCAAAATTGTTCCCTGCAATAAAAGTATCTTCTAAAAACTGGGTGACATCAAGTGGGCAATGTTGTTGGGTGTTTCTGGTGCAACACTAATCCTTTGTTTAGTAACATTCTTATTAAAAGAGGACATTTTATCAACAGATCACTGAAACTGTAAACATATAGAAGGGGGAAGTCTCCACATATCAGCCTACATCAGTATCAGGTACGCTGCAGTTTACATAGCCCATAGCAATTCTACAGATGTTCAACAGTAAGCACTGCGTTTGTGTTAAGACACCTTGGCTGAACACATTTTCCCAGTTATTTGGATTGGAGAAGGTGATGCTTTAGTTCTCTGTTGGATCAGGAATCTCACTATAGCATTATTTCACTAGGCCTGGCTCATGGTGGAATTTACGGTAACACAGGTTTGCATAGCTCAGAAAGATCTCAGAAGGGACCCAGGAGCGTTTTCCCATTCTGTTCACACCTCTCCCCACTGCAGTAACTAGTCGCTGTAGTTCATGAGACACACTCATTTCTGCACGTATTGCCATCATGTCGTTGGGCGTATCCAGGATGACATTTGCACACAAATGACTCTTCCATGTTAACACATTCATGTTCACAGTCATACTGACCTAAAGCACAGAAGTTTACTTCCATGGAGAGAAAAGCAGTGAAGAATTCAAGCCAGCCACGAGGGTTTCTGAAGTAAAACGGCTCAGAAAACCTCACTTTTCTTAAGTGATACTGGATTCTGTGCTTTGGACACCTGTTAAAGCTGATAGTAAGCTGAAGATCTGAGAGCGGATTGCAAATACTTGGCTATGCAAGACTTCACTTTGACCCCCATAGACCTGCTCCTGTAGTCATCAGAAGTCATGCATCATGGTGAAGGAGGAATGCCTGGTGCTAGTCACCAGTGATGCATTCTCCCTGATTTATAAAGAGGCCATATATGCAAATGTTCTGCTTTATTTTTTACAAGCTTATCTAACATGAGCATTGTTATAACAGGATTTGGAATAGGAGCTTAATCCTGGAAACATCACCAGGTTTACAGCCAAATCCAAAGCCCCCTAAGGTTAAGGAAAAATACCCCAAATGGGAATTACAATTTGCCTTTAATTTGCAATTACATCCTTGGCAATAAATATTCTACACAATGCCATTCTCTTGCTCCTATACTCACCAAGGCACATCCAATCTATAAAAACCTGAATGTATTCAAATACCATATAGATAACAAAAAACAGAATAGCATGGATTGCTGTAAAAACGGCACTGTGTAGACAAAGATGCTTCATGAGAATGCATCTTTAAGACTAAAAGAAAATACAGTTCCAAAACCAGATAAAATTTATGAGCATCTAGAAATATAATTGTGTTGCTCCAGGCAAGCTTCTTATTCATAAAATATCAGCAGTACAATTCTCCCCCACAAGAACCAAGTCACCAGTTCAGGCTAGTTCATTTTGCTGAATATATTATCCTTAAACTTTAACAACATTACACTGAAAATCTGCTGTGATTTCAGGCCCCCAATCAAGAAGACCTGTAACACGAAAGTATTTTTAAAGTAAATAGTATGTGTGATTGGCTTAGAACCCTGACATTGCTGAGGCTGTTTTTACAATTTTTTTAGGAAACTGTGGGGTTTCGTGTGTGACTTTAAGTTGATTTTAATAGCTGCGTTACCTATCCAATACTTTTCTACGCTAATGAAATGCATCTGTCCTTGGCTAAACCAACTGGGCAAAGCAAGGTGAATTTTTTTTTTTTTTTTAAAGCTGTTTGTGTCACTACAAGACAAGGTCAGAAAGTTTGAAATAAGTAATGAACTTGTTGTTTTTGAGCCACTCCGGTTCCTATATTACGCCTCAGGTTTCCATAAATCTCTTCAGAAAATGTCTAATATACAATCTAGTCTACAAAACAGCAAACTGTTTTTTCCAGCATGACTGGCTCAGTTAAAATTCAAGTTTATAAAGAAACGTTTGTTTCAACCTTAATTATAGAGAAAACTTTCATCCTTTCAGAACGGAAACCATTCACAGCAGGTTTAAGAAATAAAAGCAGATGAACTTTATTATGTCCAAAGGATTACTCACTTTTGCATGTTTTCTTATCTGGATTAAGTCTAAACCCTTCTTGGCATCGACAAAAATAGGAATCATCTGTATTAACACATTCCTGTTCACAGCCATGGTCCTGAAAAGCACAATAGTCTGGTCCTAAATGGGAAAAAATTGTGTCAGTGAGGAATATAATTCCTCAGAAATAAGCTAGGTAAAAACCAGTTACTTTGTTTTCTTTTCTTTAGCCTTTTTTTTTCTAGGCACCATTCTGACTTTTTACCATATTGTTTCAAACTATAAAAATAAAATGTTCCTTTTTTCCAAATATCTGCTATACTTAGGTATACCTGATGTGTATACTTCAATGAATTCTTCGAGAACACATGTACTACATGGAGTAGAGAAGTTAGAATCTTAAATATTTCTTAACATTTTGCAGCTAAGTCCTATACATTGCTTCATCAAAATTGCCTCTTTATTCTACTCAGACCAAGTTAGATATGATCTGTAATAAATACACAAACATGCTTTTGAATGCTGTTCATTAGATCAAAGCAGGACAATCAGGTCATCAAGAGCACTGGTGTTTTAACAGCTCTGGGTGTGCTGCACAGTTCTTCCATTTAAAATGCTCATGAAAGGGAAGATGAGCAAAGTCTAGAAACAGCTACTATTTGTGTGTATAAAGTACCTTAAAAAGGAAAGTAATTGTGCAGTAAGCACTGGGATATTTACCACATAGTGTTTACCACTATTGATGAAGTCAAAGAACCTGACATTCACTTAAATGCAGTGTCTGGCCATCACTTAGTTTTCTACCAGTGGAGTTAATTAATTTATACTAGTGAAAGAATGGTCTTAACCCCTCAGCACTGCTAAAAATAGACAAACAAGTCACAAATCAAGTAAGTCACATTTTTAAAGACATCCAGGCACTTTTGAACACCTCATTACACAACCTGAAAACTGACATTCAGAGGGTAATTATTATTCCCGGAGGTAACTGGCTTCCTGAGGCAGGAACGGTTCTTTCCTTGTATGTGTGGTGGGCTAATGCATTTGAGCCTTTATATATGACAAAAGCCCTTAGCAATAATAAACCACCTATATTTTCAGGACAAACAAAGAGGAATGTGACTTTTTAAGAAAACCTGAGAGGAGCATTTTATGATTTATGAACTCCACTTCATATATTTATACAACATTTCCTTTACCAAAGCTTTTTGTGACAGCATATGCACATACACATATACATAACACAGGAATATCTTATCTGTTTACAAAAAAAAAATAATTAGAAAATATGGTTTGTTCAAGAGTGCACGGAAGAGACAGAAGCCATAAAGCCACATGTGTGCACCAGAGGATTATAGCTGTATGCCTTCTGGGCCTACTCAATGCTGTGTTGCATTTACCTGCTCAAATCCTTGCTAACTCGTGTGCAGGACAGACTTTTCCTGGGTAACTGATTCTGAAGATGACCACAACAGTTGAAAAATATGTATTATTATCTTTGTTGGAACCTTGAGGCTATTATGTTGGGTACACTAAAAACACATTTCACAGGGCTTCATTAACACAGTCCAGATTAAGGATGCTAACAGAAGGCCTCTACCAGCTACAGCTCATGTGAACCCACCCACAACTCAAACAGGGGCCTTCCCTAAAGAACAGTTGAGGCTCAGCACCCCTAAGTACAAGCAGAAGCTACCATCTGTCCTCTTGAGGGGAGCAGCAACAGTGGCAAAAGTCCCCTTAATAGTTAACTTAGTAGCTAGGAATGACCTCTACCTGCCTCAATGATAATCTGAATTTGCTGCTCTCTTCCAGCCACACACAAGAATACTCTTCTGGTGTTGGCAGGGTTGCCCTTCATGAGCTGTGTTCCTTGTATTTCATTCTAAGAAGTTTGGGGTAATTCCCAGAGAAAACATTTATCAGATATGCATGACCATACTGATAATATTTACATTGTCAAGCTTTTCTTTGTAGCCATAAGCATGAAAGCTTACTTTCTATTTTTGAAAGGAAAGCCAGGATTCTGAGAGAATCACGAGATCTCGGGAGCTGGTGCCCCAGGCCCAGGCCTGCACAGATCTGGTCTGGCATGGGTGTGAGTCTTGGCTAGTTGGCAATCATCCTCGAGATTCAGTACGTAAGTCAAATATGTAGAAATTTATGTTAAAGGTTTTAAATTTACAAGCATTTTAAATCCAGCGATCTGAAGTTTGTTTCTTCATGTTGTTTATGCTGACTCAAAGGCAGCATGATTCATAACATATGGGAGCTAGGGGACACTTCTGCTCTGAAGAGCTCTCATGCTGTCTTGAGTTTCAGAGCATTAAGAGCTACACAGTTCTTTCATTCATGCTTTATTTTATTAGCAAGGCTCAGAAGATATCAAGCGTAAGGAAAAGTGGCTTAGTAAGTTTTATTCATGCTTAGATTCAGGACATGAATCTTGAAAGAGAATGATTTGACATAGCATTTGCTCATTCCTCCCTGACTACTCCTTCTGAATGAATCTCTATGGCCTACCATGTGCAGTCACTTTGATTTTTCCCTAATTGCAACCTGATGGAATTTTCTTCCTTAATTTTAAATTAATTTAAAGCATTTACAACAAAACAGAATGCAGTTAACATGGCAGAGATGCACAGAGCTCTGAGAAGCCTTGTCTGTGGCCTCTGCCCCTTGGCTTGGGAGCTGCATTTAATGTCAGGCTCTCACCCTTGGTTCTTGCCTGAGCTATGTTATAGGTACACCTGTGCCTAGCCTTGCATTTTGCTGATCCTGGCCTGATGACTGGCTGACTTGATTTCCCGAATTGACATTAGACCTCTCTTGACACTATGGACTTGCCTGGTGATCATTGGACTGTTGGCTGAGCCTGGTTACTGTCATAGGACCCGTTTTGTTCTACTTCTTTGGGTACTGTGGGACCAAAGGCCTTGTCAGAGAGATTACTGATCCCACTTGCCTTGTAGCCATCCTTGGCTCCCAGCTTGCACTCCCTTGTGGAGGAGTGTACTTTTGTGTTATATGTTAAAGATCTCCTCCATTCCACAGAGATCCAACATGAAACCATAGGTGTGCCTGCTGAGAGTTTCCAGTCAAGATCAGAAGGGAAATGACACTGGGAATGTGGTGGTGGAGTCTGTTACCCCACCTGACCAAAAGGATGTAGTGAA